>NC_081407.1:683172913-683785413 GCF_030272615.1 Cryptomeria japonica | reverse complement strand
ACATGTATGTCAATACAAATGTACATGTATATCAATGTGTACATCAACTGTTGTATCTGATCAAAAAATGGATCAAGTACATACAATATCATAACGAATGGTGATCACCTATCATGCTCATAACACACGCATGAGGTGCAAAAAAGTGAATACAAGGCATATATATACATCTATGTGTTCATTGTATGATGTACCAAAAATACCAAAAACTGCATCATCAACATAGTCATCTGCATAATCATCTGCTCTCTAGTAACTAGAGTGGTCCCTATCCCTGTCTCGGTGATCCTTATGCGGATCCTGATCCCAACACTATAGTGTCCTTTGTCTGATCCCTTCGTCTAGTCGATCCACCAGTGCTGCGACTGGATCTCCCTGTCCCCTCGTTGGATCCTCCACTGCGTGAGGAGCTAGCTGCCCTAGCCTTGGGAGGTGGCACATACTCCTCCCTCTACCCTGCTAGTACTACCTGCTCATACTTGGCCTTGTACCATCCTGCTTGATGAGATAAAGCCTTTATCTCGACCATTTGTCTCTCTAGCATACCTGCCAGTATCTCCCCCCCTCTGCCCCCGACAGGTGCAACCTATCTCCTGACCTCGTCCCTCTCCCTTTGATAGTGGGCCACTGTCTCCTATGTCCTCTATCAAGAGTGCTCCATCACCTCTCTCGTAGTTATCATTGCATCCCTCTCTCAGAGGAAGTTGTCCCTCTCTACATGCAGTTGTGCCCTGACACTCTATGTTGCGTCCCTCTCCTGGAGAAGCCTGTCTCTCTCTTTCTGCAGCTGTCTCTTGGCTCCCTCTGCAACATCTATCTCCCCGCGTAGGTTGTCTCTCTCCCTGCACAAGATATCTCTCTATGTAGTGATACCATGTAGTCTATGCTCTGTCCTCCTCAATGCATCCTCAAGAGCGCGATTCCATGTCGCCTGGTCTGGTGATACTCTATATCCCTCTTCCCTCTCATCCCTTGTGTTTGTCTTGGCAGGTATTGGTCTCACTAAGCTCTTGCCTCTAGCTTGCCCCTCCTCCTTTGATCCCCTGTTGTTTCCTATGGTGATGAGTCCACATCCATGGATGTTGTCTCCTCTCCCCCCTCTCTCATCTCCTCTCTCCTCTCCTCTCTCCTCTCCTTCGTTGTCCTCTGAGCCCCTTTTGTTGATCTGGACCTCGTCTGAATCATGCACTCTACCACTATCTCGGTTGGTCGTCTGGTTGATTGATAGTGTCCAATCCTGCTCCTCCTGGCTAGTGCTTCTGCCCTCCTCTCGGCGAGTGGTGTCAATCTTGATCTCCCAACTAGCCTCGATCTAGCCTCCACCCACCACTCTCTATAAGGTGTCGTAACCCCTGCATCTGTGGGTCCCCCTCATGGATCCCATGTAACTGGAGCCAATCAAGTCCACCTGTTAATGATACCTAATCTATCCTGTGCTGAGGGCCCAAACTCTACCACCCTCTCTCGGGTGGTACATTGAAATATATGTGGTATTGCAGGTACATCCTGTACCTACCCAAATTATCATTGCACCTGGTCCGGATGATACATCTTGATCAACCACTCCCACCTCCTGATGATGTATCCCCCTATCATCATGTACGACATGTGTCACTGATCCTCTGGCCATGGAGGGATCCCCATATATGGTCTCCATGTGATAGCATCCGCTATCAATCTATCAAGCATCTCCCTCCAATGGTCAATGTCATTGATAACCCCATATCTCAGCATTCCCTGCCAGCTGAATGCCACTGGCTCAGATGCATCCCTATCCAGTTTGGGCACTGGTTGCGTGACAATAATATTCTCCCATGCCCATACTTGTAAGAGTGACAAATCTGAATCCCCTGTACGGATGATGTACAATCTCAGGGAGCCCTCTGTATAGATCTGTCAGCACCAAGGTCCCCCAAGCCATAGGTCTCTCACTATCCACTACCTATACAATCATTGGGATCATCCCCAACACGATAGACCTCCCACCATGATTTGGAATGATGTAGCTACTGACAAGTGCAAGGATGTAGATGTATATCAATCTATGTGGTGGTGCCTATGTCACTGCATGCTCCAAGGATAACATCCCCCGATGTAGGGGAATCTCTCCTCCAGTTAAGAGTTTGACAACCTCGTCTGCTCGATCCTCCTCGCAATACACCGAGCTCCTCATATCGACAGTCTCATGATTCGGTATACGTCCTCAGGAGTCACAGTCATCTCACCTGTAGGCAGGTGGAAGGTACAGGTCTCTCTCCTCTATCGCTCTATCAGTGCCCTCAACATCGCCATGTGCGATCGAATGTGTGGCATTCACGCCACATAGCCCAACCCTATCACATCGACGTGTGCCTGCTTCATGTCGCTCAGCTCCTCCCCAAGCCTCAATACCCCAAAATGTCTCTTGCGGCTCGTAAGAATGTCCATGCTCCATTGCACATCAAGCAAACAACAACTTATCAGTCCTTTTGCCTTTCCTTTCCTTGCCCCTTGTTTGCCTTTTTGGCGGCTTGCTTTCCCTTATTCAACGAATAGGTATTTTTTCACCAGCCCGTCTAATAGTCCCTTTTGCGGGACCACGTTTGCCTGTGAGATTTTTTTTTATTTTCCCCATTCCTGTCTTTTTATTTTTCTTCTTTGCCCCCTTTTTATTTTTGTTCTCCCAAGAGGTTGCACTCCCATGCTGCCGAGGAAGCACCCCTACATTAGCGAGGATGTACCTCGACACCCATGGGGAAGCACCCCTTCTCTAATAGGGATGCACCCTTGCGCCAATGGGGAAGCGCATCGCATTAGCAAGGATGTGCCCCCACTCCACACCACGTCTGATTGACGCCTCGGTCTCACCCATTCCACCATCTCGCCTTCACTAGGTTTTCTTCTCCAGAGCTCTTTTTTGAAATGAGCATGCACAAATGAATTTCAAAAAACACTTTTTGGCCTTAAAAGGTGCACTTTTAACTCTTTTTGTCGCCCTGTGTCCCCGCAAAGCTATTTTGAGCATATCTCCTTCCCCAGACCTCCTTTTGAGGTGTCATTTTCGCTTGCCGATTCTTTTTTTCCTCCCCTTTCTTTTCGTTGGCTAGAGCAATGCCTTTTTTCAAGACGCCACTGGGCCCCTTTTTCTGATGCACCCTCTAGAGGGGGCACCCCTTCCCTCATCCTCTGTTCTCAGTCGGGCCTAGGGCATTTTTTTTGCTTCCTCACTCTTAGGTGTTTTATTTTTCTTTACATCGACACTTTTTTAGTGCTACCACAAAGAGGGGAAAAATGTAGACACCTAAATTTGACTAATTAATTTAATCATATTTAAACCCCTTTCTTCCTATTAACTAATTCTTAATTAATTTCACAAACCCTTTTCTTCCAATTAATTAATTAATTATCCTATCCTCCTAATTAATTAATCTAATTAATTGATTATCCCTTCCTCCTAATTAATTAATCTAATTAGTTGATTATCCCATCCTCCTAATTAATTAATCTAATTAATTAATTATCCTTGTTCTTCCCCCCTTTTGATTAATTAATTTAATTAATTAAATATCCCCTTTCCAAACCCATGAATTAATTAATTTGGTTCAAATTCCTATTTGAGCGCATGTCTCCTAACTTTTCTCCCTAACCTCTTTCCAATCCTATCCTAACCAACCCTATCCTTCCAACCCACTTCCCTAGCCTAGTCATCCCTCCGACTAACCTTATCCTATCCCTTCTAACCTCCCACACATGTGTGTGCACATCCTAACCAATTCCTTATTTTGGGTTGCCTTTTTCCAAAATAGACATGTGTCACTCTTCCTATTTTTGTGTGGCTTTTGTCCAAAATAGACATGTGTCGTCAGGGGCACATGTCACTCCTTTTATTTCTAGTTGAGCCACTTGTCCTTTTTGGAGGAAAAGTGTCTCCTCTTCACCTCCCCTTTCCTTCCTCATCTTGCCTATTTAATCGCTCTCATTTTAGACCAAATCATCCACTTTTCATACATCATATTGTTACTCTGCCAAAATCATTATTCAACCTATCCATTATCATTTACATCCATCAATCTATTATAATTTGCATTTACTATCATGGAGCAATATTGAGTATCTAAAGCTACGTCATGAGCACACATCCAATCGCGGAATAATCAAATTAAAGCGAGAATTATGGTCTACATTTGTTTATCATTTTATTCTTTGTTTTAGTTTCACCATTCTAATCTTGAGGTGTATGATGTATTGTGTTTATTTGATTAATTAGCTTGATTTTTAGTCCTTAGTATTTGCACACACATTTTCCATCGCACAACAACCAAACTAGGAAGACATCATTTGGTAGTGCGGAACAAACATTGGGAGCTATAAAGTTTCTATAGGTTACAAAATCAAAGAAGTTGCAGTGGCAAGAAGGAATTAGCCGATAAAACTAATATGGAGCAAAGCCGTTTTGCCCAAGGATGGAGTCTTCACTTAGACAACTCTTCAAAAATGGATCTTGATAGAAGACAGATTGCAAAAAATGGGGGTCCATGGTCTTGCGAGATGTGCACTGTGTCAAGCAGAGGAGGAAATTGCTAATCATATCCTGCTAAATTGCCATTACTCAAATGATTGTTAGAAGTACTTCATGAACAAATTGGAGTTATAGCGTCCACTTCCCAATGACATTGAGGAGTGGTTCAAAATCATGTAGCCCATAATGAAGACACAAAGCTCATTTTGGCTATTTATGGAATATCATTCCTTCCACACTCCTTAGGGATATGTGCAAGGAAAGAAATAAAATATTTAGAGGGAAATTTATGGAGGTCAAATATTTGAGCCTCAAAATTGATAGATGATCGAACTAGTCAACAATGCAAATAGAACCAAAGTGACTAGGGATAATACCTTCACAAGATGAGATGATGGAATACACAAGATTTTAAAGGGTCTTTACATTTTGAAGATTGTTGGTGCAGGTCTGAAGCTAAATGCAGTGAACCCAAGGGAAGGTACCAATTGGACACCGCCTGAGATGAATTGGATCAAAATCATTTTCGATGGGGCATCCAGGGATACCCCTAGCCCTAGTGGAATTGGATGTGTGGCCGAAATCTGGGAGGGAAAAACAATTACATAGAAATCTATATACATTGGTGAAACAACCAATAATGATGTTGAATTCAGGGTTGTGCTTGTTGGATTGCAAATGGGTCTCAGCATTGATGCAAAGAAAATATATTTGAAAGAGGATTCATTAATTGTAATCAATGCAATCAGACAAAACAATATCCCAAATTAGAAAATGGTGCAATGGTTGTGACCAATTTGGGAAATAATCTCTAATATGGAAGACTTCAAAATTACACACATTTACAGAGAAGGAAATAGAGTAGCAAACAAATTGGTGAAAATGGTAGTAGAAAACTCAAGAGGTACATTGGGCATGCAAATAAGTTGGAAATACATATGGAGTACGACGATATTCATATGAATTTACCTATATTTAAAATTATATGATTGATATCCTTCACCAACACACCAATGAAAGTGGTCCTAATGAATGTGGTACCGCGAAGTATAGAAGGAATTAAAGAACAGGGCATCATTTGATGACACGTCAGGTGGAATTTTCCTTTCATCTATGGCGAAATTCATCATTAAATGATATGGAAATTACACCACAATGTGTGTCAGAAAGTATCATATCTTACCATTAATAACCAAATGTGCGAACTGATATCATAGGATTTTAAGATACGACAACAGATGGTGAGAGGTTACATATACCACATAACGATGAGGCATGAGTCATTGTGTTTGGAAAATGGTTCATAGGCAAGCAAGGAGAGATGGACATGCCAAGAAACTTGGAGTCCTCAAGGCAAATAATGTCGTTTTTAAGAGAAGTTTTAGACAAATGTTTGCTCTCAGTGCTTTTAGTAAGACATCCACTAGTTTTGCACGTTGTCAAGGTGGTTTTGGGATGATAATTTTTGTGATCTTACCACAAATACCATGTAAATACTGACATAACAACAATGTTCCTTGCATTTTCTCTGAGTCATGGGCTGAAGAAGGGGAGGGCAAAGAAACTTTGCCAAATGTTGTTCAAGCACACCTTTCATGACAATGTGGACAAGGACCTCATGGTGTCTATGTCACAACACTATTATTTGACTCATGCCCATGGGCATGAAATTCCAGAATTTCCCCTAATTGTGTTAGCGGAAGTGGATGAGCTGCAAGAGAGGTTTGGGGATATAGACAGGAATCTATAATTCCTCCAGCAGCTAGCTAATATCCTCCCTCCCCCAAAGGCTGGATAGACCAAAGTATACATGGAAAAGGAAGGCATATGGGTTAACAATGATAGTGAAGAGGAAAGGGAGGTACCCGCGCTACCAAATTATGGAGAAGAGTGGATAGAAGAGGATACTCGAGATGTGGAAGATGTGGCCAAAAGTATGGTTCATGTGCACCGTGGGTCTAATTGCCCGATGATTGTTTGTGCTTCGCATGCCAAGAAATTGAAAATAGCAATGGCCAGAGAGGACACAATGATAGAGGCATAGGATTATTTTATGACTAGAGGCGGCGAGTCGTGCATGATGGCGATGGAAAGATTGGTGTCGATGGCAACCTAGGGCTCTAAGGATTAGAAGAGGACGAGGACAAGCTAAGTTGTTGAAATTTTGTCCTATGGTATTTTTTAATTTTAGAATGATAGATACAGTTATAGATATAGGTATACAGACTGTGGGTCTAATTTATGCTAAGCAATGTAGAGTAGGAGTAGAAGAATGGATATGGGCATAAATATCGTATAGGTATATGAAATATTTTGGGTTGCAATTTTGGTTTCTTGCACCTACAAGTATGTATGTAGGGGTATGGCGGAAATGGAAAATAATCTGTAAGCAACATAAACTATGTAATCTTTTTTTGATTCAATATAATGGGTGTTGGCCTGACCCAACTTTTAAATTACCAAAAAAAAAAATAAAAATTAGAGATAGTTTTTTAGACGAGTTTTTTTTTAGAGTTTCTATTTTTTGATAAATGGCTAAGGGCCTATTTTTAGGTTGCTTTAGGTAATTATTTGCTTAGAATAGTTTTCCTTATAAAGTTCTCTCTTTCATTCTTTTAGAAGCTTAAAACATTTTTCTTGAAAGACAATGGTTGTTGGGACAAATTAATTTTATCTCAAATTCTCAAAATTTGTTATTATTGTCAACCTTTTTATTGAGGTTAATTTTCTACCCAAGTTGTGGCTTTGTATACAACTTAACACATTAGTGTTTGAATCATGTCTCATATTCTCTTGAGATAGCTATTCATTTTAAAGTTACATGGACACTAAATTAATCATTTTTGCTTTTAATTAGTGGGAAGGTGTTGTTATTATATTAATATTAACTACTTTCATTCATAAAATTTATAATTTATATTTTGAAAATAGGGGTAAAAATTTATTCAACTCAATTTTTTTTTACAAAGCACAAGCCCACAAGTCCAAAAAAGAGCAACCATACTACAATAAAAAGAAACTCTCAGAGAAACTCAAAATAAGAAACCAACCACACATTCATGTCCTCCACAACTAACTTCCCTAAAGTTTGAGAGCACTCTAGAAAAAAATCTCTCCCCAATGACCAACATTCTACCCCTCCAAATACTCAAAATCCTGCTTAGTTAAGAAATCAACCACTTTATTACACTCTCCAGGAATATGATGAAAGGAAACATATTCTATAGAGCTTCTAAAACTCAAAATTTGTCTAACCACCAAGGCCAATTGTTAATTAGCCAATTCCAGTCATTGCTCATTCAACATATCCACCACAATATGTGAATTAAATTCATAGATAATCCTTTTCCATCCAAGGAAACAACCGCATTCCATTTCATACAGAATAGAAAGGGCTTCTGCGAGACCTTATTAGTAAATTTCTCTTCACAGATGTAAAAGAAGAACATAACATCCCCCACTCTATTCCTCTCGATTCCACCAATCTTCGCATGTCCTGGCTTTCCCCCAAAGGAACCATCTATATTCACTTTTAGAACTTAATGAGGAGGAAGCCATCTTCCTTCACGATGGATCTTCTTTTTGACCTGTTAGGTCTTTATTGACAAAATAACCAAAGCTTTTGTCCGTAATGTCCATAATATCCAAATTCCTTGTAATAGCTAAATCACTAGGGTCCACAGAGATTGAAAGATCACAATTTGTTGAAATAGTCTCCTGGAGGTTGTTGATGATCGTTTGTCATAATTGAATCGCTACCATTTTCTTATCCTAAAAAAATCCTTAGATTCCTTTCCAACCACAAATGCCAAATAATAGAAGTAGGGCCAATAGCCCAAGCCACTTAAAGAAAAGAGGTCTTAGCTAGAGGCCTACACAAACTTTCCCATAATTAAACCAAATAAGTAGCATTAAAGCGAGCATGCTTCCAAGCACCCCACCAAAGGTGCCAAATCTCTTTGGAGAAAGGACACCGAAATAAGAGACCTGAGACACATTCTTCACTATTTTTTTATAAAACATAGATAGAGGGACTTTGAAAGCCTCACTTCCAAATATTTTCCTAAGTAAGACATTTATTTTGGGCCATCAACCATAGGAAGAAGTTACATTTAGGACAAGCATAAATTTCCCACACTTTCTTCCACTAGGGAACACCAACCCTCTTGTGAAATTGTCTATTCAACTCCAAGTAACTCAAGGCCACAGAGAATTTTTCCTTTAGGTCAGGACCTCACACTAGCATATCTCTCCCTTTAAGGGAGCTACACATTCTACTTGTTAAAATCTTAGCTAGCTTCTTACAATATTTTTTCAATACCCCTTGATGACCACTCCCTCGAATCCTTCCAACGAACCACCTCCACTAGACCCAAATTCTAAGCAGTTTTGAAGTCTTCCACTTTATTCCGGTTAAATTTTTGCAAACTCTTGAAAATAGGTTGTAAATGAGGAAACATTGGTATGATAGGGGGTTCCCACGGATCATACCAAAAAAGAGCATTTTATCCCTTATCACAAATCCAAAAAAGAGCATTTTATCCCTTATCACAAATCCAAAAAAGCCCTTATTTGATAAGCTTATCCTCTCTCTTAAGAGTATTCCAAATCATAAGACCTTTCCCCAAAAGTCCATAGTGAGGAAAATCAATATTGTACACCCCTCAAATAATACTTAATAGTAAATATTATAGTCCACTCCTAGTCTTGGTTAGTACACCATCTCTAAAATAGCTCGACAGCTAAAAGCCTAATTGGATGCCACTTAAACAAGACTCTATATTGACAAGAGAAAATTACCTGTCCATAAAAGTGATGACGAAGAGCATCAAATTCCTTGACAAATCTCGAAGGGGCGTACTTGAATAAATTACCTATAGACTAGAAGGGCCTAGACCACTAACTTCAAAAGAATCATCTGCCTAACAGTTGTTAGCCATCTACAAGTCCAATGACTCACCTGAACTTGTGAAACATGTCAATAACATCCTACCAAAACTCCCTAGACTAAGATCCAACCATAAGGGGATATCCAAGGTAAACGAAATGAAGGGAGTCAATTTGAAATCTAAGAATCTGTGCAATATTGCCTTGAATCAAACGATGAGTGTTGAAGAAAAAAATAGACTTGTCCTCATTAATATTTTGCCTAGAGGCAACCAAGTAAATATCCAAATCTCCTCTAAAGTTCACCGCTTCATTGATTTTGGCCAATGCCCATTAGGGCTATATCATCTATAAAGTGAAGGTGAGAATGAGGAGGCAAACTATTATTCCAACTCCATCCTTGAATCAGACCTTTCTTGGAATGAGACTTGATAAATCTTCCTAGGCCCCCAACCATAATAATAAATAAATAAGGAGAGAGAGGATCCCCTTGCCAAAGACCACAAGAAGCTCCAAATAATGTAGAAGGATCGCCATTGATAAGAATAGAAAAAGAGGTAGAAGTGATACAACTCATGATCCAATCAACCTAATCCTTACCAAATCCAAAAGAAATAATTTTATACAAAAATGACCACTTTACCCTATCATAGGCTTTTTCCATATCAAATTTTATGAACATGGCCTTGTCCTTGGACTTTTCCATAGAATGAATGGCCCTGGTAGCAATTACAATTCCATCAAGGATTTGTCTATCAATGAAAAATCTGCCTTGTTCCTTAGAAATCAAAGACTTGAGCCAAGATTTTCTCCACAATAAATTTAGTTATAATGGGTCTCAAATGATTTAAAGAAGTAGCGCCATGCCTTTTTGGAACAAGAGATAGGAAAGTAGAATTCAAAGCTCTCAACATTTGCTTATATTTCTTAGTGATTCCTGAACTACCTCCAAAAGATCCAGTTTAAGAATCTCCCAAAACTCTTGGAAGAATTCAATAGGAAAACCATAAGGGTTTGGGGCCCTTCCTTTTTTTCATATGAAAAATCACCTCCTCCAATTCCTACACCGAGATGAGCCAAATGAGGGCCACATTTATCTTATAAGAAACTAAAGAAGGGATGCAATCCAAAATCAAGTTCTCCTCTTCTCTCGTAGGCGCAGAGTCCTTAGTAAATAGAGCAGAGAAAAAATGAGAAGACTTTTGGGAGATCTCTCCCAAGAAGAAAACAATATTTCTATCCCCTTCCTACAACCAATCAATACAAGAATTTTGATTCCAAAAATTCTCCTCCCATAGCTCCCACTCTTCTAGATCCTTAGCAGATGTTGCCTTCTCTCTACTCATATCCACTGTTAAACCATGATTCTAAATTTGACAAGTGATACAATCCAAATGGGGTTGGGATGTCAATTTATTGGAATGAAGATTTTCAAAGCACAACTTATTCCACCTTTTAAGCTTATATTTAACAAACTATAATATTTTCACAAAGGAATACATGGTAGTGCCATGAGTAGGCCTCCTTCCAACCACCAATCATGAGCTAAGTCCTAGAGAGAGAGATCATGAAGTTACATACATTGGAACTTAAAAGAGGGGTTCTTGGAAGATTTTAATGAAGCAACTAATAATTTAATCAACCAGTGATAAAACCCCCTCCTATCTAGGATCTTAGAACTAGTAGTCCATCTATATACAAGCCAAAAACATAAGACAAGGAATTTGTCAAGTCTCTTTGCCATAACACTTTCCCCTCTTCTTCACTTGTTCCAAGTGAATATACCATTATTCAGCTTCACATCAATAAGGTTCAAAACCTCAGCGTTGTCCCTTTGAAGGCTAGCAGAAGGATCAAGCTTGAAAATGCCACCCCTCCCTAGGCTCGAGACTACATTAAAATCACCTACCAAGATCTAGGGAAGAAAAAGAGAAAGAGATCAAACATATCAAACATGAGACCATAACTGTGATTTTCCAAGAAGTTCAATTGGAGAATAAACTTAGTGAAAGGATGGGTTTCAGTAGATTCCAAATTGGCAACAATCAAATAAATAGAAGAGTGACTCGTGATCCACCAAAGTGGGACCACCTTTCTAGTCTCCCAAAAACAAGTCACACCTTAAAACTATCTTGGGCTCCAACATACTGACACAAACCACGGGTCTAGATTCTAGGAGCTCTAAACAACATACTATTCATTGTCAATTTAGTTTCCTGAATAAATAGAACATCAAGCGAATGAATCCTAATCATATCATGAATAGCCTTTTGTCTAGGGATACTATTCATGCCCCTTGCATTCCATGAAATAACAATTATTTAAAAGATTAGGAGAAGTGGGAATTAATGGTCCTCATTGACCCAGATTCCACCAATGTCTCACCGATTAGTTTCACCTTCTTTTGGTCCTTCCCATGTCCCAGCTTGGAAGATTTTCTAGAGGTCCCTTTTTAAGTGGCTTTTGTTGCAAACCCAAAACATGTGTAGCTCCACTACTTTTCTTAGAATCCAAAACCTCCTACACATGAGGAAGAGCTAAATAAGTGAATCCATCTGAGTATTCTACAAATTTGCCTAAGAAAGGTTCAGAGTGAGATTTGTTCTTTGTATTTAGACATGGGATTTGCCAAGGACTTGACACCAAAGAGAAACTCAATCAGAACCCCCTCTTCCTATGTTAGAATTCGTGAAATGCGAATCCCACAAGCCCAGTTATCTTCTGCAAGAATACCCGTCACACAATAAAGAGAGAATTGAAGACAATTAACAATAATTGAATGTATTGCTTTGAAATTGCTTGATTACAATGAAGGATAATGACATCCTTGTAGGGTTTTGTGTGTGTGTGTATACATATATACATACACATATATATACATGCATGCATATGTACATACACACAAACATATACACATATATATAGATATACATATACATATAGATATACATATAGATATACATATACATATACATATACATATACATATACATATACATATACATATACATATACATATACATATACATATGTATGTATGTATATATGTATGTATGTATGTATGTATGTATGTATGTATGTATGTATGATATATGTCTATGTGTGTGTGTGTGTGTGTACACAGTCTATGACTTAGTCAAGGGCCAGGGTTAGTGTTTTATGCTTAATTTTTTGTTTTCTTGTAAAAGACAATTAAAACTCTAACAACATAGTTGTGCAATGCTATAGAAGATTAATGCAACACTTATGTCACAATGAATAATACTTTTATGTTCCTTGATGTGTGTAAGAGGTGTTCTTTAAGTACACTTTAGATAATAAACATTCCAATGAAATTGGGTTAATCCGTAAATACAACTCCAAATATAACATGTAAAATATTTCATAGTACAATTAAATAGAAGAAATAAGTTAGACTCAAATTTAAATTTGAAATTTGAAAGTTGAAATGTACTTGGATCAATTCTTACAAATTATAAACCTAAACTTAAAAAAGGAAAATTGAAAATCAATAAATGTATTATATACATTAAATTTCTTATGATTCAAAGTGAAACTGTCCCACAATTTAATTATGTGGGTTTGGTTTCTAAATAGACTTAAGAAGAAGCAATTTAATTTAGGCAATAAATTCTTATCCTTAGCTCTCAAGATTCAAGTTGCCAACGAGATCCTCATTGCTACTCATGTGTATTATTCATCACATTGGATGCCTTCCAAACAAGATTATCAGGAGTTGAACAAAATAATTCGTAAATTTCTATGCTTGAAGTGGGATGGTAATGCTGGGTTCATTGCTTTATCACAGTCACACTGCATTCAACCTAGACATAAAGGCAACTTGGGACTCATAGATCCTTAAAAAACAAGGGCTTTGTCTTGCTACAAAATGGATTATGAGAGCTACTATGGAGATGAACTAGGGAAAATTTTAGTTTGCCAACGAATCATGGAAGCTTTAGTCAAGAAAAATGGCAAGATGTTAATTGGTTTGACAAAATGCTTATGCTCCCCTTCTTTAAAATTAGAGCTTCTTTCCCTCTTCAATCCATATGGAATGCATGACAAAAAGTTGCAAATTTTTGGATTGAAAAGGTTCTTCTCTACAAGGTGGTTTCAGTTTTGCTTCAACATCAATATGATGAAACAAACTTATCAATTATCACAATCAACATTTGGCCATCTTCTTTCCAAGGTATTCTTATTACTTGTCCAAAACAAGGGTTAGGCAATTCGAATATATTTGGGACTTTAATCTTTTGGACTGGGCTTCATGAACATATGTCAAAGATCATTATGGGTTGAGCAATAACTATACATAGTTTTAAATTTTTATTCAATCTTTAGTTCCTTTTGGTCTTTCTATGAAGTTATGTACGCATAGGGACTTCTTCTCTTTTAAGGATTAGAAATAGATTTCATTCAACCATTTCAATTATTTTTCTCTTAAAAAAGATTTATTTCCAAATTCTTCCTAGTTGGCCCCTTACTCCCTCGTTTGAACCCAAAATGGAAATGCAAATTTAGTTCCAAGTTTTAGACTAAAATGAGTGTTCAAATTTGGAAATCTAAAGCTATTTTTGATGCTTAGGTATTGAATTGAAAAGTATTACATTGCAAACTTCATGTGGGGGGATAGATTGAAATTTATTATGATGCAACCAACTAAATGTTCGTTTTTCCATCATGCTAAAAGTTTGAAAAATATTTTTTGGGGCTGTTTTCAAGTTAAAGCAATGGTTTGCTATCTTCATAGACTTCTTTGCAATCTTCAATCATTATCTAAATTGGAAAGAAGCTATTTTTAGTTTTGGTTTTCAAAATGACGTGGTTAGTGATTCTATTAGCAAGTGATTTAAAAAAATATTTGGAAAAACAGATGCACTGCTATATTTTCTAATGATTATTATCATATAACAGATTCTCTTAGGTTTTACTTTAACATATTTCTATGGTGGCTTTTCTTTTCTCATAAATTCAAGTGTTATGTAAGAAAAATGTAAAGACAATAGCTCAGTTGCAACAAATTAAAGACCAAATGAGCTAGTTAATAAACTCGATCATTATAAATATATTATGCATAACATTTAACTCTATCTCTTTCTTGCAACCTTGTGGCTAAGATTTTTTTTTTGATGTTGAGTCATTCTTTCAGCTACCTTTGGTAACTTTCTATTGTAATTTTTAATTACTTTGTTTAATAAAAAAATAAAATAAACTACAATAAATTTGAAATTATATATTTATTTTAATAAAAGTCACACTACTTCGAGACTTTATTTGTTTCTCCATTCTAAAATCTCAAATAACGAACAAACTACCTATTGTCATCTTCGCCGGGTCGAGTTTCCATTGTTTATCCACCAGCTGTAGCTCGAGATTAAGTTCCATTCTGTCTGCAGAGGCATAAATTTGTTCCATCTCCACATATCCGGTCCCGGAGCAATAGAGAGGGAAGGGCGAGATCGAGATACAGTTTCCATTATTGGAGAGCTATAACCCCCATCAGTTCTATACCCAGCTGACTCATAAGCATCGAAGCAAACAATATAAGTAAGGGTGACAGTTAACTTTGAAGCCCTCTTCATTTTCAGAAATCAATCAAATTCGAGGCCGGGTCATGAATAATTCATTCTGAAAAAGGCACATACGGACTCTTTCTTCTCCTTGAATTAGTTTTCTTCAACTAAAATCAAGCATTTCTATATGTTTTGCATGAGTGTGGCTGTCCGTTTTCTTATTTTCTGGTCTTATTTTAGCCGAATTTCTGACTCTTCCCAGATTTTCATTGTAACCTTCTACATTTTGTGCAATTTGTTGGAATTTAATACTTCACGCAGTTTCAAGAGCGTTTTGTTCTCCGAATTTGTTAGGTTTTAGGCTTTTAGGGGTTACACGATCAATTAGATTGTGTGTGTTATCTGCAGTTGAGAATCTTTATTTTTTATGGCCTTTTCCTTTGACGTAGAGGGCTTATTTTATCGTCTTAACCTTACGTTTTGAATTATTTGCTGAATAATTTCGTTGTAAGCCCAACCTTACAAGTTTAGCATGGCTAATGATGGTTTTTAGTAGCAAGTGTTACTTTGCCAGCAGGTAACTGTGAAATCAAGATCTCATATCTGCCTTCGGTTGAATTCCAAAGAAAAAAAAGTATTTATAAGAAAGTGAAATTAAGGTCGTATATCTGTCCTTGGTGGGATTCCGAATAAAGAGTGTTTATTGATAAAAACATCACACAGCCAAAACGCCTTTTCCTAGCTAGTAAAAGATTTACTGCTTTAATTAGAAGCAGGAAGGCTGGTCTCTTCTGCTTGATTACTAAGGTCCTAGTCTTTGCAAAATAGAGGACAACAATCTAATAAATAATTCCTTACATGTTTTCCATTGGCTTTTGAAGAAGTACATGTGCTGCTTGAGGAATTCCCTTCCATCTCAGCACTTATTCTAGAGTTTTGCAAAATTGAGTAGCAGTTCCTTAGCTTTAGTTTTGTTTTATATTGAAAAGAAGTCTGTAAAAGCAATAAAATTAGGACTTGAGACTTTTAAATATACAGAAAATCATTATTGACATGTCTTATAAGATAATGACCATTGTCCTTAGGTGAAATATCAAATAAATCAATCTTCAAGTAATGATTTTGTGCTGGTTTAGCTAGATGACACCATTTTTGAAGTTAAAAACTCAGCTTTACAATAAGCCTTGCCTAGTTGGTGGTTCCCAATGACTACCGACTCCTACGGTAATTGGAGCTCTTCAAGCATTTCTTTGCAGAAAATTTTCTCCTGGCTCAACTCAGTTAAAAACAACAATAAAAGTTCCCTGCGCACAAAGGTATATTTCAAGATCACTTCCCATATGAGGCCGCCAGGAATTTGATAGCTATTGGTGCAGATCATAAATGTTGGGCCAAAAAAGATTGAAGCAACCAAGCAGATTATTTCAGAGAAATAATTCTCTTCTTCTAGAACTTCATCCCCAAAAAATCACAACAGGGGAGGACTTGGAGGAGTTGTGGGGTTAATCCTTGCCTTGGAGGACACCCGCGGTTCCTTTTCTTTCTCTTATCCAGTTACCTCAGGTCCCAGATCCTTAGTGGCCATAAAGTACTTATTAGGGCTGGAATAAAAATCTCCACCCATAGTGCCAACTGCCACCAACATCCTTTTCTCCCCATGCCACTTCAGAATAGTTGGAACAAAATGCAGAAGTGGCTGCAAGCTTGCCATCAGGAAAAAGACCTAAAATTTCTACAAATAAATGCTGAGTAGCCATGATGACAGTAGGAGTTGGTAGATTTCAGGAGCCACTAATTGAGTAAGGAGAATCACTTCATTGGAGGGGATGAACGAAGTCTGATATATACCTGAGTATATCAGCAGGTCAGACTTATATAAAGCCATCACCAGATTTATGCAATAATTAGTATTTGGTATGCTTTAGCAGATTTGAATTACTTTATTATTATATAATCTCCTGTATATAGGATTTAGACAATAATATGGATTCCTCATATATTTGTTTAAATGCTGCAAACAACCATGATGGGAATAGTGAGGGAATAAAAGGAGGGGAAACAGTTATGAGGTCCTCTTCTAGGCACTCCACCTCATGGTGGTGATGGATAGTCCCATGAGGCCAAGGGGGTGTAGGGAGTGCACTGCCCTTGGGCTTAGAAGGGAAGGACGTTCCAGACACCTTATTGTAGTTTCACCTTAAAACCTCTACCATGTTTGACCATTGGATTAAGGAACTCCAATCATAGGCAGGAGAATAAGGGTCACAAGAAGAGGGGAACATTTATAGGATTCCTCACTAGGTCCACCCCTTCATATGGATGGCAAAGGGCCACATGATGGCCAAGAGGGATGGTATATTCGCTCTTGGGCCTAGGGTAGGGGATCGTTTTAGGCACCCTAATATGCCCCTTTATCCTAACTCTCCTACGGTTGAATTCCATCAATAAATTAGATATATCTTATGATTAAGTTAATGTTCCTAACCCTAGTAGGAAAGATCTATGCTTTTGATTTAAAATAATGTTTCTAATAGGATCTATTTTATGAATCATGTTTCAATGATTTCCTAACATGTTTGTAGGATCTAAATCAGGTAAATGATATCACTAACTCTATTCCATGTATTGTTTTACTTGAAATTGTGATTTAGGGCAAAAACTAGGGTATTTACAAAAAGGGGACATTACATACAACCATTCCTTCCAACTTCGAAGTCATGGATTCTTTATCTAATATTCAATGAAATTTGAAAAGTCTGTCTTAAGATGGGAGGCAGCCACAGTAAAAATTCTCATATTTATCTTGCTGCTCGTGGTCTTTTAGGGTTTCTTGGAGGCCCATTACCTTCAGGGTTTGTGGACAGACTCTATTAACACTAGATAGTTATCCCTCACAAGTCATTTTCCTGAGATATTCCTAAGAAGCCATCCAAATCATAAAATCAGGCAAAACATTTTGACTTCAAAAACTTTCTTTTTCACACAAACCCCTTTTTTGGAAAATTTCTTTTTGGATTTTCTATCAGAAATATCAAACACACATGCAGGCCCAAACTTTTAGGAGAGAAAGTCAACTCATATGCAATATCTTATGTACAGAGGAGCAAGCAAGCCAATATCAAAATGACATGAGAAAGTCAAGGAATGTGACAAAGGCACGATTGATTCAAAAATAACAAATTTATATGACATGATTATGACAAATTGAATGGAAATTCTAGCTTTATAATTATGACAAATTGGGAGCAATTGTAGCTTGTTGGTTTGAGGAATTAGTGGAGAAAATGGGGGGATAAATTATAGGAAATGGGAAGCACGAAATTAGGGATGACAAATTATGACAAAATTTAATGAGAGAAATGTGAGAATAATTAATAACTTTTCATTTATTAATAATCCCACAAAAGGAAAATCAGGTAATTAAATAAAATATTTATTTGTGACACAAGACATAGGATAAACGAAATGAATTCATTTAACCTAAAGAGAGATGTTAATAAGGGATTAATAATTAAAGAATTATTTAACCCTAGGAGAGAGACATAGGTCAAGATGATGTCATTAAACAATTGACATGACTAGGATAAGGATTTAATGGCTGAATTGATTGATTGATATAATGATTAAACAAATTAACTAAATTTGATTGAAACCAATGCTCAAGATCGATCATAATGATTGAAATGGCAAGGACAATTCAGGTTCACCAAAAAATGTAGATTAGGAATTCGGTTAAAAACATCATGACATCATAAAGCCAACCACAAAAGCAAACATCATGAAAATAACCCTAATCACATCAATAGAAGTATGAAAACAAAATGCTTAAAACAAACACAAACTAGTACGAACACTTCTTCCATTCTCTTCCATTGTTTTTCTTTCTCCTTCAATCAAATGTATGCGACTATCAACAACAAATGCAAGTGTATTGAAAGCAAGATGATTAGCAAAATGATAGTAAAATGATGGTAATGATGAAGTAATTCTTATAGCGTAAGGATACTTGAAATGTGGTTGTTGAAAATGAGGAAGAGACCCCCAATTTATATACTTGAATCGAAAGACATATTGGATGGATGCGATCGAATGAAATCAATGGTGAAGATTGTCTCCATGAAGCATAATTACCTAGGCAAATTAGAAGCACAATTAGGGCTGATTGAGAGAAAATTATGGAGGGCAAATTGCCATTCGAAAATGATGAAAGAGGAAGGTTAGCAAAGAGGAGGGAAGCTAGAAAAGAGGAGGAGAAGTGGGGATAAATTAATAAATATTCATTTCTTAATTTCTCTCACAAATCTCATAACTAGCCAATCAAATAAATAGTATTTAATTGTAAAATAAAAAAAGAGAATTAGGATAATGAACCAAATCATAAGTCCTAAGACAAATTAGTTAGGAAAAAGGGAGAAATATTTGAAAAATTATTAAACCCTAGGTAGAAAAGGAAATGAATTAGGTTAAACAATGTCATGATAAGATTGACAAGATTAACGATAAACATGGACATGATCAACCGTATTACCAATCAACCCCTCGCTTGGTTGCAGTCTGATGTTCAACTTCTATAGGCATTAGAGCAAAACAAATTGATACTTGGATTGAATTCTAAACAACCAGGCATGTGCATTTTAATCCCCTCAATTACAAAGAAGTGCTATTGATATAGTCGCTTAATTTTTAGCCAGACATATTGCTTATTAATCCAACAATACAAGGAGCGATTCGATTGTATCTTTATCAAGCAAGAGGTATAGAACATTGATGAGTTCATATGCATCGAATTCGTATTTGGGTTGTTTTCTCATCTTTCTCATGACAAAGAGATCCGCATCATCACTTCTTTATAGCATGCTTTCAACTTTGTCTAAAAGTAGAGGCTAAATAATAAAGGGTACAGCTGATTCAAAATTAATATCTTTCTCTTTTAGAAAGAGTTGTTAATTTCTGAATGTGTTTTTTGGGTGCCGTTATCCCTCACTAGGTTGTGGCAATCAGCAGCTGTTTTTTTTAATCCTTGACTGAGCTCAGGTCTTCTATTTAGAACAAAAACACTTTTGTTATATATAGGGGGATTTTAAAAATTATTTGTTGTTTTTATTTCTAGAACAAGGTGCTTTCTGTCTACTGCTTATTCACTTTTTGCTTTAGTTTTGTAGGACAAAGCTTTTTTTCCTAAATTTGGTGCTCCACTAAGATGGGTGTTTGTAACAGCCTAGAAGCTTTTCTTGACCTAAGGCAAATAATTGAGAGTAGAGCAGAAAAAATAAAAGAGAGCAATTTTGAGATTAGTGTAATTTTTTTTTTTTAATAGAAAATAGATTTTTGAGTGTTGTCTGTTCATATTCAAGTTTGCTGTTTTGTTTGAAGTTTTAGTATAGTTAGGGTTAATTTTTGGAGAGAAAAATCTGCTTACCATGGTATCAGAGCTTATTGACTGAAATCTTTTAGGCCTGTGTATGGAGTGTGTTGCTTCCTATTAGAGGGAATTGATAGAGGATTTCAATGCCCTTGATCCTGTGTTTGAAGTGATTTGAACCTGTGAGAGGTTGTAGAGTGTAATTCCCAAAATGCTTCAATGATTGAGGTGGTCTGGATTTGTGAGAGGTTGTAGGGTGTGGCTATCTAGGTGCCTTAGTGATTGGATTGCTAATCTAAATTTGTCAGAGGCTATTGGTCTTAAATTATTAATTATCCTAGCTGATCTGCCTGGTTTCAACATATTTCAGATGTAGTCATGACTGGTCTTGGTCTCCAAGAGTGTGACTGCAGAGGGCACTTCCAATTTACAGTTTGGAAGTGTATAATGCAAATGCTATTGGAGGAAGATGATCTTTGGATTTTTATGGAAAGTAAGGTTGCATCTCCTGCAAATCTTGTTCAATGGGTTCAACATATCAAAAAGTTCACCAAGGTGTAGCAAATCATCCAAGATTCGAGCTAGGACCATTTGATCCCTCACTTTGTAGAAAGGAAATCAACAAAATAAATATATGATGCTTTGACTACTTCTTGCAAGATGCTACTAAATAACAAGCTTAGTTGACCACTCTATATTAGGTTGCTAATATTCTTGCAAGATGCTACTAAATAACAAGCTTAGTTGCTGCACGCATGAGTGATATAGACATAGCGGCTTCTTACTATATCAAGATAACTAAATTTCAAGATCAACTTGTTGCAATGGGGGTGGTGGATAATGATAAGTTGGTGCCCATAACCATAAATGGGTTCTCATTCTAGGATCCATTGATTTAAGTTGTCTATGCACAATCTCTAGTCAAGTCCCCTTATTTTTAGGTGTAGAGTGGTATGTGGCCAATGGGGTATCAAGACACATGAATATTAATATGGAGGCTCTCAACAAAATTCTGGAGTAGAAGGTAGGTGTATAGGTGGAGCTTGGTGATGATGCTACATATCCTATTATAGGGACATGTTATATTTCTTTTTGCATACCTTTAGGTGAGTTAATTGAAACTAAGAACCTAGGCGAATCTTAAGTTTGTGGTTGATTTTGATGATCAACAACTCAATACTAGAGATCATAGCTAGGATCTTGGTTGAGATAGGCTAGAGGCATACAGGAGGGTAGCCTCTGTAGGTTGACTACTTATTTGATCAAACATGGAGTCTTGATACATGATATGACAAATGGTGAAAGATTTGGTTAAGATGACTGTTGTGACGTTTTCACACATCGCCCCATTGCAAATGGGGACCCATGTTTTTTTTTGCTTTTTAGGGTTTTTTTTTTTTGGTCCTTTAGGGTTTTGTTAGCTAGCCTTTGCATTTTGAGTGCTGTCGGGGAGATCAATAGGGTAGCAAGTCCTACTTAAGTGATGCCCTAGTCCTGAAATATGGCTAAGTCTAGAATGTCCTGAAATTTGGGTAAGTCTGAAGTCCAGATCCTGAAATTTGGCTAAGTCTGGAATGTCTTGATCCTGAATTTGACTAAGTCTGGAAACTAAAAAAACCTCCAAAAACTAGATTTTGCAATATAACTCCTGGAGGTCTGAAACCACTCACTTATACTTAAATGTTATATTCCATTAAAATTATCCTGATAGAGAGTTCGAAGAGTCAAATTTCGCTCCCGTCCTTCACTGAGGATCCAGAGCGAACTTCGCTCCTGTCCCTCCTAGGAGGACCAAGGCGAAATCGCTCCTGTCCCTTGCCAAGGGTCCAGAGCGAAAATGCTTAGTTGAGCCATTCCTGACCTTGTTTGGACGAATCGAGACATCAAAGGCATGGTGAAGGACGAAATGAGCATGATAGAGCATCCAAACTTGATAAAAAACGATGAAATGATGAAGTTTTTGCCTAGAAGGTCAAATTCGCTCCTGTCCCTCACTAAAGGACCAGAGCGAAATTCTTCATAAGGTACGATCTGGGCAAAGATCAAGCAAGTTTTATGTTTGAAGGCAAGAAAGGAGGCGAGATGAACGCGTTTAAGACAAATTGAAAATTATGAAACGCCAACAAGGGACCAAAATGCTTAAGTTCGCTCCTGTCCCTCAGGAAGGGACCAGAGCGATTTTTGTTTTAGATGATTTTCTTGCCCAATTTGAATGGATCCCAAGGCATGAATAAATGGAATGGAACATTGCGCATCCGTTGAATATGATTTTTGAAGGATATGAAGTGAAATGAAGCCCACAAGAACAAAATCGCTCCTGTCCCTCTCCAAGGGACCAGGGCGATATGATGATTATATTGCTATTCTTCCAAGTTCAAGCCACTCCAAAATGAAGAACAAGGAGGCAAGGACGTCTTAAGACATCTCAATCAAACACGAAGTATCCAAAGTTGCCAATATTGAAGGAACCGCACTTAGACACCTAGTTCGCTCCTGTCCCTCAGGGAGGGACCAGAGCGATTTGCATAAAATCTTTCATGTTCCATCAAAATCGTGACAAGGCAAGGATAGGCAATGTCAAAGATGCTATTAGGAAGATGATGAACGTAGAGTTAAGATCAAGAACGAAGTAATTTGAGCCAAGACAAGGATCACTCCTGTCCCTCTCCAAGGGACAAGGGCGATGATCCTTTAAACATCAAAACGTCTTGTGAAAAGCAAGTGGGACGAGCATGGAATGAACAAGCAAAGTTATTTTTTCACCATACAAGGAAAAGTTGATGTCAAAATGGAGAATTTCAAGTGAAAACATTAGGATCGCTCCTGTCCCTCTCCAAGGGACCAGGGCGATATTACATCCAAGGGCATCCCTTCACACATGCAAGTCAATCAAACTTGAAGGACCCGACAAAAATGATGATTTGAACGTAGAAATGCAGAGGTTGAACGTCAAAAATGCAAAAATCAAGACCAACATGATGGATCGCTCCTGTCCCTCTCCAAGGGACCAGGGCGATGAGGTACGTGTACTTCATTTTCAAAATATTTTGGCGCTCAAATAAACATTTTTGAATTTATTTAAATGCTAGCAAAATCGATATTTTATTTAAAAATGGCATTTAAATATTGCGCTTGGTATCAATTAATTATTTTGCCTTGTAAAAAATCGAAATTTATTAATTAAAAATGAAAGGCATTTAATAATTAATTAATTAATTAATAAAAAAATCAAAGGGAAGCGCTTGGTATTTTATTGTTTTATGAAGGTCGGCCTTTCTTATTTATTAAAAAATCGTTTATAATTGCTTTATTTTTACAAAAGTCGGCCTAAATAATGATGAGAGGTAAGCACTTATAAAGGAGGGTGGTGAAGATCATTATTTTCACATTGTTATTTTATCATCTCAAGTGCGATTTAAGGAAGACAAAGAGGTGCGAATTATATTCAAAAGGGGTGCGAACTTGAAAATTCTATTGGTGCGAACTTGTCAAAGGACATTGAAGAACACATCAAAGATTCCAAGGGTGGCGAATTAATAAAGAGGACGTTCATTATCCTTCAAGATCATGTTGAAGTCACCAAATTTTGATTTGTGCCTAGGCGAATTCCTTTGTTTTGCATTTTAGAGTTAAACTCTCAAGTAAGGTATGGCAAGATCTCTTGTTTTAATTTCGAATTTTGATCGTCATTGCCTTAAGCTTGAATTTTGAATTTTGAATTGTATTAGCTCAATCATCGTTTAGGAAATGATAATTCAAGGACTAATCATGAAGTTTCCTAAAATTAATTTAATCTATGCTATTCATTGCAAAATCATGTTTCTAATTTTGAAATGTTGTGTAGGCATCAAATGGAGATCTCATCAAGGAAAATCAAGCCGGATCAAGGACGGTCTTCGCCGGGACGATCAAGCAAGGACAGGAGTGACTTCTTTCAATCTAGCGTTCCAAGGCGAGGTACATCATCCTGCACATCAAGGACAAAAGGAGTTAGAACAAGAGTTAATTAAAGATAGCCTCTCAACGACATCAAATTGAATATCTAGCAACCTACGAGTGTTAGATGAGGTGGCATCCCAGTCATCACTCCTCCAGTCAGTGTGGTCCACCTCAGCATGTCCAGATTCAATGTACCTAACTCATGGAAGGTGGCACAAACTCCGATGTACCTACCCCGGCTATCCATTGGTCGATTTTTCTAGAAGGGACATGTGTCCAAGCAATACAATTTTGTCATTGGTCAAGCATTAAATGTTATGTAATGGTTGTAACAAACCCTAATTAGGGTTTTCATTGTTGAATCTTGGCCATTGATCTTGAATTGATCTAAGCCATCAAATTGTATTGTGGGCACTATATAAGCCCAGGCATTTCATTTGTAAAGGCTAATTAGCAATAGCTAGAGAGTTAGGAGATAGTTGGAATAGTTAGAAGATAGAAATAGAATAGCAATTAGAGTAGAATAGGAGGACAAGGCAAGAAATTGTTGCCATTGATTGTAAACAAACTCCATTTTCATTGAAGTAATGGTGAAGTGTGTCGTTTCTTGCAATTTGCATGGTTTCTTGTTGAGTCTTCAATCTTAGATGGTAGATGATTAGATGAATGGAGGAAATGTGATTGATTGATGGTGGAATTCGTATATCCATACTACTAGCAGTTTGTTGATTGCAAACTTGCCTTGTGTAGTCAACTGGAATCATTCAGCCTAAGCTCAATTTCAATTTGTCGCTTCTTCATTGATATGCATCAACTTGATGGTGTCTATGCCTGTGGTGATGATTTGAACATCATAAAGCTTCCCTTAGAAGATTGCACTAGCCTTGTGTAGATGTTCCATTGATGTCAAAACAAGACCTAGTTGGAGTTTCATCAAAAATCAAATCATTGCTCCTACATTCTTAGTATTAGGATTAGATCTTCTCTTCGCCCTTATCCTTTTTTCCATTTTTCAATTCTAAGTTAGTCAGAGCCTGTGTTCCAGCAAAGCAGATCGGAAGTTCAAACATCAGATGTAAGTCCCCTTGTGATTCCAGCAAATCACATCATACCACGGCGAGCTTATCCACATGTAGAGACCCTACTAAAAGGAACCTTGGAGTCATCCTAACTGATCCTTTATGCGAATCTTCAGCAGTTAGAGACTTTATTCAAGAGAGGATAAGATACCCTTGGGTATTTTATTCTGTGTTAGGCAGTGTACAAAATACACGTCAACAATGACTTGGTCACTTGCACCAGGGCATTACCTATCTCAAAGAATATGGTGCATGGATTGCTTGACTTCAAGATAGAGAATATATTAGTGTGTAAGGTATGTACTCTTGACAAGCCGTTGAGATTACTTTCCCTAGCTTTGAGTAGAGATCGAGAGGATTTCTTAGTCTAGTTCTTTTAGATGTGTGTGGGCCTTTGTTAGCAACTCCATTTGTATGAAACATTTACTATATTTTATTTATTGATGATTCCTCAAGGAAAACTTAGATATAATCTTGAAGACCAAAGATAAGGTCTTTGGAAAATTCCATTAGTTAAAAGCTCTTTTGGAGAATCAAACAAGAAGGAAGATTAAGGTTTTGAAGTCTTATAATGGAGGCAAGTATACCACCAAGGACCTTGATGCCTTATGCAAAGATGTAGGGATCAATAGGGAGTTGATTATGCCTTACAACTCTCAACAAAATGGGTTTGTCGAGAGGAAGAACAAGTCTATTATAGAGACGACAAAAGGTATGATTCATGACCTAGATTTATATGCGTTTCTTTGGGCAAAGGCATTTAGTTGTGTTGTTTGTGATGCACTGTGAAATGGACAAGGTTAGCAAATGACAAACAACACAAGACACAAGAAAATCATTAGTGTTAGTCAATCAAAAACTAATCTAAACAGGCATATCAAAAGAGATACTAAAATCATGCTAATATATCTAACAAATGAAACAAAGATAATAAGGCATCTCCAAATGCCTCTTAGCATGCTCTTAGCTCCTTCTCCCTTGTTCCTCTCCTCTCCAAGTTCCAAAATAGTGTAGCTTTCAGCAGCATTTTGCACTATGGATGCTTATGGAGGATTGAGATTTTAGTATTTTGCTCTAAATGTAAAATGAAAATCTAAAATACTAGATGCTATTGAAATGATTGATTTTAACCAAAATAACAAGATTTTAGTTTGCTATGCTAAATGCTCTCTAAAATGCCTATAGGTTAAATGCATACAAGTTTTCAGGATCTGGATTATGAAGAAATGGGCTCTATTTATAGGGAAAATGGAGAAATGGATGGTTGAGATTGAGCAATCTCAACGAGAGTCAGGATTGAATGATTTCAAATCCATGTGAGGGCTTTCAACCCAATCCCAGGATGACAAGTGTCAATGTGAGATAGGTTGAGAGGAGAGGGAATAAGCATTAAATGCTTGATATGACCTTGGGAGTTAAAGTCAAGGTTAGTTGAATGAATAAACTCTTTATTCAAAGAATAAAGCTTTTATCCAATGGATAAACTCTTGTGCAAATGTAAAAAGGGATAAATATGGTCAAAACAATAAATGTTTGGGGAGACAAGTTTGAAATAACGATAAATGGTTATGTAAGAGCCATAAATGGTCATGTAAGAGCCATTAGTGGTCTTGGAAGACTTTGGGGGTTAATTTGTTGAACACACAAAGCATTAAATGCTTTTCAAAGACTTTTGAAGTCTTTGAGAAGTGACTTCATTTTGCTTAGGAATGTGACAATAATTAGGGGATGGATTAGGCTAATTGGGAAGGGTTTAGAAGAATCTAGAAGGGGATTAGATTTTGCAAGTAGATTTGGTGGGCGAGGGAAAATAGGATTTTATTAAAATAAAAATTCATTTATTTCAATAAATGTGTGCAAGTTGCATTTGTAGGAAAATGCAAGTGGGGGGGATAATGATTTAAATAAATGTTTTATTTAATTTATTTAAAAGAGGAAAAGGGGATTTAATTAAATAAATAGATTTTATTCATTTAATTGATTGTGAATTTGGTTTAATGAATTAATTAAAATAAATTGAATAATTTATTTAATTAATAGGAGAATGTTTGGAGATGAA
Source organism: Cryptomeria japonica (assembly GCF_030272615.1). Lineage (NCBI taxonomy): Eukaryota > Viridiplantae > Streptophyta > Pinopsida > Cupressales > Cupressaceae > Cryptomeria > Cryptomeria japonica. Next base: position 683,758,070 of record NC_081407.1, on the reverse strand, counting down.
TTAATTAAATATTAATTTAATTAACTGATGGCTAGTGGATTTTTAATCAAATAAATAGTGAATATTTATTTTAATTAAGCTGGACAGATTTGTGTGACTACAGTTTGCATTCTAAATGGGTGTATCACAAGTTGTTGAAGTACAAGATTGTAGAAGAAACTTTCATAGGAGAGAAACTTGGCGTTTCTCATTTTTAGGGATAGTTGAAATACTAGGAGTATCGATAAGAAAAACAATTGGCCAACTTATTCAAAAGTAACTTGTTGCAGGCTGAAATGAGGGAAATCTTGAAAAAAGCACATAAAAGTGGTGTAAAGACTTGTGACTTGGCCTTCATTTGCAAATTGTTATTAGTATTGACCCAAAAAAATACCTAATGATTGAAAAATGTGCACTAATTGGGAAATCTTAGGTACAATATTCCAATGGGAAATCATAGCTATACAAAAATTATTGCTTTTCTCAACACCAAATAGATTGAGAGCATAATTATCTTATGTGGGAATTGAGTGCTAGTACAAGTATTAGTATTTGTAATGCTTAGCTCATCATTGATTGATTAACAATAGCATCTGCATTAGGGGTAGACAAGCTCAATAGGCTTTTGTACAATTGCTAAAAAATATTTATAGTGTTGAGTTTATTATCAATTAGATTGTAATGTCCCCATTCGGGAATCACCTTGATTTAGTCCTGAAACAACAATTCTAACTTAAGTGAGAATTGTATTACATTTATAAATATAATTTCATTAATTCTGAAGACATTTTATTATAATATTTAATTCATAATGCTAAGAATAGTTTTGGAAGATGGAACTTATCTTGATAGATTTCTTTGATTTGACAATGGATTTATGCTGATCATAGATCTCCCATAAAACTGATTACTATCTCCTTACAATCTGCTACAGAACTTCTTACAATCTCTTCATAAGTTTGTCATAAAATTCTTCACTATCTCTTCACATAACCTGTTCATACAATCTTTCATGAATCTGCAAAAAATCTTGTACACTCCTTTTCATTGGATCTGCAGTCTTACTTTCCATCAATGTCCTTGGTGCATATGCTCAATAGTCTTTTTAATACACATACTCTCCTCCACAAATCTGCATATATTGCCTTTCAAGATCTGTCATACTTCTCTCTTCTATATCTGCTTGATCTTTTCTTCTATACCCATAAGATATTCTTTATATGTGCACATTCTTCTCTCCTATTTCTGCAAAGATTTCTTTTAAACCTAACATGATCACCAAGACCAAAGATGTTACTGCCTGTAACTGAATAACATTTCTGATCTGAACTGATCAGTCATGATGTCCTTCTAATGCTGTTCTGGATTAATAGTCTCTTAAAATCGTGCATCTATGACATAAAAGTTTGTGGCTTAACAGATTGCTTTTCTGGCTCTCCGTGCTTAGCCCCCATTCTTCACACTATGCCATTCCTTTTATATTCCCATCCCGAAATGAAGTAATGCATCTCTTTGAAGAGAGATCTCTTTCCATAGACATGACCCTTGTTATGAAATGATTACTAACTTCATTAATGTTAGTCGATGCCTTTATTAACAACAATAACATTTCCACTCTTTCATATCTTAATTATTACCCTGTTTAATTATAAACCAGAGCGCTACATAACATACACCAATCTCTTAATATAAAGTTGGCGCTTGATAATATTATTCCATGATACACGCGATAAGCGTCATAGGGAGTTCATCGCCTCCACGTGGGTTATCCTTGCTAAGGTGGCCTTATCATCATTCCCTACGTCCTTATGTCCGGATCAGATCTTGTGTGAATGCTTGCTCACTTCGTTTGATTGGCACATCCAGGGGAACATTGTATCTTCCTTTTGCTCCTTCAACGGTAATATATAAGTCTGCCTTAACTTGATGTCTCCCAGTTGATGTTACTTCCTTCAACTGCATATGTCCTTAGTCTATATCATGATAGCCAATATTAAATTCCATAATCGATGAATGTAATTCCCTGATTATTCTCCTTAATTATCGCTGTCTTCAGGATAATTGATCGCTTTATAACAATATAAATCGCTGTTTTAATATCGTGCTTCTATAGATATCGATTAGTTGATAACATTTTTCCTTTAATCGATATTGTTTAATGTTATATAAGTTGTTTGGCTGCTGTTTTTTATAGTCAATATTCCTTTCATATTATCGCTCCTTGGTTTGATAATTATTAATGCATAGTTAATCACACTTCCTTTTGGGGCTTAGTCATTAACATACTGTAATTGCTGTTCCTTCATGGGATTATTTGTTCAATGCTTGACTATCCATATTAATCTATACCGCTACTTACTATCATTTCTCATCAGCGTATGATCACACTCCAAGTTACGCTAAGATTATAATCATGGAGACTCAATACAATTGTGTCTTCTGTCGGCTAACCATCTTTATGGCATTGAGAGTGAACATAGCGCCTGAGGGAGTGAGGCGTTAGGTAATGCATTCACAAATGACGATCCATAGATATTGACTTCCATGAGGTGAATAGATGTTGAATCATCTTCCAATATATTAAGACATGTTGATAATTATATTTCTTTATGATCATTGCTATCCTTTTCTTTTATTAAGTCTTCCATTTTCTATCTATATGCACAGTTATCTTTCCTTATATGATCACCTATATTCTTCATTGCCCTTCGTTGTATGGGCTTTGAATACTAATACTTTTTATAAAGATAATACAAGGCGCTTTCTTAATATTTAACAATACTGGACGGGGTCTTGTTTGGGGACATCAGATAGATTGATAAGAGTATTTGCATTAGGAATATATGATATTTTCTAAAATGGTGGATTGGACTTTCCTATAAGATTTTGGCAAAAGGTGAGTCTTAGTTTGCCATCTAGAATGATCTATCCATAAAAAATGCATATGACTCATTGATTTTGTTAGTGGATCTCCTCTACTATAACATTGTTTTGCAAAATTTGTGCATTGACCACATGATAGACAAAGGTGGAGATCAAAACAATTATTGGAGATATGTCCTCAGTTACCACAGTGGCATTTTTGGGCTTGATGGGTTTTAGTGCAAGTGGATTTTGTTTGTTTAACCAATAGGTGAAATTTACAACACCCATATACCCTATATCAAGTCGATGTTTGTTGGGTTTATTTGTGTAGTATCCCACCCCAATTTGTGCCTAAATTTTCACCCTTTTACACTGAGTAACTTAGTCAAACAGTTTGCAGAGTTTCTCTTGTTCTGGAATAATGTTTGTATTGCCATGAGCTATTTGTTTGAGCAGCAAATTACCAATATATGGTCTTTAATGAAGGTGACATCCCATATCTTGGAACACCATTAAAGTTTCAGACTTATACACCTCCCAGCAACACTTAGTTGTCTGGAATGAAATTCCATGATTTGGTATGAAGTTCCACAATTTAAAATGCTCAACAATTATCTTTCTTATGTGCAGATTATAATCTTCAAACCAGTCCCTGCAAACTGCTGTAGCAGCACTGTTCACGTCACTCCGAATCGGAAGCAATGTCTTCCACCTGCAAAAAATCTTTAAACCCTAGCAGATATGATTTTCTTTATAATTCTCCAAGTCTGAATTCAAATAAGCACAAGTATAATCTCTGGATGAGATTATAAATTGAGTACCCAAGGATGATGTCTCACACCTGCAGGCATTGTTCCTCTTGAGAGTTTTCGTTCTCAAAAGTCTGGCTCTTCAGCAGCAAACCCTTGCTCTCCAGAAAGCTTCAACAATTTGCAAATGATCAATAATATCAAATGAATGTTTTTTTGTCCTTTTTATACCTCCACAAAAAGCCACGACTTCCTTTGGCTTTTTAATCATTTAATAACATTAAATATCATTTGCTTTTAATGTTATAATTTCCTCCAAGGTTGGCGTCCCACAATTGGCTTTAATAAATGATTTTTATATCATTAAATGAATATATGCATTTAATGCCCTTATAACACCATTAATTATAAAGTCACTTTTAATATTTAATATTATTAAAGTCATTACTTTAATAATGATAAATAAATCATAAACTCCAATTATAGCCAATATAAAAACAATTAATTAATTTTGCCAACACCCTAGGGGACTATCTAGATGGTTTACTATAAATAATAAGGTCCAACCCAATGTCCATGTGACTTACTAAATATAGTGAGTGTAAATAGAGCCTAAATGACCCCTAGAAGTTAAATCTCAAATATCTCAATGCATTCCAAAGGAGAACACAAGAAAATGACACTCAAATTGTCAGTTGAAGAACCTTGAATGGCCTCCAAATCAACTCATTAGCCTATGGAGACCAATTAGATAGGCTAATCCTTGAAGAACACTTGAGCTAAAGAAAGTGCCAAAATGGGGACATGTTGTGACCTTTTTCACACATTGCCCCATTGCAAATGGGGACCCTCTCTTTTCCTGCTTTCTAGGATTTTTGTTAGTATCCTGTGACCTTTCGCTTCAGTTTTACCAAGCCTTGCCTAGTTTTGAGCAGTTCAGGCCCTGACGATTGAAAGTTAGTTTTTGCAAATCATGTGATTCCAGAATACAAACACCACCAGAGTGCTTAGACAAGCCGGAGGACGAAAATCGCGATTGATTTGGACAACTTTCTATTTTTAGAAAGTTTTTTTTTTTCCTTTTTCCTATTTTTTAGGAAGTTTCATTTTTGGCATTTTCAGCCCGATCCTCGGTATGGCTATTTTTAGAAAGTTTTCCCTATTTTTTAGGGATACTTGCTTTTTGCTTTTTCGGGATGGGAATCTAGGGTTTGCACCCACACCACTGGCTAGCTTCGACTGGGACCTTAAATCTTCGAGTTTTGACCTAAAAAGCTAGTTCCCTACATTTTAGGGGTTGTATCGCTTCAGATGGGTTTGCCTAAATATAGATTTCAAATTTCAAGTTAATTTGGTTAATTTTGGTTAAGATGTGAAATTTTGAAATTTTCCAAAATTTTGTCTAAGTATGGCTAATGGATAAGGTTGAATGTCATGACAGGTGTGGAAAGTCCGCCATATGGAAGCCTCAACAAAAGTTCGCCTTAGAAGGAAGGTGTGTGAAGGTGAAAGAGGCATCAACAAACTCCGCCCTATGCCTTGGGGTCACAAGGTAGGAAGAGCCTCCAAAGTCCGCCATGAAGGGGTATAGCCCAAAGTCCGCCATGTAGGAGCCTTGTCTAAACTCCGCCCTATCCATGAGACCCTCTAGAAGTCCGCCCAAGGAAGGAGGGTAGCCAAGGGAGAGGCCTTAGAAGTCCGCTCAAGGTAGAGGACTCACCAAAGTCAGCCATGAAGGAATGCCCTCCAAAGTCCGCCATGTAGGAGCCTTGTCTAAACTCCACCCTATCCATGAGACCCTCTAGAAGTCCACCCAAGGAAGGAGGGTAGCCAAGGAAGAGCCTATGAGGAGAGGTCTAGAAGTACGCCATGAAGGGGTATAGCCTAAAGCCCGCCATGTAGAGGAGTCTCCAAAGTCTGCCATAGGTCAAGAAGACTAAGGAGAGGGAGCTCAAAACTCCGCCCTCCTTGGTGCCACCTCTAAAGTCTGCCCATTCAAACTCCGCCCAAGATGCTAAGACATGGAAGAAGAGCCATATGAAAAGTCCGCCCTAGGCCTCCAAGTCTTGATGAAAAGTTATCTAGAAGTCCGCCTTGGCAAGCAACAAGGTAGGAAGAGCCTCCAAAGTCCGCCCATGAGGAGAGTCCTTAGAAGTCCGCCCAAGGTAGAGGACTCACCAAAGTTCGCCCAAGGTAGGAAGAGCCTCCAAAGTCCGCTCTAGGAGAAGGTAACACCAAAGTCCGCCTTAGTGGAGGTATCTTCAAAACTCCGCCCAAGGGGAGCCTTTAAGGAAGTCCGCCATGCAAATTAGGGAGCCCAAAGGAGATGCCATAGAAGTCCGCCCAAGGTAGGAAGGCCATCAAAGTCCACCAGCCTTATGTGGAGACCTCTAAATCTCCGCCATGCATTGAGAGGTAAAGGAAAGTCTGCCAAAGAAGGTAAGCTTCCAAAAGTCCGCCAAAGCTTCAAGAAGATGAAGGTGAGTCTTCAAAAGTCCGCCTACACATGAAAGTCAAACAAAATCAACAAAAATGCAAGTGATGTCATAAAATCCTCCAAGATTTCGAACTCAAAAAAACCAAAATGGAAAGTTTTCAAAAGGAGAATATTGGAAGATTGGTAAAGATTTCGAACCTAAATCCAAAATAGAAAGTTTTTGTGAAAGAAAATATTGGAAGATTAATAATTATTTCAACTTATAAGCCAAATTGGAAGCTTTTGGAAGATATTTTCTTCAAACTTAGAAACATGACAACACTTTCCTAAAAGAGTGAAGTTAGAATTGGAAGTATGAGTTGGAAGATTTTAAGGGTTTCTAATCCAGGAGTTGATTTTATTTACAAATACTTCATTACAAACTTCATTTCTACACCAACAAGTTCGAAGTTACTAAGGAGAGCTTAGTAAAGTATTTCAGTTTGAAGATCATCTGGAGAAAGTTTTGGATATTGCTGGAAGTTGAATAACTTTTTTGATAAAAGTTCCACAGATTTTTGGAGAAAGACAACTAGTACGAAGAAGAATTATTGAACCTTTTCTGAATTTTCGGAGTGTTCTTGAGAAAATTCTAGCCCTACTTCTATCCATTTGAAGGTGAAACTAAATTAATGATATAGATTTATGGATTTTTTCTGAATATTTTCCAGAAATAAATGATTTTTCGAAAATTTTGGAGAAAGAAAATCATTTTTTTTGGCTAAGTAAGAAAGTTTTTCAAAGTTATGACACTTAGTGTTGATTTATGATCACGAACATCTTTGAGATTGAAAGGTTTTTCAAAAGAAATTTCAAGTTTTTATGGCTAAGTATAAGATGAAATTTTCTGACACTTGCCATTTCGCAGCCCCGTTATTTTTTTTTTGAAATTTTGCAAATTATTTTCTAACTTAAAATTTCATTGTTTGTCTAGAGGTCCTAGACATTATGAAATTTCAAGTGGATAAAGATGCTCCTTCGGAGTCGAGGATGACTGCAAAATGGAAGAATGTCAGCGACACCAACCTCAGACACATCAATCTGAGGGAATTTAAGAAGCGAATGTTTGGTCTGGACAACCTTGTGCCTACCACCATTGCGCGAAAGATGATGAAGAGTGGCATCGTGCATGCTGCTGGCTTCCTGCCCACCATGCAATGCAATGAACTAGTAGTCGAATGTGCCAAACATTACAACCCCATCAGTAAAGACATTGTTGCACCTGATGGAAGGGTACTGGCGAACATCAGTGATGAGGCCTTCAGGATCCCAGAGTATCACAACACAGTGTATATGACAAAGGATGAAGCAGATGGTCTGTATTAGGACCACTTGGAGGAATATGATGCCATTTTTAACCATTCCTGGCTAGACAAGCCAAGGAAGGGCGCCTCCAAACTTTAGAGGAAGAGCCTAGTGCGAGCATACTTCAAGGAAGACATTGGAGACATGATCGTCCTGCTCAATAGAATAATGGGAAACCCTCAGGGAGCTCCATTCGAACCCTAGATGTATTATTTCATTAATGAAATAATCAATGGAGTAAAAATGATAGACTGGGTTAGGATGACCAGCGACAACCTAGATAGCCAGCTGAGGAACCTAGAGACGAATAGGACTTTCTTCATGAGTTCTTACCAATTTTATTCCTTGGCCAGGACCTACAGATACAGAGGTCTCACTTGCAGAGGAGAAGTAGGAAACAAAGAGAACCAGTTTCCAGTGTATGATTGCTATCCCTAGCTCCACATGGAAGAGAAATTCCATTTCAAAAGAGTGAATGATACCTTCCTTATGCACATCACTCGGACATTGCAAGGTGGGTTGCACCAGAGACTCTCTCAAGAGTCTATGGACTTCATCAGTCGGTTCGGATATTGGTACATCCAATATCCAAAGTTCACTTACCTCCGAATTCAGGGATTCTCCGGACCTCCATACAAGCTTCCAGGTTACCCTACCAACCGAGTGGTGTTGCTCGAGGTTGTAAGACAATTGGAGGAGTATATAGTGTTTCAAAGGGATAAGCAAAAGAAGGCAGGAACGTCCTCACTTACAATTGGCAATGGGCTGGAAACATGTCCATCATCACAAGCTGCTGCGACCGTTGAGAAGGAGCTAGCCTGGTATCCCCTCTATCAATACAAGGCAAGAGGGAATTTCGATCCATTCCACAGGATAAAGAAGGTCGAAGGAACGACGTTTGAACATAGACCGGACCTAGAAGATTACCGGGCTAATGCAACCGATAGCTTTAAGATCAGGAAGAGATTCTGGTCGAGAATTTCTTTGAGCATGGTGAGAGCAACAGAGGTATTCAGAGTTGCCGATCAAGTGGAGGAAAGCCTAGAGCTTTAGCAGCCAGGCTTTGAAAAGATGAAAAATGAACCCCTAGTTTTAATAGATTGGACAGAGGGTTGAAGTCGGATCTAGCAGACCTCATGAGGTCGATGGTTGAGTATTCAAGGTGGTGGGCGTCTGAAAAGACAAGACATTTAAAAGCCAAAGGTGTGACCTTGACCTACGAATTGATGGGAGTAGATGATACTTTGTCCATCAATCCTTGTACCTCTGCCGGTGATGCCCGAAATCCAGAAAGTGTCGGGTCTCGAAAGAGGAAGGAGTTGGTTGGAAGCTCCACAAAGGTCACAGGGAAAAGGGTTGTAGGTAAAAGAAGGGAGTCCAGCGAAGGCCACTCCATCCTGAGTGCCGCTTCCATTGTGCTCGATCAGAATGCAATTGGGGAGCAAGAGATGAACATCTGCATGATTGATGATGAAGTGAGAGTGCCTTCTCATTCGGTTATGGAAGTAGTGGAAGAGGTCGTCCAAAGTCCAGACAGAGAGCAAGCTGAAGCGCCTACAGTCTTCTTGGATGGCATACCAGCAAACCCAGGAGAGGCAGATGATGAGTTTGACCGGAATACTGTAGAGCAATCAACCATTCCGGATTGGCTGAGGGAAAGAATAAAGGCCAAGGTCCCCAAGGAGGCTTGTTCCGAAGAGGTTACTGCAGCATTTCTGGAGAGGGTGAATGAGCCCACTATAACTAGACCACCCAAGCTTGCCAGAAAGTTTTCTCTAATTCAGAGAGAGTGCAGGGTTCAGGACAGTCCAGATAGTGGTGCCCAAAGAAGGAAAGACTAGGGACAATGTCGCCGTGGATGACTACAAGATTACCACCATAGAGCTGGGTAAGCCCACCCAGGACCAAGAGGTCCAGTATTTTGACGACTCTTGCAACGCTTTGAAGGCAAGTCTAGCCCATGAAAAAGAAAAGAGGAAGAAGGTTGAAGAAGAGAACCAACAGTGGAGAAAGTACGTTCTCCATCTTACCAGACCACTCAACCGTGAGATCCTAGTTACTCCGCCACAGCCTCTTCAGTAGGGATCGATGAAGGATTATGATGATATGAAGGGCTCGTACACTCAAGCAAAGGAGTGAATTTCAGACACTTCGGTGCGTGCTGACATACTGGTAGAGAATTTAGTATCGGCACATGACTCAGCCTCTTCACCGATCAATCGTATCTAGGATCGAGCCACCAATTGGGAGGATGTGGATGAAATTCAGAATGAAAGACTCCCACACCTGAAGGTTATCCGAGGCTTGTCGAAGAGAAGCCTAGCGGATGCAGGTATCATACAGGCCGATTATAGGTACGACTTCAACACATGGTACTATGCCTTGGTCACTCGGATTGAAGTTCTGAAGAAATCCGAGACCAAGTGCTTTGAGACAGAGGAAAATGTTAGAGAGATCCTGGGCAAGGTATTCCATGTGGCGTCAGAGATCTGGAAGAAGGAAAGCATAAGGGAGAAACATCTGCAAGTAGAAAACTTGAGAGCCAGGATCCAGTCTAGCTTCTTCAAGGATTCAGGGATGATTGACAAAGGCGATCTCTCAAAAATTGCAAATTTTCTCTTCATCGATGAAAATTTCCTTGCCCAAGCCGTTGAGTGGGAGAGCATCCTCGCCACCTGTACCGATGATGTGGACATCATCGACTTCCAGATTGGCAGTTTGCCAAGTGTCACCATGGAGGAGGTCAAGCTCATTGTGTCCAGATACGTCGAATCTTTGAAAGAGGAAAGTGGACACTCACCTCAGTGAGAATAGCAGCTGCGCCACGTGTCACCCTCTTATCCATTTGAGCTAATAGTATTTTGGGAAACCCTAATTAGGGTTTATGACTTTCAATCTTGGCCCTTGATCACTGTTTGATCTCGGCCATTCATTTATTTTGAAAAAACTATATAAGGTTGCCTCCTCTCATTTGGAGAGAGTGAGGTTTTTGATGTATTGTTGCGTAAGGTCATTTCCAGATAATATATTGCATGCAAAGTTACCTTGAGTTTCCGGGATAGGGACGGCAGGGGATGACGGGACGCGTTTCTGGGACGACATTTTTTTGCCAAATTTGGGACAGCGGGGGACGGCAAAGGGGACGGCTATATAAAATATAGAAAAAATTTAAAATATATAGGAAAATTTCAAAATTCTAAATGTTCATATGAAAACATGGATAAAGCATGCATACATACATTATATTCATATGAAAACAATAAAACATGGATATAGCATGTGTATGATACTATGAAAAGTTGAAAACATTTTAGAATGTATATTCTGAACATACAACATTGTTAATACTCAATAGACAATATGCAATTATGCATTTATAAATCAGAATTTCAATTCTCACATTGTCAATATGCATGTCAATAGACTCGGAGGTTAAATTTTCCCTACTTCTATTGATGCAGTTTCCCCCATATTTTTCAACTGGGGTTTGGGGGCAGCGCCCCCAAGGTGGGGTCAAGGGGCATCGCCCCTTGCGGGGTCGAGGGGCAGCGCCCCGCGAGGCCAAAAAAACTTATTCTTTAATAAAGGCGTTGGGTGTTATTTTTCTATGGACTTGCCGAGTTGGGCAATTTTCTAATCTCTGTGTCAAAATGCCCAAAGGCTACGCTGCTGCCATATAGTTTCATTGTCAAAATTATGAATTAAATTAATAAATTTAAAATTTAATTAATGTTATCTTTTAATTTTTTTTATTTTTAATAACAATTTGAATTAATAAGGGGCCTATATTAGAAAATTTAAATAAAAAATTGAAAATACAACTTTTTAAATTTTTTTAATATTTTTTAAGGGCCTTAGATATGGGGGACGTTTGGCTGTCCCCGGGACGGATTGGGGATGTCCCCAGCCGTCCCCGGGTCGTACGGACGTCCCCCAGAGCTAGGGCAGGTGTCCCCTCAAAATATAGGGCAATTTGGGGACGGGGGGAAACGTCCCCTGGCTGTCCCCAAGTCCCTTGGTTGTCCCCGGGACGGGGACGGGGGTTTTCAGGTCGGGGACGGGGATTTTCAGGTAACGCTGATTGCATGTGCGCTGCTTTGTAATCCCTATTGTTTGAATGATTTGCATGGTTTCAATTTCCTCAACACTTAGTTAAAATTAATTTAGATTTGCTTTCATTGTTGTTAATTTGAATGAAGGATTAACTCTGATTGCATGTGCGCTGCTTTGTAATCCCTATTGTTTGAATGATTTGCATGGTTTCAATTTCCTCAACACTTAGTTAAAATTAATTTAGATTTGCTTTCATTGTTGTTAATTTGAATGAAGGATTTGATAAGTTTCAATTGATGGTGTATCTCCGCTCATACTTTTGGTAAATGGATGATTTCCATTTTACAGTGCAAAGTTAGTCTGAGCCTGTCCTTTGTGCATCCCAACATCTCGATCATAAGTGCAACCCATCGAAGATTGCACCGACTTTGTGTAGTTGTCCCTAGTGTGGCGAAACAAAGTTTGGTTTCTCGAGAGCATCCAGTTGACACCGTCTCCAGAGTTCGTAGGATTAGATTAGCCTTCTCAAACCCTATCCCTTTTTCCTTTTCGTTTGAAAGTCCAAATCCCAAAAAATCCCCCCCCAAAAAAGAAGAGCCTAAAATTGCTAAATCCATCTCTAAGTCCAACAGTTCAAGACAGTTGTTAAACGTAAGTCCCCCTTGAGATTTTCAGCATACACTACCCAAGAAGCTATTCCACTAAAGTCGCTTGTTCGCACATATAGACCTTGGAATCAGTAGTGATTTTTCAGGAGAGGATAGAATACCTTCGGGTATCCTATCCTAATGTTTGGTAGATGATAAAACAGACACCAACAAGACATTACATAGTCTCCTAAACATGCGCAACAGATGGGGATTCAACTATAGGACTTATAAGTATTGTATCCATGATGGCTTTTGACAAGACAATTTTCGATTTAGAACCAACAAGATTGTTCTATGAAATGAGGGGGCTCAACATTTTTCTTCAAGGACTTTTTGTCATTTCTAGCCTTCATACTTCTTTAAGAAGGAACATTTTTCTTCTATGCAATATTGTTATGTAACACAAGAGGGAGCTTAATACTTTTCTTCAAGGAAACTTTGTCTTTTCTAGCCTTTTGATTAAACTTCTTGAAGAAGAAACGTTACTAATGGCAACATCTTTATTCTCTATTAAGGCATGGGGTGCTTGTTCTTGTAGTTGATCGTAGAACCTAATTTTTTGCAGCAACATCTTGTAAAGGTTGCAAAATTGCATGAATAAAGGCTTGTATTGATGACAATATTCTAATATTACCTTTGCTTCTTGTTTGTTGCTGACATTAAATTGCAAAGATAACATGCCATTGGTGTTTGATGGGGACATGATCACAAAGATCACACACTTTTGAGATGGGTTCCATCAACAATGCTTGTAGACAATACAATTCATAGCACATTGTGTCTTTTATTGTCAAGTGGAGATGGATTGGGTCTTTATCACTCCAATAGGTTTTCATTTTATATATTCCTAGACTAATATACCAAACCTTTTGATATGTTCATCCTTCCAATATACTTGTTAGTATGGGGAAGAAGCTCCTCCTTCCAATATGCTCATCGTTACATGAAATTTATATTAAAGCATGTAAGATAAGAAGGGTATGTGGCGTATAGGCTCCTATGACTCTACATCTCAGTATGCTTGATATTTTCTTGTTTGTGTTGCATCTTCATCAACCCATGTTGGCTCTTTTGGCTCTACATCTCATTAGGTTATTGGGATCTCCTTGTATATAAGTGTTGCAATTTTATGAGATGCAAGGCATTATGTACAATTACAAGCGTCCCTACCCTCCTAGAGGTAAGTTGGTTTCTCTTAACAAAGTGCATGGAACTATAAGTAGATTAGATCGTCTTAGCAGCAGAAGAACTAGAAACCTAGGACAAAAAACCTAAGTTACCGGTTCGTATGCGACTTCATCATTGATCAATGCCAAATGCCATTTCAATTGATAGTTCAGAATTTCAATAATATCATATTATGTAATATACTCATATGCCTTATAATATATATCAATGTTTCATAGATTCATATATGTCTAGGTTCATGATTCGAATGAAAATCATTACAATTACAAAATTGACAATCAAAAATAATAATTGTCTTCTATCTTCAAAGTTCAATGTTCATCAATCATCAAAAGGATCTAGATTAAGATAATCATCATTTGCTCCAAGTTCAAATTCAAAATCATTTGAACCCAAACAAGTGCCACTCCCACTAGCTCCATCAGATGTAGGTATCTCGTCATCATCATTTAAAGTGACTCTAACTAGATCATCAACAGTTGCATCCAAAAAAAAGGCAAAACAAAGGCAAAAAAAAGTAGTTTTTTAATCTAAAAAAGTTACTTTTTAGTGACTTGACCTGCCCAGCTCGTGGGTTCGCCTGGGTTCTCACAGGGTTCACCATTTTCCCTGTGGGTTCACCTTGGTGAACCCACAGGGAAAATGGTGAACCAAGGTGAACCCACAGGGCAAATGGTGAACCCTGTGAGAACCCAACTTGGTGAACCCATAGGGAAAATGGTGAACCAAGGTGAACCCACAGGGAAAATGGTGAACCCTGTGAGAACCCAACTTTGACCCGGTTCGCATTTGGGCCCCAAAATCCATGAACCCGATATCTTAGCGAAAAACAAATGGCTAGTGTGGTTGTCAAAGAATCAGGCCCGTGCATAGCCCTCCATAGAATTGGATCCTCTTGTTCCATTGTCTCCCTATTCATCTTGGCCTCTTCTGAATATCCCCTAAGTGTGGCAAATTTTGTTTGCTCAATATGAATGATGGTAGCTTGTGTAAAATCATACATCTTTTAAATGGACTTCATGAATTCTCCCTTCATGTAACCATCCTATATATGAGTAATTCTACTAGGCCTTTGCACATACCACTTTGGGTTCAATGCATTATTGTGTAAGGGAGTGATGAGCTTCTCCCATTGGTGATGAATGATTAGCTGAATATGTTAATTGTAGAACTCTAATGTGGGCTTTTCTATTGTACAATAGCCTTCATTTAGCCAAGCATACTATCAATGCACTTATACACCTCGCCAAGGCTAGGTGCATTTGCATCCCCATATCTAATAACTCTGAAGAGTAGAGTAATGATAACAACAATGTATCTTGCATTTGCCCAAAAAATATCACTCTTTGCCACCTCCTTAACCCAATTCCCTTGCTTTGACTTAGAATTAGGCTACCAATTCAAGTTTGCTGTCATGGCCATTAGTTGCAGTGCCTTTTGCAACTCAAGCATCTTTTCTAAGAGAATGAAGTACGATGCATATCTAGTCTCTACATGTTTTAAAAACTCCAAGGAGAAGGTCTTGAAGAGTGCATGCGAAGTATGGTGGTTGCATATAAACACTCACACATCTCTAACATCATTAACCACCTCTTCAATTCAACTGACTTTGCTCATACCCTTAGTGCATTTTTCATGGCATGCACATAAGGAGTCCACCAAATATGCCTGTAGGTTGCCTCAATCAATTTCCTTGCAACTTTGTAGACATATATTACGTCTGTCACAACTTGCACCGCTTTCTCTGGCCCAACCTTCTCAATAGCATCTATAAGGATTTGGAATTAAAAGTCAACATCCTTGCAGTGCCTTGAACAAGCAATTGCCCAAAGGAAGTAAGGGCTTTCTTGAACAAGCAATAGCCCAAAGGAAGTAAGGGATTTTTGTACATGTGACCAAAATGTTGATGAGTGGAAAGTGTAGAAGCTAGTTGATTGGGTATAGAGTACGATTTGCTTGAGGACAAGCAATTTGGGACGTGTTGTGATCACTACACAACATCACCCCATCAAAATGGGGACCCCCCTTTTTTAGCTTCAAAGTTTTGATATTTTGCAGCATTCCAACTCTTGCAATTGAGTGACTAGGTTTAATCTCTGGCAGTTGCTTCGATTGATCAAAACCTTGGATGGTAAAAAGGTGAAGGGAGGTGTCAATGATATCAATCTGAGTAGGGTAGGCAAGGAGGTTTGAGAGGCAAGTCCCTTGGATGAAAATTCGACTAAGTATAGATCACTTCCTTTGACCCCCCAAAAGTCCGAATTTCTTCCTTTGCCCTCTCAAAAGTCCTAAAAACTTCTTTTGCCTCCCAAAAAGTCCGAATTTCTTCCTTTGCCCTCTCAAAAGTCCTAAAAACTTCCCTTGCCTCCCAAAAAGTCCAAATTTTTTCCTTTTCTCTATAGGAATTACGAAGTGCTTCCTTTGCTAAGCGATGACTTTGATTTTTCCAAGCATCGATCTGGCCTAGAACACATTTCTTTTAATCCCTTAGAGGACTGATCTGTACACAGGGTTGTTTTGAAGGTTAATTGATGGTGATGCCTTGATATTCTTATAGTAAGGGGAAAAACTTAAGCAAATAGAGCAAGAGTCTTGGACATTTCTTTTGCCTTGTCATGATCACAACCTTTTTGTTGTGACGTTTTCACACATCGCGCCATTGCAAATGGGGACCCCCTACTTTTTAGGCCCTCCTGGTCTTTGGCTTGCCTTTTTGGGGTCTTTTCGCAGCAATCTCGTTAGTCTCTCTGCTTTGTAGGTGTTCGAGGGTCATTTGGGTTTAATCTGCTTTTCGTTTGAGCGAGTTTGGTGAAGTCTAGGGCCTGTTTTGTCTTTTTTAAGGGTTTTTGCCTTTTGTCCTAGATTTTAGGGGTTTCTGTTAGGGCTTTGGAAAAACTGAACATACGACTGGAATCAGGACCCCTCAAGGAACCTCCTAGTAAAATTTGAGCCAGAACAGAGCAACTTTCTATTTTTAGAAAGTTCCTATTTTTTAGGGATTTTACTGAGTCCTAGAATGTCGTCATTTTGCCAAAAATCAAACTTACTATTTTTAGTAATTTCTATTTTTAGTAAGTGCTTTTCTGACCTATTTTGCCCAAACCTTGACATTTTGAAACACTTACTATTTGGGAAAATCTATTTTTGGTAGGATCTTCACAGGAAAACACTGAAAGCTGAATATCTCTGAAGACGCTGAAGACTGAACGTTCCTAAAGACCATTTCTAAATCTGGAAGAGTCAGAAGGCAGACAAGTTGGATCATAAAATGGTCAAGTATGGAACTCCTATTCCAGAAGAAGAAAGCATGATCAAAGAAGTCTGGAAATTCACATTAATCCACCAATGTCATCCTGATTCGAAAATGGCCTGAAATTTGACTAAGTCTGGAAATTTGGAAGATCTTCCAAAATCCAGAATTTGCATTGTGATTCCTATGGACCTGAAACCACTCTCAAACATCCTGACAATATATATGAAATATAACTTAAAGTCCACTTATGCTTAAATGTTATATTTCATATATATATCCTGACGAAGAGCCTGGAACTTGTGAAAAGCATCAAAATTCTCCATGCATGAAGAATTCCGCCCAGCTGTGGAGTTGGGCGCCAAAATGAGTCAAGCAAGGATAGATGGAAAATTCCATGAATCCATGGCATAGTGAAAATTCCGCCCAAGGATGCACTTGGGCGCCAAAATGAGTCAGGCAAGGATAGATGGAAAATTCCATGAATCCATGGCATACTGAAAATTCCGCCCAAGGATGCAGTTGGGCGCCAAAATGAGTCAGTTAAGGATAGATGGAAAATTTCATGAATCCTTGGCCCATGAGAAAATCCGCCCAGATGTGTACTTGGGCGCAAAATGGAGAAGGCAAGGATGGATGGACAAATGAAAAAAAATCCTTGGCCAAGTATGATTTGCGCCCAGACATGAGGGAAGGCGCCAAAGTGCCATGCCCAAGGAGAGAAGGACAATTCCATGAATCCTTCCTCCAGTGAAAATTCCGCCCAAGTGAGTGATTGGGCGCCAAAATGGGCATTCCATGGAAGGTGTAAAAAAGTGAAAATTCCAAGGCATAGTGAATTCAATGCCCAAGCTAAAAAGTTGAAATTTTGCCTAAGGCATGGAATCCAAGGGGTCAAGGAGGAATAGAAAATAAAATTCCCCTCGGGCAAATGTTTGAATTTGCTATTTTTAGACACTGAATCTCGCCAGAATGAGGAAATTGTTATAGATTCGGAATCGTGGCAGAATTCTCCATCCTAAATTTTAGGAGGATCCCTAAAAAATAGGGATGTTGAAAAGAAGACATGGACAATTCACAAAACAATGAATTCCTTCCTCAGGAGGAATTTTCACCCCAGCCTTGTGGAGGGTGCTAGAATGAAGAGTGCATGGAGAAACAGGCAAATTGCAAGAGTCCTTGACCAAGGCATTTTAGCGCCCAAGTGAGAGGAGGAGCGCCAGATAGAGGGATGCAGGGGATCCATGGAATTGAAAGAATTCCCCACCAAGTGTAAAATGTCACCCAGCAACACAGGAGTGCGCTAAAATGATCTTCTCATGGACATTGCACAAAGAGATGAATTCCTTCATCGGGGAAGAATTGCACCCAAGAAGAAGAAATTCTAGGAAAGGTAAAAAATTGACTAAGTGTTTGAAACTTATTCCTTCAGGACATAGTTCTTGGAAATCATGAAAATTGGCTAAGGTATGAAGAATTTCCTTCCTCAGGGTAAGGAACAAATTTTATTTCCAAAGGAGAATTCCTCCACAACAAGAAATCACATCCAAGGATGAATTGAAGATAAAATTTCGAAGGCAAGGAAGGAATCAGGGATGAACTAAACAAGAAATTTCCCCCAGGAAAAGTTTTTAAAAATCCATTCTCGGGCATCAAATCACATCCAAATTTCAAAGCTTTTTATAGATTTGGATTCGTCGGAGAATTTTCTCTCTCCTGGACCGTGGAACCCTAATTTGGAAATTTTACTAAAAAATAGGAAATGTGCAGAATTGATGAAAATCCTTCTCTGAGCAAGGAAAGTTGAAGAGACTTTAAAAAAATTCTTCCAAAATCGAATTTTCCCTCTCCAACAATTCCAGATGTGTAGGAGTGGATATACGACGGTAGGGTCCACTTGCATGGCGAGGATCTATTGAACACGTGGCAATAGAGTGGCGCATTCATTACCGGAATATTTGACCAAATGGCGACCCGGTCATTGCATGTTGAATTTATGTCAGATTCCTTTTGCATGTAGCCGCCGCATGTGGAAATGATGGATCATTTATGACATAATGGGGTGATTTTTGCATGGATGAATGTTCAACGCATAGTTTTAAAACTCGTGGACTCGCCACAGACTCGCCACGGACTCGCGAGTCCATGGGAGCCACGAGTCGACTCGCCAAGGACTCGCGAGGCGAGTCCTGGCGAGTCCATCTGAAAGACTTGCGAGTCTTTTGCAAGGACTCGCGCGAGTCTTTTGCATGGACTCACGAGTCTTTCAGATGGACTTGCGCGACCCAGAAAAAATGTCATGCAAGCTTTAGAATTGAGTTTAACATGTGAAAAAAGTTGCTCTCCGTCAGGATTCATATATGGAATATAACATTTAAGTATAAGTGACATTTCCTTTTATTCTGTCAGAATATAACATTTAAGTATAAGTGACATTAAAGTATAAGTGGTCTTTCTTATACTTTTAAGTTATATTCCATATATACTGTTAGGATGTTTGAGAGTGGTTTCGGACCTCCAGGAGTTATAATGCAAAATCTAGTTTTTGGAGGATTCTTCAATTTTCCAGACTTAGTCAGATTTCAGGATCAGGAAGACATTCCAGACTTAGCCAAATTTCAGAGCATTTGAAGATCAGGATGACATTCCAGACTTTAAGTTATATTCCATATATACTGTCAGGATGTTTGAGAGTGGTTTCGGACCTCCAGGAGTTATAATGCAAAATCTAGTTTTTGGAGGATTCTTCAATTTTCCAGACTTAGTCAAATTTCAGGATCCTTCAGTGATGCCCCTTGACCCCAACTTGGGGGCGTTGCCCCCAAACCCCCATTGAAAAATATAAGGGGAAATTGCGCCGATGGAAGTAGGGAAAATTTAACCTCCGAGTCTGATTAGGCTCCATATAAAAGCATAATTAGCATTGAAGAAATCTTGGTATTATACATTTTAGAGTTGAAAGTTTGAAACTATGAGTATGTGACATGTGTAATGTTTCAATTATGGCTCTTATGTTCTCTAAATGCATTAATTTCTTTATGTTTTTTTGTAAAACTACGGTTTTTTTTTTTGCCGAGTCCTTGCCGAGTCTTTCACGAGTCCGAGTCCGAGTCCAAATTTTTGGTTTGCCGAGTTCGTGGCGAGTCCGAGTTTTTCAACTATGGTTCAACGCATGTTGGGCGAATTTGAAGGAGGTGGTGCATTTAATGCGCAATGGATGTTATTTTGGGTACTTTTGAATTAATTGTATATGGGCATGATGGGTTATTGATTTGAGATTCCCACCTTGTTGCATCTTGATTGGAGAATCTTTTAGGGAAAACCATAATTAGGGTTTGCATGTAATCATGGCCTGAGGCCTATATAAAGGGGTGACCCCCCTCATTTGTAAGGGAGGGAGCTTTGTATGAAATTGTTGCGATAAATTTTGAGATAATAACAGTGAAACATTGTTCTCTGATGGTGTCCACTTAAGTTATTTTTTTAAAGCTTGCATGGTTTCACCTTCCTCACTTAGATTAGAAATAGTAAAGTGCTTTGATTTCAATGGAGAATGTAATGGTGTCTGATGAATTTCCATGGTTCATAATTTTTGCACCTTGCTGATCATAAGTTGCAGTGTAAAGTTAGTCTGAGCTCCCTAAATTCATGCTAAGTTCGATTGTGGATAGTCGTTTGGATTGCGCCGTTTTGGGTATTCAAATGTACTTTCTCGATTTGAAAATCCTCTAGCATATTCAGAAGATTGCACCGGTTCTTGCGGAGTTGTAGTTAAACTTGGTGAAGCAGAGTTTGGTTTATTCGGAATTTGTCCACCAGAGCACTATTCATTGTTATCACTGCCCTTAGGAGTAGATTTAGATCCTTCTCAACCCCTTTCCCTTTTCTTTCAGTTCATTTTAGTCTGTTCGAAGCAACAACATTGCAAAATTGTCATATCCGATGATGGAGTTCCAACCACAACAAAGAAGTGAAAGATTGATGCAAACGTAAGGCCCCTTGGATTACTAGCAATCACATCAGCCAACTGAGTCACATCCATGCATTGAAGGAACTTTGGAGTCGATTGTTTGAACTTCTTGCATTAGCATGCAATGGCACTTTGATCAAGTGAGAGTGAAGTGACCGTTAGGCAACTTTATTCTGTGTTCGACGTAGTCATAAAAAGCCCGTCAGCAGAATTGGCGCTAGAAGGAGGGCCTGACCGCGAAATTCAATTTGGCTGGAACTAGCATGAGCTTTCAAGTGCAGAATCAGAGATATATTAGATCTCTTATATGTTAGAAAATCCAAAAAAAGTGAAAAAATGAAAAATCCCAAAAAATCAGAAAATTGAAAATTAAAAAAAAGATTTCTCAATGGAGCAAGAAGTTGATATCCTTCAACTTTGGTGGAGACTGAATGCACAGTTACATCCACGGAGTTTGTCTGAATTCGCATCAAGGAATAGTTGTAGAATTCATAACACTGGCAGATACAATGAGATGCATTGTTTAACATTTCTGTCAAGGATGGAATTAGCCTTGCAAGGGAAAGTTTCTGTTTCAGAAGTACATGAGCCCGTTGTATTGGTGAAAGTGGAACCTGAGGCTTCAATTTGTGAAAGTGAATTTTTTATGAGGTTCAAGCAGATGGTTATGAAAGGCATCTTGCTCCCGTGTTGATGTAGGATTGACAATACCACTCATTCTGAAGTCACATGTCCATCATGCAGGGAAGCTATTCACCAAGCTAAGATGCAGGCAGAGTTGGAAGAATCATTAAAGATGTACACTATAGAAAAGCGGCAGAATGCTCAATTTCAACCAATTGACTTAGCATCAAATGAAGAAGTTATTACAGCAGCATCTTGTAGTGAAGAAAGCACGATTGAGCGGGACAATCAACACAATTCATTCAAGAGAAAATTTGCGTACCTCATGCCAAGGAAAGGAACACCTGCTGAAGTGGAGGTGGACAAAGATGTTCAAACAAATGCAAGCAATGTTTCCACAGTCAAGCAAGAAGAGATGCTCCTTGATGAAGAAGTTCGTTCGTGCATGCTCCAAATGGAAGAAATGATAAGCAGCTCGAGGCAAGAAGGAATATGTGATAGTCAATGGGCCGTTGAGATGGAAGTAGAGTATGAAATGCAGGTTGGGTCAGTGCTTGAACCTCTACTCAAGATCCAAGAAGAATTGTTAAAAAAAAGTGAGATAGGTAAGATGTCTATCGATGAACAAGTTGCCATGATAGAAGTGAAGAATGAAGAGCAATTCGGGTTGGGGTTCAACTCGTTATCAAATATTCAAAAGGAGTTAACTGAAGAAATGTCCTCTTTCCAAGTTCCCATTCAAATCCAGCTCTAACCGCAGTTTGCTCGCCATTGAATGTGATCCCAATCTGCATGTTTCAGATGCAAGTGGTATGATACACCACCAGCTTCGACCTCCTGATGAAGCAGTGGATGACACTCCAAAATTCTTGCCCACGCACGAAAACCACCAGGTTGTCTCTTTCCTTGCTCCTAAATTTGAAAGTTATGAATTTGATTATGGGAATTTGGGAAGAAGAACTTGTTTATGGATTGATCATGGTCATGATGAGTTGCCACAATTGCTAATCTTTCCTGAAGTTTTGCTTGAGTTTGAGATTTGTATAGGCTCAAAACCACCAAATTTAGAGGCAGATTTGATATTCCAACTGGTGAAAGGATTTGTGCAGGTCTGATGCATGTTAATTTTTAATCATTTTAGTGAGATTA
The DNA here is from genome assembly GCF_030272615.1 of Cryptomeria japonica. NCBI lineage: Eukaryota > Viridiplantae > Streptophyta > Pinopsida > Cupressales > Cupressaceae > Cryptomeria > Cryptomeria japonica. The sequence goes on along the minus strand of NC_081407.1, from coordinate 683,735,812 downwards.
GACCCTTTTAATATCATAAAGTTGCAGATAGCATACTGAAAATGAAGAATTAGTGGTGGCATTTAAATGATTCCTTTTAGATTTGCTTAAGTTTAGATTGTGTTTTAGCCAAAGGTTAAAGCCATTCATTATTGGTTCTAATGCCTCACAAGGCATTGAATCAGTAATTTAGGTGCTTTTGACACCATAATCCTAACTTAGACTAATTTTCTAGGTGAAGTATGGCAGCCCCAAAGACTAGAGCAGGCACACGTCAAACCTCATCAAAGAGGATTCAAGAGGTGAAGTGCTGGAAACCAAGACACTTCTTTTTGGAGCAACGTGGGATATACTAATCTTGGGCGATTTGATGTGAAGAGATTTCGTAGCTCACTATACACAAGTAAACCTTCAACAACAGCTAAGAAGAAGATTGAGAGCGGAATTATCAAGGCAGCTGGTTTTCCTCCGGCCATACAATGCTACGAACTAATGGTTGAATGCGCTAAACATCATGATAATCATACAAGGACAATAGTAGCACACGATGGAAGAGTGCTAGCTTATTTATCTGAGGCCGCCATTAGTGAAGCTTTCCATATACCTTGGCCAAGAAATATGATTTATAGGAGCATAGAAGGAGCTAAAGCATTCTATGATGATGACCTCGAGAAATGTCTTGGAATCATCAATAAATACTGGCTATTAAAGAGTCGACCCGGCAAAAGTAAACTTCTTGGCAGACTACATAGAGTTGATTTTAAGGAGGAATTCGGTGATTTAATCACTTTACTCAATCGAGTCATAGGTGCTCCTCAAGCATTCTACTTCGAGAATAGGATGTTCTTCTTCATAGAAACAATCACAAATGGGAAGGATATGATCAATTGGGCAAGGATTATCAGCAACAACATTGATATTCAATTGAGGAGGCTCATCCACACTAAGACGTTTTACATGAGCTCATATATCATATACTCTCTTGCCATAAATTATGAGTATGCCGGATTGATGTATAGAGGTCTAGTTGGAAGAGGACCTAGAGAAATAAGAGCATGTGAATCATATACATAGTTGCAACATCCTAGTAAGCCACATTATAGAAGAGCCAATGACGTCTTCACTATGCATATCACAAGAACTTAACAAGGTGGAATCCATCAACGATTATCTCTAGAAGCACAGGAATTGGTCAAGAAATTTGGTGCTTGGTTCATTCAATTCCCAAAGTTCACATATATAAGAATTCAAGGGTGCTCTTCCCCACCCTACATGTTGCCATGCTATCCTACGGATAATAGTGTTACTAGAAGTGGTAAGGCAGTTGGTGGCGTATGATAAGGTGCAAGGTGTAAAGGAATAGACACAAGACTGACATTGCTTTTCCTATTTCACTTGGACAATCCATAGAAATTTGCCCCCCTCTACAAGCAACTGACAACTCCAAAGAAGAATTGTCATCTTACTCACTTACACAGTATGTTTCTAGGGATAATTTTGATCCTTATGGAAACATAAGAAAGACTGATGGGAAAAAGCATAAACACAAATGGCAATTGGAGGATTACTGGATGAATGCTCAAGATGATTTCGAAGTAAGGAGGATGTACTCCAGGTTACCCATTGATATTATATGGAGATGTAAAATCTTTAATGTTGCTGATCAAGCACAAGACAATGGTAAACGTCTCTAGCCTACCTACGAAGAAGAGGACAAGGAGATAAAGGTCAATTGGATTGATGTAGAAATTACAGATTTGAAAGATTTGATGAAGCCAGTCTTGGCCTACACACGCAAATGCATAGATATCCAACATCATAAATTGAAAGAACAAAATATGCAATTAACATTTGACTTAGTGGGAAGAGAAGACTTATCAGAAGACTTATCAGATGACAATGAAGAAGATGCAAGTGCAAGTGCCACCCGTTCAACCCACTCCAAAGGAGGAGAATCATGAAGAAAGAGGATCATCACGTAAGAGGCATAAATCAAGCTATAGCCACCCTTTCACTAGTACCTCTTCCAGTCTTGAAGTAGAGATGAATCATGATGGAGGCCATGAGAACTAAAGACTTGAAGTAGACTTGAGTCATGGAGTGAATGAATCAATGGAATCTACAATCGAGAATGACAAAAGTGAGAAGCAAAAAAAAGGGAAGTAGCCACAAGACCAAGATAATCCCGTTCCCCACATCCAAGTAAACAATGAGGATGAAGGTAACAAGTCTATAAATATAGAAGAAGATAGTGCTGAGACGACCTCTGCTCCTAGAGATGATCAATTGTGCGAAGAAACACAAGTAGGAGAAGGAAGATCCGTTATCCCGACATGGCTCAAAGAAAGGCTTGCAAAAGAAGTGATAGCAGTGGATGAAGAACCGTTGGGTGATTTGGATAGTCTTCTAAATCAAACTCAAGAAATCAGTGAAAAGAAGAAAGCAACAAAGATGTCCAAAGTGATAAGGGATAATACAGGTTCTTGAGTCATACAAATCGCCACTCCAAGGGTAGATAAATTTGAAGGCGAGATCACGACATAAGAATATGATTTGGAAACTATTGATTTGGGTCCGCCTACCCCTGAGCAAGCATCAGGTGATATGAATGATTCAGTGAAAATATCCCATGATATGCTTAGGATGGAAGTAGAAAAGAATAAAAGATTGGAGAGAGAATTAAGTGCATGGAGAAATCACTTCCAGCAATTCAAGGGGCCATTGAGGCAACATGATCCATAGGCTACACCACCACCGTTGCTTCCTCTAGAATCAGTGGATCACACAGTGAAAGTAAGAAACTCAACACATCTAATGGATACTTGGATAAACAAATCCCTCAAGAAGGCTAACAAATTCATAAGAGATATAGTGAAGATACTTGATAGAGCTGTGAGGATCCTCAGAAGAATTCAAGCTCTCATGGTAGCATTTGACACTTTTGTCTACACTAGGGACTTCACTATCCCTATTTTGCAAGAAATAAGGAAGACGCCTAAGCAAATTTTGGTGTAGGGTTATTGAGAGACAGACAGTCACCAGACTTTTTGCATTGGAGCAACTTGCTTCGCATGAGGAAGGTTATTTATGGAGATATCAACAATGGGTGCAATCAAGTTGAGGCAATCCATCTGATTCATGACAAGATTGTGGAAGTAGCGAAAATCATTCTTGAAAAGGGGATAGAGCTTGGGATGTCATCTTCCATGGAACTGAGGGTTTGATAACGAAAAAGCAACTAGATGACATACATGCACTCATGGTACTTGTTAGCAAGACAAGAGATTTCGGGCCAGGATGGGAGACTACTTTTGTCTCGGCTATTGAGGAAGTTAGTTATTTGGAAGATCAACTAAAGAACCTGTTGGCAGCTCTAGTAATTGAAATTGAATGCATAACGACTAGGTTCATTTAATTTGCCAAAAGGGAAAGAGAAAAAGGCAACAAGATTCTAGATGACAATTTGCTATAATCCTATGTGGCAATGAATTTTCTTATTGGAGAGTTCCTCCTCGTAATTTGTGCCAAACGGATGTCACATTCCTAGTGGCTAATGTTTTGAGTGATGTTTATCTAGGTAGGTTTTGACTGTAGTAAACCTTAATTAGGGTTTAGGTGGCGAAATCTTGGCCTTTGATTTTCATTCAATCTTGGCCATTCGTCATAATTGGGAGCACTATATAAGCCCCACTCATTTTCATTTGTAAGAGATTAGAGACTTGAAGAATTGTTGCTATTTTGCGGCTAGATTAATAGACATTGAAGTGTGGTGTTTCTACTCAATCCTTGAAGCATTTTCATGATTATTCATTTTCTCAATTCAAGCTTTAAATTTTTTTGAAGTATCTAAGTTGAATGATAGAACGTTGTGCATGATTCATGGTGAAACTCTTAATCCATACCATTCGTAGTTTGTTGATTGCAAATTTGCCTTGTGTGGTCAACTGGAATTCTTGAATGAGCTTAAGTTCAATTATTATTCAATCATTGATATGCATTCAAATGATGGAGTCTATGTTTGGTAGTAATTTGAAAATCATTTAATTTCCTTAGAAGATTGCACTAGCCTTTGTGGAGTTGTTCTTTTATGTCATAACAAAGACTAGTAAAGTTTCATTGGAATTGTCCTTCGTCCTTGCATTCTTAGGCATAGTTTAGTATCCCTTAACCCTCAACTTTTGCATTTTCTTTATCAAATATCTAGAAGTAGTAGCAAGTAAGAGAACTACATTGCATATCATTCGAAAAATATTCTTTGAAACCAAGTTGATAATTTCCTAAGAAGCATATACGTAAGGCCCCTTGGATTAATAGCAATCACATCAACCAATTAAGCTATCCACACATCAAGACCTGACTAAAGAAACCTTGGAGTCACCTTGGTTGATCATTTAATTTAGCATCCAAGAGGATTTTGTTCAAGAGAGGATAGAATACCTTTGGTATTTTATTCTGTGTTAGATTGTGCTAAAAAACACATCAACAGGACGGGAGGACTGTAATGTCCCTAATTGGTGGTTGGGTCGACCATCACCAATAATTTAAATTAGTAAATAAAATACTAAATAATTTAAAAATTAAAATTCTTATCAATAAAACAATTTCTTAGGCCGATTTGGCATCAATAAATATTAATTATTATGAAATTTTAATAAATGGCAATTATCAAATATTTCAAATGTCAACCTAGGCTGACTTTGGGGAATATCTTTAATTTAATGTTGTATGAGGCTAACTTGGAAGGTTTATTTCTCCTTTTGCATGGGCTGACCTGTTTGGCTAATCCCTATAAAAGAAAGGTGATTCCTTTTGAGGGCATCAATGAATTTCTTATTGAAGTTCATTAAACAAATGCCAACCTTATTAAACGCAAACCTAAGGAAGCATTGCTCAGAGTAGGATGATACCCCTGCCCAACATCACCTATTTCAGTGCTCCCAAGTTATCATTTTCTGAGTTGAGAGATTATGTAGCTGCATATTAAAAGGCCAAGTGCAGAACCAAGGAGTATATTGTTTTCATCAGCCTGGGTAGAATCACATAAGAGCTGCGATTCATATTTTCCAGTCTGCATCAGCAGTCAAATTATTAGGGTCAGGGTGAATGATTTGAGGATTCTGTTTTTTTTGGAGTGCTTGTACATCATCTTTAGGCAACGGCTGTTGAAAATGTTAGCTAAGTTTGGATATTTGATTATCGAACTTTTTGATGTTGTCAAATGACAATAAAAAATTATATGTATTATCTAAATCATTGCTCAATTTATTTGTTATTGAGCTGGACCCAAATGTAATGTGGGAAACAACTTGAGCTATGCTTAAATGTAACATGAAAGGCTATTGGGCCGGACACAAATACCTAACGTGAGAAGAATGTATTATTAATTAAATAATGTTGCAAGCCGACTTAAGGATGTCTACCCCCAAAAGGAGGATATATAATCAACTTCAAGAAGAAGTCATTCACATATTCATTTCCTAGCAATGCAATCTGCTCTTCTACATTTTAGCGAATCTGCTCTTCTACATTTTTGGCAAACTTCAAGGACATTGTTGTGCGAGGTTGTCAAGATCTTCTACGATTCTGCTCCAGCCTATTGGAGTTATCTTCTACTGATCTGCTCCTTTGGTCAACTACTGCTGATTAGGGCTGCATCCTTTATCATCTTGTCAACTTGCTATTTGGACAACAATCAGAGATAAGTCCGTTATGTTGTAATTGCCTATCATTGAGATAATACATTTCATAATTTAAGGCTGGGTTTTTCACCTCCAAGAGGGAGCTTTTCCCAAGGTATTGGTGTCTTGTGTCTTGTGTTTCATTACTATTACTGTTTATTCATAGTCTGATTATAGTTAATTGGTTTGTTTAACATTTGAGCACTTAAAATTAACATGGTATCAGAGCTTTAGGTTCATTCAAATAATCAAATTATTAGTTGCTCTTCACTTTCAGTTTGCTATTTTAGTTTTGCAAGATGGTTACAGGTCTGAAAGTAGAGGATAGACTTGAAGGTGCCCTAAATTTGACATCATGGAAGGTTCGTGTCCTCCTTGCTCTTGAAGAATTAGAGCTGTTATAGTTCGTGGAAGATACGGATCTGACCGAACCTTCGGATCCGGAAGAGTTAAAGCAATTCAAGAAGAATACCCTCAAAGCAAAGAAGTTCCTTATTGATTCTGTGAAGGATCATCTTGTTCCAGTCATCTCCAAATTGAAGACAGCCCGAGAGATATTTAAACACCTAGAAGGGATATATGAGATCAACAACATCAGCCAGACACTCACACTGAGGCAGCAACTTCTCCAAGTCAAAATGTGCAAAGGAGATTCAGTCATGTTCTTCTTCATGAAGATTTCAAAATTGAAGGACCAACTTAGCGCCATTGGAAGCGAGGTTGTGGACAAGGATATTGTCATGATTGCGTTGAATGGTCTTCTGGACTCTTGGGATCCCTTCATTCAAAGCATAAGTGGAAGAGCTGACTTTTCTTCCTTCGATCGCCTCCGGTCAGATTGTATTCAAGAGGAGTCTTGCCTAGCTGCCAGAGAAATGCACAAAGGCTCTCATGGAGGAGATCAACATGTGCTTGCATCTCAACATGTTAGGAGAAAGGGAAGCCATTGGAAGAAGAACAATTTCAAAAGAGATAAGAGTTTTCAGACCTCCAGCCTTCGATTCAAGGAAGAAGCCAAGAGATCTTTCACGTGTCCGTTGCTTTAGATGTGACAAGTTTGGACATTATGACAAAGAATGTCAGAATTCGCCCATGCAAGGAGAGGCCAACCTGAATGAAGTTGCAAACTCAGAAGACAATGAAGACTACCTCCTCATTTCTGCCTTGTCCAGCAATGTGCCAACCGATAGCAACACTTGGTTAATCGACTGTGGTGCATCTAGACACATCACGGGATATCGAGAGCATCTCTCAGACTCGATGGAGAAAGAGTCCAACCTTCATGTGCTAATTGGTGATGATGCTCAGTATTCGGTAAGAGGCTTTGGTAGCACTTCTTTAAATTTAGAATCTGGTATGTCCTTGCATCTTAGTGACATTTTATTTGTCCCTGGAATTAAGAGGAATTTAATTTCTATTTCTGCCCTAGAAGCTAAAGGTTATCAAATAGCATTTTCTGAGGGTAAAGTACTTGCATGGCCTAAGAAATCTAGTTTTAAATCTGCTCGTGTTATTGGAAATAGATATGATAGTTTGTATAAGCTTTCAGCTAACCCCATTCGAGCACTCATTCATGAAGCTCCTGAATCTAGCGAGCTATGGCATAGAAGGCTCGGTCATCTTCACTATTAGGCACTTCCTTCACTTGAAAGGATGGTTAAAGGTATGCCTAAACTTATTCAATCTCATGATGATGCTTGCAAAGGTTGTGCATTAGGTAAGAACACTAAAAGTCCATTTCATAAAAGTGAAAGTAGAGCTAAAGAAAAACTAGCACTTGTTCATTCTGATCTATGTGGACCTATGTCTGTTCCTTCACCTAGCGGATTTCTATATTATGTTACATTTATAGATGATTTTTCTAGAAAGACTTGGATTTACTTTTTAAAATCTAAAGAATCTGATGAAGTGTTAAGTAGGTTTAAAGAATTTAAAGCTCTAGCTGAAAATATGTTTGGTAAAAGGATTAAAGTGTTAAGATCTGACAATGGAGGTGAATACACCTCAAGTAGCTTCAATGACTTTTGTGCAAAAACATGAATTAAGAGGGAGTTCTGCATTCCCTACAATCCTCAACAAAATGGTGTAGCTGAACAAAAGAATAGACCCATTGTTGAAGCTGCCAAAGCTATGATTCATGATCAAGACCTACAGATCTTCTTATGGGTTGAAGCATCCAAGACTGCTGTGTACATTCAGAATAGATGTCCTCACTGTGTCCTGAAGAACATAACTCCTGAGGAAGCCTTCACATGATTCAAACTAGATATCAGCGACCTAAAGATCTTTGGAAGTCTTGTCTATGTTCATGTGCCAAAGAAAAAGAGGACTAAGTTAGAGCCTTCCAAGAAGAAGGGTATCCTTGTTGGATATAGTGAATCTTCCAAGGCATTTCGCATCTACATTCCTGGTCAAAGGTACATTGAGGTAAGTAGGGATGTCACCTTTGAAGAAAATATTGCTTTCAAGAAATCTAAAGGTTCTCTTATTGATAATGATAAAGAAGGTAATGATAATCAAGATGTGGATATTGATACTAACCCTGAGATTCAGAGGGAGCCTATTGAGCCTCCTGAACCTATTGAGCATGATGATCCTCCTAAGCCTCTAGTTCCAACTGATGGACCTAGAGATATTACAGTTAGCAAGAAAAGACCCCTTTGGGTTAGAAGCACAATTCAAGATGCATAAAATTTTGCAGCTCCTAGTGGCACTTTCAGAGAAAGTAAGAGACCTCAGAAGCTCCCTAACTATGTTGCAATGATATGCAACATCATTGAGGTTGAACCAATCAGCATAGAAGAAGCTATGAACCAACAAGCATGGAAGTTAGCTATGGACGAAGAGTATCAATCCATCATCAAGAATGATGTCTGGGATGTTGTGCCTAGACCTAAAGGTAAGTCTGCCGTTTCTTCCAAATGGTTGAAAATTAAACATGCTGCTGATGGTAGTATAGAGAAATATAAAGCTAGATTTGTAGCTCGTGGTTTTTCTCAAAAGGAAGGCATAGATTATGAAGAAATATTTGCTCCTGTTGCTAGATATACTTCTATTAGAACTATTATAGCTATTGCTGCAGCCAAAGGTTGGAAATTACATCAAATGGATGTAAAGGCTGCCTTCCTTAATGGTGTTATTGAGGAAGAAGTCTATATTGAACAACCTGAAGGTTATGAGATTCATAATAGAGAGACTCATGTGTGCAGATTGAAGAAATCTCTCTACGGCCTCAAGCAAGCTCCTAGAGCTTGGTATGAAAGAATTGATAAGTACTTAGTTAGTTTAGGATTTTATAAGAATGATGCTGATCCTAACATTTACTTTAAAGTATTTAATGGTGAAATGCTAATTCTGGTTTTATATGTTGACTTATTTCTAACTGGTGAAGATAGTCTCGTCATTAGGTGTAAGAAAGAATTAGCTACTGAATTTGAAATGAAGGATCTAGGTCAAATGCATTACTTTCTAGGGTAAGAAGTGTGGCAAAGACCTAATGAAATTATTTTAAGTCAAGGTAAATATACTATTGATATATTGAAAAGATTTGGTATGATGGATTGTAAACCTATGTCTATTCCTATGGAAATTAACTTGAAGAAGTTGAGTATTTTTGCAGCTAACTCTGATTTTGCAGGTCACTCATAGTATAGGCAGTTGATTGGATCCTTGATGTATCTAGTCAACACTAGACCAGATATCTGCTATGCAGTGTGTGCACTTAGCCAATTCATGAACCAGCCAAAGCATGTTCACTTGGTGGCAGCCAAGCACATTCTGAGATACTTGCGTGGAACAATTGGCTATGGGCTGAAGTATTCGATCAACACAGCAATCAACTTGGAAGGCTACTCTGATTCTGATTGGGTTGGAAGTGTTACTGACAGGAAAAGCACTTTAGGAATCTGTTTCAGCTTGGGTTCTGCTATGATCTCTTGGGCTAGTAGGAAACAGTCCTCAGTTGCATTAAGTACTGCATAAGCTGAATACATTGCCTCAAGTGTGGCAACTAGAAAAGCAGTTTGGCTTTGCAAGCTTCTTGCTGGGGTTGTCCAAACAACCATGGGAATCCATTGTTATTTATTGTGATAACCAGAGTTGTATTAAAATGTCTAACAATCCCGTGTTTCATGATAGGTCAAAACATGTGGAAACTCATTATCACTATATTCGTGATATGGCACAAAGAGGTGCTATCCAGCTGAAATATATCAGCACTGATGAACAGGTTTCTGATGTTCTCACCAAGCCTATAGCTCAGGTGAAGTTTGAGTACTTTAGAGAGAAGCTTGGAATGGTGGAGAACACAACATTGATTGAGAGGGAGTCTCAATCTTAGTGATGCAATTTAGCTTGCATCTTCCACCCTCTGCGGGCAATGCAAGGTGACAGTGTGTCTTTCTCTGGGAGAAGGCTGAGGTGGAAAAACCTCTTCCACCCTCTGCGGGCAATGCAAGGTGGGTCCATCCTCTGCGGGCAATGTAAGATGGACATCATGAAATGAATTCATGATATTTATGTGTTTTACTGCAGGTATACTACATGAAGCTTATACATTCACTCTTGCGGGCAATGCAAGATGAAAGTCATGAATGGATCATGACATGTGGCAACTATCCTCCCTAGCTAAGAGGGAGTGTTGAAAATGTTAGCTAAGTTTGGATATCTGATTATCGAACTTTTTGATGTTGTCAAATGACAATAAAAAATTATATGTATTATCTAAATCAATGCTCAATTTATTTGTTATTGGGCTGGACCCAAATGTAATGTGGGAAACAACTTGAGCTAGGCTTAAATGTAATGTGAAAGGCTATTGGGCTGGACCCAAATACCTAACGTGAGAAGAATGTATTATTAATTAAATAATGTTGCAAGCCGACTTAAGGATCAAGCCGACTTAAGGATGTCTACCACCAAAAGGAGGATATGTAATCAACTTCAAGAAGAAGTCATTCACATATTCATTTCCTAGCAATGCGATCTGCTCTTCTACATTTTAGCGAATCTGCTCTTCTACATTTTTGGCAAACTTCAAGGACATTGCTGTGCGAAGTTGTCAAGATCTTCTACGATTCTGCTCCAGCCTATTGGAGTTATCTTCTGCTGATCTGCTCCTTTGGTCATCTACTGCTGATTAGGGCTGCATCCTTTATCTCTTGTCAACTTGCTGTTTGGACAGCAATCAGAGATAAGTCCGTTATGTTGTAATTGCCTATCATTGAGATAATACATTTCATAATTTAAGGCTGGGTTTTTCACCTCCAAGAGGGAGGTTTTCCTAGGGTATTGGTGTCTTGTGTCTTGTGTTTCATTACTATTATTGTTTATTCACAGTTTGATTATAGTTAATTGGTTTGTTTAACATCCGAGCACTTAAAATTAACAACGGCTATCCAAGTATAAGATCAAGACTGTGTTTAGGTTGATCTGCGGGGTCTCATATATTTTTCTTGTTTAATATATCAGATTTTTATTTAATCATGGTATCAATAAACTGAAAACACTTATTTTCTCAGAAATTCATATACTGAAGTGCTATTCAAAATGCATATTATATGGAAAGAGGATTATTATCTATTACTGTTCTGATATATTTCATAAGGTACCAAGCAATTAAAATCTAAACTTTCCTATATTTGTTATTTGAAATCTGTGTATATCATTTTGGAAACTCTAGTGGTATATTTCAACAAATTGAATAAGTCACTACTTGTACAACATTAGAGGATCCAACCTCTTCTATGGCATTCTTCAAAATTTGAAATTGGAAGCTTGTATCCTTCCTCTTCCTTGAACAATCAATAGCTCTAAGAAAATAAGAGCCTCTTGTACATGTGACGACATTGATGAGTGGTCGATGATTAATATCGGTCCATCCATCCATAACGATAGAGCAACCATCCCTTATCTAAACTTGTCTCATCTCCTCCATCATTATACTCACCTTGGAATGCTCCCTATCAAGGAGGGAGTTGCATAACTTACGATCTCTAGGGGAACATATGAAGGACCAACAACAATTGCATCTTTGAACATTTGTTTAAAATTTGAAAAGCATGTCACATGGAATGGCATGGAATTAGCATAGAAAAATTCGGGAACAAAAGTATCAGATATCTTTTGATTGCATGTTAAACATGCTTGCAACACTAGTGGACCTTTTCTTTCTTCTTTGACTCTCAAGCTCAACAGTAATAGTAGCATTAGCATTAGACAATAATGGATTAGACTGCAAAACATAGAAACGAGACTCGGACCCGACTTGGACTCGGCAAGGGAGACTTGACTCGGGACTTTGGACTCGGCAAAAAAACTTGGCCAGAACTCGGCAAAGTGAAAACCTAAGAAATTTAGAGATTTTTAAGGATTTAAAACTTGTTTCATGCACACTTTATTAAATAAACCTTAAATACACAATAACATCATCAAATAGAAGCTAATTTGATCACATACACATGTATACATTGATCACACTAGTATAAACGCAAATTGTAGCTAGAGGAAATAGCAAACATAGATACATAGATATAGAAATAGTCATAGTGTCAAATGTAAAAATATTACAAAACTCATGGAATATGAAATCCATGACATCAAATGTTCCACACAAATATCAAAACAACTACAAGTCTATGGCTCAAGGGAGCCTGCATCCTTCCTACGAAGACGTCTAAGGTAGGTCTTGGATGATTCAATAGCCATACTCTCTGCCCGTGACTCCATTCCACCCTCACCAACATCATCTGTGTCTGGCTCTGGCTCTGCTCGTGCTCTAACCTTTTCCTCTGCCATGGCTACAATCTTAGCCTCTCTATCTACTTGGTCGATCCAATCAAAGTCCTCGTCACTAAAGACAGGATTCGTAGCCTCATTGATCCACTCAAATTTTGGATCGACCTCCTCTAGCGTGATTAGGGTGGTGTCATGGTCCATAACCTGTCTTTGTCTAATACAAAGGTTGTAATGAACAAAGACTAAATCATTCAACCTCTCCACAGACAATCTATTGCGCCTCTTGGAGTGTATGTGCTCAAACATACTCCAATTGCGCTCACAACCAAAAGCACTGCATGGTTGGCTTGAAATACGAATGGATATCTGTTGAAGATTTGGTCTTTTAGTACCAAACATCTGCCACCATCTATCTAAGATGAGAAAAAGAAAAAGAAATTCAGCCTCATTTAATAATTAATAATAAATTGAATAATATGTAATTAAATTATGCTCTTAAAATATATATTTTTACATGGTTGCATTTTTGTCCGATTGTCTTTGCAAAGTTGACGAGAGAAGACCTCCCCTTCTGCATTAGAAAAGGCCTCTAGCTTGTGGATTATAGTGCTACTATGACCAGGCGACATTCGCTCTGTCACTGAGTAGAGCCCACTAAGAACCTCCTCATTTGCCTTGAAATCGGGGCAGAAACGGAATGCTGGATTGAGGTAATAAGTAGTTGCATGGAGGGGCTTGTGAAACTAGACTTGCCATCTCCTATCAATGATATCCCAAATGGGATGATACTTACTCCCATCCCCTCCATAGGCAGATCTGATGACCTCCTTGGCCCTATCCATGCCCTCATATATGTAGTCCATTGCGGGCTTCTCCCCATCAGCAACTCGTAGAACTACCAAGGGCTCAATGAACTGCAAATATTGTGAAACATTATCTAATATCAATTAAGTGTGAAATTGTGAATGAAAATAAGCAAATAAAAGAAAAATATGAATAAAAATTAAAACATAATGTAGAATTTAAAAAAAAATTACCTTCACAATCTCAAGACAAGGGACACAAAAGCTTGGCTCATAAAAAATGCAATCTGCCACATCAACCCCTACAGTAGTCATAGCATAGGATGAGGAAGTCCACTCCTCACCAACAAACATACGTCTCAAAGTTGCCTTACTCCAAATCAAGGATTGCAATGTGATGAAGTCGGTGGCAAATCTAGTGATTCTAGGATGAGCCAACTCATTCTGCCCTATGTATTGCCTCATTAGGTTAAGGACCAATGCATGATTGTATACAAATTTGCAAATATTTTTTGCCTTCTCTACACATGTCCTGATCCATGGTATCTTTTCAATGTCCTCCATCATGTGGTCAATGCAATGGGCGACACATGGAGACCAAAATATAGATGGGCATCTCTCCCTTAAAAGTTTACCCGCAACAACATAATTTGCTGCATTATCGGTCACCACTTGTACTACATTCTTCTCACCCACCTCATATATGACCTCCTCTATAACCTCACATAGGAAAGTGGCATTTTTGGAATGTGCAGAAGCATCAATGGACTTCAGGAACATGGTGCCACTTGAAATTTGAAAACAAAGCGAAATCAATGATCAATGATCATTCAATAAATCTTAAATTAAAAATAAAATACTAATCATTAAATCAAATTCAAGTTATTCAATCACCTGCAGAAGAAACAAGAAAATTTAGGAGTGTTCGGTTTCTCCTATTGATTGAACCATCGGTCATGATGGTGCAACCCTTCTTCCATATCTCTCGTTGGTCCTCTAATGTGGCTTTTACATCAACCATCGTATCTGTCAAAATTCGGCCAGTTAACTCAGATACAAAAGGGGCTTTGAACCCCGCCCCACAAATAGCGATAGCATCAACCATGCTCTGCCAATAAGGAGACTTGTCACAAATAAATTAAATAAGATAAGTATGTCTAACTCTATGCCCAATAAAAATTCATTAGACAAAACAAATTGTAAATAATGAAATATTAAAAAGTTAAAACAATCAAATAAAAATTAAAAGGAATTACCTAGTTGCAAAGAATGGAATATTGTACCAGTACCAAAATCTCCCAATTGCACATTTAGCCTTAATCGTGTACCTCCTTGTTCCCATGCTCTCAAGTGAAGGTTGGGCACCAGGAGTAGTGCGTGACTCAAAATATGAATCCATCCTAGATTTACGAATTCTAGAACCAATGCTTGCATTCCCACTACCACTGGCACTAGCAGCAACAAAAGTAGTAGCACTAGCACTCGCACTAGGATGATATGGAGGCATGGAAGAAGCCTCTCCAACACAACCAATGCCAGCCAACTCCTCCCTTTGCCTCTTCTTTATTTCTTTTTGAGCCTTAAATGTCTTTATTTGCACTTGGCACTCGCAAATAGCCTCAGGACGTGCTAGTGTGCAAGGGTCAACATCATGGCCACGTATGCCTGCAATGTGATATTTCAATCTATTTATGCCTCCATGAAAGATTGTTTTGCAAAATTTACATTTTGCGTCTCCCTTTTTTTGCTTGGGAAAATATTCAGTATGTTTCCAAGATGGATCTCTTCTACCCAAGATTGTTCTATGAGGAGTGGAACTAGACATTGTGAAAAATATGGTTTTCAAAAGTTGAAGGTTGCTGGAATAAGACACAATTACAAAAATGAATATTTATGCATTATTAAATTATAAATTAATACAAAAAAAAACAATGTAATAGCAATGTTTTGAAACAAAAAACAATGTAAGAGAATTTGTATTCATTTTCTTTCAAACTCAAATAAATCAGCAAACCATACCATGTAGATTTTTTTTTTTTTCAAAACATAAAGAAATCAGCAAACCCTACAATGTAGATTTTATTTTCAATGTTTTATGTTTTGAAAAAAAAATCTACATGGTAGGGTTTGCTGATTTCTTTGAAAGAAAATGAATACAAATGTTTAAAAAAAAAAAAATGTAATTTTTGCCTATAAAACACAAAAAAAAATAAAATTTCAATTTTACCTCTTAGAACAAGGTTGAAATGAAATGCAACCTCTTTCCAATCCTCTCTAACAAGTTCTTGATGCGCCAAATGCAAGTATTACGCTGCCCCAATGCGATTTGTTGAAGAAATTTTGCTCCTCCTTGCTGGTTGCCCTACTATGCACTCTTCTTTTTTCTCACAACTCACTCATCTCCTTTTTTTTGAATAGAATGAAATTAGATGACTTTTAGCCCTTAGAAGAAAATATAAGTGAAAAAAAGCAATTTAAAACAAGTTTCAAAAAGTTTTTTGTTTTGTTTTTCATTTGGGTTGATGCTGGCCAACTCCTGGCATCAGGACTCGCCGGGTCCGAGCCAGGTCACCGAGTCCTAGGACTTAGCTGGACTTGGCAAGCCTGAGTTTGGGCCCCTAACACTCGACTAGGGTCACTCGGCTCGGGACTCGCCGAGTCTTGGTGAGTCCAAGCGAGTTCTGAAAATCTGCTGCAAAGACTTCATTGGTATTCTTTTTTTTTTTAATTCACCCTCCACATGCAACCTAGTCACTTCGGTCTTTTGGGCTAATGTTATGGTTTTACAGAATTTTACTCCTTAACAAGGTATGCCCTACAAGATGGGAGTAAACTCTTGTATAGCTGCCCCTATATGTCTCCTTGCAAATATGACACAGCCATACTCGTCTCCCCCCCAAATTTTTTTTCTTGACACCTATGGCTGTTGCACATTGTAGAAGTGATTTTTTTTGGGTTAAATAGCCCCTTTGCATAATCTTTCAAGAGGCTAGAAGGGCATTGAAATAGATTGTTTGGAACACTCACACTTTTTGAAGAATTTCTATCACTATGGCATGCTTATTCAATTTCGATTTCTTGACCCTCACCACCCTCATTGCTGATGCTAGTGCCCATTGTTTTTAATTTTTTTTGGTTAAATATGTGAATGATAGCTGCAATTGCATAGAACACAAGCAGGCAAAACAACCCTTCGAAGTATTTGAAATTTTTGGCAAAAACAAAAAAAAATGCAATTTTTTTTTGTAAAAAATAAACAAAAATTAAGGAACTTACCACAAATGATGGATACTTGATCTTCTTTTGCCCTTTTTTCACTTCTCTTTCCTTTTCACAGCTGTATTCTTCTTTTCTCTCTTCACACTTAAATGAGCACTTTTTCTCTTTGTTATGGATGTTATAATGCTGTTTTTAGGTTTAGGTTTTGTGCAAAGGGGTGTGGGGGCCCTTGTGTGTCAAGGGCCCCCACATCCCTATATTTTTTATTAGTTGTGTGTGTGTTCTAAATGAACTTTTTCTGGCTGGGCTGTAGGGGACAGCTAGCTGTCCTTGGAATGGTTGGGGGATGTGTAGGCATCCCTTGGCCATCCCTAGATGTTTACAGCCATTTCCAAAAAAAATTAAAACGTCCTTGGGATGTTTTAAAAAAAAAATGAATTTTTGGGGATGGCGGGTGATGTTTTTGACCCTGCTTCCTGAAAACATTTCCGATTGGGGACAACTTCATTTTTCATTTTGGCTGGGGCACATCCCCAGGTAACATTGGCAAGGTGAAGAGAACCTATTCTAGATCAACATGCTTTGACCATACTTTCTCCTTGATCAGCTTTAGATTTTTCTTTCTTGGATTTTGGTTATAAGTAATGATTGTTGAAAAATATGGACCGTGTAAGACTTTAACTTAGAACCTTGCATCATCCGGTTGGCAACTACCACTGAGCTAAAACCCCTCATAGGTTCTATTTCTTGGAGTTTGGTGATCTCCAAATGCCCCCTTTAAGGCCACACATCCTATTGAGCTCACCTAGTATTGCCTTGATATAATGTTGAAAGTTTGAATGATCTACTGCTCAAACATAGGACCTCCCATCAGCATGCTAATGTGCTCTACCATTGAGCTATTGACCCTTTATAGGGACTATTTTCCCTAGAGTGTGGATTGACCTTCCAACATTCTTAGGCTCTGATACATGTTGAAAAGCATGGACGAGCTAGGAATCAAACCTTGGACCTCTCGTCAGCATGCATGGGTGACTACTTCTGATCTATTAAGGCCTTATAAGCTCTATATTCCCAGTATTATGTGTTGATCCCAACAAGCATAAGCATGATGTACATCAGATGTTTTGATGGAGAAGCAGGATTACATTTTTATCAGGAAAAGGGAAGTTATAACATCTCCGTCCTTCTCAAGTGTGCACAAGTTACAGCCTTTTCGTTTCTAGCCAATTCACTTTTCAGGGCATTCTAAGATACAACTTAGGGTTTTAGGTCAATTCACTTTGTAGAGTGCATAAGGAATTTAATTGATTTGTACATCTATTGAGGTCTTAGCAAGAATGAGAAAGGGAATCAACCAAAAAAGAGTGCTACTGAACCTGCCACTCAATCAGGGAGGGGCAGGCTTGGCTTGGTTGATAAAAGCTCCAAAATATTTGATTCAGGATACAAATCTGTATAAGCCTACATTTGTCAGTTTCATAGGGAAGCATTGGGGAAGGTGTGTAGAGTTTAGATAGGCTAGCCACTCATCTTTCTAGATATTCGGGTGATTTTGAGCATTTAGAATAAATGCATTTACAATTTTTGTAGTTTATTATGATGTGTAGCATTTACTTTTCTCGTGGTCTATAATGTTTTCCTTAAATTTTTTAAAATTCAAGAACATTATTTATTAAGAGCAAAGTTCAGTTTCAAATGCCTAATTAAAGGCAGGTCCTAAGCCATGTTTGGAGTAAAATAACCTTACTATAAGTTTGAAACTTACAAGTCGGTACAAAAATATTTTTAAGAAAGACTAAGATATTAAATAATAATGAAACCCCAAATGTATATAGACCTGAACAATTGTTTTAAAAATTGAGTGAATTTTTTTCTCATTTGATTCGTCAGAGTGATATCAAGCAAAACAAACTGTCTATTAATATTGAATCTCAGCGGGGTTGGTTTGTTCCATACAGGAAAGATGCATATCGTATTTAAATTTCTTAAAACAGATATTCTATCTAGATCACTTCATGGTCCGAGTCTCTAAACTTCATCATCAATACGTAGTACTTTGGGTTGTAGCCTGTACAATATTGTGAAGTATCTGAAGTAAGAAATATACTTGTCCTCGGAGGTCTCAATTAAATGGGAATTGTAGTTAAATGAAATTATGCAATTTCCTCTCTTATTTACATTAAATCAGGTGTTGTAGCATGCATATTAGACACATGAAATTTTCAGTCGGGAATATTCATTGGAGGCCCCTTGATAAATTTGCATAAATCTTTTTGTGTACAGAAAATTTCTTGGCATACGTTTTTCAGCAAGTTATAGACTGAAGCATTACAGGATGGTGAACGCTATCAAAGGCCTTTTGGTCACTTGGTAAGTTACTTTTAAGAATTTTGAAATATTCAAACTGAGGTTATTACCTGCTTGGACAAATCTAGGGAATATGAAATAATTTGATATCAATTCTCTCCCTTCCGTTGTTTCCATTTAAACCCAGTTGAAAAATTTGAGATCGACTTATTGATAAGTTTGCAATTCGCTATTATACGAGTTATGGGTTTGTTTTAGTTTAATGCTCTTGTATTGATTTTTTGATTATTTCAATTTTTTGCAGTGACGTACCAATGGCTCAGTTTATTACCAATTTGAATGCTTCAAAGCCTAGTTCTGAGAAATTCATCATACAGGTGCTTGACAGCACTCACATGTTTGTGCAGCCTAATGCTGCTGATCAGATCCGCTATCAAATTGCTGAGTTTCGAAATAAGATTACCTATGAAAAACCAGCGTAAGTTGTGTGTTGCCACTTAGTGGCGTCACATTCTAGTGGTTTGTGGGGGAAGCAGCATATATTGGATCTTCGATTTAATGAAATAGATGTATGAAAGAGAGATGGCTTAATGGTAGCATGTATCAAATCGGGATCTACGACTTATTTCCGAGTCCTGCACTGTCATTGAGTAAATGTCCGTTTCTGCTATCTGTCAAAATCTAGCTTATAGAACTTAGAAGCTTCTGAGGTTTCTGATTTCAAAGAGTTTGGCATGAAACTAGGGAATAGAAGTATTTTGTTTATGCTTTATCACTAATTCAAAATCACCTACAGTATGACTAATTTAAATAACATAAGCTGCTTAATTTCAGTATAGCTTATTTTTGGAAACCCTGATGTTTGTTTTCAATTGTATTTTAAAGAGAAGGATTTTCGAAAATTACTCCCCTGTTTGCAAATATTTCAAAATTCGGTTTCTTTAAGTGGATATTTAAACCATGTTTAAGGTTATCATGTAACACATGAAGTTTGTAGAATACTTAATACATCCTTAAATTATCACATCATTGGTTGCAAGGTAAATTTTGACAAACACATTGCAACTGGTATTACTCTTGTATTAAATCATCACCACAGAATGTTTTCATTAGTAGAATAGGCCATTAGTACTCGCTAGAAATGCTCTTCTGAAGCTGGACAAGAATGTAAGATAGATAATTCAGTTAGCGAATTATATTTTGATTCCTTTATTTATGTAAAATTTGTAGGTAAGAGATTTGAAAGTATTTCATTTTGTTTCCATGAGAGACAAGTGAAATGACTTCCATCTCATTTCTTGTTCTTGAAAGAAAAAGACAATTTGTTTTTTAATGATTTCATTGGAAATGGGTATTTTTGGTAATTATTTTTTTCTAGCATTTATTATGTATAAAATCAATTCATCTTAGCCTCTAGAATGTTTGGTATCTTAAACTTGTAAATGATGTTCAATTTACATTCAATATGCGAGTTATATTCTAGTTGATATTATCTTGTTCTATGTATTACTGATTTAAAATATAAATCTTACTGTCTTCTTTTGTATGGTAGGTGAGAGGAGCATTTATTAATTTCGATGTCCTTTCTCACAAATGCCATTTGATATATATAGCAAGCTGGGTACGATCAAGCAATGCCTTGACCAGTCATGTCTTTTAGACATGGCCGATCAAGACATTACTTGATCGTGCCCCTTCGCTAATCATAATAATAATACACGGTGTTTATTTACCAACCGATACCAATCAGTGTATGGTTACATTAACACCTGATAACAATCGGTGTATACTTATCGGTGTATGCTTGTCTTAACACCCGATAACAATTGGTGTATGTTTATTCTGCCACCTGATATTAATCGGTGTATCACTTGATATCAATCGGTGCAAACATATGTTAACATTGATACTAATCGATGTTTGGTTGACCTGATAATTGTTTGTTTATCATTAAATATGTTAATCGATATAAATCGGATTGCAATGGTTAACCTGATTTAATAATCGGTGAACACAAATAATGTAACCGATATTAAATCGGGATTCTATGCTATAGAATGATAATCGACAGTTAAGCATTTTGATCGAACTAATTAGATTGATCATATACAAATGAAGAATGGTTTATCAAATGAAGGCTTGAAGTTATTCATCATAATTATCGATAGGATAAATGATTGAATGAGAGACTTCATTTATCTCTCATTCAATCATTTATCTTACCAAAGCTATCATGCATTAACACTCGCTCTTAGCTAGGTAAGATAAATGCAAATAAGATATCAAGCATCATAATTCAAATGGTAGTTAACATTCTTTACACAATCTAACTCTCTAGAAAATCATATCACCTAATCACATGATCTGAAGTATCACCTAAACACGTGATACAAAATGTCCATCACGTCAATCTTGTGATGACAAGATATCAACTAAGCATGTGATATCAGTATTCCCTAAACACGCAATACTTAAGGATAATCATATGAGAGATTAAATTCTCATCTTATCGTAGTTGTGATATGTGCACTAACACCTTATACAAGTGTTTTACCACAACGCAATCATGGCACATCCATGATACACCAGAGATCCAACATGATAGCTGGTTTGGACATTATAAGATCATCACCTTATAATGTCTACATACAAGTGTTCATTATCTTGAGAGATCGTCACCTCTTAGATAAGAACCCAGGGGATAAAATCCAAAATGTCCTATCATGACAAAGAAGTTTACACGAAGTTTACACGTTAAACATCTTATTGATATGCAAATACAGATTTACAAAGTAAATTACCTTTCATTATACCTAAACCTTTTCTAAAGTGATCAACCTTCACTCTGGAAAGAGGTTTGGTCAGAATATCTGCAGTTTGATCTCCTGTACAAACATATTCTAATTGGATCACATTCCTATCTACCATATCTCGCACATAGTGGTATGGAATCTCAATATGCTTGGATCTGTCATGGAACACTGGATTTATTGAAAGTTTTATGCAGCTCTGATTGTCACAATGTATACCAGTGGGTTTCATAGGCTCTCCAAACAACCCCACAAGTAGCTTCCTAAGCCATATTGCTTCTCAGGCAGCCATAGAAGCTGCAATGTATTCGGCCTCGGCAAAGCTTTGAGCTACAAAATACTGCTTCCTGCTGATCCAAGATATCATAGCTGAACCTAAAGTGAAGCAACACCCTGAAGTGCTTTTTCTGTCAGTCACACTTTCAGCCCAATCTGAATCTATAAATCCATGCAGGTCTATATCAACTTTCTTATATTTAAGACCAAGGTTTAGGGTACCTTGTAGGTATCTCATAATGTGTTTTACTGCAACCAGGTGTATCTCCTTAGGTTCACACATAAACTGACTTAGTGCATTAACTGCATAACAAATATCTGGCCTTGTATTTACCAGGTACATTAGGGATCCAATCATCTGTTTGTATTGAGTAGGGTCAGTGGGTTGTGACTCTATTGCTGCTTCTTTAAGTTTATGTAAATTGGTTTCCATAGGAGAGGTCATAGGCCTACAGTTTAGCATTCCAAATCTCTTCAGAATATCCAAGGTATACTTTCCTTGGTTGAGTATAATGTTGTCAGAATTCTGCCATACTTCCAATCCTAGGAAGTTATGAAGGAGTCCCAAGTCCTTCATATCAAATTCTTTGGATAGATCTTTCTTGCATTGCTCTATAAGGTGATCATTTCCTGTGATTAATAAGTCATCAACATATAAAATCAATATTAGCATATCACCTTTGTTTCTTTTGGAGTAGAGATTAGGATCTGCATCATTCTTAGAGAAGCCTAATCCTGAGAGATAGGTGTCAATTCTTTCATACCAGGCCCTGAGAGCCTGTTTAAGCCCATAGAGAGCTTTCTTGAGTCCACACACATGAGACCCAGCATCATAAATTTCAAACCCTTCAGGTTGCTCTAGGTAGACTTCTTCTGAGATCTCACCATTTAGAAATGTTGTCTTAACATTCATTTGGTGTACCTTCAATCCCTTTGCTGCTGCAATGGCTAATACAACTCTTACTGATGTATACCTGGCAACAGGTGCAAAAGTTTCTTCATAATCTATTCCTTCTCTTTGTAAGAACCCTCTAGCTACAAATCCAGCCTTGTGTTTTTCTATACTGCCGTTTGCAACATGTTTGATCTTAAAGAGCCATTTAGATGAAATAATAGATTTCTTAGTTGGCCTAGGAACAATCTCCCAAACATTATTTTTCATAATGGACTAATACTCTTCAGACATGGCATCCTTCCATACTTGATATTCAAGTGCATCTGATACATTGTTTGATTCGGCTTTAGAGAGATCATTCATAAGGGCAACATAGCTAGTAAATTTATTAGGCCTTTTGCTTTCCCTGAAGGTCCCTGAAGGAGTAACAAACTTCTGAGCTTCTTCTACAGTCTTGGTGGCCCATAGTGGTTTTTTCTTGAGGTTTTCTCTAGGTGGACTTTGAGTTTCACTTATAGTTTCCTCAGGATTCTCCCTCTGAAGCTCAAGAGTAGGATCTCTTTCTATGTTAGGGGTGGGGATATAGACTTCAGGGTCTAGAGAGCTTTGGGCTCTTTTGAAGGCTAAGTTTTCTTTAAAGATCACATCCCTACTTAGTTCAATATTCTTTTGACCAGGTATATAGATCCTGTAGGCCTTGGAGGTTTCACTATATCCTACAAGGATTCCCCTTTTCCTAGAAGACTCTAATTTTAATCTTTTCTCCCTAGGTACATGAATATAGACAGGGCATCCAAATATCCTAAGGTGGCTAATATCAGATTTTGATTTAGTAAAGACTTCCTCAGGGGTCTTATCTTCAAGATGAGAGTGAGGACATCTGTTTTTAATAAATACAACAATGCTAGTTGCTTCTGCCCAAAGATTGACATTTAGATTCTGATCAAGAAACATAGCTTGGGCAGCTTCAACGATTGTCCTATTTTTCCTCTCAGCTATCCCATTTTGTTGAGGGTTATAAGGTATTGTTAACTCCCTCTTAATCCCTTAATTTTTATAAAACTCTTTAAATAATTCTGATGTGTATTCCCCCCCATTATCAGTTCTTAGGGTTTTAATTTTATTTCTTGAGTAGTTCTCAATTAGTGATTTGAATTCTTTAAACCTATTAAGGATCTCTTCTGATTCTTTACATTTCAGAAAGTAGATCCAAGTTTTCCTAGAGTAGTCATCAACAAATATTACATAATACAAAAATCCCCCCAATGAAGGTACAGACATAGGTCCACATACATCAGAATGAACTAACTCTAAAATTTTACTTGTTTTCTTAGTACTATTCTGAAAAGCACCCTTAGTATTTTTACCTAGGGCACATCCTTTGCATGCCCCTGAATGATATTGCTTTAACTTAGGTAGCCTTGTGACAAGGTCTCCCATTGATGATAAAGCTCTAAAATCTAGGTGGCCTAGTCTTCTATGCTAGACTTCATTAGCATCTGTAGTTTCATGGATTAGGGCTAGGTTGGGCTCTGTACATAGCTCATACAAGTAGCCTTGTCTCTGACCAATCGTTTTAGCTTTCTTGATGGACGAGTTCTCTGGCCAAGCCAATACTTTGTTGTCCATGAAGGTCACTCTGTATCGATTGTCTTCCAGTGCTGATATTGAGACTAGATTTCTCTTGATGCCTAGTAGTACTCCTTTAAGTTGTAATGATACACCTGACTTTAGTTTGATGGTGCACGTTCCAACTCCTTTGACTGGATGTGTAGAGTCATCTCCGATAGTTACTTCCTCATCATTCTCCTCTTTCATGGAGTCTAGTACTTCTCAGAATCCTGTAATGTGTCTGGATGAGCCATTGTCGATCACCCAGGAGTTAACTTTATTAGATGCTTGGTTTGTGAGTGCTGAATAGAGTACATACTTCTCGGGGTCCTCTTCCCTTTTAGATTTTCCTGTTTTGGCAAATGTGGCTTGCTTAGCTCTTTCTGGACATTTGGCAACATAGTGCCCAAATTTGTCACATTTGTAACATTGAATCTGAGAAAGGTCCTTCTTGAAGGTGTTCTTGCCGTGACAAATTTTTCTCTTCCTGAACTGTTTCTGCTTGCTTTTCTTGTTTGAGTTCGTATTTAGAACTTGGAGATCTTCGTCTATATTCTTTTGCTTGATCCCTTTCTTATTTTGCCTTGATTCTTTCTGGAGACAGTTAGCCTTTAGCCTATCGAATTTTGGAAATTCATCCCTTGCACTGATGCCTTGGACGAATGTTTCCCATATGCTAGGCAACCCATCTAGAGCAATGAGTGTTAATTCTTTGCTTTGGATCTCATATCCAAGGGTTTCCAGTTCATCCCTTAGGGCATATATTCGCATGAAGTAGGCATTGACTGATTCTCTTTGATCATGGCTATGTGATTTATTTCTCTTTTTAAACCCAAAGTTCTACTGGCATTAGATATCTCAAATGCATCTTCAAGTGCTTTGAACATGTTGAAGGCTGTTTCATGTTTCCTTATGATGGGCATTATATTGTTTCTTACCCCATCAACTATGATTTTAATAGCCTTTTCATTTCCCTCTCTCCAAGTTGTTTTGTCAGGTTCAGTCTCAGGTTCTGCAGTTTCAGTTTTTACAATGATTCGACTTTATTTTCTTTTAGAATCATTTGAATTCCGAACTTTCATGCTGAGAAGTCATCACCTCCTCCAAGTCTGTCTTCAAATCTGATAGTGCTAGCCATTGAAAGAATTGTGATGATGAATATATGCTTGATTTGAATTTCTACAAAATTGAACAGCCTCAAGTTCGATTTAACTATAGCTCTGATACCATGTAAATGATGTTCAATTTACATTCAATATGCAAGTTATATTCTAGTTGATATTATCTTGTTCTATGTATTACTGATTTAAAATATAAATCTGACTATCGTCTTTTGTATGGCAGGTGAGAGGAGCATTTATTAATTTCGATGTCCTTTCTCACAAATGCCATTTGATATATATAGCAAGTTGGGTACGATCAAGCAGTGCTTTGACCGGTCATGTCTTTTAGACATGGCTGATCAAGACATTACTTGATCGTGCCCCTTCGCTAATCATAATAATAATACACAGTGTTTATTTACCAACCGATACCAATCGGTGTATGCTTACATTAACACCCGATAACAATCGGTGTATGCTTGTCTTAACACCCGATAACAATCGGTGTATGTTTATTCTGCCACCCGATATTAATCGGTGTATCACCCGATTTCAATCAGTGCAAACATATGTTAACATCGATACTAATCGATGTTTGGTTGCCCTGATAATTGTTTGTTTATCATTAAATAAGTTAACCGATATAAATCGGATTGCAATGGTTAACCCGATTTAATAATCGATGAACACAAATAATGTAATCAATATTATATCGGGATTCTATGCTATAGAATGATAATCGACAATTAAGCATTTTGATTGAACTAATTAGATTGATCATATACAAATGAAGAATGGTTTATCAAATGAAGGCTTGAAGTTATTCATCATAATTATCGATAGGATAAATGATTGAATGAGATACTCCATTTATCTCTCATTCAATCATTTATCTTACCGAAGCTATCATGCATTAACAAAACTAGCTGGATGAATATGCATATTAGAAAAATAATTAAATCAAATTGTCCTTAAATTTTTTTTGAATTATCTGTGATCTCGTAAGTACTGTGGATTATATGATTTTAGAAAACATGTGATCCTATAATGTAGGATAACATGACATTTCATGTCTTTTTATGGGAAGACCATGCTTGGCAGAGGTCTATTAGTTGAGCATGTTCCAATTGTTGTGGTAGTAGTAATTGATTTAATACCCATACTTGTTGACTTAATCTCCATTTTTTTTGACAGTGTTGCACCAATAGTTATGACTTTAATACTCATAATTAAATGAAATGTACCCTTAATTGTAAAAAGCAATCAATCATGTGATGCCACATCAACTGCACAAGTATGGGGGCCCGTTATGCATGACTATTGGTCTCACCATTTTTTGGGCTGTTTTGGACACCTTGGCAAAACAAGTTGATGTGTATCATATTTGATGATGTGACCCTGAAACCTTAGTTATATTGTTAGTAGTTTCTGGGTTAGATTGTGTAAGATTTTTTATTATCAACGTTTCGAATCACATTTTGTGATTCATCATTAGGATGCAAGAGAGCTTAAGGAGTGTAAGATAGAAAATCTTACACAATCTAACCCCAAAACTACTAACAATATTGAATGGATTGTGGAAATCTTATAGCTTTGAACTTAGTTATAAGCAGGGGATTTGCCAAGTAAGCTGCTGTAAAAAATTGGGAGTGATTTGAAATTTTCACGTAAGATTTTGAGAAGTGCGAAGTTAGGGTGTTTGACTACTAGGTCCTCTCCCCTAATCTATGGTTAGATTGCTCCAATTTTGAGAAGTTTATGGTCATTTAGTAGAAAAGATAGTGGGTTTTGTGAAAATTATGGTCCTTTCATCTTTGTTTTCTTTTGTGTTTAATTTTATAATGTTTATAAAGGAAAAAGGCTAGAATAATTTTTTTTTGATAAATTCTTGTAGTGCTTGATCTATGGTATTCAATAAATGCATTTTAGTGTTCTCTTTCTCACACGCAAAGCATGCTTATGGTATGTACATTTACAACTTATAAATAATGAATGAACATATGTAATTGTGACAAAATGAATCAATCATGTGTTTTGAAGGGGGAATTAGAATTATATTTGCTTCTTATTTGATTTCACTTAAAGGGACTTAGGAAATGATGGTAATCTTACTTCTTATTTATCTAATGTGTATAATCATAATAATGAAGTACTATTTAAGGAACACAATTAATTCCTTATGAATGTGCTTATTTATTCATTATCTTATATCCTTATATAATTGTTAAACTAGTTTAATGATTTTGTTTTGTTCAATAGTTCGAGTATTATCTTATATTTAGAGTGAAATTATACTTTTATAATTTCTCTCAATTTTCTTACGAATATCCAATTAAAAAAGATTAATATAGAAATTGTATTTCATTGTCTAGTGGAAAAATTTCATTTCATGGTTGAGTGGATTAATGTGCATGAAGGAAAAATTTTAGATATGCATGCCTTAATTAGATTGCTTACTTGTGTTCTTTAGTTAGTATTTGAGGGCTTTGGGTAACACCCCTTTGGGTGCCACATTTGTTGGTGATGTATCCTCTCTTAGATTTTTCTCTTCCACCATTTAGAGTGTTTTGTGTGGGGATACATGCCAACCATTTATTCTACTCCTCTTTTCTATATCTTCTTTAATCCATAAAGAGTTGAAGAATGCTTAAATTCTAGTCCCGGGTGGGTGGCCCTTAACCCCCTGGTCCCCACCTTGCATGCATACCCGGGACTAGTTGTTGAAGCAAGGTGGGCCCTACTATTCTAAGGGGCGATCTTAGGATCGTTTTGAACCGTTCATCAAAAGTGAAGTCTTTGCCCTTGCTACTTACTCTGCAACGGGTGATGCCTATGCCTTTGCTCTTGCTGCTATCTTTGTTGCGTCTATCTCCACTGCCGATACATTTGCTTCTGGAATCGGGTCACCCTGGTAGGTATGGGTACATCATAAATCATGGAGAATGCCTTTTTATCTCCTGAGTATCTCCTGAGCGCAAGGGGAATAACGAGAAATATTGACATGCGAGCCGTGGTGCAAAAAAACAAATAAGTGAAATAGCAAAGCAAATGCCCGTAAACAAAACGACAAAGCCCTCCTTATAAGGCTTAGGGATGTATTAGGCTTAGATAGGTCCTGGGAACATAACGAAATGACTTCACACCACTTAATAGGAGCTATGGCTAATGTCTTTATTAAATAGGAACAATTCTCAATGAAAACAATTATAGTCACTCTTCATTGCCCTGCTGCCTAAGTATAAACATAAAGGCGAGAAGAAGGAATAGACGCTAGGCGAGGTAGTAGCTAGGTTGTAGTTGCTAGGTTGTAGGTTCTTCAACTGCACCTGGGGCTGGATCTGCTTTAACTTAAACTGGTTAAACAAAGTGCACTCAATCTACCATCTCTTATGCCTTCGCTAGGTAACAACCACTAGGTATGGATTGGCCCATGGGACTGGATTGTTCTCTGCTTCCATCTGGAGCTTCAATGGGATCCAGGACTATATTTGAAATGATTTAAATGAATGGACCAGGGTCTGAAACAACCACAAGCATACTTCTGGGTCAAGGTAAACAAACCACTACATATTTCTCCATGGGTGGAACTCGATCTAGGGAACGAATCGCAACTAGATTTGCGATTTACATATATGGATTTGTGGTATGATAGAGCTTCCTTGCAGTGATTACACCTCGCCTTTATATGGTTATCTATGAGGCTATAACCTTAGAACCTAGAGCCTTGATCTATAGTATGCCTTATACATAAAAATGCGTGATTGACCTGTAGCTACTTACTACCCACTTTACCTTATCTTACCAATTGGAGGGATACACTCACATAGTAACCTAAATGCTCTGCACTCTGGCACTGGCTATCCAGGGGAAAATTTGCACCGCCTGGATAGCCGTGCTTTCCGTGCCTCTGCCACTCTGTATACGGTGCCTCGAAAATAAGCCACCATCTGCCTGTTGTGCGTGGAAACCGAGACCACCGGCTTTGACTGGGAAAGGAAGCAAATTTTTTTTTTGTAAGGATCCCTTTAAAAAAATTAATTACATTTTTAATTTATTTTTTAATTAAATTTTCAATATATTTTTTTTATTTTTTTTTACTAATATGTTTTTTAATTTTTTAATATATTTTTAGTTATATTATATATATATTTTAATTAATAAATTTTAATTATATTTTTATCGAATTATATATATAATATATTTTATTTTTTAACACACTTTATTTATATTTTTAATATATTTTATGTAATATTATTTAATATTTTTTTAATAAATTTAAATTATATTTTTAATAATTTTTTAATACATTTTATTTATATTATATTAATGTTAATTTTTTTTTAAAATTAAAAAAATTGGAGAGAGAGAGAGGGAGCGTTGAGAGAGAAAAACAAATAAAGAGGGGAAGGGAGAGGAGGGAGAGAGGTTGAGAGAGACAGAGTGGGGGGGATTGAGGGTGAAAGAGCTATAGAGAGAGATGGAGAGAGGGGTTGAAAGAGAAAGAGGTAGAGTGAGGGAGAGGGAGAGAGTGAGGGGTTGAGAGAAATAAAAAGATAAAGAGAGATAGAAATTTTAAAATGTTAAAAAATTGAAGAGAGAACAAAGAGAGAGATTGTTCACTTCACAAGATTAAGGTAGACATGTATTTCATTTGGACTATGTAATTAAATGTAGAATATACATTTATTTATGAATTATGTAATATAATTTAAAATTTAATATATATAATTAAATATAATAATACATTTAAAAATATAAATAAAATACATTAAAAAATAAAGAAAATATATTAAAAAATAAAGAAAATATACTAAAAAATATTAATTTTTTATATTTATTTTTTAATATATTTTCTTTATTTTTTAATGTATTTTATTTATATTTTTAAATGTATTATTATATTTAATTATATATATTAAATTTTAAATTATATTACATAATTCATAAATAAATGTATATTCTACATTTAATTACATAGTCCAAATGAAATACATGTCTACCTTAATCTTGTGAAGTGAACAATCTCTCTCTCTTTGTTCTCTCTCCAATTTTTTAACATTTTAAAATTTCAATCTCTCTTTATCTTTTTATTTCTCTCAACCCCTCACTCTCTCCCTCTCCCTCACTCTACCTCTTTCTCTTTCAACCCCTCTCCATCTCTCTCTATAGCTCTTTCACCCTCAATCCCCCCCACTCTGTCTCTCTCAACCTCACTCTCCCTCCTCTCCCTTCCCCTCTTTATTTGTTTTTCTCTCTCAACGCTCCCTCTCTCTCTCTCTCCAATTTTTTAAATTTTTAAAAAAAATTAACATTAATATAATATAAATAAAATGTATTAAAAAATTATTAAAAATATAATTTAAATTTATTAAAAAAATATTAAATAATATTACATAAAATATATTAAAAATATAAATAAAGTGTGTTAAAAAAGAAAATATATTATATATATAATTCGATAAAAATATAATTAAAATTTATTAATTAAAATATATATATAATATAACTAAAAATATATTAAAAAATTAAAAAACATATTAGTAAAAAAAAATATAAAAAATATATTGAAAATTTAATTAAAAAATAAATTAAAAATGTAATTAATTTTTTTAAAGGGATCCTTACAAAAAAAATTTGCTTCCTTTCCTAGTCAAAGCCGGTGGTCTCGGTTTCCACGCACGATAGGCAGATGGTGGCTTATTTTCGAGGCACCGTATACGGAGTGGCAGAGGCACGGAAAGCACGGCTATCCAGGCGGTGCAAATTTTCCCCTGGATAGCCAGTGCCCTGCACTCTATGCTCGTTAAGATCCCTTTGGTCTATATAAACCTTGAATTCACATTGGTATACTAACATTGGTATACCCGCTGATAGATTGTACGTGGTACTACGCTTTATTCCTTCTCTGGCTATTTTGCTTAAGGTACCTTTCTCACTGCTTCTCCCAACTATGTTTCTACAAGCTGTGCTACCCTTGTCCTTGCTGCTGGTGGATCTATATCTAAACAAGGTAATAATCCGAGAACGAGTTCTGCTTTAACAGGGTAAAAAGACACAGGTTCCGGGTCAATTACTGCTGCTTAAACCTATATTGGTACAAAGACTGTCGCCAACTTTGTCCTAACCCTTGGCTTTGCATATGAGATATTGAATTGGTTAAGATGCCTATGCTTGAACTACAGGGTAAACTGTTTTGTAAACTGCTTATAGATAGACCATATCTCAAAGCGGTGGCTTTGAATCTGTTCTTGGAACTGTCTTTGCACCCCTCGCGGGTTCTACCCACCTTACCTTTGCTATTACTGGATCTGGGTCTCTGAATGGATTATCCACAACAACCATGGATGCTTCCAACCGAAATGGGTGCTTCAACTAACACCCTACCCCGAGTAGGCATGTTACGTATAGAATCTGGTTTCCCTACCGGGATGAGAAGTGGGCCCCCTACTATTCATTGGAAGGGCTCTTGTGTGTACGATTAGCGGAACCTATGAGTAAATGATTCTTGGCATCAGGAAAATGATTCAATTATTCGGATCAGAGGAAGAATAGCTTCTCAATGAAGGATTCATCACTGGGATCATATTAATCATCCACTGGGGTCATTCATCATTCGTAACTCCCAATAGGTATTAATGACATGCCCTACTATTCTATGGATGCGCTTGCACTTGTGTCGGGTACGTTAGAATAACAATTCTAGTTGGTGGGGGGCTAAAGTTCTCGAGAATTCTAGTTATGAGCGGGGGGCCCAATGGCCCCGATAAAACTATATCCTCCTTAGATCCGACCCTGCGTCACTTTCCACTTTGA
Organism: Cryptomeria japonica; assembly: GCF_030272615.1. Lineage (NCBI taxonomy): Eukaryota > Viridiplantae > Streptophyta > Pinopsida > Cupressales > Cupressaceae > Cryptomeria > Cryptomeria japonica. Next base: position 683,703,580 of record NC_081407.1, on the reverse strand, counting down.
GTCTTGACTGCCCCTACGATTCGCTTTCTCGCCCCTGTTGGGGTGGGTGGGAGGAGGATATAGAATAGCCCGCCCAATAACAACTATGAAGGGGGTGGGCATGTTATGTATATAATCCAGTTTAGCCCCTACTATTCTAAGGGGTTGTTGGTGGGTGGGGGGAGCGCTTTAGCAGGTGGGTGGGATAGTTTCGGGAGGGGGGGTGGCTAACCTTATAGTCCCACCCAACCCTGGAAGAAAAGTTGCCCCACACACATGGGGCTTCCGGGTGGGGGGAATGGTTATTGTGGGGGGTTATATTGCCTCCCACCCACCCCGTTCCCATGCATTGGGAGGAGATAGTTCCCGAATCTACTCCGTAATGAGGATATACTCTGGTCTAGGTGTCTTCCATTAGTCAAGTCAGACGACCTATCACTCATTCCATCAGGTAGGGCACCACCGAAATTTGAGGTGGGGGAGGAAGGAGGAGTAGAACTAGAAGCGGTTGAACAATGACTATCTCCTCTATTGGAGAAGCAGGGTGGGCCTGCCTCAATAGCAATTTCAGTAGTCGATCGTAACCATATATTGAACTCCACCCTATATATCTATCTCCGGGTGGGAGGGAAATTCTAGTTAATGATAGTAGAGCGATCCATCCATTTATTCCTTCTTCCCATTCCGATTGGGGGCGAGGAGAGGATTTGGAGGCGATAGGATTAGATAGAACTATATTCATTGCTGGGTTGGTGGGTGGGAGGGGGCCCCCTACAATTCAACTGGCCCTACTATTCGCTCGCCAAGGGGAGGTAAATACCAACTATACCCCCCGGGAGGGCCCCTAAAATTCTATGGCCCCTACTATTCGCACTATAGTTCCCACCCAACTCCGGGTGGCAATATAACCCCCTGCGAACCTGATTGATTCCCTCCCACCCGAACTTTAACCCTCGACACTATAGTCCTTGGGGTTCTAGCCAGGGGAGGCGGGATAAATAATTGATAAATGGCGCCCATTAGAATAGTGGGGCCCCATAGAATAGTAGGGCGCTGGGGTTTTCCTAGAACCCCAGGGGGGCTAATGTTCCCAATGAATTTGCTGTTCGTTGGGAGGGAGGGAACCTGCCGTTCGGGTGGGTGGGAAGCTATAGTTCCATGGGTTGGGCGAGAATTCTAGTTTCTATGGGGCCCTACTATTCCATCTCTTTTACGTGTTGTCACTTGTGGTTATGCAACTTAGTTTGTGCATGTAAGACTTTCATTCAAAACATATTTGGTTGTGTTTTTTTTTTTTTATCTATGATAAATTATAAGCATTAAAATTTAATTCCTATTCAAATTTGAAGTTTTTTGTTACCTAGTTTTGTTGGAATAATTTTTTTGTTAGGTCTCAAAATCATTGCTCTACTTTGTAGAAATAAAATTTCACTCAAAGACTAAGGTGTCAATAGTAATCTAAATTAGTTCATCTATAGAACTATGGAAGATTCTAAGCTTAACTCTACGAGTTTAGGTTAAATATCCTAGACTTCAAGCTCATTCCTAGGGATACAACTTCTCATGTATTGAGATTGCATAAAATGAATATTTACAAGCTAACAACAACCAAACCCAACTTGCTTGGTCCTAAAGAATCTCATTGAACTATGAACTGGTTGCCTCACTAACTCCTATATAGGGGATATGATTGTGCATTCATAACCCACATGCAATAGATTCATTAATCATTCTTTGAAGATACATCCTTAGTTGTGATACAAGTTATGAACACAAAACTACTCATGCTACTGATTTGGTGTTTGGTTTGGTTATGATTTGAGATTTGCGAATGGTCTCTGTAGACACCTAAAATTAACATTTGATTAATTTAAGCCTATCAACATAATTAATTAACTTAATTGTGTTATCCTTATTCCTCTCAGAATCAATTAAATCTAATTTAATTAATCCTGTCACTATAGTCCAATAATTAATTTATCCTATTCTTCTAAAGTCCTCTCAATAATTATTTCCTCTAAAACCCACATAGTTAATTAATTCTAATTAATTAACCTAGTCATGTGATTCCTACAAATCACTTTTCATAATCCCACTCAACTATTTAATCCTCCTTGAATATCTCATAATCATGATTATCATTATTCTCCAATTTTTAATTCCCACTCATGTCACATCAAACTTTGAATCTCTCAAAGAAATTCAAATTTCTTTGAATCCCTCAATGCATCCTTATTTTGGAATTTTTAATTCCTCAAGTTTGAAATTCAAAATTTTCCCCCCTTTTTCCAAAGGAATTTAATATTCCTGTTTATTTTCCCAAGGCACCTTGATCCATGCCTTCTATCCAAAATCGATCTCAACCCTTCATAATCAAATCAATCTTGGCCCTCCATTGACCTTCTCCAATCTATAAATTGGAGCCAATTATCCTCACAAAAGGATCCACTTCTCATGCATCCTCATGCTGCTCTATTCTCCTCTCATCCTCTTCTAATCCTCACTCAAATCCAATAATCCAATAATCCATCAATCCACTTACCTTGTTGAGCACAAGGAGAGCAATCCACATTCACTCATCTCTCTCCAACTCTCCATTTGTCAAACTTTGGAGCTAGCAAAGTTCATGGAGGCAAGGAGGACAAGGAATAGCTACTTGCAATGGGAGCTTCATGAGTATACTTATGTTTTATTTTGTTTTCATGATGTTCTTGTTCAAATATTTCTTGATATCTCATTTAAATGGTTTTTGTGTTTATTGAATACTAATCAAGCACTAACCCTCTTATTGTGAGACAGTCTCAAATCAATGTCTATCTATTGGGCAATGGAGTCACAACACTAGGATGAAAACAAATAAAAAAGAAGAACATGTAGCCATGTATTTACATACACACCAATTGTAGTACCCCTGCCCTAATCAATTTCTAATCTCGGTTTGACTTTGGTTAGTTTATCATATTATAGTGTTATAGTCAGGTGTTTTGATTTTAGTGCATACCTGTTAATGTGTTTTTCGCACCAATTCCTATGCAAGTTTATTAGTTCTCCTATTTTGTGTTATTAATTTCGGGCTAACACTTTCATTAAGTATATATATGTATATATGTGTGAATCTTGGTTGCAGGAGATTTCAGGTACAGTATCGCATGGGTGCGAGGTTCGTCTCCACCTGAATTCGCAGGTTTGAGTGTACCTTTTTGGCCCTTAGAATTTGGATTAGGTGGTCGTAAGACCCTCGTTTGACCCTAGTCATGCTCAAGTGAGCATCGTTAGTCGTCGTCGGTATTCCGTTTGGGTGGGTATGTGGGTCGTCTGTTCGTTTGGCTTTCTTGGGTTGTGTGTTTTGTGTGTGGTTAAATCAAGTAATTAGTCCTTAATATTTAATTTGATTTAATGTGTGTTTACGTATTAGTATTTTGGGGGACTAAATTAAATAGGTTCCTTTTATGTGATTTATCGTTAATTAGAATTGCCCAATTCAAATTGATATCAAGTTCAATTAAATGGCTAATTTTAAATAATGAATATTTTCAGTTATGCTTTTGAAATGAAAGATTTAAATTTAATTGAAATAGAATTAATTTAATCTTGTTGGCATTTTGAAATAGAAAGGTTAATTTCAGTTATTTAAGAAAATCAATTTTAAATTGAAAAGCAAGTTTAATATATTGATATAGTTTAAAAGAATGATTTTTGGGGATTTATTTTAAATAAAAATATTTTAAATTCAAAAATAAAAATTTTGGTCAAACTTTTCCATTTAACCTAGGTTTTTGGAAAAATATGGAGGGATTTAGTTTTGGAAATATTTTGGGGAAAAATATTTTTTGGGAATGAAAATTGGGGATTTTGGAGGAGAAGAGATTTTTGGAGCTTGCAGGTTGGGCTCTCCTTCAATCTTGCCAAGATTGCTGAACCAGGTAGGCCTTTGGTTTATTTCATTGGCTTCCTTGTTTTAAAGAAATTGTTTTGGATTTTGAAGAAATTTGTTTGTGAAGATTAAAAGAAAATCTCATCTATTTGGGGAAAATGAAACAGTTGTAATTTTATCTCCAATCCAAACCCTTCTTGTTTTATTTCCATCTCAAGTTTAGATTTTGGTTGCTCAGGTTGTTTTAAAATAAAAAAAAAATTGGGTTGGCTGTTTACAATGAAAATTTGTTAAAATTCCAAATAAATACTTTCAAATTCTGGTTTTAATCAGAGAAATCTATTTGTGTTTGGATAAATGGATGTTAATCAATCTTATTTTGCCTATGGTGTTTGTTTTAAAGAAATTTTTCTCTGGATGTGGGTTTTCTGGGAAGAAATCATTTTTTTAAAGTCTTTGTGAGACTGGTTTTTGACAGTAAATAAAAAAAAATAAAAAAAAATAAAAAAAAAATAAAAAATGTAAATTTTTTGGTCTGAGAATACCCAGAAAATGGGGTGCTGTTTTTATTAATTTTAATATATTAACCAAAAAAATAATACAAATATATTTAAACAACGTTATTTTATTTGGAGCTTTGGGGGAAAACCATGGCCTCGACCCATGGTTGGGGAGAGCCGTGGCTTCCCCAAGCCATGGGGAGAGCCATGGCGTGGAGACCATGACATGGTCTCCCCACAGCCACAGACCTTCCCAAAGGAAAGAGGAACCACGTGGGTTTCCCCTTACCTTCTTTTTAAAAAAATAGTTTCTTTTTATTATTAAAATTAAAAAAAAAAAAAAGATGAATTTTGAGAAATTGTTTTCGAACCAGTATGAGAATGATGTTTTATTTTGATGAATAAATATCATATTTTAATTGGTTAATGTTTATTTAATTATATTCATGTGAACTTGGTTTAAAGATTCGTAATGATGTATTTATGTTATGTTTTGATGCAAATGAACTTAGTGAGTTAGAAAACCAAGAACAACATGTACCTAGATAAGGTAGATAACTGCAATCTAACTTGGATCATTTAGAAAACTTGATCGACTTTTATTGTTTAAATCAGTAGGAAAGAAGATTGTCTCTACCGATTATTGCCTATGCAAGTTTAAATTTCTGTATTCGCTTTTGGTTAAGTAATGGTGAGCCTTGCTTTGTTTGATTGGACCCTGTCGCATGGATTGATTTGGGGTACCTGTTTCTGTCCTCGGTCTCGAGGTTGACTGTTGTTTTGTGGTGGTGTTGTAATTGTTCATATCCTTTATGCAGGTGTCGAATGATGATTTGTGGTTGACCATAGCTGGTTAGGTCTCTAGTTAGAGTATTGTCAGTCAATGCACCTCATATGAAGTCGTGTTTGACCAAATGGTAGTTCCCTCCATTTTGAACTCCACTTGCTTGACCATGTGTATTCCTTGGTTTATGAGTTCGTTTGAGTATAGTCTAGTGTCGTATGGGAAAGTGGCTTTCGATTGGGGGCCGCACCCAAAGTGGTTGCTGGGAAACCCATCGAAAGTGTGTCTAATAAGTGATAACTTAATAGTATATTAGAGAGTTAGTTAATGAATCACTGAGTAAGATAATTGTGCCTCACACATGGGGTGAGTGCTAGTACAGACTCGACATGCAGTGAGAAGGCCTGAAATGGCAAACCACCATCCTTGTCTTCATGAAAGGATGTGTGGGTCCACATGAGGCTTGGATGAGCCGGAGGTTCGGATTAGGTTGCCAGGGTAACCCGGTGGATGGGGCCGAAACCTATGAAGACCTGCCATGGTAACCATACCAGGTTGTGTGATGACACTTGTCCCCTATATTCACTAGTGTGTTGTTGTGTTGTCTTGATAGGAGCACTTTTGTGGAGTCGTCCTGTTGCTTATGCCCATGTGAGAACCTGATATCATGCTAGACTTTAGGTTGCGATGACTTAGTTTTGCGGATGCTCCAGTGGACCTTTGTATTTGCTTTGATTATGTTCAGTTGGATCCTTTCCTATTAAGAGATCATTTATGTATTTATTGACCAATGTGGTCATTGTATATTGGTTATGTTCGTCTTGATGGCAGGATTGTAAATGATGTGAACCTTATATATTCTTAACTTATTTTATGATCAGAGGGGTCTTGCAGTTGAGCAGATCTGAAGATGTAGCCCTTTAGGGGTGAACTCCGATATCAATTTGGTGTTTTGTGGTGCTTATGTTTTTATGTTCTTTTTTAGATTTTAGCATGTATGGATGGCATTATGTTAAGATGTATAAAGTGGATTAGATGAAATTAATCGTAAATGCATGTATGCAGTCATCTTTTAAATGCAGTAAATTGGATCATGAAAGAATGTAGATTAGAATAATGGAATATATTCAGTTATTGTTAAGGAAATTAAGTATGCATGGAAAGATCTCATTAGTTTATGATGAAATTCACGTGTGTTATAAAATTAGATGCGTGGCGTATATTTTAATGAAAAGCTTGAACGTAAGGTATGAATAAATCTTAATGGATGAACCTAATTTTGTGATCTATATTTTTATCTTACTGAAAGAAATTTATCCCTGTTTAAAGTATTATCTTGTCATTAAGATAATCAGCTTATTGGATTAATTAGCATGAGTTAAGTTAAATGTGGAATTAAGTAATCATGTTGGAAAACCCTTTAGGTGTTAGTTGATGTCTTCCATTGTATAATCTGAACTTTGATATTTCATTGTATCATTATGTTGTGTTTAATTTTAAAATTATTTGCACTCTATTCTTGTGTTTTAGCTTAATCCCTTCGGGGTTTCCTGGCGGGGCATTACACCAATGGACATGAAACTTTGCAACAAATCATACTTAGCAATCAAGACACAACTACATATGTAAGTGATTACAATCCTTGCAATATTTTCAGAATTTTGTTACATTCATCTAACTCAATATTACATTCATGCCAACAAGTGTGGCAAAGGAAAATCTCTCTATACATCTAAGAAAATATCCTTAATATATACATAGTGCCTTGCCTAAAGACATTCGACAAAAAAATTCCCATTACAATACCAATCTTCTTCATTCCCATAGGTCTATAACCTCTCAGTGAACTGGACTATGGAGTTGATGGATGTCTTGCAATCTTTATTGGCATCTAGAGAACCACAACCAAACCATCCTCCGTGAAAATGGGTCAAAACTCTCATCTTAATAATTGTAGGACGTAACCCTTAAACACAAAATTGTTTATCATCAAAAATGCATGGTTGAGAACAACTCTTTCTAGAAATGAGTGTTCTAGATGGAAAGAGGGTGGTTTGCAATTAATTTTTTATCATTGGGTAATTGTCACCATGAATGTGAGTAGGCTGAGTGGGTGGAGAGACGCACAAGCGTTAAGCCTCCACATGCTACAAAGAATCAATGTGAGATCTAACTTCCTTTTGGTGCTTTCATTATTACCTTTGCCTTCATTCTGCCTTAGCCACCAGTGGGTTCCAATCAAGGATCAATAATTATGCCTATCACATGACAAAAAGAGTCATTAAAATGTTCATGTACCCTCTCTGCCCATTTTTCTTTTTTCTCAAGTTCACTTTTCCTTTTTTAGGGTTCCCATCTCACTAAAAACAATAATGATTTAGCCAAAGTTTTTTTTAATTTTGACTGTGTGGAACATGTCAAAGACAAGGTAAAACAATACAACCAAGAGCATATCACAACATGATCCATACATAAAGTTCTTAGATCAATTATCAATGAAGGATTATGCTACACAAGAACACTCAAATGATGGAATTGGAATGAAAAAGAGGAATATAAATTTGAGCTCCAACAATGGTTCTAGTTAGGATGTATACTTATAGACACAAAAATAATCTAGATCTTCATGTAGATCAAAAGGAACAAAAAAACATAAGATTGACTAACATGGAACAACAAACATATGTACATGACAAGATCACAACTAATGAGCAAGACACAACAAAAATGACACACGTATGGTTGTGAAGCAAAATTTTAACTTGATGCAATCCAACCCTATAGAGGATGAAAATTGAACATATACCTCCCCGTCAAAGGAATTGATTTCCCTCAACCCATAATTGTTTCCTTCTTCATACATCTACAACAAGTGCAACTTTCTTTGTTCAAGGACAAATAATTTATTGCCACTTAAAAAGTGAAGACATGCCCCATTATTGACCTTACCATTGTATGGAAACCACACAACATATGCAATCATAATACCTTGCATCTTACCATTTATTACCTTAGTAGTTGGGGGAAAAATTTAGAAACATAGACCAACACTAAAAGCAAACAAGGTATGTTCATACATCCAATCTCAATGGGAGTATTGAGACAAAGAAAATGCCTCCATTTCACAATGCATAAAAAAAGATGCCACCTTATCATGTGGACATGGAAATCCTCACGTATATCAAACCGTAAATTTTGAAGCTTTGACATTTATGAAACTTGAGTAGTCGGTTGATCATTAACTTGGAGAACTTGTTGCTACTCAACATCATTTCAAGATGTATGTTAGGCCCAAGTGTAACACTCAAACTTAGGAACCCTATCATCCACATCATAGGAAGCTACACCTCCATCTTGAATACAAGCCTCATAATCAATTCTATAAAATTTAGAGATAATAAGAAAACAAAATACCTTGGATTCATTCATGTAGATGCAACCATTATCAACACAACAATCAAAATCATGGTACACTTTAGGTGAAGAGTTGCACTCTTCAAATTGTCTCCTTGTTTTGGTCTCACCTTAGAAATCTCCTCTAAAACAAGTGTTGCAAAAATTAGACATGTGTCATATCTCCTCTTCCACACTAAATTCAACAACATAGTTTTTATACGACCCTCTTGAAGTGCACTATGCATGGGGAAGACCTTATATTGCACACCAAATAAAGACATTCTCATATGCATCCATACGATCACCCACATCAAATTCTTCAAGTGCAAATTCCTCATAACAAAAATCATCAGCTATAAGTACACTTGTCTTTGAATTTGTCTCTTAATGTATAGTTGTGCCTATGCTCCTCATGCAAACCATTAGTGAGAACTTCAAAACTAGAAAAATGGATAAAAGAAGGTAAAAGATCAAACAAGAAAACAACTTTCTCTAAACCATTTGTGTCATCAACATATGCATGCTCTACATAGTCAACTACCTAAGCTAATTCATTTGATGAACCTCTTGCACAAACATCTTCTTCATTGTCCGTACTACTGCAATAAATAGCAAGGTCATAACCCTCATGCACAACAAGATGCCATCATTAATTTCTTCATTGGTATCATCCACAATTGATACCAATGGGTGTCGAAGTATGCAAAATGGGTGCTACAATATTCACCAAACATATCATGGTGGGTGATCAGAGTTACAAACCAAACCTCGTGGTGTGTGCACAAAGTGTACCATATAGCAAAGTGTATGCTCCCATGTTAAAGCGATTGCGTATGTCTTACTAGGAGAAATTTCTTTAAAGTAGCATACATACATTTGAAAGACAAGCATGTCACAACAATGCAATGCCCCCAAACATAGGCAAATCGAAGGCGAAAGTCACAAAACACAAAAAAGAACACAAGGGATCCACTATTTGGGGTCAACATCTGGATCATATAAGTCATGTATGATTGTACTGAATTGACCACATCCCCCAATGATAGTGTAACTGCAAGCACAATAGAATAAGAGCACATAAGATGGGTAACACGTCTTTTTGGGTCAACATGGAAGAGACCAAAAAACTCTCAACACTTTGCATCATCCCCAAGTAGACAACCCAAAAACACATTTATGACACAACATGTTTACAACATATAGAAGAAGTAAGATACAAATAGAAGAATGTTATGAAAAAGTTGGTCCCTTTTTTCTTTGTGACAATAGGATGGGATGCCTAGCTGATCACCAAAACATAAAGAACACACAAGAACTTACAATCAAATGACGGGGCAATAAGGATAGGAAGTTAAGGAAATTAACGAGTTTCTTCAGACTTCCTATCAAAACAATGACAAGAACAAAACAAAGAATAACCAAATTATGTAATAGACATATAGGAGACAGGTTCTATGAACATTGTATTCTTCTTAACCAACCACCTTTCCAGTAGGTGACAAGACTTCAAGAAATGTAGTCAATCAACACAACGACACAAATAACAATTCATTATAAATTCAAAAGGTAGATAGAAAAACAATTATGTAGAGATTCTCTGCTCACACATTGATGCTCGAGGCCACTAAGAAGAATCAACTGCATTCTTTTTATTTGAACAAACCTTACATAATAATTGTGGTCCAAATCTTGGCCATCCTCACTTCGCTTTACACTTTGGCCCCACCACTAGAATGTTCAAACCTTGCTGACCGCCTTTAAGCCTCCCTCTAATTTCTGTCCATGCTACCCTCCTTTCCTCAGTCATTGAAACTATGCGACACCCAAGTATGCACAATCATTAATCTTCTCCTTTAGCCAAACCTCGATGTTATGCCCCTTCGATGCCTCAACCTTTCTTCTATGCTGCAACCATACTGTAAAGAAGTTGCCTTGTTCCCAAACTGATCAGGTTCCCTCTACCTTCAAATTATGACTTTCTTTCCTGTCCTAAACCATCCCATCTGTTCAGCCTCCCGACCTCTTCTGAACCAACCCTCCTTTCCACTTTTAGTTTCCTTTCTATTCCTCAATTCGTTGTCCTCCCAAACTGCTTGATATTTCTTGATTGTTGCACTATCGTTAGTAACTAATTCTTTTAAATTGTTCATTAATCGTTCAACTCCCTTTCTGCTAAAGGAACTAATTCATTTTGTCCAGCTTCCTACCATGTGGTGATAGGAATTGTGACTACCCAAACTAAATCTTGGCTACACAAAGCCAACAAAGCACTAAACAAATATATTAACATGATGCTCTTGCATCAGACTCCCCAAGCACAAAAGAAAGCATGTGCTCCTGCACATGGGGATATCAATTCAAAACTACCCTCTTTTATTCTTTTTTTTCTGCTTCTTCCAACATTGCTCTGGCTCATCTACCATATTCATCTGACACTGTTATCCACGTCTCTACTATGATCTTATGAAGTTATCTCCAATATCTACCAACCTTGCCCAAGCTCTTCTCATCCTTTCATCCACACACAAAGCATCATAAATGAATAGATGTAAACTAAAGTTTTTTATGTCTTCAAAATCACGCACTCCATACATTTGTATTTATTTATCATCAATAGTTACTATCATTGCACTTACCATTTCAGTTTCACACTCCACCTCCTCATCCAACATCTTTTCCAGCCACTCTTCCTCCATGGTCAACTCTTCATGCATCACTGTAATAACTTCTTCCTCTGTAGCTGCAATATACAAATTGGAGTCCTTCGTAACTCCACTTGTCTTTATGCCTTCAAATTTATCTTTCCACTCTTGCTCTATTGCTGCAAATTGGATCCACAAATCTTCCTTCTTATCATTATTGGTTGCATCACTTTCCTATTCCTTTGCTGCAATTTTTTCATCTTGCATCACTTTGCCTTCATCGTCTTTAATCATTTCTACTCCAACAACTACTTCTTTATGTTCTGCTGCCCTCTTTTCCAATTCTACCTTCTTGATCTCTCCATCATGAATTTCTTTGTCTTCTACCACCACCCCTAAATATGCTTCTATCTTTTCTTTTTTATCTTCTATTTCACTTCATAATCCCTCATCATCCCTTGTGTTTGTTGTATATTCTTGAGTTTTTTCATTCTTATCTAACCCCTCATTCATATCCATTCCCAACTTGTAATTGTGCTTTCTTTTCTTTCCAACCCGTCTATGTTTATTTTCCATCTTGTTCTTGTATCTGCTCCTTCTCACCTCTTTTTCATGTACAAGCCTCCATAGCTTCATTTCCCATTCACATATGTCATCTTCATTACTTAGTGCCACATCCTTTTCATCTTCTTCTTCTTCCAAACTCCTCTTTTCAACAAAATCATTCAAAGATTCAAAAGCATAAAAAATAAATCCATCTAATTCAACTTGTTTACCTTCCATCCTACACGTGTTCTCCTCAAGAATCTGCTAGGCTGCTCCTTGCTTCTTCTTCACCTTTGGTATTTCATTAGTCAATGCTTTGACTGCTCCATTTTAATTTTTCTTCTTCTCAAATTCTCTTGAATGCCTATGACCATCATTTTCTTTTCCATCTTCTATACTCTTCTTTTCCTTATCCTCAAGTTCAACTGCTATATTATCTTCATAATGTGAGAATACTTATCCTCTTTTCTCACCCCCTTCATCACAAGTTCCGGCTTGATATCCTATCAAGTCCTACTGCAATGTTAACTCTTCAATATGTCTTTCTAGTCTACTATTCCATTGACAGGCTCTCTTAGCACCATATCCTACAACATCATATTATTTTGTTGTTGTCTTAACTTTCCACACTTTGTTTTCCATAGCCTTAGGCCGAAGTCTGTTTATTACTTCCCTTTTCCTCCATAAGCCAAGATCAAATTTCTACCTAGAAACATCTTATTTATGCCTCCTTGCTTTCCGACTCTTCATATAATCTAGTTTCCACTTGTTCCTAATCATATCTTTCATCCGTTGCACCTGTTGGTTAGCACACAAACTACCATAAACACCTTCTTTCGTACACTCTAATTGCTGCCTTGCACCAACTAGTTTCCTTTGCCAACTTGGTACTCTATAAGCATGATCCCAACCAAGACTTGGAGACTCCCATAGTCTCTTCTCTCTAATAAATTGCTTATCCATATTCTTACTTCCACATATATGACCAAAATCAACATTCCCACTTTATTTACTTTTGCAAAAGGCAGCTGTTCTGATTCTCCTTCCTTCTTGTCTTCACTTCCTGACAACTTTTCTATTTTGTAGACTCCTTTTTCTTCATCTGCAACATCTTCTATAGCATCATTAAACTCTAGGGCATCTTTAAATTCTTCATTATAGTACTGGAAAATATCAACACCATCCTCTTCATTTGTAGATACTTTGCAATGTTCCTCTAGTGCATATGGTTTCCACATGTCGTCTTGAAAAACTGCTGCAACTTGTCTTCTCATGTTCTCATTCTCAACACTTTCTTCAAGTGCTTTACTTTCCCCTTCTCTCATCACCTTCAACGTCTTATTCTTGACCTTCCTTATAAGGCTTCCCTTTCCTACATACACATACTTAAACACAATATTAGCAAATAAAACAAAGGACCAAAATGTCTTCATAAGTGCCTCCTTCATGGACACCCTTCTCTCTTATTTACTCTTTACTTCTAGTGATACTTTATATACTTCTTCTTTTCTCCATGTCCTCTTATCTTTTCTCATGTTCTCCACAATGAGAACTTCTTTCACCTCCTCTGATGTACATTTCAATTTTAACAAATTTCTACTATGCAAACCCCTTGGGGTTTTTCTCACACTTTTGTCTTCTCTTTTCCAGGAAACCATCCTTTGCCTTCCTATCTTCTCAAAAATCAACTTCACAGGCCACTTCAACCTCTTTTTCATTGGACAACACCATATGTATTCCTATCTTCTTTCTTCAAGCCACTGTTTTACTATTTCTAAATCTTTTCTTAACTCTACCATTTCTCTTTCAATCTCCACATCTTGTCTTGCCATATTGGCTTTCTTCTTTTCTTTTCTTTTGAAACTTTGCTTGTTTGTTTGGTGGTGCATATTTTCTTTCTCTTGTCCTTGTATTTGTGAGACCCCACCTAGGGATTCCCTCTTTTTACTCTACCTATTATTTTAGTACCCAATTTGCAACATAAAAAAAATTCCAAGAATATATGAACATCAAACTATAATTCTCATACTTCTCCAAAGTTCAATAATCATGCTCAATTTCCTTGCCCAGATCTTGTGGGCTTTGATACCAAATGATGAGACAACTAGTTGATCACCAAAATATAAAGAACACACATGAACTTACAATCAAATGACAGAGAAATAATGCTAGGAAGTTTCAGAAATTAACCAGTTTCTTCGAACTTCCTATCAAAACAACAATATGAACATAACAAAGAATAACTGAATTATGTAACAGACATATAGGAGATAGAAACTATGACCAACATATTCTTCTTAACCAACCCACTTACCAGTAGGTGATAGGACTTCAGGAAATGTAGTCAATCAACATAGCGCCACAAATAACAATTCATTATCAATTCAAAAGATGGATAGCAAAACGATTATGTAGAGATTCTCTTCTCACACATTGATGCTCGAGGCCACTAAGAAGAATCAACTACATTATTTTTATTCTAATAAACATTACATAATAATTATGGGCCAAACCTTGGCCATCCTCACTTCACATTATACTTTGGCCCTACCACTAGAACGTTTAGAACTTGCTGGCCCCCTTTAAGCCTCCCTTTAATTCCCGTCCACGCTCCCCTTCTTTCCTCAGTAGCTGAAACTATAAAACACCCAAGTATGCACAATCATTAATCTCCTCCTTTAGCCAAACCTTGATGTTATGCCCCTTCAATGCCTCAACCTTTCTTCTACATTGCAACCGTACTGTAAAGGATTTGCCTTGTTCCTGAACTGATTAGGCTCCCTTTACCTTCAAATCAGGACTTTCTTTCCCATCCAAGACCATCCTATTTGTTCGGTCTCCCGACCTCTTTCGACCCAACCCTCCTTTCTACTTTTAGTATCCTTTCTGAACTAAGGGAAAATACTATGCAAGGTTAGTAGGTTAGTTTAAACTCAAATGATATGAAAAACCAAATAAAATGCATAAAACCAACACTATTATACCTTGCAAAAGAGGAGTCTCTCTTGTTCCTCTGATTTGGACTCTTGTTAAAGCCAAGAATGCACCCCTCCTTGACTTGTTTGGATTGGTCCAATATTGGATTGTGGGTGGCTCTCCAAATTGCACAACAAGGGATTTATATGGATGAAGGATAAGTGCTCAAAGATGGATGCAAATGTGATTATGATGTGGATAATCAAACTAGCAGCATAAGATTATTTGGATTGGAGCTGATCAAATGAGGGGATGGAGACCCCAATTTATAGAGTTGGATGGAGGAAAATGGACTACCAAGATTGAAAAGAAATGGAGGGATAGGATTGAAAGGAATAGATCACATGAATCAATAGACAATGACATGACAAGGGGGGTGGAGACCAAGAGATTTGCCATAAAGACATTTCTTGTCTCCACCTTCCTCAAGGTACATGGGGAAGAGTTCCCTATGCACCTAGGAAGGATAAAAGGAATTATAAATTCCTTGGGGGATGGACATGAAATTAAAAAATGTCAAGATATTGTGTGCATGGGGATTGGAAAAGGGAAAACGAATTTTAAAATTCCTTGGGAAGATGAGAAGCATGGGAGAATGTGAGATTTTGAAAATATCACATTCACCCCAAAAAGGGGGCATTTAAGGTGAAAGGTGAGAAGGGGGACAAAGAGGATTTAGCCATAAATGGCTATGGTTGACTTTTGTATCTAATCATGGAGATTAGGCACTAATGAGGGATTAGGGGGACTATTGATGCAATCATAACTTATAAAACCCTCAAAAGAGTCAACCGGCTTATGCAGCAAGAGAGACACAATGAAAGCAACAAGAAAACATAACAAGATTGTATAAACATATCATATTATTGTTTTATAACTTCCAACAATCATCCGACAATTATCATAGTATCATCAAAGAGCATCCGACAATTATCTGGTTACATGCAGGCTTCAAGCCAGATACAATCTAGCCGGGACTCTAAGAATCAACCGGCTCACAATATGCGAGTCTCAATCCTTAGTCTTAATTCTACTTTCTCTACCTTAACAAATGATTACATAACATCATATTTATACCCATCAGAACACATCCGGGTCGGCCTCATAAGATTACATTTACCAATGTAGGAAAATGAAACATGTAATTAGGTAGACCCTAAGAATTAAATAAATTTTTCTAGAAAATAACAACCAAGAGGTGTGGTTCAGTAGGAAGGTTGGCCTCACGCCAAAGAACATTGGACAAGACCCAAAATAGATCCACACACCAATAATTGTGCTAGTAATGAAGGAAAACCAACCAGTAAGCACAAGAACTATCCCAGAACCCAGAAACAGGCAACTGAAAGCGATAACTAACCGGAAAAGAACCCAAATGAACTGAAAATATGGAATCAAGTGCATGAAACCACCTGGAAACCAAAAATAAGATCTACCACTAAGAACAAGCAACTATCGGTACCAACCGGTAAGAACACAAAAAATTGCACAAGGAACTAAACAAGAACAAAACTGAAAGGAAATATTTTTTTTGGGTGATGCAAGATTGCTCATCGATCGGGGATGCTCCTGCACCAGACAACCCAGGTAGAAAAAGATGTTCCATGAGAGGCAACTCATGGACATCTAAAAGGATTAAAAATAAAGATCCCATGCTCATTTATGATCCAAACATCTTCTTTATGTGCCAACCTTTGCTGTAACTCTTCCGGTTCCTCAACCAACTTCTTTAACCTCTGACTCCCTTTGTTTCTCTTTCTTTTCTTCAGATCTGTACAATGTCTCTATTTACTATTCTACAATTTTGACTTGGTTCTGCCACAATACTTCATCTGGTTTGTCATCATAATCTTTCTGTCATTTGGTTCCATCTGACCATCAGGCTCAACTGTCAGATCCTTCTGCAAACTCATGTCACCTTCCGATATAACCTTTGCAATTGGTTCTATCAGATCTTTCTTTAAACTCTCTGGTATAACCTCTATAACCGGTTCTATCAAACCTTTCAGTATAACCTCTGCCACCAGTTTCTCAGTTTTGTAACTTCTCTCAGGACTCAAATTGTTCACCTCCTTCTCTTTCTCCTTCAAAGAAATCAATTTGAACTTCTGCCCATCCTTTTCAATAGTAACTAGGTTTCTCTATAGTCATAAATAACTCCTCTATCATACTGCTAAGACTTTACCAACAAGACATGACAAACAATCATAGATACAACATCACATAAAACCTCATCTCTAAAAGGCCCAATGTTGAAATTCACCAAACACTGCTCCTTTATCTCTATCTTCTGATCATCTTGTAACCAACTTACCTCATAAGGACAAGGATGCTTAAGCCTCTTCAATCCAAGCTTCACAACCATATCCTCATATACTAAATTATCAGTACTTCCACTATCTACAATGACCTTGCAACACTTACCACCTGATTTACACAGAGTCTGAAAAAGACTCTTCCTTTGATTAGATCCAGTATCCTTCCTTCTGAATATAAGATATTTTCCTTCCTCACTTGCCACACAACTTCTTGCCATTCATTGTTACATTCATAGAATCTATGTCCGGTTTCTTCACACTTGAAACATTTGCCAGGAAATTCTCTACCGGTACTGCTGCTACCTTTCCTTGGTCTCTTCTATTCTAGTTCTTTACTCTACTTAGGTTTTGCCTCCTCTTCTTAAACCGATTTATTGATACTATCAATCATCTTGATTTTCTCCTTTCCCTTATTCGGTTGTCTTCTTCTCACCTTCTCCCCAGCCTTCAAAGCATACTAGTAAGCTTCTTCAACTGTGGAAACCTTCAACATACTTATCTCATCTTGAATGTTAAAATCAATTCCATTGATGTACCTCACCACGTTTTCTCTGTCCATCTCTCTAGTTCAGATCTAATCACCACCTTGTAGAATTGCTCAGTATATTCTTTCACAGTCACGTTTCTCTGTTTCAGGTTCTGCAACTTCTTGAACAACTCCAATTCATAGTCTCACGGTATGAACTTGGTCTTCAATCTTGCAACCATCTGTCTCCACCGGGTGATCTTCAATTTACTATTCTCCACTCTGTCTTTCTGCAATTATTTCCACCACAAGGTAGCATGCCCTTTCAACTTAGTCTATGCCAACCAGACTCTCTATAGGTCCTTGACATCCTCAAACTCAAAGTAGTCCTCCAACTCTCTAATCCAATCGATCAGATCCTCTAGGTTTAGCGTTCCGAAAAAGTTGGAAACCTCAACTTTATGAACTTTACTTGCTTGCACCACTGCTCTTAGGAATCTTTCCTCTCTTTTATCTTCCTCTCCTTCAACTTCCTCAATCTCTTCACTGGCTTCCTCATATTCATCCTTAGAATCAAGGTTTCTCCACAAACTAGCCAAAGTATTCCAGATTTCATTCCTCACTTCATTCTCGAAGTCTTCCATCATCTTCTCTACCCTCCAGGGGTTTTTCTTCCTCGACGACATCTCTTCTTCCACCCTGATGAACTGCCTCAACTCGATGATCTGACTACCAGTTGCAATTGCCTCCCCTCAACCATCTATTGAACACATGCGCAACCTGCCTCCAATCAGAGATCTGTCCACCCAAAGGAATGCCTCAATGTTCACAACTAATTCTTCCACTAGCCAGTCCATAACCAACTCTGATACCACTTGATGTAGCCATAACCGGTAAAACCCTCAAAAGAGTCAACCAACTTATGTAGCAAGAGAGACACAACAAAAGCAACAAGAAAACATAACAAGATTGCATAAATATATCATATTATTGTTTAAGAATTGCCGACAATCATTCGACAATCATCATAGTATCATCAAAGAACATCCAAAAAATTAACTGGTTACATGCAGGTTTCAAGCCAAATACAATCCAACTGGGACTCTAAGAATCAACCGGATCACAATATGTGAGTCTCAATCCTTATTCTTAATTCTACTTTCTCTGCCTTTACAAATGATGACATAACATCATATTTATATCCACCGGAACACATCCGGGTCGGCCTTATAAGATTACATTTACCAATGCAGGAAAATAAAATGTGTAATTAGGTCGGCCCTAAGAATTAAAAAAATCTTTCCAAAAAATAACAACCAAGAGGTGTGGTTTAGCAGGAAGGTCGACCAAACGCCAAAGAACGTCAAACAAGACCCAAAATAGATCCACATGCCAAGAATCGTGCCGGTAATGAAGGAAAACCAACTGGCAAGTACAAGAACTGTCCCAGAACCCAAAAATAATCAACCGGAAGCGACAACTGACTGGAAAAGAACCCAAATGAACTGAAAATCTGGAATCAAACACATGAAACTGCCTGCAAACCGAAAGTAAGATCTGCCACGAAGAACAAGCAACTACCGACACCAACCAATAAGAACACAAAAAAATGCACACGGAACTAAACAAGAACAAAACTGAAAGGAAATATTTTTTTGGGTGATGCAAGATTGCTCATTAACCGGGGATGCTCCTGCATCAACTATTTAGAAGAATTAGGTGAGGATTAGGAGCAAGTGGGATTTGTAGGAGGATTTGACTAGGAGAGAGAATGAGTGGGGGTAATTAAAAATTTGGAGAATAATGCTAAGTAAGATTAAGAGATTTTCTAGAAGAATTAATTAGACTAATGATGAATTAGGACAAGGTGATTTGTAGGAATCACCTAGATTAATCAATTATTTTAAATTAATTAATTTAAGAGGGAATTAAGAAGAGTTGTTTTTTGTGTACTTTAGAGGAAGAAGGGAAAATTGATTTATTAAATAAATCAATCATTGGACTATAGTGATAATATTAATTAGATTAAATTTAATTAATATTGATAAGAATAGAGGATAACAAAATTAAATAAATTAATTATGTAGGAGGGTTAAATTAATTAAAATAATTAATTTAAGTGTCTACACTTTCTATTCCTCAATTCGTTGTCCTCCTAAACTGCTCGATCTTTTCTGATCGTTGCACTACCGTTAGTAACTAATTCTTTTAAATTGCTCATTAATCGTTCATCTCCCTTTCCGCCAAAGGTACTAACTCATTTTGTCTAACTTCCTACCATGTGGCGACATGAACTGTGACTACCTGAACTGAATCTTGTCTACACAAAACCAACAAAGCACTAAACAAATATATTAACACGATGGTCCTACATCACAATGGAGAAATAAGGGTCATGTAAAGAGAGCTTAACAAAACAAAAATACATGACAAGCACCACAATACAAAGATCACATTATATGCAAGCAAACACACAAGAAAATCTACTGCATGAGTGAGCTAGTCCAAAATTTTATTTGCCTTCCAATCTTGCTCAACATCATTTAGAGATGGTAAAAAATATGATAAATGAGCTACAACTAGTATGGTAGATGGAGCTATTGCTAGTACAAAACAAGGACCATGCTCTAGTGACGATTCACTACGTGTGTCACTAAGAGCAAGAGTTATAGCTTTTGAAAACCTTGAAGACAATTCATGATTAATTTCAACAACTTCATACATATCATCAAAATAATTAGTACTCTCAACATCCTTATCAACATCATCATCTAAATTAATCATAGTAGGGGATCTCTTGTGAGGAGGATATGAAGAAGAAGAATCACTTTGCATAGACATCTTCAACCTTTTGGAAGGGTGATCAAAATAAACCTCCTCTCTAGGATTAGGTGAAGGTTGGGAAGATGGGACCAAGCCAACACTTGACTTCTTGGGAGAAGAAACATTTTGGGAAGCATTGCCACAAGACTTGGCACTGTTGGCATATGGACACTCCAATGAGACATTGTGTGTGATTGAAGGTTTTGTCGTTGATGGTAACCTTGCAATCCTATGGCACCGGCAAAGCATTACTTAGGCAACCTTGCAATCCTATGGCACCGATAAAGCATTACTCAGGCAACCTTGCAATCCTATGGCACCGACAAAGCATTACTCAGGCAACCTTGCAATCCTATGGCACCGGTAAGACATTATATCAGCAAAGCATTACTCAAACAAAACAGTGCACTGACATCAACAAAATCAATCTACATCGGCACCAGCACAGAAGATGTACACTGGCACAGAAGGAAATATGTATACCGGCACAGAGGCTGACAAGATTTTTGATATGTAATATTTTGTTTATCATTGTAAGCTGACTTGGCAAATTGTAAAATGACTCTTGTATATAAAAGAGATCATTGTAGGCATTTGTAGTATATGGATAGGAAGTATAATAAATTATAAGGCAGACCTAATGTGCGAATTATAGGACAAGGGTATATGTAAAGAACAGAGAAAGAACCGGTATTGAATCTGGCATTGAAGATGCTATTGTAAAGCAGTACAGAATATTGGATTTGTGTAAATCCTCATTGTAAGTCAGTGTGACTTCTTATTGAGCAGTGAACTCTAGGTAGTTGGCCTTCCTGCATGTGCAGGCCCCTATTGTAAGTAATATTCTCTTATTGGCCAGTAAGTGAATATTGTGGGTCACAAATCCCACCGAGGTTTTTCCCACACCGGGTTTCCTCGTTAAACATCTTGTGTTATGGTGTTCTTTTCATGTGGATGTTTTTGATTCTGTTATTTGCATTAATTCTTGTATACCGGTATACTATTACTTTATGTCCTGCATATTCAGTTTTAAGAAAATTTTATTACCGGTCAGATACTCATTCACCCCCCCCTCTCAGTATCTGTGGGAACCCTAACAATTGGTATCAGAGCCTGGTCCTCTATTTTCAGAAGCCTAATAGCTTGAGGAAGATCTTGACACCGGTAAAGAAGGAAAATCTAATGAAGCAACTTGAAGGAGCTCTTACTGACTATGATGCAGAGAAGTTGAAAAATATCAAATTAGAAGATGACTTAAAAGCAGCTCAGGACATTATTCAAGCACTTCAAGAAAATCTTACTGTTACAAGAAACAAGAGGAGAACTTTGTGAAAAATTGCAAAATAAGAATAATGAAAAGGAATCACTAAATGATATGATAAGCAAATTGAAACAAGAGATCATGACAAAAAAAAATGAAATGCAGGATATGACTATGAGATTTTGCAAAGAAATTGAGGACATAAAGAAGAATGAAGAAGAATTGACCAGAAGAATAAGTGATGCAGCAAATGAGAACACAAGACTTAGCTATGAAAATGACATGTTGAAGATAGATCTGATGCACACTCAGAATGACTCAAATGAACTAATGAGACAACAAGAAATCTTGGAAAGGGA
The DNA here is from genome assembly GCF_030272615.1 of Cryptomeria japonica. Classification (NCBI taxonomy): domain Eukaryota; kingdom Viridiplantae; phylum Streptophyta; class Pinopsida; order Cupressales; family Cupressaceae; genus Cryptomeria; species Cryptomeria japonica. Next base: position 683,681,656 of record NC_081407.1, on the reverse strand, counting down.
ATTGGAAACTGCAAATCAACACAAAGAAAAATTCAAGAAAAGCTCAGAAGAACTTGGTACCTTATTGAAGAATAAAAAACCCAAAGGTGACACTTCTGGAGTTGGATTTGAAGTTGGAGAAAGCTCTGGTACTGCAAATACCCAGGATCACAGCAAACCGGTAAGACCTTCTAATACTTACAAATTCAATGGAAAATGCTTTAACTGTAATACATATGGTCATAGGGAAAATGAATGTAGATCTAGGAATTATCAGAACATCAATCCTCCTACCGGTCAATGCACCAAATGCAACAAAGTTGGTCATAACTCTGAAAATTGCAGAATGAATGTAAGATGTTATGTTTGTGGAAGATTTGGTCATTTATCAAATAAATGCAGAACACAAACCGACATAGGTTATGGGAAAGCTATTCAGAAAAATAATGTAACCTGTTATGCATGTAACAAGATTGGTCATATTGCTAAATTTTGTAGAAGTAAAGGTACATTGGTAGATAACAAAAGTACTAGCTTGAAAGGCAAAGAAAAGGTTGAAGAGGTTAAGCAAGAATTTTCAAAGCAATGGATTAGAAAAGGTGATCTAAATATTGGGGTTACTCCTCCACCAGTAGAACCAACAAATGCTTCACCGGCAGGACAATATGATGCTCCACTGGCAAGATAGAGCAATGCTCCACCAGTAGGATGTTCTTCATCAAATTGAAGAAAATTATCTTGAGGGTTTGACAATCAAATGACACATGTGCTATTATTCCCTCAGTTAGAGAAAAGAAGTTGAAAATCCTTCATTACCGGCAAATAAAGTTAAGCTAATACATTGCCGGCAAGCAATTAATGTGGTAGGTAGCAGAAAAGACTTAATAAAATAAGGTTTTTGGCTCCATTTCATTTCACCGTGAATTCAAACTTTCAGAGAGCGCGAAGATTTCCGAGATAAGGCATTCCAAGCAAAGAGGCAAAACACTTCAGCAATCAATCCATCCAAAGGCAGAAAAAGGTATTTACCATCATGGCATCCTCCTCTGCACTTGAATTCATAGCAAACCCTACAGTAGTTGAAGTTATAAAATGACCTAGGCCCGTGTTTCAGCTAGTTCCCGAGGTAGCTAAGAAAGATGACAACACAGGTGCTTTTTCCCAAATTCCAAAGGGTGTTGTTTATGCAGAAGACCCTAGAATGTATATTCATTGCAACATAGAGGAATTAGGTGATGAAGAAATAAAAAACATGTATAAATTTGTTATATGTGACAATGCCAGAAATGTGAAACCTGAACATAAAATTGTTGAAACCCTAGGATTCACTGAAATCCTTTACATTCCTGAATTTCCCAAGGAAGTGGTTAGGATAGTTCTAAGCAGGGTACATGGCTCATTCTTTTGGCTTGACTCAGTGCATAAAATTACAAAGGTAGCTGTGAAAGCAGTAACAGGGTTACCTTCCACCAGTACCAGACCCGACAAAACCAAGAAGGTCTCCAATGACCTAGTAATGAAATTAACTGGTGCAACATCTGACAAAAGATCATTGAGGGTTAATGATGTGACCGATACAAATGTGAGATTCATTAGCATGATTCTAGGTTACAAAGCAACTCATGCTAATAGGCTTAACTCTGTTTCCAGTTTATGCATAAAAAGTGCTTATGACATGGTGAAGGACAATGTAAATATTGATATCTGTGAATGGTTAAAAGATGAGTTAATTGACAATTTGGCAAAAATCAAGAAGGATAAGAAAGGAACCTTTAGATTTGGAAATTTACTTGTATGCTTAATGCTACATATAACCAAACAGGCTCCCGATATAGGCTACAAGGATTTTGGATTCGACATACCGGTAAGAAAATAATTGTCTGACTTATTCAACAACATGGGTGAAAACAGAGATAAGAATATCAATGAGTATTTTCAAGCACTAAAAGTTAGAATGAATTAAAAAATCAGACTATCACAGGAAATTGTCAACAAATACAAGGATGATATATGCTTTGTAATAAAAAAGGATGAGATCTGGATGGAAGCAGTCATCCCAAGAACAATATGGGTTACAGAGATGGGGTATGAAACAGATGACCACATAGTGGAAACTTATGCCAAAGCACCTCTGGAAGCCCCCAATGAACCAAAGGAAGAAGTATTTGGTAGTGCTGAGACCATCGAAAGTCAAATTCAATCTAAAAAGAGAGTAAAGAAAGTTGAGGCATTTGTGAGGAAAGGAACCAGGCAAGCAAAAGCCATAAAAGAAGATGTATTAAAGAAAACCAGCATAACAGAAGAAGAGTTGGCAGCCCAACAGCCTGAAACTCATCTATCACTGGTAGATACCTCCTCAGAAGGAGATATGCCAACAACTTTCAAAAGAGTTGTTAGGAAAAGAGACCCCTCACCGACATCCACTCCTTCACCTAGAAGGACAAGACAGAAGCAACAAGCTGTGAGGTCTCCGGTCAAGAAAGCCACACCTAAGAAAAAGCTGACCCCCAAAAAGAAGAAGAAGACAAACACTGACTATGCCCCTCTTGACATACTATTGAATGAGATCACAGAGGAAGGTAAATTGAAAAACATAGGGAAAATCTGACACCCTATCAGATGATGAGAAAGGACAAGTCGAGGAAAGTGTTATATTACACATGGACATGTATAAAAAGTTTTTGATGCAAGTCCTAAATGAAATTCCCGATGAACTATATAAAAGACTTGAGGCCAGAAGGCAAGGAATAATAGAGTTGGATAAGAAAATAAAAATAGAGAAATTACTTGCAGTATACTTGGTCAACTCACCTAAGGAAATTGATGATTTGATAGCTCAGGCCAACTGGACAGTTTTTTCCACTACACACCGGCAAATATCACTAATGGCAGGTAGAGTTACTGAAGTTTCAGAGGAAACAGAAGATGGTTGGGATACATTCTTGGTTGAAAAAGAAAAACAAGAAGAATATAGGAATCCCAAGCCCATTCTGGTATATCAAAAGGACAAAGGGAAAGGTAAAGTTGGTGGACCACCAAGTATCAAGATTAGAGACAACTTACCCCCACCTCCTTTAAATACTCCACCGGTAAAAACAACAACTACAGAAGATCAACTGGTAGCTGAGAGAATGGACACAGAGGATAATAATCCTAATCCTGAAGTCCTATATACTGTGAATGTTGATACTCAAAAAATCAACATAGTGGTAGATAAGGATACCACAGATAAATCTGATAACAAAGAGCAATCGGCATCAGGAAACAAAGAGCAACTGGCAGCATATTCAGAGAAAAAGATGGAATCTGGAACACAATTAGAGAAATCAACAGAGCTAAAGGCTCCAGAGCAGATGCCACTGGTAAGAAATGATGCAAGAAAAACTGTGCTTAAAGAGATGGAGACACAAACAGACCTACCAGAGGTCAATACCAGCATGGTCACTTCCACCGACACTCAGTTTATTGGGTCACCATCAAATGTAATAGAGGTATTGCTCGAATCTATCAAGAAAATAACTGATTATAGCTCACAAGCCTATAAAGCGATAGATGATTCAATTCCAGTTTTGAAATCAATAGCTCCCAATTGTAATATAGCCAATAAAGATTCTTTAGGCCAGTTGGATACACTTTGTAAATATATTTCTGGAAATTTTGAGCAAACAAAGGTAGAAACTGTAAAGGAAAGTGTAGAAAAAGAGAAACAAAAATTCTTTGAGGAAGGAATAAAGAAGTGTAACAGGGAATTTGACACACTTCTACCGGAACTGTGCAATTTATTGAAAGATTACAAAACTCTGTACAAAGACACCTGTAAGATAAACTTTTTGACCACAGATGTAGACAAAAAGATGAGCAAGGTACAGGAAGAGATCAATAAACTTGCTGATAATTTTGTTAACTCACCCGATACATTATTAGTTTTTGAGGAAAAGATAACAAATTTTGAGGAAGAATTGCTCAAATTGGAAAGAGAGAAAGAGAAAATAATAAACAAGGCAAAATTCTTGAGATCTAAACTAAGTCCAAGATTAGACTATTTAGCATCTCTGCGGAAGGAAATCTCAGAGGCACTAACACAGGGTAGCAAAACACTGACAGAGCACTTGCAGCATCTCACCGGTATAGTATACAGAACTGAGATAGCAATAAAGGAGAGCAAGAAGTTTATGGATGGCATAAACTTAATTTTGGGAGATATTCTTTAGCTAATAACTACCCAGCTACAAGGTTGAGGTTATGAATTGGTACAACTACAAAATCTACTAACCTTTGTCATTGATGCCAAAGGGGGAGTAGTAGATGAGAAAATTCAAAACACAGGGATCACATGCTCAGGAGGAGCTCTCACATTTTTGGTAACATTTTTGGTCTACACATTTTTGGATATCTTTTTGAAATTTATCATGAGTGTTGCCATCAATGCCAAAGGGGGAGATTGTTGGCATATGGACACTCCAATGAGACATTGTGTGTGATTGAAGGTTTTATCATTGATGGCAACCTTGCAATCCTATGGCAGCAACAAAGCATTACTCAGGCAACCTTGCAATCCTATGGCACCGACAAAGCATTACTCAGGCAACCTTGCAATCCTATGGCACCGGTAAGACATTATACCGGCAAAGCATTACTCAAACAAAATAGTGCACCGACATCAACAAAATCAATCTACACTGGCACCGACACAAAAGATGTACACCGACACAGAAGGAAATATGTATACCGGCACAGAGGCCGACAAGATTTTTGATATGTAATATTTTGTTTATCATTGTAAGCCGACTTGGCAAATTGTAAAATGACTCTTGTATATAAAAGAGATCATTGTAGGCATTTGTAGTATATGGATAGGAAGTATAATAAATTATAAGGCAGACCTAATGTGCGAATTATAGGACAAGGGTATATGTAAAGAACAGAGCAAGAACCAGTATTGAATCTGGCATTGAAGATGCTATTGTAAAGCAGTACAAAATATTGGATTTGTGTAAATCCTCATTGTAAGTCAGTGTGACTTCTTATTGAGCAGTGAACTCTAGGCAGTTGGCCTTCCTGCATGTGCAGGCCCCTATTGTAAGTAATATTCTCTTATTGGCCAGTAAGTGAATATTGTGGGTCACAAATCCCACCAAGGTTTTTCCCACACCGGATTTCCTCGTTAAACATCTTGTGTTATGGTGTTATTTTCATGTGGATGTTTTTGATTCTGTTATTTGCATTAATTCTTATATACCAGTATACTGTTACTTTATGTCCTGCATATTCAGTTTTAAGAAAATTTTATTACCGGTCAGATACTCATTCACCCCCCCCTCTCAGTATCTGTGGGAACCCTAACAGGCACAACATCTTCATCAATGTTCTCTCCCACTATGATATTGTTTGTTATGATTCGAAGCTTGTGTAGAAGAAGATACAGGACCAATCAACATTGGTTCCGTTTCTTCCTTTTCTCTAGGAGCAAAAGGAGGAATAAAAGAAGCCACAATAGGTTGAGAGATGGAAGATATTGGGCACTTCTCTCTTTGTTCTTTATAGGATTTGGGAGGTGTATTCACAACATATATAGGAGGAATAAGAGTGGGAAGATGTCCTAGTCCAAATTTGGAGCCAAAATAGTTAATGTCCTTATCTATAGATGAATAATATTTAGTAAGAGTAGTCGAAGTAGACCTTGAAGGTCTACTTAAGACTGATATCTTATTGGCTTTGAACTTTTGATACTAATGATATATTGATGAGGTTTCAAAGGTTGAAGTTTTTGAGGCCAAAAGCAATCAAGGGTAAAGTCTCCATGATTGACTAAGAGTTGATAAAGACTATAATTGACCGTTATAACTTTTCCCATTTTGAGGGAACTTCAAACATTCATGAATGGTAGAAGGGATAGATTTCATGGAATTGAGCCACGGGTGTCCCAACTTCATACAAAATCGGTCTAAGGAAGGGATAATAGAAAAGGTAACATCTAAGTACTTAGTAACAACTTTGACGAGAATTGTGATTGAACCTATAGTGGGACAATTAAATGCATCACACACCTTAATCACAACTTTAGATTTATCATATGTATCTTGATGAAATTGTTGTGTGTAGAGATGTTCTTTCATTATAACATTCACCATACATATTGGATCAATGAACAATCCATGTGAAAGGTTGTCTTTAATCTTCACTGTAACGTATAATGGTCGGTCAGGCACTTTAAATGATCTCTCTTGAGCCAAAGGTAATACAAAGGTCACACTTAGGCTTAGGTTGGTCAATCAATTCACAAAATTGTTGGCTTCATTAGATATATAATCAATAGCTATAAAGCTTCTATCATTATGCTCAACAACATTGGTAGAATGGGAAGGCAAAGGATTGATAAAGATTTGCAAATTTTGATTAGGTAGTGTTACAAATTTATTTCCTTTCTCATTCACACCATCCACCACTATAGCATTAGAATCAATAAGATCTTGAATTTCATGTTTCAAATAGTTGCATTTCTCAGTATCATGCCTAAGTTAATGATGGTATTGGTAAATGGATTTTGGATCAAAAGAGGGTGGCAAAGGTTTGGAAGTATCTATAGGACGAACAAGAGGATGCTTCATCACATTATTATTGATCAATTGAAGGATGATGCCATGGAAAGACTTAGAAACAAGAGTGAAGTTAAAATGATTGAATTTAGAAGAAAAGTGAGCTACAAAAGGAGTTGTTGTAGTTGCTACTTGAGAATCAATATGATTAGATGAACTATTGCTTTTGATCTTGATGAATTTCTTTTTTTTTTTTCTAAAGTTTTGAAGTTTTTGGTGAGCAACTTCATTCCTTTAAACTGAAATCAAAGATGAAAGAGGATTCATATTGACTCACTTGAAACTGATAATTATGAAGTGATGTGCACAATTGTGTGAAAGATGCAAATTTAGAAAACAAAAGCTTATCTCTAATGTTGTTTTGCAAACTATTAATGAAAATCCTTTGAACATCACCATTTGACATGAGATAAGCAATTTGTACTTTCAAATGTTTATATCTACCAATGAAATTAGTTACTTTTTCCTTAACACCTTGTTTACAATTCACTAAATTAGTTAAAGTAACATGTGGCAAATGTTGTTTTGAAAATATTGAATGAATGCATCAACCAATTGTTGAAAAGTATCAATTGAATAACTAGGAAAGGAACAAAACCATTTCGAGGGAATAGTTTTGCAAATAATATTTGGTCATAATCGAAATCACTACACAAAGTGGAAAATATTTCCACATGAGTGTGGGGGTCACCTTGTCCATTTTATTTCACCAAATAGGGAACCTCAATGTGTTGTGGAAGAGGAGTATGGAGGATGTCAATGAAAAGTGGGCTAGTGTCAGAATATGTAGGAATAATGGATTTCGATTGGGTTATGGTAGTCGATTATTTTTGTAAAGATGAAACATTTTGCATCAAATGGTTTACAGTGGCTTCAATGGTTGAATTGGATTGAGAAAGGTTGGACCGTGATGGAGGATTTGAAGGTGTAGTATGATAGGTAGGTGGAACATTGTTGTAAGTAGGTGGAGGATATGGTTGAGAAAATAATGGGAGATTGGTTGTAGGTGGCATATAGGCATATTGTTTGATAGGATTCCCCCACTGCTAAAATGTGTAATGTAGACACCTAAAAATGGCTCGCACTTGCAAAGACTAATTTTACTAATCATTTCTCTTTATTAATTAAATAATTTTAATTATTTAATTAATTTGACTTAATTCTTCTAGAATTAACATTATTCTTCCATTTCAATTCAAAATTCAAATTTCCCTCCAACTCCATAATTAAATAATTATTTCAAATTATTTAATTAGCTAATGTTCCTCCAATTTTAATTAAATAATACCATAATTTAATTAATCATTTTTATGTACCTTTATTAAATAATCTTTATTATTTAAAGAAATCAATTTCCATTATCTTCTCATAATTAAATAATTATTTTAAATTATTTAATTAGCTAATATGGCCTCTCAATTAAATAATTTTTCTAATTAATTTAATTTAATTTCTCTTACATTTCAATTTAATTAAATTTATCCCATATTTCGAAAACCAAGTTTCTCCAAATTAACTAAAATGCTAATTTCATCGATTCTCCTACATCACATGTCAAAAATGACTAACTACCATTGACTCTCAGTTCCACTATTGACTTGTCCTTTGACTAATCAACCACTTTTTTCTAACTACTCAGTTAGTTCACCTTTTTTGAAATCACTTTTTTGATTAACTAATCTATCCACTAACTAACTCAGTCAATTAAGTTAACTTGCTAGTCAATTCAGTCATGTTGAGTGATCATCTCCCAACCACCTTGTCTCAATGATACTCCACCATTGATCTTTTTGCTGTCAAATCAATCTTGATCATCGATTCAAATCCAAAAAGGCTATAAATTCAACATTATTCTCTATCATGATCAACCGCATTCTTTGAATTCTTGTGATGACTCAACAAGTATTGCACGACTCTGAGAGCCACCACCACCATATGCCACAAGAAGGAGAAGAGCAATGGAGGCACAAGCATCATATTTAACATATTGTCTGCTTAATTGATTTACGTTTACTTCATTATTGCTTTGTTGAATTTTGAATTCTTCCTTTATTGTGCTCACGATTGAAGTTGATTTGTGATTGATCTAGAGTTAGTGGTTGCTTGTAGGATCTCTCTCAGGTTGTTCCCCCAATTTTTCAGTCATTATATGTAGCATTAGCATTTTGTCCAGTAATAGACATGATAAAAGATGCATATGTAGGCACATTAAGTAGAGATGTAGGAATAGGCATGAAAATATCAACTTGATTTGGAGGAGTGGAATGTCCAAGCACCTCAACACAACTAGCCAATTTCATAGTGTTTTTATCCACTATTTTAGCTATACCACATAAAAATTCCACACCTTGTTCATCATTTTGAAACAACCTCCTTAAACCTTCAATCAAGGGGATTGCTTGTCCACCCAAGTGTTCTTGACTCACAAATTGTTGAAGATATTTGAATTGCTTGCCAATTTTCCCAATTCGTCCATATACACTTGCATTGAATAGTTATCTTCATCATGATAAGCATGAAGGGAAGGATTTTGACAATGTTAGGCATGACATGTGCTAGATTAAGAGAAGATGATTCACCCAAGCTCCTAGGGAACAAGTTAATCAAATTAGGCTCAACACCCTTAGTTTTTAAACCTTGGGAAGCCATAAGCCTATAAGTTATTTTCATCAGGATATTAGATTTGGGACAATAGGTTATGAAACTCATACACACGAACAAGGAAAGGAGCAAAAGATAATGAAATTGGCTTAAGCTCTTAATGCCTTCTATACAATTGTAAATGAAAGTGCAAGTAGTAGCAATGAAACAATGCGATATAGCAATACAATGATCAATTAATCACTTTATGAAGTAAAAGGAGCTATATGAATGATTGATTTCAATTATTAATGTCTCTAAATCTGAAAATAATATGCAATTAATCTCATATGTGAACATCCAAATAAAAAATTAAGCAAGAAATGTGAGGTTCACCAAAGTATAAATGGCGAGGAAATGGGGTTCATTAGTCTAAACATGAAAACTAGGAATCAAACCCATTCACATCAACATACATTGGATAATAATCAATAGACCCAACTACAAACCCTTGGGAGAGTTGGACACAATAATTGATTACTTTCTTTTGATTTTTGATATGATTGGATTAGATGAAATGGGAAAATGGAAGAATTAGGTATAAAGATATAAATTTGACAATAATCAACATGAACAGTAAGCTACAAAATAGATCTATACAAATTCTAAGAACAAATTTGAAAATAAAAATTAGAAAGGAACCTGTGTATGCAATTTGAACCCAAAAATGTCAAACTATGTGGCTAGGCGTCGCTATCTTGAAGGTGTTTGATGCACATATTGTGAACAAATTTTGGATCAGGATATCAAATAGATTATCTCCTTGAAATTTCATCAAAAAGTGTTAGACCATGTGGCTAAGCCACAATGTCCAAGGTTTTTTGTTGCTTTAAAGTCTAAATCCCTTCGTCCTAGTCAACACTTTATGAATCTATAATCCTTCTCTACCCCATCTAAATCCTAGTCACAAAAGATAGAGAAAATGGTGTTGGGTTGTATAGGGGCTTGCCTAAGTCAAACCTTTGCTAGGATTTAACCTCCCATACAACAATGATGATAAGAAAGAAAGCATACCCTTGATTAGGTAGAGGCTAAAATCAATGATGTTTCTAGGTGGAAGTTCATGCATGTCTTCACATAAATTTAATCATGGATGCCATCTTGAATACTTGACCTCTCCTTCATTGCCTTGAGAATGTTCGATTGCTTTCTAAATTGTAATTGAATTGCTATGAAGAGATGTTTCAAGTGAGAGGGAAAGACTTTATTTTATACTCAACCTCATGAAACATGTTTAAAATTTCAAAGAAGGCCAACATCGGGAACACTTTCATGCTCAACATTTTTTGACCATTGAAGGGCAAATCTTGGCCCCTTTTAATTGGGCTATGGAACTAGGCGCCTTTATCTAGGGGGTGCAGGATACTAGGGAACTAGGTGCCCTAGTCTATGAGGACTAGGGTTCTAGGTGCCTTAGTCCAATCCTCCTAGTCTAGGATCTAGGTTAAAGAGCTAGAAACATTGTAGAGAGCTCAAAATTACCATTGTCTTGAGTAGAATCAATCAATCTCAAGGGCATGGAGGGAGAAGCATCAAAGTGAGCCCCAAATGAGTTTGAAATTGTACAAGGATACAATTTATGACACTATGATAGTCATTTTTAAATAATATTTTTGATTAAGAGTAAATAGGTTTGAATGGGGCACTACAAGCCATTAACAACAAAGCATTAGCTAAGTTATATTTACATTTACATAATGCTTGACACTTGTAATTTTACATGATTTCAAAATAGATTTAGGTAGAAATGTTTTCCTTCTTTGAGATGATCCAAAACATATCATTATTTAGTTCTTTTGAGCATGGAGAGAGGAAATAATCCTTCTCTGAAGCCACAACCAAGGATACCTTGTGTAACTAGGAAGAAGGTCCACTTGGAGATATCACACACATCTCTGTAGACTATATAAGATTAAGTTCCCCCGTAATCCTCTACTAGGTCAATGATAATTAAAGATGGAGAAGTTTGAGCTAGTTTAGAAGGAAAAGTCCTAACCAATGACACAACTTGACCTACACCCTCCCTAGGGAATTAAACCTCAAGAGACACCACCATGACTAAATAATTTCATTGTAATTTCATGTTTATAATTAGGTTTAGATAACATTTTTATTTTTGAAATATGTTAAATAGGATTTAAATGCTATTTTTGCACTGTTATTTTGGGACAAACCCTAATTTTTAGCCTCAAACTATTATAAACCATAAATCCTAAATTTATGGTTTAGGGTTTACAAATTATAGGTTAGGACCTAAGGTTTAACCTAGTGTTTACATTATAAGGTCTGAGTTTAGTCTAAGGCTATGGGGTTCCAAAAATGTATTAACATAAAAAAATAGGAAAAAAGTTATGAAAAATGCTTATAGCAAAGAGGTGCCTACCTCAAAACCTAGTCAATTTGTTCTGATGGTTGGAAGATATTAATTCAAGATGCTATTGAGGGTGTTATATGTACATATCCATTCTTCCTTCCTCTTCCACGCCATTTTTCTCTCTCGAAATAGAAATAAACAAGGTCAACAAGAAAAAGTAACACAAACTTGAATTTAAATAGATATCTATTATTAACGTATATCCCTTTAGGTTTTGGTTTCCAAACCAAAATGGATATTTTTAAATTTTTTTTCCTAAATACCGAAAAATACCCTTACAATTTTTTCACTAAAATTGAATCCAAATTTTTGCACTTTCCCTTGAAGACAAGTAACATAATTACAAATGATTTCTTTTAATACTTGTCCATATCCAACCAAATCTAAAATAGATTCTTTGATGCCAATATTAATATTAAACTATTGCAAGAATAGACTCAGAGTAAGATTGATATTGAAAGAGCATAAATGGTAGATTATTCTTTATCTTACTAATGATATATGTATTAATTAATTTATGCAAGGTACTTACCTTAGTTTAAATTTTATCAGGTCTCCTAATAATGGTGTCAATGCTCAAGGGATGCATGATGGATGTGGAAGTGTAGACATGTGTGATAATAAGGTGTGCATAGCTGGGCTGGGAAATAGTGGAGGAAGATGGAATGATGGTATGTCATTCATGAGATGTAGGAACAAGGTTATGCTAGATCTGAGAAGTGGGATATATGAGAGGATTAGTGGTAATAGGAACAACGTCAAATGCATGATAAGTTGAAATGGGGGATGTAACACGTGGAAGGGAAAATATGGGAGATGGGGTTTGTGAGTGAGTGATGAAGGAGGAAGCTTGGTATTATGAAGTAATTGATGTATTACCAAGAAAGCTTGATAAAAATAAAATTTGAACAATATCTCTAGGAATCTCCATGCATTAAATTCTCACCATGAGCATACATTGAAGGATTTCAACTGGATCCAAAGGATTAGTATTGTGATCAAAGTATTCTTCTTCATTTTAGATAGATCATTGTATTTGAATTTTAAATAATAAGTGCATCATTTTTTTTTTTTACCATTTCTGGATTCAACCTAGGACTCCATCTAAGTGGAAGCTAATAAATTTGTTGAGATTTTGGCATACCCCAAAAAAGATTAAAGAGACAAGTCAATGAGAAAATAATTCCAGTATGTGATATACAAATCAAAATTTTATATTTATCAAATAAAAAAGGACACAAGCCTCTAGATGAAAGTTAGAGTTGTTTAACAACTAAAGTTCACTGAAATGTAGGAAAGAAAAAAACCCTCTACAAAGCTATGCATCTAAGAATACAAGTTAATTAAGCCTTTAATTAGGCCTAAATAAATATAATTGAGTTAGCTAAGCAATGTGATAATTTATTAGCACATTAAATGAGAGGTTGGAAAATATATTTCTCTTTAATGATGACGATGGTCTTTGGTGAGACTGATTAAGATTATAGATATGCTCTAAAATCAATCCTACATACAAATACTAGACTTGAAGTGTCACAAATTAAATAAATCTCAAGATAATACAATATAATTGGACAAGATCACACCTATGATTCAATTTATAGATCTCATACAATCCTACCTCGAGTATGACATGATTATGTCTCTATCAGTAATCTACTCCTAAATATATCACCTTTTTTTGTGATATTTTAATTATGGTCAAGGTAGTTTTAAATAACTCCTTTACGAGCTTGGTATATTAGGATTGGATTTTGAGACTTCCTTGAGCCCAAGATAAACCCCTTATGCACACATAAAATGTAATATGTTTGATATAAAAATCAATATTCTTAACATGTACATTGCTCTATTTTGAGTGTTTTATAATTATTTTATGATGCTATTTGTTGCTTTGATTGAATGATAGATGATGCTTGCAACTGATTATTACAAATGCCCTAGGAAATTCCTTTGAATATACCATCCTAAGTACCAATTCATTTTTTTTTGAAATAATAGAAGATAGTGTAATTTTTTTTTTTTTTGTCCACGAAGGTAGTGTAATTTTGGATGAGGCTGGCTTGGGAAAATAAAAAATAAATTTGAATTTAAAAGAAAATATTGTGCTTGCAATTTTTACTAAGAATAATGATGAAACCCCTCGTATATTTCTTATTTTATGCTTGTAATTATTTTCCTAGTCCTTATTTTGGGGCCCATCATATATTCATAAATGGTCCACCTTGATCAATTTATGTTTAATATTGTGCTTTGCATCCATATAAATCTTTACGTTATGCTCAAATATTAAAAATTATACGTTTTGGGGGTAGTACTTAGTTTACATATTCTAGTAGAGGTGTAGAGTTTCTATATAGTTTTGTACTTTTTGTAAATTAGTTGCCCATAGAAATTTGAACCCCATGTGTAGTTTTATATTTTTTACAAATTACAGTTAGAGTAATTGGGTCTTTACTTGATTAATTAAACAATATTTGTTTAATTCTTTAAGTTCTCAATTATCTTTTTACGCTTAAGCTAACATTAGGTGCATATAATTAATTATTTTAATTAATTATTATGTGCAAGCCTAGGGTTTTCCCTTTTTAGGGTTTCTTGACCTATTAGAGGTTATTTTTCTTTTCATTGTATTATCTTTTCACAATACATTTTTGGTGAATTGGAGTTCTCATCTTTTGAGAATACTTTTCTGTGTTTTGTGTGTTCTTCAAATTTTGCTTCATTGCTTCTCCTTGTACATACTTGGCCCTGGAAAAAGGAGTGGGAAATGACATGAGGTCACTGTGAATCAACTCCAAGGGTGCCAAAGCACGAGAGGCTCTCCCCTTCGGAAAGGGATCTCTGTGATGCTTGCCAAGCACACAGCCATGTCAATTACAGATATCTTCAGCAGATGAGTACACAGGCACTTGTTCTTGGGCTCCCATAGATTTCCTGCACTGATGGTGTTTGTCATGGTTGTGTGCTTGGCAAGCATCACAGAGATCCCTTTCCGAAGGGGAGAGCCTCTCGTGCTTTGGCACCCTTGGAGTTGATTCACAGTGACCTCATGTCATTTACAACTCCTTCTTTTTCCGGGGCCAAGTATGTACTCACGTTTATTGATGACTTCTCCAGATGCACATGGGTGTACTTTCTTAAGTACAAGTCTGATGTCTTTGATTCATTTCGAATCTTCAAGACATATGTAGAGAAGCAGTCTGGCTATTCTATTCGACGGATACGTACAGATAATGGGGGGGGGGTATGTGAATTAGGCTTTAAGAGATTTTTGCACTGAGCATGGTTTGCAGCATTAGTTCACTGTTCCCTACACCCCTCAGCAGAATGGTGCCACTGAACGTAAGAACATAACTTTACGGGAGATGGCGAATTGTATGATTCAGTCTAGGTCCATGGATTCAACTTTTTGGGCTGAGGCCATCAATTGTACCAACTATATTTAGAATCGGATGCCTCACAAGGCTATTCGACATATGACTCTTGAGGAGGCTTGGTCTCATGACAAGCTTGATGTTTCCTTTTTTCAAGTGTTTGGCAGTGAGGCATGGGCCTTTATTCTTGATGCTCAGAGGAAAGCCATGGAGTGGAAGAGCCAACCACTCATTTTTGTTGGCTACTATGAGGATGTTAAGGCATACAGGTTGTTTGATCCTGATTCCAGAGAGGTCCTGTTTCAACAGGATGTTCAGTTTGATGAGCGTCTTCTCACAGTGGATACCCTGACTCCAGTGTCTACTCCTCTGCCTCCTCCGGCCTCTGCACCCCTTCAAGATCTTTTTGAGGATGATTCTGATGATGGTGCTGATGATCCACCATCCCCACCTCCACCATCCCCACCTCCCCTGCTCCACCTCAGATGCCCAAGTGGGCTCGCCTTATTGTTGAGGCGGTCGGTCTTATGGTTGGTGATCCTTCAGATACTTGTCGCACTCGTTCTCATACAGTGGGTTCCAGTCTTTTGAGTCATGTTATTTCAGATGATCCTCAAAAGTTTTCAGAGGCGACAGGTCACCCTAAGTGGGATTGTGCTATGGAGGAGGAGTATTCTTCTTTGATGAGGAATCATACTTGGGATCTCTGTCCTCTTCCTAAGGGCAGAAAGATGGTTAGGTGTTGCTAGTTGTATCGCACTAAATATGCTGCTGATGGTTCCATTGATAAGTACAAAGCACATCTTGTTGCGAAGGGGTTTTCACAGGTTGAGGGTATTGATTCCTCTGAGACATTTACCTCTGTTGCCAAGATGAATTCCATTTGCTTTGTACTATCTCTTGCAGCTTCTCAGTGTTGGCCTGTTTTTTAGATGGATGTGAAGAGTGCCTTCTTGCACGGGGATCTACAGGAGGAAATCTACATGGAACAACCTCATGGATTTGTGCAGGATAGTTCTTTGGTTTGCAGACTTCGACGTTCATTGTATGGTCTCAAACAAGCCCCTTGGGCTTGGTATGAGAAGATGGACTCTTTCTTGCTCTCCATTGGGTTCTCCCACAGTCATTCTGATCACACAGTGCACATTCAGCTTCTTGAGGGTGACATACTGATTCTTGTGCTATATGTTGATGATCTTCTCATCACGGGTAGCTCATGCTCTATGATTCAGCATATTTAGTGTGACTTGATGGATCAGTTTGAGATGACAGATCTCAGTCTGTTGCACTATTTCCTTGGTCTTTAGGTGATTCAGTCTTCTGATGGGATCTCTCTCTATTAGCAGAAGTATGCTCTTGACATGCCTCACTGCTTTGGCATGCTTGATTGCAAGCCTGCTTCCACTCCATTTCAGTCAGGGGTTGTTTTGACCACCACTTGCCCCACTCCTTTGGTAGATTCTACACTTTACAGGCAGTTGGTTGGTAGTTTGTTGTACCTGACTCACACCCATCCTGATATTTCCTTTGTGGTTGGTCTTGTCTCTCGATTCTCCCATGATCCTCATGAGAGTCATTGGCAAGCTGCCAAACATATTTTGAGGTACATTCAAGGCACTAGTTCTCATGGCATTCATTACACATCAGGGGAACCTCACATTGTTGGCTACACTGACTCAGATTGGGCTGGTGATGTCACTGATCGAAAGTCTACTTCTGGCTTTGTTTTCTGTCTTGGCTCTAGTCCTATCACATGGTCTTGTAAGAAGCAGACTGCTCATGCATTATCATCTACAGAGGCTAAGTACCGAGCTGCTGTGCTCGCTAGTCAGGATATCTTATGGCTTTGACAGTTGATGACTGAGTTTGGTTTTCCTCCTAATAGTCCCACCGTTCTTTGGTGTGACAATCAAAGTGCTATTCATATTTCTCGCAACCCGGTAGAGCATCAGCAGACAAAGCACATTGAGCTTCACATGCATTTCATCCATCACTTGATTCAGGATGGTGTTCTCATTCTGGAGTACATTCCCACTTCCAAGCAGGTTGCAGACATCTTCACGAAACCTTTTGCATCGCCGCGCTATCTTCAGTTGCGCTCTATGCTTGGGGTGAAGGAAGTTGTCCTTGGGGGATCTTTATGAGGCCTTCCTTCCTTCTTCTTCTTTCAGCATGTTCTTTTATCTCTTTTTGGAGAGGAGTTTTTTCCCACTGGGTTTTCTCCTTTGTCTCCGTTTCATAGAGATTTATGTGTATTTGGGTACCTGATCAGGCCTTGTTGCTGGGACCCATCTTTCATGCTTTCAGTAGTTGTTCTAGGTTTTAGCTTCTCCCTAAGTCTAGCTTAAGGGGGGGTGTTAGAGTAATTGGGTCTTTACTTGATTAATTAAACAATATTTGTTTAATTCTTTAAGTTCCCAATTATCTTTTTACACTTAAGCTAATATTAGGTGCATATAATTAATTATTATGTGCAAGCCTAGGGTTTTCCCTTTTTAGGGTTTCTTGACCTATTAGAGGTTATTTTTATTTTCATTGTATTATCTTTTCACAATACATTTTTGGTGAATTGGAGCTCTCATCTTTTGAGAATACTTTTTTGTGTTTTGTGTGTTCTTCAGATTTTGCTTCATTGCTTCTCCTTGTAACAGGTTATTCAACTTGCAAAAGATCTTCAGGCTACTATGGGGTTGTATTTCTCAACTCCTATAATTACCTCTCATCCTATTTTTTCCACAACTTTCTTACCAAGAAACTTTATACCCCAAATTTATTTTTCATTTTTCATAATTGCTTCCCAAAACCCAAATCCCAACAAGTAGTCTTGGTGAACTTTTCAAAAATTGTATCATTGCTTCTTGGTTTTTCCACTCCACCATGAACATGTTTCTTACACTTTTTTCCCTTCCCTACAAAAACATATTGCATGTCAGGTTGCAATACCACCAGTTTGCTAGTGCAGGGGCACCCCATAGCACTTTTTTTTTGTCAATTTGATGCAATTGTGGACATTAGTGTGTAGAGTCTTATTTTGATGATAATAAGGTCTATTGAGACTATTTATAATATTTTTGTGTCATGTAGGATCCAGTTGTTTAGTTTTGCCAATTTTGTTAAAAGTTGCAAGAATGTTGTAAAGTTGCTTTTGCAACAATGCCAATTTTGGTTAGAAGGGGAAGATGAACGATCATCTTTTTGAATTTCAGTTGGAGACTATTGGGATTCATATAAAAATGTTTAAATAAGGCTCACACATCTCGAAGCAAAGGTTGTTGATGCAAATCTTGAAGAAAAGCAATAGAAACTACTTCATTTTTTTGCATTTTCACTGGTTTTTTCTTTGTTGCAACATTTATTCAGTAGTGGTACGGAAATATTGTGACTCAAGGCTGGGTTTATTTGAAACATCATTGAATTAAATTTCATTTGGTTTCAATTTTGTGAGTTTTAAATAATTTTTGAGCATTTTACGAGTGAATCTTTGAAAACTGCCTTGAAACCCTTGCTTTGAGGGTATCAAATGAAGAAATATGCATATCTCACCAATCCACCGTTGAAATATTACCAAAGTTGGTGGAATGATTGGTATAGGGATGCTCCAGATCTCTTTTGAAGGATTTTTTTAGGAGGTGAAGTTTGACACCTTTTTGAGCAAACCTTAGCCTAACTTCTTCATGTGTTGGGCTTAAAAGTGTAGGTGGGAGTAAGAATTTGTTGGTGAGAAATTAGTGAGTGCAAGTGGAGGCCAAAATCCACTTATTGGGACCCTATGTGACATGTTTAAGCATTAGGAGTAGTGGTTTGAATTTTGGTGATTGAATTTCTAGTACTTGCTTTGTAAAAGTGGCCTAATTAGCTCTAGTTGCATAAATAGCAATCAATTTTTGAGGCCTTTACTCCAAAGTAACCCTACCCAAGTTTCATATATATTGTAAAATGTCCAAAAGGTATCCATAAATGTTATCCTTTTGTCTTGAACCTGTCCGTACATAAATTTATGGTAGTAAAACCCTCTGAGTAGGGCGACATGGAGTATAGCCTAGTTGTGAAGCAACATACTTCAAAGAAAGTTGTGGGACCTAAGAAATGGGATGGTTAGTGTTTGTATGATACCTATATTCATTTTAGAAGCCTTCCCTTGAGAGATTTAATTATTTTGAGGTTTGTCCCAAGGTTGTGTCAAATTTTCCATTGAGTTGGGTCTAGTGAAGGGATAGGTGAGTTGGGAGAAAGGTTCCCATTTTGGATTTTTGTGAGCCCTCCAAGGTGATTGATTTGTGTTGGTTTTTGGTTTTTGTTCTACACTGAATCATTTGCACTATATATTTCCAATCTTCTATGTACTTTCCAAACTTGAATTACATGTTTGCCTTGAAGTTTGATAATTTGAACATGGTTTCTCATCTATTCATGTGCATGTCTTGACATACCATTAATTACCTCAAATATATGTGAGAGAGATTTACAAACATCTAATCGCCTTGAAGTTTTATCATTTGAATGTGGTTTCTCATCTTTTCATGTGCACGTCTTGGCATACTATTAATTACCTCAAATATATGTGATAGAGATTTATAAACATCTAAACCAAGGCCAATTTCTATTAGACCTCTCAAGGATATGGATTTAGATTTAACGCCATGTATTGCTAATGAAATGTGCATAGATGACTTGGATGTGACCAGGTAATTCTCTCACTTGTAGGCCTACAAATTGGTGCCTAGTTATTATTTATCTAAGCATGGAGAGGATGTTTTATCTACCCTTAGGTAGCTATCAATAGATCAAAATGAGATTTTATTGTACACATATTTGTATTAGCGAATGGAATGTATTGGTCACAAGTGACTCTTATGATCCCATCTAGGGAGCTATTAAATGCAAATAAAATGTTATATACAAAATGTGATATAATCAAGAGGTTGATATTTGAGACAAATTTATAACTATAGATGTATTAGGTTGTTTTAGGGGATGAATTCATGCAAGATGGGTCTCTATGTGGTAAGAACATGCTTTGCAAATCATAGGAAATGATAGTTACTTGAAGTTGTGCTTGTAACTAGAATGTCTCCAATAAATATTATAGAAACCTAGGATGTTCATTTAACCTAGCCTCCAGTTCCCTCTTTCCATACTTGCTAGCATGAATGTACGACACATCAAAAGCCCTTTTTAATGGTCTTATGTTATTCATATGGTTATAGATTTGAAATAGGTTTTTAAGAATGCTTAGTTCTAAAAATATTTTACCTTTGATTTGTGTGTTTATGCAAGCCTAGTTCTATTCATGGTTTGGAAGTGTGTTCTTTTCTTCCTTCTAGGCTATAATTTTATTCTCAGTGAAGTAGGCATCATTTGAGGAGGTGAAAGAATTAATATAATCCAACTACACAATCTCTTGTTTAGCTCTTTGATGATGGTGGTAGTTGGTGTGGCTAATTTAAAATATAGATGCACTCCAAGGTCACTCCTTACAATAAATGAGTCTGTAGATGATGCAGTGTAATTGGACAATGCAACACCTATGATTCTATTTGTCTCTCCCATAATCCTATCTAGTATAGTATGATTCAATTTTTATTAACCTACTCCCAAATATTTTACCTTTAATTGTGATGGTTAAATTATGGTCAAGACAAAAACCCAAGGAATGTAGAACATTGAAAGGAAAATATCTAGATAAGAATTTGAGTAGTATTGTGATATCCCTCTTATCCATGGTTGTGTAATGTTACAAATTTCCTACTTTATAATCTCCACCTTATGTTTTTACAATTACTTTGATGTGTATCTCCATATAAAAGTTTGAAACTTATTTTTCTTTTTCTTGGTCTAAACTTGTCATTACCATTTTTTGCAAGCAACTCTATCCTCTCCTAGAGATAATCAATTTTACTTAAAAAAATGAAATCCTATCTCTCAAAAGACAAATTGACATTGGGATTCTGGTTTCCAACTTAAATTTTAAAATTTATGATTCAACAAATAGATAAAATCATAACCTTAATTATGAACTATTAAATTTTTATAAATGATAGATCTACCTATATCATCATATACAAAGTTTTTCCTCCCTCATTTGGGCTTTCTCTCCTAATTTCTCCCCATTTTCCCACTCTTTGTCACACTAGCTCCTCACTCTTCCATGACTAGAAGTAACTAGATTGTTGAGGAACTAAAATTTCTTTCATCTTCATCTTCCTTTGTCTCCATAGAATCATTCACAAAATCTCTTATAGTATCCTATACTCCTTAGTTCTTCATATTTGAAATCCCTCACTCAAAACCCTTCATTGTTATAGAGATATTGTATCAGAAGCCTTTATTGTATATCCAACCTCTCTTGATAATATCTTTACCATATTAGTGATATTTCCATCACCTATCATATCCTCCTTTGAACAAAAAAACACCGCTTTGTAATAGACATCCTCCTAGGATTATAAATAGCCACAAAACTTTACACATACCTCGAATATACCACGTAGGATCACACAATAATATATTTTCATAGGCTAAGCTAAGGTTAAAAATCTCATCCTAGCTCGGTTGGTTGAGATAACTTCCCAAATAGTGACACCATAATTTTCTCTCATGTCAAACTTTAAACATCAAGACAAGAACAATGAAGGAACTTATAAAGATTCTACAAGAGGGGTTCAATAATCCAAGGAAAGCCTTGAAATTTTTAGATCCTTGAGAGAAAAAATGTACCCAAGTGTGAAAGTGTCCATGATACCAACATCCAAGTGCCAAAGTGTCTTGGACACCAACGTTCAAGTGTCAAAGTATCCAACAAACTAGTGTTTGTCACCAACTCTTCTGTCTTGGCTCATAACAAAATTAGGTGAAATTTTCCCAAAACTATTTTCTTTTCCTTCAAATTTCATTTCCAGCATTTGATTTCACATCAAATATGTTCTTTTGATCTTATTTTCTATGTTTTAAAGTCTTAGATTGATTACAATTTTTCATTTCGAACGACAGTGTCTTATTATATTTATGATAGTTTTGATGAATTCATTTATATGTTTTATTGAATATATCTGTAAGTTTGGGTTTTTAGTGTAGTAAAAACATAAAAAGATTAATTAAAACCATAAACATCAATTTTTTTTTAGGATTTCTCAAAATTTTACATTTCAAGTTATAATATAAGCATCATAGTTAAAGGATTCTTGTTTATTAAGATGAATCATGGTGTTCAAACTTTCGATAACGGGCCCTCAATTTGGTTCATAGCTATCATTAGATTTAATATAGGAGTTGTTCTAAGTAGAAGGTGCAAAATTGGTAGAAATTTTGGCACATAACCAAAAAGAGGAAAGAGATAAGTCAATAAAAAATATATTTAAAGATAAAAATAGATTTATAAAATAGAATCTAAAAACAAATGACACAACCTTAGAGGAAAGCTAAAGTAGTTCAACAATTTGAGCTCACCAAGATGTAGAGAAGAAAGAACCCCTTTCTAAAAAATATGAATTTAGGATTGAATGCTATTTGATACTTTAATTAGGCCTTAGATGAATGAAATTGAGCTAAGTAACTAATAAGATGAGTAAATAAAAATTAAATGAGAGATTAGGAAATTCTTAGTTCTTTGATGATGGAGGAGTTGGTGTGGTTGATTTAGTTTGTAGACATGCTTTTGACTTGAATGTCACTTTTGAAATAAACAAGTCTTTGGATTTTGCAATGTAATTGGGTAAGATTGTGCTTGAGATTCTATTTGAATCCCTCACAATCTTGTTGTACCAAGTAGTATGCCAATATTCTATCTCTATTAGTCACATGCTCCTAAAGCTTTCACCTCTATTGTGACAATTGAGTTGTGTTAAAGGTGATGGTTAAAGAACACCTCTAGAAGCTTAGTTTGCTAATATTAAAGTGTGAGACTTACTTGAGCATAAGCTAAGTCTATTGTTGTTTCTACAATTTGTATGGAAATATTTCAAGTGCACATTGAATGCAAGTTGATTGATTAAAAAACACTATTGGTAATGAAGATTGCTCTTGTTTAAATGCTACATAAAGTTCTTATGATGCTTTTGTTTGCTTGGAATGAATGCTCTAAGATGGTTGCAATTGATTACTACAAATGTCCTAGGCCGTGCTTTTAAATATACCATCCTAGGCACCAATTCAAAAGATTTTATACACAAATTTGTAGGTAATAAGTCAATTTTGATGAGAGATGATTTGGAGAAAATGAAAAATTAACTTTAAGAGAAAAAATCGCACTTTTGATTTTGACCAAAATAAGAAAGCTAATGAGGTTTATAATGTTTGATCCATGGGTATAAATCACAAATTGACTGTATAGGAAGGAGCTGAAACAGATGAAGTTGAAATCAAAACCAAAAGTAGAAGCCATGACCATATCCATTAACAGAAGCAAAAAGATGAAGTTGAAATCCATTGCACAAACCAGAGCTCATATGAACAAATCCAGTACTTTTTCTAGAGATCCCTCACCATTAGCACCCAACACAGTTAATTCCACAGCCCAAAGACAAATAAGGGAGACAAGATTTCTTGGGAATAAGAAGTACGTACCCACCATTATGGGTGTGTAACAATATCCAAAATAAAGCAGTTCTGAGGTACATGGGAATCCCATCTGGTTTTGAGAACAAAAAGAAGATGGATGAGGATCTTTTGGCCGCTAAGATGTCCACGTTTTAATAAGATAAAATTCACTGTTGAATCCTAAAGTTTATGAATTATAATAGTACTTCTTCTTTATGAATTCTTTAGGCTGGGTCCCCACGGATCAAATGAATTGTTGACCGTAAAATTTAACGTAAGATCTTGTCTCAAATGATCTCAAAGGAGAACAATTTTTGGATGCTGAAGCCGTCTCAATAGGAGCCTTAGTTTGATATGGCTTTCAAACATTAAATGATTGTTTATTAAAGTTATTGTGAATCTGATTTTCAGGTCATGGTGAATTTGTTGATTCGACGACATTCTACATATGTTAGCTGGCAGTTGAGTTTGGTTGTTAATCAGATTCTTCATTTGTGTGATTCTTTGGTGTCTGTTTCTCACCCATATCCCTAGGGAGTGGAATGGTGTTGCCGATTGTCTCGCCAAATAAGCTTCTGAGCATATACATAATTGGTATATCGTGGATAAGGGTCAATTACCCCTAGATTTGTCTCATCAGTTAGACCACTTAGTGGATCTTGACAAGGCTGTTTGATGCCCTTGCTTTGTACTTATTCTGCTTTGAATAAATTTTAACCCCTCCTTTATTTTATAAGATTTTTATAATCTATTTAAATATTGTATATAGTTTTTAGATTTGATTGTGTGAATTTTTTTTAACCATCAATGTTTTCAATCACACTCTATGATCTATCGTGAGGATGCAAGAAAGTTCAAGGAGTTGTTGCAGAAAAATTCTATTATTTGTCATTTCAATTTTTACAATGAATTTATGACTTGAATTTTTTTGCATATCACACATGTTCCATGTTCAAAATAAAATCTACATCCCTTCTATACAAGTTGCTCGGTATTCATTAGAGTTTGTTTTAGTCTAGGAACATGATACACATTTGATATGTGTTTCTTTTCACCTTGCTTGATATAACATATACATTGTTATCATTTATCAATTTCACCTAACGATTTTATAGATTCATCCGTGTTTACAATCATGTCCTTGCATTTAGTCATATAATTATTATATTCACTATCTAGAAATTGTATGTCTTTTATGTTGTCTTATGCAACATTGTACATATAATAAAAATTGAACCATTATTTTTATTTTTAGCTTGATATTCTCAAGAAAAAAAAATTGTTTTATCTACTCACATGTCAAATTGCTTCCTCCTACATCCATTTGTACGAAGTTAACATTTTTTTAACAATAAGAACATTAAATTTTACATTTATAATATCTCCAACCATAATAGTGGTTTTGGTTGTTGCTTTTGACTCTTTCACCTATAGTATACAAATTTGTGTTTGAAACTATTTTTCTGCCATCATGAAATATACATGTTTTGCCTCATCTTAGCAAATATCTACCTTTACCTTTGTTGAAATTAAACCTTACTCTTCTTTTATTGCTAACAATTGAAATTTGTGATTTGAAGACATGCTCATGGGTAGAACTAGTTGTTTTATTCAACCTTTGCTCACAATTTTATAGAGATTCCATTAAATCATCAATCAATAAGTTTGAACTAAGTCTTTTGACTCTTTTATTACAACTACAATTGAGTCAAACTTGGGATGATACTTTTAAGAATTTTTTTACAACCTTTTGATCCTCTAGTGACTCATTGTGAGACCCAATTTAATTTACTACAATCATTGCATGAATAAAAAATACTTTTATAGGATCTTTAATCTTCCAAATGTAAATTTTTCATTTTTTTCAAGTCTTTGCAATTTAGTTATTTTAACCTTATTTGTACCTTGATATACTATTTGTAAACTTCCCAATCTTGCTTAGATGTAGTTGTTGTTGCAATTTTGGGGAAGATGAATTTGTCCATGGCTTGTTGAATCAGGAACGAGACTTTTGCCTCCTTGTTTTCCCTAAACAAAATTTTATTTATTTGAGTTAATGCATTTTATACTACTTTATTAGTTGGTTTAATGAACCATTACAACCAAATCCTACACATCTTGAGAGCAAAAGAGTCTTCGTCTTACTACTCTATCATCATAATTTTTTCATTGAAAATGAGGATTTAAGGCTAGACAAGGTTACTGCTCATGCTTGCCATGACTAATCTAAACTAAAAACAATTGATACCAAATTTGATAGAATAGACAAAAATCACCAAGAATGTATTCAATAAAAAATATTAAATTTTGATAAATTGTTGTTTGAGATAATAAATATCCCACATTAGAATATTACATATTTTAATGACAACTTAACTTCCACAACAAGCTAAAGAAATGTATATAGGTCCAAAAATTACAAGGGAACATTTTTCAAAAACTTCACAATACCATCAGAATTTAAATACAGGTAAGCATGATTAGACATTCCATCAAATTTATAACTAATAAAACTTTTCATAAAAGAAAAAAGATGAAAGTGAAAATCCTATACACAAACAAGAGCACGTGAAAAGGTTGGAGTGCCCATATCCACAAATCCAATCCATTTGCTAAGATTCATTATTGGCACCCACACCATTACTGCACAAATAAAAGAGACTAAGATTTCTTGTAGATAAAAAGTACATGCCCACCATTATAGGTCTGGAAATATCCAACAATATCCAAAATAATTAAATGTAACGTGGGAATCCTGCCTGGTTTTGGGGATTGGGGACAGAAAAGAAGAGTATGCTTTTTTGGTCACTAAGATGTTTCAACTGAGACATTCAAATTTGGAAGTTGAGCTGTGTGATTGTAAAAAGGGGGAATCGACCAAGCTGTAAATATCAGTCTTCGTCAGAACACCAAACAGAAGTGTTAGGCTTATTAACAGCCATCTAGATATTCGGATATTCAAAAGGGCAAGTCCATACACTTCTATGGTAAAATATTCAGGGATTCAAAACAGGTAAATTGAGATTATGTAATTGGTTTTAATAAAGAATGGTTTCATGTGAGAACACTATACATGGGTTTATTGTTTTTCTTTTTTCACCAACTCTTGTATAATTGACATTTCTGTCACATTTACTTCATGGTTTCAGTGACCACATTTGCACGGTTGCTATAAAACACATTGGATGGGCTAATGAACTATCAACTCCCTCTAAAGAAAAAATTAAACATTATCCATTTCAATTATGTAATTTTTATCCTCTCTTATAAGCTGCGTAACATGCTCTACGATACCACGTAAATTATGAGAAAAGTGGACCTCCTGACCTCATGCTTTAGTACAAGAAGCTCTAACGAATCGAACCAAGCCCCCAACCCCATGACAAATAATAAAATATTCATAAAATTCTTCATTAATTTACCTGGTTGCTAATCTTCGTAAGGGAAAATAGTGGCAAGAAGTAGCTGCAAAATAGGTAGGGCTGATGGTCTTGTTGCTAATTGCAATTAGGGAGGTGCATCCACTAGAGGAAGGAGCAGGGTAGTGGGGTTCTTCTTCACTGTGATATGGGTGGCAACCATCTTGTAGTGTAGGATTCCTCTCATGATGGTGGTGATCACCTAAAGATGGAAGTCCAAGAAAATCAATATTTTTAAAATAATATATTCAAAGTCTCTTTGATTAAGTGGTGTGACTTCAACTCAGGTGATAAATGTCTTTTATTGTAAATAAATTTATGTACTTGATTTCGCTTGTGGACATCCGAATTAGTCTAGTGGCGGAGAGCTTGTACTCTTGAAAAAAAGAAAGGTCACAAATTCAAATTCTTTGGGAAGTATGATATGTACGCCTCAATACTGCAGACTATAAAATGATCCATTCCATTTCCATACATTTTACTCACATCACGATAGATAGATGTGATTATTATGTGAATATAGATAGATGTGATTATTATTTAAAATATATTTACATTGTTGACATTTTATTATAACAAGTCATGACATACACTAGCTCTTTACATAGCCTTTGCATACGAATATATTGGTTCACTGAACCATACAGTCTACTGAGCACACTTATGGCATGAAAACCATACAATACAACACCAAATCTACCTTTTCTTGACAGTTACAGTGCCAAAGGCTACATTATCAGAGTTATTATTTGCCGATCTCTACTACTACACACAATTAACTACTACTGTCAATAGGTCTAAATACAGTCCATTATTTGCCGATCTCTACTACTACACACAATTAACTACTACTGTCAATAGGTTTTAGAGTTTGTTGTTATTCATTTAAATTCTATAATCACTTTCTTATCTTTCTCCTCTTTGTTCAGGGGTCAGGCCTCCTTTTCCACAGCTAGGGCAGCTCACCAGGCCAAAACCTTGACAATCATAGCACCTGCAGGAAACAATCCCACACAGTTTAACGTTTAAAATCAACATAGCAGAATACTCATTTAAAACTACTTCAAAAGTGACTAGGATTTAAGAGACTGTAAAAAGGTGGGAGAATTTTTGGGCACTCACTTCCACCTCTCGAACATGTTACCATTCTTCTTGTTTTTACCAGTACCCTGTGCAAAAATAAAAAAAGATGACATTCAATTCTAAATGAAAAGTATATTTAATTTGTTGTTATTACATAAACCAAAAATAGTATTTAATTACAAGAGAAAAGTATATTTAATTCCTTCTTATTATATAAAAGTTTTGTTTCATTTTCTTTGCAATAGAGGAAGATAAGATTATCAGTAATGGTTCACATATTTGAACCTATAAGTCAAACATCCAAAATTCAAACTGATTACTTTATATATAAAAGCTTGAATAATAAAATAAACATTCCCAATTATAACCCACAGCCTAAATACAATTTTCAAAACAATATTTTATACAGGTTGATGTTTATATATGTTATCTGTTGTAATAAAAGTAGTTTGGCCTAACACATTGTGTTATGCAGTCATATAAATAATCAGATCATCTCAAAATGGTTGTGCACTCAATCAATTGCAGAAAAACATAACTACTTCCCATTTTATCATCTCAAAATGGTTGTGCACTCAATCAATTGCAGAAAAACAATAGAAACTGCACCTTGCAGCCTGGGCATTCAATGGCTGCCTTTCCTTTGCATTTGCTACATCCTCTTGAAACCTGTAAAACAAAAGCTTTTAGGAGCAACCCATATAATTTCCACACATTTCAAGAGAACCCACATAGACAAAATAGTATAAATCTCATACAAAATATAGTGCATGGTTTTCAAACAATTCATTAATATACCAGTTTTATTCCTGGGATTCCTCTGAATGCTGAGGTGACAAGTGATATTTTAACAGGCTTGGTTTTTGGCAGGGACACAGGGGCACTCCATGTGGCCGTCCTCCTGCCATCTGAGCCAGAAGGTATCAGAGGCGTTGAAACCAAAGGGAATAAGGATGGGGAATGACCCGTCCTCCATAACCCCAGCTTTACCATCTTCACAAAACAGCACAATCTTTTTCAGGGAAAGTCTTATTGTTTATCAAAACATATCCTGAAAGCTACTTAAATAAATAAATAAATGAAGACCACCGAATCCTGATAAGAAAAGGCTTGTCACACGTTCTAAAACCGACACCCATTAGCCTTACAATTCCTGTGCCACTGCAAATTATTGCTCATATCATGACAAAACAACAGTTTGTCTTTTTAAGGGATGTCCAAATCATATTGGGTGAGGACCTCCTAGAAAAGTGAGGACCTCCTAAGAAAAGTGAGGACCTCCTAGAATGTCCTCCTAGAAAGCTGATATGAAAGAAACAGCAAATTTGGCAAGTACAGACGCCCATGATCAAGGGGTCTACCACTGCCATGGATGTCAGTGGCAGTTCTATTTATGCTTGGGATCTTATGATCTGTGCTACTCTGATTGGATTTCCTTTTCTATTACCTTGATTTTTGATGAAAAGTCTATTTGAAGATTGCAATAAAGGGGAAGACTATAATTTTATAGTCTAGTTGAAAACCAGTTCTCATCATCTTAGATATCAAACAGTTGGATGGACTACCTCCAAAGATTGAAGGAAAGAACTCGTATCTTTTGTAGCAAAGACGTGGTTGAAACCGAGCGGCACTTCACATGTAACATATGAGGATATTTGTAAGCAGTTTGAAAATACTTTGAAGGTGGACAGTCTAAACGAGCTCTTTGAAAAAACAAGCCTTTACAAGTTAGCAATCTTCCTCGTCAAGATTTCTAATAAAAAGCAGACACACAAAAAAATCTGAAAATGTGTTAATGTTGTGACTTTTAATCTCTTAGACCACTAGATTTGATGACTGTCACTAAAATTCTTCTATTCATTCTTTCTTATGACTTCTAAATTAATTACCAGTTACTTAATTTTTAATACAGTCATTTAAACTGTACAAGAATGTTATAAAAAAGAAAGAAAATCTCTTTTATTATACAAAATGAAACAACTTTAAGTCTTATAATGCAATCAGAGTCATCTCATTCCGTATTCAAACAGATATTTTGAAAGGATTATACTTTTTTAAAGCTTGAGGAATCCATCACCCACAGGATTAATGTCTAAATCAATTAGTTTTTGCATGATGGGAATCCTCAAATTTGCCTTTATTTTCACATCACAATTTGTACGGACCTTAGGATTTGAGAATTTTGGGAAGCTTAACTAATTGAAATAATAACATTACCTTTAGTGGCCCAATATGGATGTGGTTAAGTGGGGACATGATAGGAGAGCTTTTAAAAGGTACGCTTAGGTAAGTAGGGCCTCTATGTTGGAGATAATGTAATAATTTTGTTTGAATCCTCTCTCAGGCAAACAAACATTGATATGGAGAAAGCTATTTATCAAAAAAATATATTGTTTAATAATGTGAGTCAGGAAAAAAAATTACTTTTTGATATTTGAATTATGTAAATAAAATTAATTGAGTTTTTTTCATATTATGTTGGTTAAATAGTAGTGTTATTGTTGTGACTATCAAGGTTCAAATTTTCGTTGGGTTGTTGTGATCATAAGTTTCTACCTTTGCTGATCCAATGTGCTCGCGGGTTTGTGCCTCAACTTTGATAAATGGGGATAAGGTCCCTTGGTTGTGACCTCACTAGTTCATAGCTTTGGGTCAAAAGTATTTCAAGTGGGGTGAAAACTTTATTAGGTACTATTTTAAAAAAAGGTAAATAAAATTAAATAATTGATGAATAATTAGCTTAAATGAAATAATTTGGATATAAATTAAATTTATGAGTAAGTTATAGTTTTAGTGTACATATCTCTATCAAAATGTTAGGAATCTATTTTTAAGATGTGAGAATTTTACATTCTATCATTAGTTTTACGATTCCAATCATGTATGTTCTTGACTCACTTTCTTGAGTATAGAGTTGAGCTATAAGCATGTATTTAAAACTATATAGCGAATAAGCTTTGAGATAGTTTTACATCTTGAAACATCTTCATCTCATTTTTTGGTATCTAAAATTGTCTGAGGATAGGTCATGTTTGCAAACAATTCTTAGTTAGACCTTTAGATGGACCAATTCAATAATCATGAACCAAGGCCAAGAACAACAAGAAAACATGCAATGTGCCTCTAGGATGATGATGTAATGCTAATGTAATCTCTTTTGTCCACTTACAAATTGATTCATAAATGTGCTTCCTAGTTATGTTATATGATTATTCTCCCTTGTCAAATTGCTAGATGGACTAATTCAATGATGGTGAACCAAGGTGGATAACAACAAGAAAGCATGAAAGATGCTCCTAGGGTGATGATGGAATATTGATTTAATATCTTTTGTCCACTTGTAAATTGATTCATTAATGTGCTTCCTAATTATGTTACATGATTCTTTTTCATTAGGGTTGGTCTTTAAATGTACCACCCTAGAGTGCAATTTGAGTATTTCATACTTTAAGTAACTCATAATGGTCAAGTGAAAAAGGTGGTAAATATTTGGATTTTAAATTTTAAATTAGAAAATGTGGGGTTTAGATCTAGAAGCATGAAATTGATCTATAGTAAAATCAAGGTGAGAAAATAGAATGTTTAGGGATTGGAATGAACATTGGGGACAAATATTGTAAATACATGGGAATGGATGGAGTTATTTGTGAATGTCCATGCAAAATAAACCATCTTACATATGTGTAGATGAATTGAAGACATCCAATGCACATGGGCCCAAAATATAAGGGAAAAGGGTATGGGTATATAATTTTAACCAATATATTTTGCCTCCACTTTGAATTTCATGTGAGCTATTATGAAAATCAGTGTCAAAGTAAAATGAAGTATTCAACTATAGTAAAATGTATTATATACCCTAAAATTTTCTTATTATGCTTTTGCATTCATTATATTGTTCATAATATAAGTGTGCTTGTAGTCCACTCTACACATATTTCTATCCTCATCAATAATCATGCCTTAGTTGTACATCAAAAACTACCACACAAGAGAAAAATATATATCTTAAGTAACCATCTATGACCTCTAGCATAGATTGTAGGATATTTGTGCTCCACATTGTAGAAGGTTTTGTTGAATTCTATAGTAAAATTTCACCATCTTTTCTCTTATTTAACTATGTTTTCTCATTCATAGATCCTAAATACTTAACTTATGAGTCCACATACAAGACAATTCTTCCCTCTAATCCCTGATTATGTCATCTCATTCCAATTTAAAAAAAAAAGGTAACTCTCCTCTCAAACACCAAAAAATTGTAGGTCATCTATTGAAGCAACTGTAACAGAGGGGATTTGCTACCTCAAGGATGGTGAATCCTTGAGAACAAACTATCCTTCTGATACCTCTTCAAACTGGCATTGGGATGAGCCAGGGGATAACAGAGTTGTGCAGGAAGTGTTAGAAAGCTAAGAGGACTCTCTGGACGGCTCGCTGAGCCTCTGTCCTTGGGACGAGTGCACAAAGATGGGACACCAGCGTGACGCGTTGTCGTCCTGTACAGACGAAGCATAGAGTCCGAGCAGAAAGCTTTGGATGCACTGACATAGTGTATTAACTGATAAAAAGGTATTAAAATAAAGCAATAACACAGAACACGAGAATAAACCAAAAGATAAAAAGGAATAAGAGGGTCCATGCTATGAAGCCTCCCACAAGTTAATCTCTTCCTCACGACGATGTACCTACACACATGCAAAAGAGAAAATGTTGGGGGTTGTGTTTTGGAGCTTGCCTAAGTCAAACCCCCATTTTGGTGTTTTCACCTCCATGAACAACCCAAGAAGCCACAAGAATAATAAAGTGATAAAGATAATTAAAAGTTGCAACAAGAGATTGATAAAAGGTATTGGAAAATAAAAGAGAGAGATCAAGAAAACTCCCCTTCCATGAACGATTGTTGGAAATGCTGGCGTAGAGTGCTTGAAATGTTGCAACAATGGTAATTCTTGTAGAATGTTGTCCAAAGATAACCTCCAAGAGATTCAACCTGCAAAAGATCATCAACTTGCCAAGAGAATCCCTCCAAATGTCTTTGAAATTGATAGATAAAGGCCTTGGAAGGAAACCAAACGTTGGTGGGTGCATACAGAGGCATTATGATTCCTTCCGAGCGTAGACACAACGCTCAAATGACCACATGCGGACTGTCAGATTCACAAGACACTAGCGCATTGCGCAGATGTCTCCGCGCTGCGCTTGTGTCCCCGAAGGTGAGAGGTTGGCGACGTTGGTGATATTTTGGCCAGAGCTGACAAGGATGGTTTAAGTGGACAAAAGGATAGGATGGTGAAACCCGACTTTTGATGACATGGAGGAAGGTGCCATTTGTCGCATTAATCGCAAGGGATAATATTTTTGACACTACATTTTTCCCCCACTTTAGCGAGCATGCCTTTGCTAAGGGATGCAAAACTAAAGTAGAGGAAGATACAGAGAAAGAAAAGTCGCGACAGGGGGGCAGATTTTCATTGATCAGACGAGGTTGCCCCCAATGAGATGATGCTAAGATTTGGAATGCATATTGGTATTTGGTACATCGCAAACACGCTAGCTGCAGACTAGCTTGATGGATGGTAAGGTAAAGGAAAGGATAAGATAATGTAACATAAACAAACCTCGCCTTGGAGGAAAATACCTGGTTACGGAAAGATGAGATAAGAGACTGTCAATGGTATAAGATATGTCGGTATGGGTAGCAAGATGATTGTATGATAGGGCATTATATGTTGGTATGGATAACCATACAATAGGGCGAGATGATTGCCAACATGAATAGCGACATGCTAGATGACTATGCGATAGGGTAGATAGAAGATAAATTTGTCGGCATGTGTAGTGACATGCTAGATAGCCATGTGATAGGGCAGATAAATTTGGTAAGTAGTAGAGTGGCCCCTACAAAGGCATACAAGAAAGAAAAATCAAGAATGGTTTGGCTTCCATGTAGGCGATCTTTGGAACAGATCCAGTGGATTTTGGCCCCACGTAGGTGATCTTGGAAAAGAAAAAGATCAAGTGGTTTGGCCCCCACCTAGGCGATCCTAAAAAATAAATAGATCGAGTGGTTTGGCCCCTACCTAGGAAAACATGGAAAATCAGCTGATAAAAGGAACCAATACAATAGGATAAAAAGATAAATGCAGATATGGTCGCCTATTGGTATTTTGGTATGGTTTTGTCATTGATGTCAACACCTATCAACACTTATCAACTCTAGCACTTTGGAGAAATGGTTATGTTCACCAGCAAGCAAATAACTTTATGCACGGTCACCGGTATCTGGTACATCGGCAAGATATATTGTTCACCGACACTTGGAATGGCATGGAAAACATCTGGTTATGTCGAAGACATCATTTGGACACTTTGTCTTGGAGATATGTTCATTGGTATATTTGTATTTGCATATTTGCTGTTACCGACAAATAGGTCCAGAATAAGCACCGACATGCTTATCTATTCAGAATCAACATGACACGCTTTGGAGATGATTTTGTTATTATTGTAAATGCATTAAGCAGACATGTGCATCAGTTATTGCATCGGTTATTGATTTACTTGTAAAATGATTTTATTGTAATATCTTTTAGAGTCGACCTACTAAAATTGGTCTTAGGTTATGGTATATATGTAAGATATTATTTGTAAGATCATATATGCGAATGTGTGAAGGATAATAATTTAGTATATGCGAGAATAAGCAGAGCTATACACACAAACATCATTTGAAGGTAAAGCAAGGTTTTTGTGAAGGCATATCCGAACTGAACTGGTACTGAATCCAGCATATGAAGATGCTATTTTGAGCAGTACATCATTATTGGATCTAAGCATCCAATTGTAGTTAGTGTGACTCCTATTTGTGTTTGAGCAGTGAGCTCTAGGTGCTTGGCCTTTCTGCATGTGCAGACCCCATTTGTATACACATACTATCTGCAGTAGTATCATTTGATTGTGGGTAAGGTTTCCCACCGTGTTTTTTCCCCTTACAGGGTTTCCACATATAAATATTTGTGTTATGTGTTGTGGATTTTATTGTCTTTTTGTTTCATGTATTAATCTTTACTAGTACTGCAATTATCTGTTAAACTGTCTACCAGCATAAAGTTTGGTTTACCTGTATTAAGCATAAGGGTTGGTTAAGTTGTTTTTGGTTTAAATTTATTAGGCAACTGATTCACCCCCCCTCTTAGTTGTCCCCGAGACCCAACAATTGGTATCAGAGCCTAGTCCTCTTTTTGCAGAAGTTTAACAACTTGAGGAGATCCAATGTCTACTAACTATTTCAGGAAGGACAGTCCTAAACTTGATGGAACCAACTATGGCATATGGAAGATCAAGATGGAGACACATCTGAATTGTATTGGAAAGGACATCTGGGATGTTACAAAGAATGGCTATACTGCTCCTACTCCCGGTCAGCCTAATCCACCTAATCTGACTAAAGATGAAGAGAATGATTGCAAAGCAAGAGAAGCACTTTTGAGCACATTATCAGATCAACAAATCATGGGATTATCAGATAGGTCTACTGCTAAAGCTATTTGGGATCATTTGGAAACATTGAATGAATGAGATTCCACAGTCAAAATTGCAAAACTTGAAAGCTTCTGAGTCAGGTATGAAAATCTGAAAATGGAAGAAGATGAAAAGATTTCTGCTTTTATGGGAAGAGTTAATGAAATTGTTTTGGGTATTAAATGTTGTGGAGGAACCTTAAGTGAAGATGAAATTGTTTCAAAATTTTTAAGAGGATTTCCACCGGCATACAAAATGAAAGTTACTGCTATAAATGAGTTAAGAACAATGCCTAATACATCAGTAACTAGGGATACATCGATTGGAAAACTTTTAGCTTTTGAAATTGAGGAATTTGGTCCTGTTGCTACTATAAAGACAGATTTAGCTTTTAAGGCATCAACATCATCTGCACCATCATTTGACAAATTTGATTGGAAAGCCTTTTATGCAAGAGAACTTGAGGAAAGCAGGAGAGAAAATGAAGAACTTGAAGTGCTTGAAGCACTATTTGCAAGGAAAATGCCTAAAGGTCCAGTTGGAAGTAAGTATGAAGGTAAAGCTCCCTTTAAATGTTTTAGCTGTAATAAGATTGGTCATATGGCTTCAAGATGCCTTGACAGACATGCTAGACTAAGAGAAGAAGCTAGAAGAACATACAAGCCTAACCCTGAATATTAGAGATACAAATTTAAGAAGAATAAAGATAAATTTTGTTATCTTGCTGATGAAGGAGTCACTGATGATTCTGATGAGGATCCGAAAGACAATGGATGGGTTTTTGTTGCTATAACAGAAGATCAACCAACACCTACTGATCAACCGGTAGAGCAGGCCCTGACAGCTAAAGTTGAAGTTAAGGATGAATGGATCATTGATTCAGGATGTTCATATCACATGACTAGTGATAAAGGTAAATTCTTGAACTTTTAGGAATACAATGGAGGTTTAGTAAGATTTGGAGATGATAAAGCCTGTTTGATCAAAGGAAAAGGAACAATATCTCTTGATGGTAAGCATAATACTGACAATGTTTACTATGTAGAAGGTTTAAAGCATAATCTTTTAAGTGTTGGACAATTAGTTGAGAAAGGATTTCAGTTACAATTCAAGAATGGAAAATGCAAAATTATGAACAGAACTGGTTTGGAAATTGCAACTGGTAATCAAACTAGGGGAAACATCTTTCATTTGAATAACAATGAAAAGACATGCTTAATTGCACATATTGATGAAAGTTGGCTATGGCATAAGAGACTCTGTCATGTAAATTTTGATTCCATGGTAAAAATCAGCACTACTAAGGCTGTTAGAGATTTACCTAAGATTGTTAAACCCCACAATCCGGTATATAAGGAATGTCAATTTGGAAAACAAGTTAGAGCATCTTTTAAAAGTATTCCAGAAAAATCCAATAATGCTCTTAACTTAATTTATACTGATTTATGTGGTCCAGCTAGAACTAAAAGCTTACAAGGTGATAGATATTTCATGCTAATCATTGATGACTATTCTATAATGTGTTTAGTTACTTTTCTCAGAGAAAAATCATAAGCACTTGGGAAGTTCAAACTATTCAAAGCAATGGTAGAAAATGAAACCGGTAAGAAAATCAAATGTCTGAGATCAGATCAAGGAGGTGAATTCACATCTAAGGAATTTAATACATTTTGTGAAGCGAATGGAATCAGAAGACAATTGTCAGCACCCCGGACACCACAGTAGAATCGAGTTGTAGAAAGGAAAAACAAAACTATCTTGGATGCAGCCAGAAGTATGTTATCAAAAGAAAATCTACCACATGTATATTGGAGAGAGGCAGTAAGTACAACGGTCTATACATTCAACAAAGTTCACATCAAAGGTGAAACCGGTAAGGCCCCTCCTGAACTATGGTTTGGTATTATTCCTACTCTTAAATATTTCAGAATATTTGGAAGTAAATGTTATATTAGAAGAGATGAGTATATTGGTAAATTTGATCCTAGAAGTGATGAAGGAATATTTCTTGGTTATTCATCTAAAAGCAAGGCATATAGATGTTTTAACAAAAGATTGCAGAAAAATGTTGAGAGTACAAATGTGAAGATTGATGAACAATTTAGAGGAACTTCAAGGTATGTAAACTCTAAACTAGTATTAAGCATAAAGGTTGGTTAAGTTGTTTTTGGTTTAAATTTATTAGATAACTGATTCCCCCCTCCCCCTCTCAGTTGTCCCCGGGACAAAAATATTGACAAATGAACCTACATTGAACCCACCGGTATAGAATGAAGATCTAGTTACACCGGTATCATCTGAAAATTCCATTGTAATTGAGGAACAATAGTAAACGAAGACACCTCAGTATGTAAGATTGAATCACTCTAAAAATCAGATAATTGGGAACAAGTATCAAGGAGTTATGACAAGAGGAAGATTGGCAAATGAAGAGGCATGTCTTATTTCTCAAATTGAACCATCATCAATTAATGAAGCATGTGAAGATAAGCACTGGATTAAAGCTATGGAAGAGGAACTAGAGAAAATTGAAAAGAATAACACATGGACATTAGTTCCCCGACCTAAAGACAAAAATGTGATTGGAACAAAATGGGTATTCATAAACAAACTTAATGAAGATGGGAAGGTAATCAGAAATAAAGCAAGACTAGTGTGTAAGGGATATTCTCAGAAAGAAGGAATTGATTATAATGAAACCTTTGCACCGGTATCTAGAATTGAGGCAGTCAGATTATTCTTGCCTTTTGCAACACACAATAATTACAAAGTATATCAAATGGATATAAAATGTGCATTTCTGAATGCAGATCTTGAAGTAGAAGTTTGCATTGAACAACCTGATGGATTTTCTTTGATAGATAACAAAGATATGGTTTGCAGGTTAAGGAAAGCTTTGTATGGATTGAAGCAAGCTCCAAGAGCTTGGTATTCTAGATTGGATAGATATCTTCTGAAAATAGGATTTTTTAAAGGTAATGCTGACAACAACTTATAATATAAAGTGACTAATGATGACATCTTGGTTATAGAAGTTTTTGTTGATGATATAATCTTTGGAGGAGAAGATGGATTATGTAAAGACTTTTCTATTGAAATGCAACAAGAATTTGAAATGTCTATGATTGGAGAGATAATTTTTTTTTTAGGATTGCAGATCTCACAAACTGATAAAGGTAATAAAGGTATATTCTTAAGTCAATCCAAGTACTGGAAGGAGTTACTAAAGAAATTTGGGATGGAAAACTCTAAACCGGTAAGCACACCCATGACTACAAATGACAAATTATCACTAAGGGATGAATCTACACCTGTTAATCTGACTAGGTACAAATCCATGATAGGAGGGCTACTGTATTTGACACAAACCAGACCTGATATTATGAATGCAGTATGTATTGTTTCAAGATTTCAGAGTAATCCTAGAGTAAATCATGAATCAACAGTAAAAAGAATTTTCTGGTACTTACAAGGCACTACAAATCTTGGTTTATGGTATCCTAGAGATAAAAACTTTGAATTATGTGCATACATAGATGCAAATTGAGCAGGAGATGTAGATGATAGAAAAGCACCATCGATTGAGAATTTTTTCTTGGAAACAGATTAATTTCTTGGTTGAGTAAGAAACAAAGTTGCACATCCTTATCAACAGCAGAATCAAAATATGTTGCAGCAACAACTAACTGTACACAGGTATTATGGCTTAAGCAAATGTTCAAGGACATAAAGGTAAAATGCAAGGAACCTATAACTATCTATTGTGATAACACTACAGTAATTGATATATCTAAGAATCCAGTACTACATTCTAAAACTAAACATGTTTCTATCAAACTAAATTTTTTGAAAGAGAATGTTGAAGCAAAAAAAGTAAAACTGGTTTATGTGAATACTAAAGAGCAGATTGCAGATAT
This sequence comes from Cryptomeria japonica, assembly GCF_030272615.1. Taxonomy (NCBI): domain Eukaryota; kingdom Viridiplantae; phylum Streptophyta; class Pinopsida; order Cupressales; family Cupressaceae; genus Cryptomeria; species Cryptomeria japonica. The sequence continues at coordinate 683,642,212 of NC_081407.1, read as the reverse complement.
TTTCACTAAGCCTTTGCCTAAGGAGACTTTTGAATATCTCAGAGATCAACTTAGGGTCATACCCCCATCGGTAGAGACTTAAATAGTTGATGTTTGTCATCAACCAACATAATTAACAGAGAAATATTTTTTTGGCTTTGATGATGAGAGCTACTTCTCAGGGGGAGTAGTTGGTATACTGAATTGGTTGGTATTTTGTATTTGAACTTGGTTTTACTTTGGCATTTGATGTCAAAGGGGGAGAGATTGATATGGAAAAACACAAGGAAAACACATTTTACTCTCAGGGGGAGAGATTGATATTTTGAGAGAGAATGATTACTCTTTGTATCTGAATTTTGATTTCTGGTTTTGATCTCTTTTGGGAGATTGTTGGTTTTTGGTATTTGACATTTCTGTTTTGGCATTTTGATGGTTTTTCCATCTTGTGTTGCCATCAATGCCAAAGGGGGAGATTGTTGGTATTTTGGTATGGTTTTGTCATTGATGTCAACACCTATCAACACTTATCAACTCTGGCACTTTGGAGAAATGGTTATGTTCACCGACAAGCAAATAACTTTATGCATAGTCATCGGTATCTGGTACACCGACAAGATATATTGTTCACCGACACTTGGAATGGCATGGAAAATATCTGGTTATGTCAAAGACATCATTTGGACACTTTGTCTTGGAGATATATTCATTGGTATATTCATATTTGCATATTTGCTGTTACCGGCAAATAGGTCCAGAATAAGCACCGACAGACTTATCTATTCCAGATCAACACAACACGCTTTGGAGATGATTTTGTTATTATTGTAAATGCATTAAGCCGACATGTTGCATCAGTTATTGATTTACTTGTAAAATGATTTTATTGTAATATCTTTTAGAGCCGACCTACTAAAACTAGTCTTAGGTTATGGTATATATGTAAGATCTTATTTGTAAGATCATATATGCGAATGTGTGAAGGATAATAATTTGGTATATGCAAGAATAAGTAGAGCTATACACACAAACATCATTTGAAGGTAAAGCAAGGTGTTTGTGAAGGCATATCAGAACTGAATCGGTATTGAATCTAGCATATGAAGATGCTATTTTGAGAAGTACATCATTATTGGATCTAACCGTCCAACTGTAGTCAGTGTGACTCCTATTTGTGTTTGAGCAGTGAGCTCTAGGTGCTTGGCATTTCTGCATGTGCAAACCCCATTTGTATACACATATTATCTGCAATAGTATCATCTGATTGTGGGTAAGGTTTCCCACTGTGGTTTTTCCCCTTACAGGGTTTCCACATACAAATATTGGTGTTATGTGTTGCGGATGTTATTGTCTTTCTATTTCATGCATTAATCTTTACTGGTACTGTAATTAACTAATAAAACTATCTACCGGCATAAAAGTTTGGTTTACCGGTATTAAGCTTTAAAGTTGGTTAAGTTGTTTTGGTTTGAATTTATTAGACAACTGATTCAACCCCCCCCCCTCTCAGTTGTCTCCGGGACCTAACAAAGTTTCCTTGATCTCTCTCTTTCATTTTTTAATACCTTTTATCAATCTCTTGTTGCATCTTTTAATTATCTTTATCACTTTATTATTCTTGTGGCTTCTTGGGTTGTTCCAAAATACAACCCCCAACATTTTCTCTTTTGTATGTGTGTAGGTAAATCATTGTGAGGAAGAGATTAACTTGTGGGAGGCTTCATAGCGTGGGCCACATGTAACATTAACTCATTCCTTTATCTTTTGATTTAGTCTTGTGTTCTATGTTATTGCTTTATTTTAATACCATTTTATCAGTTAATATAATATTTCAATGCGTCAAGAGCTTTCTGCTCGGACTATGCGCTTCATTCGTACAAGACGATAGTGCATCATGCTGATGTTCTATCTCTGCACACTTGTCCCAAGGACAAAAGCTCACAACTCTGTTATCCCCTATCTCATCCCAACGCCAGTTCAAAGAGGTATCAGAGGGATAGTTTGTTCTCAAGGATTTATCATCCTTGAGGTAGCAAATTTCCTCCGTCACATTTTGGTGAACCCGACATGAACTAGGATTGTCTTTGCATCATTTACTTTATGTTTCTGTGAGGTTTTGCCAAGATCTAGGGCTCAATGAAAAATACAATAGAGAGACAAAATGGATGATAGAAATAAATTATATTCTATCAAGACGAAAATACTAATCAACTGGATCATCAAAAGTTACATAAAATGAATATGAGCCTGCTTATATAGGCAAGGCTATATGGATATGTGAGCACACAAACATGACATGTGGCTCAATAAGAAACAAGGGTAGGTAGGAAATAGGTGTGGTAGGTAGGAGAAACAATAAAATATTCCACATGAGGTGGATCACCCACTGAAGGTGGAATTATTACTCCACAATAAGTGGATATGATAGAGTAGTAAAAAGATCAATACCATAAAAGGTGGAAATTATCCTACACACACTATCCCAATGTGGCACAAACACCCAAGTGTCTCATACCCAAACTACTATGAAATGCATTTCCTAAGTAAACTTAAGTAAGGTGTAATAATATCCAAGATGAATAATTATTTACACCAACACCCCCCCTTAAGTGCAACTTAGGGGAATGCACTTAAGTTTACAATGCAACTAAGCAATGCAAGATGGGTCCCGACTACTAGGCCATGTTGGGTACCCATGTTCAAATGAAAATGCATGCAAACCAATGCAATGAAATCTCTCACAAAGCAGGGAAAGAGAGAAAAACCCAATGGGAAAAAACCCTCCCCCAAAAGAGAGATGAAAAATAGATACAAAGAACTCTCATAGAAGTATGTGAAGGACAAAACCCCATGTGAGGAAAAAGTCCCCCCCACATGAGAGAAGAAGAAGAGAGACTAGGAAGCCCCCCCTCAATGTGGAATGTGCACCAATGATAGAAGCTCGATGATGAATGAAGAAACTGCTCCATGAACGTCGAACCATGTTCCTCCCCTTAGGAAGAAACAAAACCAAAGGTGTATCCATGAAGTCTCCCCAACCATGAAGGGAAGATGTAGGAAAAATACTCATGATGAAAGGAATCTCTGAAAACTACTCAAGTGTCCCCATGTTGATGCTGAAAGTTACCCCCTCCAAAGGTGGTAAACTGTGCCATACTACTGAAAAAGGCACTCCAAGATCTAGTGGAGAAAAATGTAGAACAATATCCAAAGACTCGCATGTCTCCTCAAAAGATAAAGAGACCTCCTCCAACTGCTGGACAAGAGTATCCACAATCATGTCAACCTCTAAAGATTAATCATGTAGAGAATGTACAAGAGGGTCAGAGTAATCCCTCGCAACAATCGAATAAGGATCATCTTCATCAAAGAGAAGATTAATGTCATCAATGATGTCTCCCAAATCTGCAATGTAGGACTCCACAAACAAACCTGCAATGTTTGTCAAGTAGTCATCCCATTCAACTGAAGCTAGAAGACATGAAATATCTTGCTACACTGAATCACAAGAAGGCAAAAGTGTCGCACTAGCTGCATCATCAGGTGCAATAGGGGGTGTGATATCAAGAGAAGGAGATGAAATTTATTGCTCAAGAATGGGCTCACATGTGAGAATCCCCAAGTTCAATTACCCAAAGTTCTCCTCAAAATTTGAATCATCAACATAGGAAGAATCAACCTCATCAATAGGACCAAAATGTGAAAAAGAGTACAACTGAGATGCATGATCAACCACCCTAGTCACAATGATAGCTCCACTCTCCAAGTCTCTAATGATAACTGAATCAGGTGTGAACTCCACAGTTTTCCTAGTTGCCCTATGTGTGATTTGATAGATGGAAAGAAGATTGTTTGTCAAGTGGGGTACACACAATACATCATTGAAGGAGTTATCCCCAATGGCAATAAATCCTTTCCCAATCACATCCATGTATGTATGATTTCCCATCAAAATTTGTGGCATGTGGCAAGGATCAAATGTAGAAAACATAGATTGTGAAGATGCCATATGATGAGAAGCCCCTGAATCTAGAAGCCATCTCCCTAAATCATGACTTGTAGTAGCACAAAGAGCTTGTCCCTTTCATTTATCTGTCCCAAAAGAGTGATCCTTTCCTTTATCCTTGGAAGAAGAAGCTGATGTAGACATTCTAGAAGGTAGGTTGATTTTGTTCTTCTTAAGAAGATTCTTCAACTCATCAATATCCTTCTTATAACAATGATGTTCATCATGTCCTGACTTCTTGCAATATCCACAAAGAAGATTGTCCTTATATGATTTCCTCTTAGGTGAGAATGGTGAATCACCTTGTTGTGGAGAGAAAGATTGTGTTCCATCTTGTTGTGGTTTTTACTTAGGTTGCTTTTGATTCTTGCCTTTTCCTTGATTGCTTTGATTTCCTTTATTAGCCACCAAAGCTTGTGACTATGAAGATTTGAGAATCCCCATCATGGTCAACTTAGATTGCTCAAGTATCAACATATCCATGAATGAATCAAATGAGGGAGAAGTGTATGAGGAACCTTGAGCTAACCTATGGGTGTGAAAGCTAGATACAAAGGTTGCATACTCTGAAGGAAACTTGTCCAACAAGTTATAAATCAATTGAGCATCCTTTTTGTCAATTCCACAATCCTTTAGCTTTGCTCTTCGATCAATTGAGCATCCTTTTTGTCAATTCCACAATCCTTTAGCTTTGCTCTTCGCTCATTTTCTTTTGTGACATAATCTTGGATTGTATCAAAATCCTTGGGATCCAAAGTTGTGAGTTCACTATCAAGCTTGTAGCCCTTAATCTCATCAACTTGACCATACAATCTCTGCAAAATATCCCAAGCCTCTTTAATTGTAGTACACTTATCAATGTGGAAAATGAGGTCATCTGATACATACTTTCTAAGAGTTCCAAGTGCCATAGAATTCTTAGTAAGCCATTAAATTTGAGCATTAATATCAACCTTAGGATTAGGTGGTTTTGTAATAGTTCCATTTACATAATGAATGAGTCTTTTTTCCATTAGTGCCTTAATCTTCCATGATGCATAATTATGAGGAGTTAAAAGTGGAAATTTAGGAGAACCCATAGCACCAAAATGAAAAAACACAAGATAGAGAGAGGCACCATCACACAAGACACCCCCCCAAAAAATACTCAATTAAGAAACCCCCCCAAAAAAGGTGATTTGGCACTTTATACTTAGTGCGTATACAATGGGCCACTTGCAAAACAAGGCAAACTGGACTTCTGATTTCAATTTACAACTTCTTAAAATGATATATAAGAGACTTCAACAAATACTACTAGTGATCTAATTTGAGATCCAAGCAAAATGCAAGTACCAAATAGGCCAAATATGACCAAATACTGAAAGCACAATTTCTACTCAAAATCACTACAAACAAATGGAAGATTATGAAAGTAGACAAAAAAATATGCACTTTCAAAAAAATGGCACCTGAAAAGGAGGTCGTATGACCCCAAACGAAGCCTCTAAAGTTGCAAAATCGGGAATTAGACAGGTACAGTCATGAAGATCTACAATTTCTGAAAAATCCATCCATCAAAATTAGAAAATTCTTCCACCACTATGAAGACCACAAAATTCTAGCCCATTTCAAAAAAAATTGCACCAAAAAAGGAGCAAAAATGAGCAAGATATGGCCTTCCAAAGTTGAACTACAAAACTGAAAAGCTCAATGAGAGGGGGTTAAAAAAATTTCAAAATACTATTGACATGGCTCTGACATCAACAAATGACAGGCTTAAATTTTGACACCAGTCTAGCCGTAAAAAAAAAATCACCTTCCCCACAGCGTGGCATCCGTACCATACCGACATGCTGACATGGCAAAAAGTGTGGTTCTGTACAGATGACGTGTCGTACGACTGGGTTGACCTATTGCTGATGAGGTAGGTGGTGTGGTTGTTCCATGTGCCAGTCGAGGTGGCAAAGGGGCCCAGCTGGAAGGTTGAGGTGGTTGTCGGTGGTGTTTCGACTGTCAGAGGTCTACCAACGACGGTGGGGTCGGGGCTCGGAGCCGGAGGGGCTGGCGACAGAGGACCGGCGAGGGACTGGCTGGAGGGCCAACGATGGAGGGTTGGAGTGGCTGCATAGGAGGTCGTCACGACCGGAAAGGAAGACCACAGGAGCACGGTAGCCGATGAGCAGAGGATGGGAGCCGACGAGGAGACTGAAGTAGGCACAGGCGGTGAGTACGGGTGATGGGGCTTGAAAAAAGTCTACAGGCCCTACGGAAAATGAAAGCAGTAGAGTACGGAGAGGGGGGGTGGTCATGGGACCCCTCGAAACAAAAAATTTTGATTTTTTTTTTTGTAATCACTTTTTTTCAAAAAAAAAAAAATTCCTTCAACAAAATATTTCCGAAAATTTTGCGGAAAAATAAATTTTTCAGAAAATATTTTAAAAAAATTTTCAAAATCCATATGACTATGGCCAAATTAGGCAAAAAAAAATTCTCACCAAATATAGTCAACTTTATAGTCAAAATTTATGGAAACGACCTCCTGGACTCAACCGTGATGTCCAAATCACTGTACAACTCCCCCCAAAAATGAAGATCCCCAAATCTGAAAATTGAAGCCTCCAAATGTCTCCAAAAGACTAATCAATGAAGCCCTATAGGCTCTGATACCATGTGAGATTTTGCCAAGATTTAGGGCTCAATGAAAAATACAATAGAGAGACAAAAAAGATGATAGAAATAAACTGAATTCTATCAAGATGAAAATACTGATCAACTGGATCATCAAAAGTTACATACAATGAATATGAGCCTACTTATATAGGAAAGGCTATATAGATATGTGAGCACACAAACATGACATGTGGATCAATAAGAAACAAGGGTAGGTAGAAAATAGGTGTGATAGGTAGGAGAAACAATAAAATATTCCACATGAGGTGGATCACCCACTAAAGGTGGAATTATCACTGCACAATAAGTAGATATGATAGAGTAGTAACAAGATCAACACCATAAAAGGTGGAAATTCTCCTACACACACTATCCCAATGTGGCACAAACACCCAAGTGTCTCATACCCAAACTACTATGAAATGCATTTCTTAAGTAAACTTAAGTAAGGTGTAATAATATCCAAGATGAATAATTATTTACACCAACAGTCATCTAGTTGCATTAATCTTTTAAATTTTTTAAAAGTTCAATAATCTAAAAAGACTAAAAAGAACAGAAAAAAGAGAGAGAGAAAAATAAGACAAAACAAACAAACATTCTCTTTTAAATTTATGCATTCTCCTTTAGCATTTTCATTTAACTTAAACCGGCTTTATCACTCCAAACTTTTCCATGTCCCTGTAGTGTGGTCTTGAATGTCAAATAGCCTGTCTATGAGCTTTATAACCCAAACTATCACATGAGTCGTAGTTAGGAGTTCATCTAGGCGGAGTTTCCCACTTGATCGTTATAGTCCTCCTTAACCTGACACAATAAACAAGGATCCTTCTTCTGACCCAAACTAGTTTCTTACTTCCCATATTCTTAGGATCCCTTTCATGGGTGGCTCTTCGGCTACTAGTTCTCAGAACAATTTCCCAATGAACTCTTTGTCACCTTCTCCTCCCATTGTTGACCATGATTTCTCTATCACTATCGACTTTGACCAGATCCATTCTTTAGAGGAGAACCTAAGAGACTTTGAAGGGTTTCTTAATCAAGATAATGTTCTCCCCCAAGCAGGGAATGTAGTTAATACCCTGAGGGATATTCTCATCTTAGATGAGAGAGGTCTAGAGATGTTGAGAGTTGTCCATGATTGTGAAGAGTCATGTACCCCTCATAGATGCTTCACCTCAGGACAGTTAGTCCAATGTTTGTGGCTCTCAGCCGAGTTTCGACATACCTGGTTTGATAGTGCATATGGTCGACCCTAGGCCCACTATACATGGTATCAATGCCTCCACTACTCCGCTAGGTTATACAGGCATGTCTAGTGGCTCGACCTTTGCTTCTGCTACAACTAAGATGTCTATGATTAGTACCGGCACTACATCTATTAGTGGCACTGGTCCTTCTGGAGGTTTCAGTGGAGGTGGCGGGGGATTTGGCCCACCTCCACCTCCTCCACCTTCTAATCCTATCCTAAATACAATCTTGTAGAACATGGGGCAGTTGCAGTTATAGTTGATGAACCTAGCCTCTTCTTCTGGCCAATCATTTGTGCCTATGTATTATAGGAAGTTCCACCTAGATATCACCATTCTGAACACTATCCTTCCTATTGTTAATGAATCTTTGAAGTTCGATAGGTTCAATGGTGATGGAGACCCAAATGTGCACATAGATTCCTTCATGACTATGTGAAGTAATTTCCATAGTCTAGACTTTGTTCTGTTGAAGTTGTTCTCGCGTTCCCTCAAGGGGACAACATTATAATAGTATAGTTCTCTGCCTGATCATTCTATTCATACCTTCAATCAGCTTATGGATCTCATTCTTAAGTGGTTTTAGGTGAACATTGGTAGCAGGGTCACTATTGTTGACCTTGTTCATTATAAACAGAAGACTAATGAGAATATTATGGATTTCATTTCGAGGTATCAAGCTATCTCCACTAAGATCCCCTTTTCCCTGCCAGATAGTGACCTGCAGAGAATGTTCATCGGGAATCTATAGCCAGCATCGAGGAAAAAACTATCCCTTAACCGATACCAAAACTTTGCAAACATGTGCTCTGCTCTTATGGATTATCAACACATTTTGTCATAGTTCGGAGATGCCACTTCCAACCCTCGTGGTGGGTCCTTTGCAAGTACATCAATGAAAGGGTGTAGAAAGAATAAAGCAGTGGCTAATGTCGTGGTTGTTCCTTCGGTAGCTACCGGACAAAGCTCGCAACAAAATAGAGTCTTCACTAAGTTGAATGACTATTACTTGAGCATAATGCAGTGGTTGTTGAAAGACAACCTCGTCACCCTTTCGAAAATTAAAGTGTTGTTTGATAGTCGACCCTACCCCCATTGGTATGATGGATCAAAGTTATGCCATTATTATTGTGTGCCTAGCCATGACACTGAGCAGTGTTATCATCTTCGACATGTTGTCCAAGACCACATCGACAATGATGCAATTAAGGTGGATGCGTGAAAGCACAAATCAAACAAGTTTGTTGATAAAACCAACAACGACTTGTGGATTTACACTGATCCATTCCCTCTGCATTTAGCAAATTTCATCTCTGCATCTGAACCTTCTTCGAATGATGGTTGGTATGTGAACATGGTCACGAACACTCCCATTAGCTCACCCTCGACCCAAAAGGGGAAGGTATCTAAGTTGTCATTGTCATTTACCCCTCTAGATGCCTCGTATTGCGGAGAGCTTGCTCCCTTTTATGTTCGTGCCAAGTTTAATGGTCAAACTATTATAGGAGTGATGGTTGATCCATCAAGAAGATTCAATGTTATCATAGAGGAGATGCTCTTTGTGAATGGTTGGCATAGGCCAGCATATGATGACTATCGCACAACCTTGAGGACGCACAATGGGTTTTCTATCCGCCCCTTGGATAGTATCACCTTGATGGTCCTCGTAGGGCCTAAGGTAATATCCTCTATGTTTGTGATCATCCCTGAGTCATACCTCTTCTGAGTTAAGCTCATCATTCCTTGGTTGATTTCCATGGAGGCGGTCCCTTCAGTTGTCCACAAATGTCTTAAGTTCCCCCATGAGGGCACAGTAAATGTCATCTAGGACACTAGATATCGACCCTTGATCGGTCGTGGGGATTTTTTTTTGGACCACATTTGGCCTGCTTTGATGGGGCCCATGCTTCCGTGCGATGATCTAATGTACTACGCTTACTATCAATATAAGATGGGTGAGTTGGCCCCTGCATTTGTGCAGCCTAGTGTTTCGTTGTCACCTCCTAGATCGACCCCTCCTCCATCGATTTCAGTCTTGGAGCGAGTAGTACCTCATGTCTCCTCATCATCTAGGGCCAAGGCTAAGCCTACTCCCTCGAATAGACCTCCACGTCCACCTAGGACCATAGAGCCTCTAGCGGTGTGTTGTTCCTACAACTGCACCTGGCTCAACCAAGGGAAAGGCACCCATGCTGTCAAAATCTATGGCCTACCCTCCCTTTGAGCTCCTGACCATGGCCAATATTCCTCGGCCCTCTCACTACGAGAAAGGGAAGTTCTCTTCTCATTTTTCTTCATCTCCACTTTCACTTTCCTCACAGTCCAGGTCGACACCCTGTGTTCCTTCGACCACTCCTTGAGTGAAATGAGGTCGGGCACCCATTGTTGTGTGTGTGGTACCTCTCCAAGATGCACCTCTTGTTTCATTGACTAGGCCTTCCCTCATCCTTGACACAATTCCAAAGGCCTCTCCTATGGAGCATGATGCTCCTGACTCCTCTTTGGCTTCGATTGGTGGTCCTCACCTCCATCAGAACCAACGTGCATGCGAGCGTAAACATTTTTTATGGGCCCGAGCTTGAGAGCATGACACTGCCTTGCAGTCTGCTAGTGTGGCCCCAACACCCAGCAGTGCTGCTTCAGAGCCTATCCCTTCGATTGCTCCCGTCTTTGCATTTGTTTCGGTCTCGCTCCTTGCCACTTCAGGTGTTTCTGACCAACCTCCCCCTAAGTGAATGCAGGTCTTCATCGCTCCTTCCCTAGAGCCTCCTCTTATCACTTTTTTAGTAGACATGTCTCCCTTGTCCTAGCCATTTATATGTTACATACGAAAATGGTGCCCAACACAACTTTGTTTGCCCTGCCTGTTTCGCCACCACTCTAGCATTTGAGTTTTCTTGGGATCCTTCAGCCTACCACAGTTGATAGGCGGCCTGACACTCCTATCCCATGTAAGCGCAAGTTTGAAAAAGGCCCTATCCTGGAGTTCTGATGATGCAAGTCTTCGCAGGTATGTTCCTCACCCCTTCCCCTGCTTGTCTCAATACCTATTGTTTGCCTATCTTTGTGTGCGTGATTAAAAAGGCCCTGCCTTCTCCCGAATTTCTTACTGCCCCTCTTCTAGAGCTTGAAAGTCCTGTTATTGTTTCATCTTCTCCAAGTGAGTCACCTACTTCCTCCACGGAAGCCTGCATGTTCAGCTCCTTGGAGGACATCACGACCTTGTCTGCAATCTTCACATGATCATTGACCCTTGCCTGCTCCCATCCTATAGATGAAGAGGTCATTGTTGTTTCATCTCTTGCTCTCATTTTTGGTGAGGCATCCGATGTGGCCCTTGTGATAGTCCCTCTCTGAGCTCAACCCTCTTCTCCCTATGATTTGGATTGGGAGAATGAGACTCTCCTTGTGGACGATGATCTCTTGCAATAGAATCCCCTCCTTATAAATGATTGTTAGGATTTGCATCTTTCCTCTACATCTGTTTGCATGTATGCGTGGCTGTGATCCCTCGTGCTTGATTTATTTGTTTGTTCCCTTCCACATGACCCACGTTACTATGTAGGTACTTGGATACGAAAGGTTGACTATCTTTATCCATTGTGCTCCCCTGAAGAACCCGACTTACTCCGTAGGTGCTCGGATACAAGGTATTTTATGTCGTACATATTCCTCTCTTTGTCTACCTTCTTCTTCTATTTGTCGTTTCTTGTTTTTCACCATTCGAGAATGATGCAAAGCGTTGGGGGCATTCTTTGCCTTCTTCCATGTTGACCCGAATTTTTTTTTATCTTTGTCTTTATGTACTCTTCTTTAGATCCAATAAATTTGGCGCTATGACAATACACCCATCTCACAGTGATACTATATATTCTTTTGACACTACTATGGGTTCTCATGCCAAATTATCAGATCCCCCTGTCCTCTTGCATTGCATCTTTTGATGTTGTGGATATCTATGTGCCACTTTCTCTTGGTGGCATTCCATGGAAACATCTTGCTATGTTGACATGCCACAACTGCTCTTCTCCTTAGAATGGCATGCCTTCCACACATATCATTCTAAGGGGGGGCGATGTTGGGTCCCGGGGACAACTGAGAGGGGGGGGGGTGAATCAATTGTCTAATAAATTTAAACCAAAAACAACTTAACCAACCTTTATGCTTAATACCGGTAAACCAAACTTTATGCCAGTAGAGAGTTTACCAGATAATTGTAGTACCGGTAAAGATTAATGCATGAAATAGAAAGATAATAACATCCACAACACATAACACCAATATTTGTACGTGGAAACCCTGTAAGGGGAAAAACCAAGGTGGGAAACCTTACCCATAATTAGATGATACTACTGTAGATAGTATGTGTATACAAATGGGGTCTGCACATGCAGAAAGGCCAAGCGTCTAGAGCTCACTGCTCAATCACAAATGGGAGTCACACTAACTACAATTGGAGGATTAAATCCAATAAAGATGTACTGCTCAAAATAGCATCTTCATATGTTGGATTCAGTACCGATGTAGTTCTAATAAGTCTTCACAAAACCTTCCATCAACCTTCAAGAGATGTCTACGTGTATAGCTCTGCTTATTTTCACATATACCGAATTATTTCTTCCTTCACATTACTCACTTGATCTTACAAATAAGATCTTACATTTATACCATAACCTAAGACCAATTTTAGCAGGTCGGCTCTAAAGGATATTATAATAAAATCAATTTACAAATAAAATAATAACCAATGCAATAACCGACACAACATGTCGGTTGAATGTATTTCCAATAATAATAAATCATCTCCATGATGTGTCGTACTGATCTAGAATAGATAAGCCTGCCAGTGCTTATCCTGGACCTATTTGCTGGTAACAACAAATATGCAATTGTGAATATACCAATGAACAAATCTCCAAGACAAAGTGTCCAAACAATGTCTTTGACATAACCAAGTATTCTCCATGTAGTTCCAAGTGTAGGTGTACAATATATCCTGCTGGTGTACTAGATACAGATGACTGTGCATAAATCACTTGCTTGCTGGTGAACATTTCTGATTCTTCATAGTGCCAGAGTTGATAAGTGATAGTAGGTGTTGACATCAATGACAAAACCATACTAAAATACAAACAATCTCCCCCTTTGGCATTGATGGCAACACAAGATGGAAAAACCACCAAAGTGCCAAAATAGAAATGCCAAATACCAAAAACCAACAATCTCTAAAAAGAGATCACAACCAGAAATCAAAATACAGATACAAAGAGTAATCAGTTTCTCTCAAAATAACAATCTCTCCCCAAAAGATAATGTGTTTTTCCATATCACTCTCTCCCCCTTTGACATCATATGCCAAAGCCAAATACAAAACCAAATTCAAATACAAAAATACCAACCAATTCAGTATTACCAACTATCCCCCTTGAGAAGTAGCTTCGTCATAAAAAACTGGAGTAAAAGATTTCTCTGTTAGTTCTACCGGTTGATGACAAACATCAACTGTCTAAGTCTCTATCGGTGGGGGTATGACCCCAAGCTGATCTCTGAGATATTCAAAGGTCTCCTTAGGTAGAGGTTTAGTGAAAATATTTGCAATATGCTCTTTAGTATTCACATAAACCAGTTTTACTTCTTTTGCTTCAACATTCTCTTTCAGAAAATTCAGTTTGATAGAAACATGTTTGGTTTTAGAATGTAATATCAGATTTTTAGATATATCAATTGCTGCAGTGTTGTCACAATAGATAGTTATGGGTTCCTTGCATTTTACCTTTATGTCCTTCAACATTTGCTTAAGCCATAATACCTGTGTACAGTTAGTTGCTGCTGCCATATATTCTGATTCTGCTATTGATAAAGATGTGCAACTTTGTTTCTTACTTAGCCAAGAAATTAATCTGCTACCAAGGAAAAATGCTTTGCCGATGGTGTTTTTTCTATCATCCACATCTTCTGCCCAATTTGCATCTGTGTATGCACATAATTAAAGTTTTCATCTCTGGGGTACCATAAACCAAGATTTGTAGTGTCTTGTAAGTATAGGAAAATCCTTTTTACTGCTGATTCATGATTTTCTCTAGGATTACTTTGAAATCTTGAAACAATACATACTGCATTCATAATATCAGGTCTTGTTTGTGTCAAATATAGTAGTCCTCCTATCATAGATTTGTACCTAGTCGGATTAACAGGTGTTGATTCATCCCTTAGTGATAATTTGTCATTTGTAGTCATAGGTGTGCTTACCGGTTTAGAGTTCTCCATCCCAAATTTCTTTAATAACTCCAAGTACTTAGATTGACTCAAGAATATACCTTTATTAGTCTGTGAAACCTGTAATCCTAAAAAGAATTTTATTTCTCCAATCATATACATTTCAAATTCTTGCTGCATTTCAATAGAAAAGTCTTTACATAATCCATCTTCTCCTCCAAAGATTATATCATCAACAAAAACTTCTATAACCAAGATGTCATCATTAGTTACTTTGTAGTATAAGTTGCTGTCAACATTACCTTTAGAAAAACCAATCTTCAAAAGATACTTATCCAATCTTGCATACCAAGCTCTTGGAGCTTGTTTCAATCCATACAAAGCTTTCCTTAATCTGCAAACCATATCTTTGTTATCTGTCAAAGAAAATCCATTAAGTTGTTCAATGTAAACTTCTTCTTCAAGATCTCCATTCAGAAATGCACATTTAATATCCATTTGATATACTTTGTAGTTCTTGTATGCTACAAAAGCCAAGAATAATCTAACTGCCTCAGTTCTAGCTACTGGTGCAAAGGTTTCATTATAATCAATTCCTTCTTTCTATGAATATCCCTTACACTAGTCTTGCTTTATTTCTGATTACCTTACCATCTTCATTAAGTTTATTTCTGAAAACCCATTTTGTCCCAATTACATTTTTGTCTTTAGGTCGGGGAACTAATATCCATGTGTTATTTTTCTCAATTTGTTCTAATTCCTTTCTACATAGCTTTAATCCAGTGTTTATCTTCACATGCCTCATTAACTGATGATGGTTCAATTTGAGAAATAAGACATACCTCTTGATTTTCCAGTCTTCCTCTTTTCATAACTCCTTTATGCTTGTTTCCAATTATCTGATCTTCAGAGTGATTCAGTCTTACATACAGAGGTGTCTTTGTTTGATGTTGTTCCTTAGTTACAATGGAATATTCAGATGATATCGGTGTAACTGGATCTTCATTCTGTACCGGTGGGTTCAATGTAGATTCATTTGTTAGTATCTCTGTTGCCGGTTCAGAGTCTATATACCTTGAAGTTCCTCTGAATTGTTCATCAATCTTCACATTTGTACTCTCAACAATTTTCTACAATCTCTTGTTAAAACATCTATATGCTTTGCTCTTAGATGAATAACCAAGAAATATTCCTTCATCACTTCTAGGATCAAATTTTCCAATATACTCATCTCTTCTAATATAGAATTTACTTCCAAATATTTTGAAATATTTAAGAGTAAGAGTAATACCAAACCATAGATCATGAGGGGTCTTGCCGGTTTTACCTTTGATGTGAACTTTGTTGAATGTATAGATCGCTGTGCTTACTGCCTCTCTCCAATATACATATGGTAGATTTGATTCAGATAACATACTCCTTGCTGCATCCAAGATAGTTCTGTTTTTCCTTTCTACAACTCCATTCTACTGTGGTGTCCGGGGTGCTGATAATTGTCTTTTGATTCCATTCACATCACAGAATGCATTAAATTCCTTAGATGTAAATTCACCTCCTTGATATGAACTCAGACATTTGATTTTCTTACCCATTTCATTTTCTACCATTGCTTTGAACAGTTTGAACTTCCCAAGTCCTTCTGATTTTTCTCTGAGAATAGTAACCCAACACATTCTAGAATAGTCATCAATGATTAGCATGAAATATCTATCACCTTGTAAACTTTTAGTTCTTGCTGGACCACATAAGTCAGTATGAATTAAGTCAAGAGCATTATTGGATTTTTTTGGAATACTTTTAAAAGATGCTCTAACTTGTTTTCCAAATTGACATTCCTTACATACTGGATTGTGAGGTTTGACAATCTTAGGTAAATCTCTAACTGCTTTAGTTGTGTAGCATCCTAAAATTGTGACACTTGCAATTTCGACTGCATTTGGGTTTTCACGATGGTGACACAATGTTGAACCTGAATGGAGACCCCGAAACCTGTTTGCGACATCAAAAACTGCATATTTCTGCACCTTGGCCTGATCCTCCTTGCACCCTACTGTCTCGGGAGGTGGGACCATGGCGCCCAGCGCCCAGTGCCCTAGTCCCTGGCCCTATTTTTGGGCCTGGTCTCTTGTTGGGCATCGGGTCTTTAAGTTTGCAATTCGGAAAATAATGTTCCTATGTCGGCCTAAGGTCGAAAAAATCAGTCTCCTAATCCTAATTGAATATGTGTGCAAGAGGTGGAAGCGATATTCAAACATTCAAACATTCAAGCATTCAAACATTCCTTCAAGCAATTGAGTCTAATTATGAAAATTAAGTGGTTAAGTGTCAAAACCCTAATTTTTAGAACCCTCTTGATTCAACCTTTAACCAATGATTTCACTAATCTAAACACCTCCAAATTGGCTGTAACTTTGGATTCTGCAACAAAATCATAATATCTCTCATCCTTGAAAATTTTGAAAAAAGTTCCGAGGACCATGTGCACCTCGAGCGCCATCGTCCTCGACATTTTTTTTGAAATTTCAGGAGCTAGATCTTACTGCATTTTTCTGCTGGAATCCAGAATCTTGGCTGATTTCATCAATTCTAACACTTTCAAAATTAAAGTCAAAGTTGGTCTAGTGATTGCTTGGATTAAGGCTTTTAATCATTCAAAAATTGTTGAAATTGAAATTTGTGTTAAAATTGTATTTCTTACTGTCCTAAATCTGAAAAGTGTGTTGGCATTCATTCGAAATTTCAGTGCTTTATTCAAATTTTTGCAGTTTGTGACTTTTAAATTTAAATGTTTAATTGCAACAACCTTGATTTCCACTTTCAAAATTGAATTTTGCGTGAAATTGAGTCAATTTTTAAATTCCAGAGCCTGCATTGCTTTTAGTATTCCCTCTAAAATCATAAAATTCAAAATTTCAGTTTCCCTCTCTTTTTCAAAATTCAAATTTTGCAATTTTTTTAACAATCTTGGTAAGTTCAATTTTGAGATTGCAACTTTAATTTGGCCTATCTACAGATCGTAAAATCACTCAATTTTTTCAGATTAGCTTTAAAATCATTATAACTTTCATCCTTGGAAATTTTGAAAAAAGTTGCGAGGACTGTGTGCACTCCGTTCGCCACGGTCCCTGACATTTTTTTCAAAATTTCGGGAGATTGTCATGATTGCATTTAACAGCTTAAATCTAGGAGATTGACTGATTTTATTGAAATTTGCTACCTCTAAATTCAAAATCTTCTCTCTCTCTCTAGTGCATGAGTTTTACAACAATAAGCCCTACTTACACTATTCCCATTAGATGAAGCCTTAGAATTAAGTCTTTCCAAGGTTTAATTACTGAGGAGATGGAACCTAATTTGAATGGCCTTTTTAACGAGGACATGGGTAATTCCTCTAATCCTCTTAATGATGAATAAGCTCTCCATGAGGTTTCTATAGAACAACTTTCAAAATTGGATAACCAATTTGATGATTTTCGACAATGGATGTCTCAAGAATACCCTGATAGTCAAGCTCTTTCCTTAATTGAGGGTCTAAAACGTATGGTTCAAAATGATAAGAATGGAATTGATATTTTGTGTAGTATTGCACAAATTGTGGATTCGAATGTGATGCCTATGAAGAGTTGTGCCGAAACTTTGGGTTATACACAACCTCCTACTCAAGTCAATCATTCTATCCCTTTGACAACTTCTATTGCTAGTATACCTACTTTTACATCAAACATAATGACTACTTCAATACAAAACATTCCACCTATGATCACCAGTCATGGGGGAAATCCTTCTTCTTCAATCAACCCTCTTCCTTCATTCAATCCGACTTCTTCATTCATTCCTTCAATGAGTATCCCTATTACATCTCCACAAATGAACATGACGCAAGGGGGCAATTCATTTAACCATTCCATTCCTCCTTGTAGTGTTCGTTCTTTCCAATCATCTCCTATGACTAACTATCATAGTGTCCCACCACCTTACTCTCAATCAATACCTTCTTTCAATAACATAATACCTCCATCACAATCTAACACGTCTAATATGAACTCTTCGACTGAAGCGACCATTAACAATCTTGCACAGACTGTCTCTTCTTTACAGCAACAAATTGCCTCTATGAATCAATCCAAGTTTAGTGTGCCCACATTTGATGTTGCGAGCCCACTTTCCCTTGACATTGTTCAAGCTATCCCCCCTAAGCATGTTGAAATCCCGCAGTTGGAGCTTTATAATGGTAAAGGTGATCCTCTAACACATGTTAAGACCTTTCAAACAATATGTACTAATTTTGCTTATGACCAAAGGTTGCTTGCAAAACTGTTTACTAGAACATTAAGAGATAAGGCTCTACAATGGTATTGCTTGTTGCCTTCCTATTCTATTACTTCTTTCCAACAACTTGCAAATGCTTTTATTCAACAATTTCAAAACAATATAAGTCCTAAAGTTACTTTGATTGATTTAATGCATTGTAAACAAGGTGTTAAAGAAAAAGTGACTGATTTCATTAGTAGATATAAGCATTTGTGTTGCTCAAATTTCTTTTCTAGTACCTGACAATGATATTCAAAGAATCTTCATTTCTAATTTACAAAAAGATATTAGAGAAAAACTTTTGTTTTCTGAGTTTACTTCTTTCCAACAGTTGTGTGCAACTCTTCACAATTATCAACTGACTGTGAGTCAAATGGAACAAGCAAATCCTATGGCTCCGAGTGATAAGGGTGATAGTAGTCAACAACCATTTGGGAAGTTTAAACCGAACAAAGAGTTCATTAAGTTCAATGAAAACATCACAAACAACAATGTGAATGCAGCATCAGGTGTGCCTCCTATTTCTAAGTTTTTCAAGAAAGAAAGAAAGTTTACTCCTTTGAATGAATCATTGCATAGTATTATGAATAAGTTATTGGAACAAAATGTGCTTACTCTCCATCCTATAAAGCAAATAGATCCTGCAAAGGTGAATTCACCCTATTTTGATAACAAATCTTTTTGTCAATTTCATTGTCAACCTGGGCATGATACTGAAAAATGTCTTGCTTTAAAGGCTAAGATTCAAGATTTGATTGATAATAATACTATCTCTATTTTAGGTGTGAATGATAAAGGCAACACATTTGTAGCTCTTCCTAACCAAAATCTTAAGATTTTTACTGATCCATTACCTTCTCATACCTCTAATGTGATTGAGACTAATGATTCCTCTTTCTCACCTGATGGTCTTGTGTCTATGACTCCGAATGTGATTAACTTTGTAGAGCAGTAGAAAATCCCTAAAGAACCTTCCATCACATTTGATTCCAGTGAAACTATCAGGGCACCTGATGGTCCTCTATATATAGTTGCAAAAGTCAATAATACACCTTGCCGTGGAGTGCTTATTGATCCTTCTTGCATGGTTAATATCATTACTGAAGAATTTCTTTTTACTTTGTAATTGAATCAAGTGATCTATGACAAAACAAATGTGGTTGTGAAACTATTTGATGCATTTTCTTCTCCTACAATTGGTTCTATTACATTACCTATTGAGGTCCATAACAAATCCCTTGATGTAAGCTTTGCTATTATTCCATCATCCAAACAATTTCATGTGAAGCTAGGCTATCCTTGGTTATCTTCCATGAAAGCTATTGCTTCTCCTATTCACAAGTGTTTGAAATTTCCCCATAATGGTGAAATTGTTACTATCAATCATAGTCTCTTTAAACTAGCTGAAAGAACTTCTAGCATTCCTATTGATTATTTTTGGCCTAAACAATTTCAATCTCTTCCACTGCGAAGTGATCATCTTTTCAAATCTTATCAAAAGTTGAAAAAAGATATGATCCTATCTCTAAGTGAACCTAGAACACCCAAACTTGATATTCCTATCATTCTTGAGAAGGAAGTTCTTCCTTTGAAAGATAAAACTAATGTCTTTCCTCAAGAAGATTCCCAACCTATCCCTATGGATGTGACTACGTCTATATCTAATAAAATTTCTAAAGGTAGACCTATACCTCCTCGTCATGATGGACTTGGTCTCCTTCCTAAACTAGATATTCCTCCTTTATACGGAGCGGTTCCTCCTCCTTCCTCTTATAGAGAGAAGAGACCTTCCTCTTCTCCTATTGTCCAACCTAAGAGACCACAACCTAAACACCCAAGTGATAAGGATGAGAACATTCCTCCTCCTCAATCTTCTTAACTTCCTACTAAGACTAGACAAAATCATTCTGCACGTGAACGCTGACGAAAGCGTCATCTTAGAGCTCGTGCAACTACTTCTCCAACTTTGCAATCCCCAAAGACACCTTCAGCTAGTATTATTCCATTTTCTCCTCAGCTGAAAATTGAACCAAAATCTCCTAAACATAAGATGCATGATGGTCTTGATCCTGTGCGAGTTAAAGATCCTATTTTTATAAATCTTGATGATGATATAGATGAAAAAGTTATTCATGATGAAAATGTTACTTCTCTTTCTTCTGATAGTGAATATGAATATGTTGATGTTGATAACCATTTATCTAACAAATTTTCTAAAGCACTTATCCTAGCTCCTAGATAAGAGCAACGTGGCTTGGAACATGAACATAGCCCTTTTTTGGATCTTGTGATAGCTCCATCTACTGTGTTGGATGTTCCTCCTCTAGCGTGTTCCCTACCTTCCCGAAATATTGATCAGCAAGATCGGGGGGTGGATGACGTGCTAGACTAGTTCATTAGCATAGCAGACTCTCTCCTCCTTTCTTGATCTCTTTTGTTACTTCTTCTATGTGTTATTCTCATTCTTCTATTTGTTGTCCTTAGTGTTGTCTACTTGAGGACGATGCAAAGCATTGAGATGTCTTTTGGTCTCTCTCATGTTGACTCAAAAGACACATGTGTTCCCTTCTTCTAGGTGACCTTCCTTGATTGAGGAATAAAGAACAATTATGCATACATACATATGATATACATGAATTATCATACAGCATACTGACCCCAAGGAAAGTGAAATCACCTCGTGCTTTGTGTTTTGTGTCTATTATCCTTGGGCTTATCTCACACTTGGGGGCTAAATCCTTGTGATAACATGCTCCTTTCCCTTCTCATTTCCTATATGTATCACTACCTTAAAGAAATCACCCCCGATGAGGCATGTGCAATCGCTTTAACGTAGGGGGGCATACACCTCGTTCATATCTCTTCAAGATACTTGAAAATTTTTTGGCAAATTTAGCTTTGCCTTGAAAATTTTTGATATTTTTCTTGCATGACTCATAGTGAGGGAACCTTACTACTAACAGTCATGGTTCTCCCTCGTGATCTTCCCTTTTACTTTGTTAATCAAAGTCGTAAGATCCTTAGTCCACCGAGGGCTTGGTGTATCTTGCCTCCTTGACGTGGTGAAAGTCTTTCAATGTTGTTTCCTTGTACTTTACCGGAAGTATGGGCATACGCTTATACTCCCACTAAAGTGGGGGCTAAATGTAGCGTCCTAAAATTGTGACACTTGCAATTTTGACTGCATTTGGGTCTTCACGATGGCGGCGCAATGTTGAACCTGAATGGAGACCCCGAAAGCTATTTGCGACATCAAAAATTGCATATTTCTGCACCTTGTCCTGATCCTCCTTGCACCCTGCTGTCCCGGGAGGTGGGACCATGGTGCCTAGCATCCTAGTCCTTCAAGACCATGGCGCCTAGTGCCCTGGTCCCCCAAGACCATAGCGCCCAGCGCCTTGGTCCCTGGCCCTATTTTTGGGCCCAGTCTCTTGTTGGGCATCGGGTCTTTAAGTTTTCAATTCAGAAAATAATGTTCCTATGTCGGCCTAAGGTCAGAAAAATTAGTCTCCTAATCCTAATTGACAAGTATATAAACTACATTTCCCCTCCCAGAAAGGGAGGTAAAAAAAAAAGAGGAGGAAAAACATATGTGTGCAAGAGGCGGAAGCGATATTCAAACATTCAAACATTCAAGCATTCAAACATTCCTTCAAGCAATTGAGCATTCTAAGTCTCCATTCAAGGCTAGGTGTCGCATTCAAGACAAGGATTCAACCATTGAAGAGGAGATCACCTACAACATACAACATACAACATCATTACACCTTCGCATGTTGCAGGTACGCGACTGTAATTGAAGATATGGAATCCTTGTGCAGAGACAAACAGATCCCCCTTTGTTTCGCGGATTTTTCGGAGGACCGTGTGCACTCCGGGCGCCATCGTCCCGTCAAATTTCACTCAAACTTGTAGGACAACATCGTCTCAACATTTTACTGCTAATTTCAGGTCTGTAGCTTCATCCTATGTCCCTATCTCTGTCTACAAGCGAATCTTTCTTACTTTTACATACACTACTAGTTCAATCCTTCCATCTACATTCTTTACAAAAGAGGGTATCCTTGCTGTCTCAACCCTTGAATCTCATTTAGAATTCAATCTTGCATTGTGTGGGATTGGATCTTGTGATTTTCTACCCCTCTTTTGAATGTAAAGTCCCTCCTAAGTGAAAACCGTCAATCCTAGTGACCTCCTTTCTCTCCTTGGAGTGGGGGGAACACCTAGGGTTCTATTTTCTGCTTTACAAGTTGTACTGATTTTCATAATGCAATCAAAATTTACATGACAGAGTCTCTTATGCCATAGCCAACTTTCATCAATATGTGCAATCAAGCATGTCTTTTCATTGTTATTCAGATGAAAGATGTTACCTCTAGTTTGATTACCGGTTGCAATTTCCAAACTAGTTCTGTTCATAATTTTGCATTTTCCATTCTTGAATTGTAACTGAAATCCTTTATCAACTAATTGACAAACACTCAAGAGATTATGTTTTAAACCTTCAACATAGTAAACATTATCAATATTGTGCTTACAATCAAGAGATATTGTACCTTTTCCTTTGATCAAACAAGCTTTGTCATCTCCAAATCTTACCAGACCTCCATTATATTCCTGAAAGTTAAATAATTTACCTTTATCACCACTCATGTGATGTGAGAATCTAGAATCAATGATCCATTCACCCTTAACTTCAAATTTAGCTTCCAAGGCCTATTCTACTAGTTGAACAGTAGGTGCCAGTTGATCTTCTGTTATAGCAACAAAAACCCATCCATTGTCTACCAGATCTTCATAAGAATCATGAGTGACTCCTTCATCAGCAAGATAACAAGATTTATCTTTATTTTTCTTAAATATGTATCTCTGATATTCAGGGTTAGGCTTGTATGTTCTCCTAGCTTCTTCTCTTAGTCTAGCATGTCTATTAGGGCATCTTGAAGCCACATGACCAATCTTATTACAGTTAAAACATTTAAAGGGTGCTTTACCTTCATACTTACTTCCAATTGGACCTTTAGGCATTTTCTTTGCAAATAGTGCTTCAAGTTCTTCAAGTTCTTCATTTTCTCTCTTGCTTTCCTCAAGTTCTTTTGCATAAAAGGCTTTCCAATTAGACTTGTCAAATGATGGTACAGATGATGTTGATGCCTTAAAAGCTAAGTTTGTCTTTATAGTAGCAACATGACCAAATTCCTCAATTTAAAAGTTGAAAGTTTTCCAATTAATGTATCCCTAGTTACTGATGTATTAGGCATTGTTCTTAGTTCATTTATAGCAGTAACCTTCATTTTGTATGCCGGTGTCAATCCTCTTAAAACTTTTGAAATAATTTCATCTTCACTTAAGGTTCCTCCACAACATTTAATACCCAAAACAATTTCATTTACTCTTTCCATAAAAGCAGAAATTCTTTCATCTTCTTCCATTTTCAGATTTTCATACCTGACCTGGAAGCTTTCAAGTTTTGCAATTTTGACTATGGAATGTCCTTCATTCAATGTTTCCAAATGGTCCCAAATAGCTTTAGCAGTAGACCTATCTGATAATCCCATGATTTGCTGATCTGATAATGCGCTCAAAAGTGCTTCTCTTGCTTTGCAATCATTTTCCTCATCTTTAGTTAGATTTGGTGGATTAGGCTGACCGGGAGTAGGAGCACTATAGCCATTCTTTGTCACTTCCCACATGCATTTTCCAAGGCAATTTAGATGTGTCTTCATTCTGATCTTCCATATCCCATAGTTGGTTCCATCAAGTTTAGGACTGTCCTTCCTGAAATAGTTAGAAGACATTGGATCTCCTCAAGCTGTTAAACTTCTACAAAAGAGGACTAGGCTCTGATACCAATTGTTAGATCCCAGAGACAACTGAGAGAGGAGGGGGGGGGGTGAATCAATTGTCTAATAAATTCAAACCAAAAAAACTTAACCAACTTTAAAGATTAATACCAGTAAACCAAACTTTTATACCGGTAGATAGTTTTATCAGTTAATTACAGTACCAGTAAAGATTAATGCATGAAATAGAAAGGCAATAACATCCACAACACATAACACCAATATTTGTACGTGGAAACCCTGTAAGGGGAAAAACCATGGTGGGAAACCTTACCCACAATCAGATGATACTACTGTAGATAGTATGTGTATACAAATGGGGTCTGCACATGCAGAAAGGCCAAGCGCCTAGAGCTCACTGTTCAATCACAAATGGGAGTCACACTAACTACAATTGGATGATTAAATCCAATAAAGATGTACTTCTCAAAATAGCATCTTCATATGCTGGATTCAGTACCGGTGTAGTTCTAATAAGTCTTCACAAAACCTTCCATCAACCTTCAAGAGATGTCTGCGTGTATAGCTCTGCTTATTTTTGCATATACTGAATTATTTCTTCCTTTGCATTACTCACTTGATCTTACAAATAAGATCTTACATTTATACCATAACCTAAGACCAATTTTAGTAGGTCGGCTATAAAGGAAATTACAATAAAATCAATTTATAAATAAAACAATAACCGATGCAATAACCGATACAACATGTCGGTTGAATGTATTTACAATAATAATAAATCATCTCCATGATGTACCATGCTGATCTGGAATAGAAAAGCCTGCCGATGCTTATCCTGGACCTATTTGCCGGTAGCAGCAAATATGTAATTACAAATATACCAATGAAAAAATCTCCAAGATAAAGTGTCCAAACGATGTCTTTGACAAAACCAAGTATTCTCCATGTAGTTCCAAGTGCCGGTGTACAATATATCTTGTCGGTGTACCGGATACTGATGACTGTGCATAAGTCACTTGCTTGCTGGTGAACATTTTTGATTCTTCAAAGTGCCAGAGTTGATAAGTGATAGTAGGTGTTGACATCAATGACAAAACCATACCAAAATACCAACAAACTTCCCTTCCATGAATGATTGTTGGAAGTGCTGGTGTAGAGTGCTTCAAATGCTACAACAATGGTAATGCTTGTAGAATGTTGTCCAAAGATAACCTCCAAGAGCTTCAACCTGCAAAAGATCATCAACTTGCTAAGAAAATCCCTCCAAATGCCTTTGAAATTGATAGATAAAGTCCCTAGAAGGAAACCAAACGTCAGTGAGTGCATATAGAGGCGTTACAATTCCTTCCGGGTGCATGTGTAATGCTCAAATGACCAACTACAGATTGTTAGATTTGCAGGATGCTAGCACGCCACACAAACATCTCCACGTTGTGGTTGTGTCCCCAAAGGTGACAAGATGGTGGCATTGGTGATATTTCAGCTAGAGCAGACAAGGATGGTTTAAGTGGACAAAAGGACATGATGGTGAATCTCGACTTGCGATGACATGGAGGAAGGCGCCATTTGTTGCATTAATCATAAGGAATAAGATTTTTGACACTACAACAATAAGTAACAATCTAGGATAGAAAATAATTTGAAGTTGTGGAAGTCTATTGATCAAGGCCAGCTAAGGAATCATGTTAGTTTCCTTATCTTCTTTCCATTCTCTATTTATATTACTCTTGATTCTTCTATTTGTCTAAACCCAAATCTACGCAAGCCTTTTGTTGCCAATATACCTAGATTTGAATCCCTTACCCTTTTACATTTGTCTATGGTGATTTGCCTTATCATGTCTTTTATTGCTCATGATCACAATAGAAAACACCACTTGTCATGGATATTTTCCCTTAGGGATTTTATTTTATTTCTATCATTGATACACACTACTACTTAAGTTTACACACACTATCCAATTTATAATAGCTCTTTTATGAAAATTTGATTTCAAGAACTCAGTTAGGGACTAAGTGAGGTAGCCTTCTTTAAAACTTGGTCCTTTTTTTTTAATCTCACATTTGTATGTAGATTATCTAAGCATTTTGTAGTGTCATACATTGTATCCCTTTTACAAATTCAAAAACTTATTTTTGACTCACTTTGGTGGTTACGCCTCATGCCCCTAATTCATATACAATTGTGCTCAACCCATGACTGCTTTTGGAAGCCCAACACAATCCTATGCTCACTTACCTTGATTTTAGCTCAAATGGCTAGTGCTTTGGAACCTAGTGCCACAGTCTTGTCAATTTGGGCCCAGATTTGAAATCATAACATTATGAAATTTAAGGAGCAAGCAAGTACTCTTTGATGCCAACCTTCTTAAAAAATTAAACCCAAAAATTTGTAAGTTGTGTATAAATACAATGCCTTACTTGATTTTAATATCTACATATTTCATGTTCACATTTATATCACCCCAATTGAGAATTCAATCAAGCATCTTCAAGGCAATTGAGGAGAAATTTGAAGTCAAGCATTCAAATTCAATAATCATGATCAAGTTACGTGTTTATTCATGAATGAAGGTATGCATTAAGTCCTATCAAGCAATTCCAAGATTTGTGTGAGACTTTGAGGTAAGGAGTTTCATATCAAGTTATAATTTGTCAATTCATTCATTTCCTTAAGGTTTTCAACCTCTTTCCTAGTAGGGTTAAGCTCTCTTTCATCCATCATTTCTATTATGGAAGTGGAAGCACTTACCCAAGATTTAACATAGACAAATCCCTATACAACCCAACATTTCCCCTCTCTTTGTGTATAGGTTATAGATCTAACCATTGAAAGTGGTAGAATTATGTAGAGTAGACCAAGGAACATAGCTCTAGATTTTGAACAAGTAAAAACCCTCAGACTAATTGGGCTAGTTGTGTTGGTGTTTTCCAATTGATGAATCTAAAAACCCTCTAAATGTTAACCAATTCTTATTTTCAAGGGAATTTAGATTAGGTTCCAACAAACAATGTTCAACCCTAAGACTAAAACCTTACGCACTTTTGGTTTTGCAAGACCAAGGGGTAGCCCTATAACAATACCTATTGAACACAATGTACCACTGAGAGGGGGGTGAATCAATGGTTCCTAAATTATTTTCCCTTTTAAAGCAACCTCAGAATACCAGTTGTTATCCTAAGCACTAAATAATCAAACCAGTAAGATAAATGAGAATACCAAAAGAGACAATAAAACAAATGCAACCCACAACACAAATTATATTGGGTGAGGACCTCCTAGAAAAGTGAGGGCCTCCTAAGAAAAGTGAGGACCTCCTAGAATGTCCTCCTAGAAAGCTAATATGAAAGAAACAACAAATTTGGCAAGTACAGACGCCCATGATCAAGGGGTCTACCACTACCATGGATGTCAATGGCATTTCTCTTTATGTTTGGGATCTTATGATCTGTGTTACTCTGATTGGATTTCCTTTTCTATTACCTTGATTTTTGATGAAAAGTCTATTTGAAGATTGCAATAATGTGGAAGACTATAATTTTATAGTCTAGTTGAAAACCAACTCTCATCATCTTAGAAGTCAAACAGGTGGATGTACTACCCCCAAAGATGGGAGGAAAGAACTTGTATCTTTTGTAGCAAAGACGTAGTTGAAACTAAGTGACACTTCATGATGTAACATATGAGGATATTTGTAAGCAGTTTGAAAATACTTTGAAGGTGGACAGTCTAAACGAACTCTTTGAAAAAACAAGCCTTTACAAGTTAGCAAGCTTCCTCGTCAAGATTTATAATAAAAAGCAGATCGAGAAAGAAATTTGATAATATGTTAATGTTGTGACTTTTAATCTCTTAGACCACTAGATTTGTGATGGTCACTAAAATTCTTCTATTCATTCTTTCAAATGACTTCTAAATTAATTATCCGTTACTTAATTTTTTATACAGTCATTTAAACTGTACAAGAATGTTATAAAAAAGAAAGAAAATCTCTCTTTTATTATACAAACTGAAACAACTTTAAGTCTTATAATGCAATCAAAGTCATCTCATTCCGTATTCAAATAGATTATTTGAAAGGATTATATTTTTTTAAAGCTTTAGGAATCCATCACCCATAGGATTAATGTCTAAATCAATTAGTTCTTGCATGATGGGAATCCTCAAATTTGCCTTTATTTTCACATCACAATTTGTACAGACCTTAGGATATGAGAATTTTGGGAAGCTTAACTAATTGAAATAATAACATTACCTTTAGTGGCCCAATATGAATGTGGTTAAGTGGGTACATGATAGGAGATCTTTTAAAAGGTACGCTTAGGTAAGTAGGGCCTCTATGTTGGAGATAATGTAATAATTTTGTTTGAATCCTCTCTTAGGAAAACATTGATATGGACAAAGCTACTTATCAAAAAAATATATACAAACTTTTTTGTTTAATAATGTGAGATGGAAAAAAATTACTTTTTGATATTTGAATTGAGTAAATAAAATTAATTTGGTTTTTGTCATATTATGTTAGTTAAATAGTAGTGTTGTTGTTGTGACCATCAAGGTTCAAATTTTCATTGGGCTATTGTGATCATAAGTTTCTACCTTTGCTGATCCAATGTGCTCGCTGGTTTGAGCCTCTGCTTTGATAAATGGAGATAAGGTCTCTTGGTTGTGACCTCACTAGTTCATAGCTTTGGATAAAAAACATTTCATGTGGGGTGAAAACTTTATTAGGTACTATTTAAAAAAAAGGTAAATAAAATTAAATAATTGATGAATAATTAGTTGAAATGGAATAATTTGGATATAAATTAAGTGTAAAAATTAAATAAATTAAATTTATGAGTAAGTTATAGTTTTAGTGTACATCTCTCTATCAAAATATTGGGAATCTATTTTTAAGATGTGAGTACATTCTATCATTAGTTTTATGATTCCAACCATGTATGTTCTTGACTCACTTTCTTCAGTATAGAGTTGAGCTATAAGCATGTATTTAAAATTATATCGCGAATAAGATTTGAGATAGTTTTAGATCTTGAAACATCTTCATCTCATTTTTTGGTATCTAAAATTGTCTAAGGATAGGTCATGTTTGCAAACAATTCTTAGTTAGACCTTTAGATCGACCAATTCAATAATCATGAACCAAGGCCAAGAACAACAAGAAAACATGCAATGTGCCTCTAGGATGATGATGTAATGTTAATGTAATCTCTTTTGTCTACTTACAAATTGATTCATAAATGTGCTTCCTAGTTATGTCATATGATTATTCTCCCTTGTCAAATTGCTAGATGGACTAATTCAATGATGGTGAACCAAAGCGGATAACAAAAAGAAAGAAAGAAAGATGCTCCTAGGGTGATGATGGAATGTTGATTTAATAGCTTTTGTCCTCTTGTAAATTGATTCATTAATGTTCTTCCTAATTATGTTACATGATTCTTTTTCATTAGGGTTGGTCTTTAAATGTACCACCCTAGAGTGCAATTTGAGTATTTCATACTTTAGTTAACTCATAATGGTCAAGTGAAAAAGGTGGTAAATGTTTGGATTTAATTTTTAAATTTGAAAATGTGGGCTTTAGATCTAGAAGCATGAAATTGATCTAAAGTAAAATCAAGGTGAGAAAATAGAATGTTTAGGGATTGGAATGAACAATGGGGACAAATATTGTAAATATTTAAGAATGGATGGAGTTATTTGTGAATGTCCATGCAAAATAAACCATCTTACATATGTGTAGATGAATTGAAGACATCCAATGCACATGGGCCCAAAATATAAGGGAAAAGGGTATGGGTATATAATTTTAACCAATATATTTTTCCTCCACTTTGAATTTCATGTGAGCTATTATGAAAATTAGTGTCAAAGTAAAATGAAGTATTCAACTATAGTAAAATGTATTATATAACCTAAAATTTTCTTATTATGCTTTTGCATTCATTATATTGTTCATAATATAAGTGTGCCTGTAGTCCACTCTACACGTATTTTTAGCCTCATCGATGATCATGCCTTAGTTGTACATCCAAAACTACCACAAAAGAGAAAATTATATATCTTAAGGAACCATCTATGACCCCTAGCATAGATTGTAGGATATTTTTGCTCCACATTGTAGAAGGTTTTGTTGAATTCTATAGTAAAATTTCACCATCTTTTCTCTTATTTAACTATGTTTTCTCATTCATAGATCCTAAATACTTAACTTATGAGTCCATATACAAGAAAATTATTCCCTCTAATCCCTAATTATGTCATCTCATTCCAATTTTTTTAAAAAGCTAGCTCTCCTCTCAAGCACCAAAAAACTGTAGGTCATCTATTGATGCAACTGTAAGGAAGGAAATTTGCTACCTCAAGGATGATGAATCCTTGAGAACAAACTATCCCTCCGATACCTCTTCGAACTGGTGCTGGGATGAGCCAAGGGATAACAGAGTTGTGTAGGAAGTGTCAGAAAGCTAAGATGACTCTCTAGATGACTCCACTGAGCCTCTGTCCTTGGTACAAGCACACAGAGCTAGGCCACCAACACTCATCCCATACAGACGAAGTGTAGAGTTCAAGCAAAAAGCTCTGGACGCATTGACATAATATATTAACTAATAAAAAGGTATTAAAATAAAGCGATAACACAGAACGCGAGACTAAACCAGAAGATAAAAAGGAATGAGAGAATATTACATGTGGTCCATGCTATGAAGCCTCGCGCAAGTTAATCTCTTCCTCACGATGATGTACCTACACACATGCAAGAGAGAAAATGTTGGGGGTTGTGTTTTGGAGACTGCCTAAGTTAGACCGTCGTTTTGGTGTTTCCGCCTGCATGAACAACCCAAGAAGCCACGAGAATAATAAAATGATAAAGATAATTAAAAGATGCAACAAGTGATTGATAAAAGGTATTGGAAAATGAAAGAGAGAGATCAAGGAAACTCCTCTTTCATGAACGATTGTTGGAAATGCTGGCATAGAGTGCTTAAAATGCTGCAACAATGGTAATGCTTATAGAATATTGTCCAAAGATTACCTCCAAGAGCTTCAACCTACAAAAGATCATCAACTTGCCAAGAGAATCCCTCCAAATTCCTTTGAAATTGATAGATAAAAGACTTGGAAGGAAACCAAAAGTTGGTGGGTGCATACAGAGGCATTACGATTCCTTCTAGGCACAGACATAACACCCAAATGGCCGCATGCAGACTATTAGATTCACGGGATGCTAGTGCATCACGTGGATGTCTTTGCGCTGCTCTGTGGCCCCGAAGGTGACAGGTTGATGGCGGCGGCGATATTTCAGCCAAAGTTGACAATGATGGTTTAAGTGGACAAAAGGACAAGATGGCAAAGCCCAACTTCTGATGACATGGAGGAAGGTGCCATTTGCCACATTAATCGCAAGCGATAATATTTTTGACACTACATTTTGCCTCCACTTTAGCGAGCAGTCCTTTGCAAAGGGATGCAAAGCTAACGTAGAGGAAGATACAGAAAAAACAAAAGTCACGATAGGGGGGTAGATTTTTGTTGATCAGACGAGGTTGCCCCCAGTGAGATGATGCTAAAATTTGGAATACATATAAAGGAAAGGATAAGATAACCAGGGAAAACTTTAAGAAACCCCCCCCCCCTTGGACAAGGTGTAAAAACCTCGCGAAAGTTGTATAATTCTGAGGAAAATTTTAATTTTACTTGCAAATTTTTGTGGTTTACGGAGAAAAATAATAATCTCCATTGGTGAATTAGCCATGATCACTCAATGTTTGTGAAAAATCCTGGCAAATTGTAATGTTTTTAAAACCCAAAAAATATTTGCATGGGCGAATTGTAATGTTTTTAAAAACAAAAAAATATTTGCATTGGCGATTTCAACCTATTTTCAAACCATTAAAAAAAAATATTGGCGATTTCAACCTATTTTCAAACCATAAAAATAAAATATTGGCAATTTCAAGCTATTTTCAAACCATAAAAAAAAATTGGAGATTTCAAGATATTAAGTTTAAGTCATTAAAACACATGGCACACAGTCGTCAACTCTCTGCCTGGAAGACTGCCCATTAGGGCATCTCACAACCTAGCGACAAGCCCTTATGACTCTCTCTATCACAAACTCACAAGCTCAAAATGCTAAGCCTTCATAACCTCGAGATCTAGCGACTAAGGGAAACTGAACTGCCACTTACCAATTCTTGACCACAAAATGTTAAGTCCTCATCACCGCAACGACTTGGAGATAGTGGTAACTTTAACCCTTGTCGTGTACTACTCATCAAAATAAAACTGTTTATCTCTTAACCGCTAGCACTTCACTCGCAAGCTCAAGGCTTGATCAGGTCTTCAGACATTTAACTTCGCGAGTTGGCGATAACCATTAAACCTAACCACAAACTATCTAGTCGCTAGCTCATGACCTAAAAATGCTAACATTAAACAAACATGAGATATAGTGACAATTGTATGAAATGAGTTACTTGCTAACTCTCGCAGCTATAATGTATGACATCAGACCAACTCGAGACCTCACGACCAAAGCAATTTCACTAACAATCTCTAGCTCAGTAACATAAGATGCTAACACCCAGAAAGCTAGAGACCTCGCGATGTAAACCCAAACCAACTTGTCGCTAGCTTGCGGCTTGATCACATCTTCATACATTTTACCTCACGAGCTGGTGATAACCATAAAACTTAACCACAAACTATCTGGTCGCTAGCTCACAACCTAAATTTTTTAAGGCTTGGATGCTGACTCATTCCTGAGGAACTAGTTTGAAGGTTTCTCCTGAGTCGAGGTTTATTAAACAAGCAAGGACAACGGTTTCAGAGGCATAAAAGGATTGGATAGCTTCTGAGTTAGAGATGAGAGATCACATATTTCTCTGACAAATAAGAGCTCAGGTTGCTTGTTGTCAGGGATTCTGAAGCAGAATTTGTCCAATCAAGGAGGAATAAAATCAGAACAAAATTGTTAACAATAGATGAGCCTTAGCAGGATGCAGTGGATTTGATAGGCATGACATGACTTCTAGAGTCTACAGTCATGTTGAAAAACACCAAAATGATGATTTTTCACGTGAATGAGCATCACCAAATGAAGTGTGAAAATGTTATAAATACAATGGAGTGGTGACTTAATTGTAAGAAGAGAAAAGAAACCTTTTTCATTTTCTAAGAGTGGTTTTTTCCTCAGAAAGGAAGATGATGTTTGAGCAGGATCGTGCATGGAGTTGTTTTGTGCTCTATGATACCGGATGGGTGTTTTTTTGTTTTCTTCTGTGTGAGTTTGTTTATTGTCAGAGGGGTTGTGAAAGTGAGAAGGATTGCCAGAGGGGGTGTGAAAGCCTTTTCTTGTCAAGAAAGGCCAAGCATGGAACATCCTCTGCTTCTACTCTACCATAGGATGGCAAGGGGTTTGAAGAAGGAGCTCGTAGAGGAATGAAAGAAGGATTTGTTTGGGTGGGGAGTGGCAACCAGTCATCTTTGTGACAACATGGAAGCTACGACCCCCCCCCCCCCCCCCCCCCCCGCAAACATATTACATTTACCCTAAAGATCCTGTTTCCACTTTCCCTGATCATGGGCATGAAGGCTTGAGCTCCTCTTTCCATTTTCTCTATTCTTGGGCATGAAGGCTTCCTCCTCTATTTGGAAATAATCTGTTGGACAAAATGTAACATCTCACATTCCATCCAAAGGCATCAGGGTGATAATGGCATGGCTCAAGCCGTTTTGCAAGTTGTATAGTCATTGGGGTTCCTTTTTTGGTTCCAGTAGTGATTCTAGACTCTAGATGAAGGGAGCAAGTTGTATACTGTATAGTCATTTACAGAGAAAATGAAAAGAATTTAGTGTCAAGCTTTGTGCAGGTTCTTGAAGGAGTTATATATAAATTTATTTTGTGTATAATTTTATCTCTTTCAAATGATCAGAATCACGAGTTTTAACTTTTTTCATTTGTTGCATTGTTATGGTGTATGCAATTTTTCATTTAATGCTTCCTATTAATTATTATGCCTAGGAATGGAAAATTTCTGTTAGTCTGGAATCATATTAAGGATTCACCTCATTGTAGTTGGTGGGTGGATTATAGTCATAGAACACCTCCATATATATTACATAAACATCCATAGCATATAAAATCATAAGAGTATTAAGAATGAAAGTATCAAACACCACAATAGATAGGAATACAACATAATTAGCAAAACATGCATGCAACTCAATTAAAGGGAATATCTTTTGAGGATCCAATTCCATGATAGATATTATAGAAAAATCACAATTTCATAATCAAAGGCAAACAAGAAAACATATTCACCCACAATGAATCTACTATTATAATTGGAAGGTCACTTCACCAAGTCAACATTAAGACAACAGACCAATGCCTTATCCTAGGGCATAGAGTCACTTACAATTCAAAGACAACATGATAATACAATTCAATAAGATTCATTTGTAGATAAATAGGAATGAAATTATGAATAATGCCATTACATACACAACCCAGATTCATATGTAAACTGAAAAACCCTTGACCATTCAATTCATAGTGAAAATATAAATTCAACACAAAGACAATTATGTGAAGATCTCAAACTGCAAATGATATTGATATTATATTCATAATGAATCATGATATCAGAAAGTAAATTCACAATGCGATTCAGCTATGCACTTATCAAATTCTTGAATAGTTGAGCTATTATAACTATATAAGAGTATTCAAGTTTCAACATCAATAAAAGTGGCCAACTGGCCATCCCTCTCTACCGATCAAAAAGAAAAAGTGGCCATCCCTCTCAAATTAATCTTGGAATTCTTTTATAAGATGAGGATTCAACAAGCTTATAATTACTGTGAGGAATCTTGGGTAGCAACCTCAACCTGACATTTCTTCTTTGGCTTTAGCATGGCTTGCCACCTGTCCACCTCTTTGTTTGTTGGCCAACTGAATGCCTTTACCTCTTCCAAATTTGCAACTGAATCTATCCATTTGGCATCTGTAACTTCCTTGGACTCAACAATAAACTTTGTATGGTCAACCTCAACCTTGAACAGTGAATCAAGCACACCGTTAAGGAAATTAGCATCAACCTGTTCATTTATATGCTTGATTATTTCTTCTTGCTCCAGAATCAAATCAAATTCACTGGTCCAATTAGAAACTAATTTCAAATCTCCATTACTACCATAAATTGAAGGCACCAATTTACTATAACTTTCCCAAATGTCTATAATTTTTCATTTATAAGCACATCCTTCCCTGTGAAAAATGCATAAGCTGCATTCATTACCTCCACCATGTCTTTATTGTCACTGATCTTTGATCTTGGGAGGGAACTCATCACTATACATCATTGCAGTATCTAGCTTATCCATTAATCTGGTTCTCCCTGACCAAACATTGAACAAAGGTCCAAGAAAAGCGACAACCTCAAAGGATGTTTTACTTGCCTCTTTCAAAGAAATGTGCAAATCATGCACTACCATCAATTTTCCTTTCAATACATTAATCCCGTGTTTCAGAATTCCTAGCACAACAAAGATAGCCTTGACATTTTGTTCATTTTCAAGCTTTTCAATTTTCCTTGTGTTTTCGTCCATTTTTTCTCTCACATCAGCTTGTATTTCTTGTACTTGTTATGTTACTTCTGTAATCTATATTGGAGGGGGCTCATTTGCAATTTTTTCTTTCAACTCCACTAACTCTTCCTCCAGAGCACCCTTCTTCATCAGTGTCTCTTCATATTTTTTAGACAATGCAATCAATTGGGTATATGTTTCTGTGTATCTTGTTGACAAATCCTCTATTTTTGATAAATTAATGAACGAAACTTGAGTAAAAAATGAGGCAATCTCCATGTCAGTTGTGTTCTGCAAGTTCTAGATCATTCTCTCAGCTTTCTTTTCTACTTAGATATTTAGAAGGTGGGGATTTTGAGTGGAAGGGGCCAAAGACCAAGCAACAAGTATCTTTGACTTAGGATTAAATCCTGTTCCTCTTATTACATCTCCAATTTCAAATTCAGTTTTAAAAATTGGGTCCTCTTGCTTCCTAATCTGATCAATAATAAAAATACACTAGATATCCCAATCGGGTATCATAATCATACTAGTACTCTTAATCAATTGTCTTCCCTATTCGACAGATATTTTCTCCCTGTCAGGATCATATTCCTACAGTGCCTTGATGATCTCCTCTTTCTTTTCTTCATTTGCTTCCTCTATGATTAGATTTTGTCTGAATTGTTTTTGTTTCAACCTTGTCAATTTTTTTTCAAATTTATCTGACTTAATAAAGTCATCATCTTTCATGAACTCATTTGACAACATCACTCTCATCAAAGCCTTAAGCAAGGGATTTGTTTGTTTCTCCCTATTCTTCATTCTGCCCTACTTCTCTGAGACGTGTCCTTATTTGATGAAAGTAGTGTCCTTGTTTTGTAACGATTGGTCTAGCAGGGTCTCTCCTCACAATTGTACCGACCTCATTGGTTTTTTGTTTCTTTGCAGCTGGCACTCGGGTAGATTGAACTTCATCCCTACTCTCTACATCATCAACAAACACACTAAGTGGCCTCTATTGGCATTACAACAGAACCAGGGAGATTGTTGGCATTTTTTAGAGGATATTGAGAAGGTTGTTGATGATTATGGATATAACTGATTAAGGATGTTTACTGTCTTAATAACATTATTTTGTCATTGATGTCAAGAAATTAATTTTCTGATTTAGTATGATGTTGCCATATCTTGAGAAGATTGATTTGATGAGTATAAAGATGTCGGTAAAAGACACATAAAGAATGTGATGAATAAGGGGAGGAATACGTTATTCAATGCGCAACTATTACCGAGTTAGACAATGATGAGATCATGATGTTTAGATTGTTTTGATATCCTACATATGTTGTTGATTGTAAGGTTAATACTATACTATGTCACCAAGCAAAGAACCTAGTCGGTAAACCCTAAGGAACCTAGTCGGTAAACCCTAAGGTTATCGCTATCGGTTAATGAAGGCGGAATGTCTACCAAATGAAATTTAGTATTTACCAAGTAACAACTGAGCTATAACAGAATGCATTGGATGAATAAAATCATCATTTAATGAAGGAAGCTAATGAGCTAGAGTTGATTAAATGATTGGTATGCTGTGCATGAAGTCTATTAAGAATCTATGGCAATGGAAGATTGGCAGGAAGATCTACATCTTAGATTGAACTGCAATACCCTAGCACAAGTTCCAAGAAATGTATGCAAGTTCCAAGGCAAGGTAAAACATTTTCAGATCGAAGGATACATTGAACCTAGTCAAGATTGAAGATCTGATGGCTATGATTGATCATGGGAAATGTGATCAAGGAGATTAAGCGGTTAGCAAATTGTTTATAAATAAAGAATTGTTGATAAACAATGCATGCAGGCAAGTGTAAGCACAAAGATGCTACATAGTGATTACCGAGCATAGAAGCTTGAAGACCTGTTTGATTAACAGAGTATAGAGCCCAACAGAGGGACAAGATAAGTCCTATAACTAGGAAGTATTGAGCAAATAAGAATCTGCTTTAGCATTTTAGATGTAAAGTTGCAGATATATTCTTATTACTGTTATTTTGTAAAGTGACAGAAAATCTCTTAACCGAGTGGACTTAATAGTCTTATTTGTAAAACCCTCTAGCAAGGTAACATTCTAGTTGAGTGTTTGAAATCCTTTGACAAGGTCACTTCTAACAAAGTGAAGATCCTAACAGATCTGAGGGAAATACCTTAACTGGGTCACATCTAGCAATGTGTTTGTAATGTTTAATAGGATTTGCTTTTAACCGAGCATACTCTAGAAGAGTATATTTCTTAGTGGGTCCGAAATCCCATAGTGGTTTTTCCCTAATTGGGTTTCCACGTTAAATCTGGTGTTAAATGTGTTGTGATGTTATCTGTTTATGAGTTTGCATGTTTTATAGTTTTGGTTACATATATCTGTTAAGGCTACCGAGGTTGAATCTGTTGATTTTATGGATTATTAAGTTTGTATGATTCACCCCCCCTCTCATCTTGTTGGCTATTGGCATCTATACTTTACATTTAGTATCAGAACTTAATAGACTCTTGCCATGTGAAGAATGCCCATCTTGGGGGTTTTGGTACTAAGCAGCCACTTTTGGAATTTGAGGCATTTGTTCCATCAGAGTTTCATATAAACTCAAGATTTTGTTAATCCTCTCTAGGTACGAGCTATCAGGGCAAAAACCTAAGAAACTAGGGTCAGCAGCCTTCAATTCTTCTTCAACTCTCATCAGTTTTTTCCATTTTCTTCTCCTTTCTTGTACTTCATCTTTTCTCAGCAAATTTCTAACCACATCTTCATCATCCAATGGTTCATGGTCCTTTATTGTGGCCCAAGGTGTCATTTTTGGCAATGCACGTTTAATAAATTGTTCAAGATCACAGAATCTAGACACATCATTAACCAACCTATACTATTTAAGGAAATTGTTTACTTCATCAAAGGAACTCCTACTAATGGTAAAATCAGATGCAACCCAAAGCCTAGGAAGAAGAGAACCCTTGCTGTGTTTGTCAAGGTATTCCTTTTCAACTAGGGTCAATTCCCAGATAAACTCCATAAAAGTAAACCTAATTGGAATAAATTTTGGTAAAATATGGGGAGGCTGAGGATACCCATAGACTCTGATCATAGTAAAGTTATAAAAAAAATAAAAGTCCCCCCAGTTATGTGAAATAGACCAGTTTGGAACATATTGGTAAGGTCTCAAAACTCTCCTAACATTAATTGACAATTGTTCCCTATTTATTCCTAGCATTTCCATAATTGGCTAAACAATCCAATTTTCAAAGAAAAGGAAAGAAGAATGGGGAGAACTACTATCCCAAACCTAGGTCCATCTTTGTATTGGTATTAAGACACCCAATTCTTCTTTGAAAAGCTCCAATTCTTTATCGAAGAACTCAACATTATATAACAAGATTAAATGTATCAACAATGAATAATGCTTGAATGTAGGGCTGGGTGCACCACTCTGAATTTCAACTAGAGCATTATGAATGTGTTCAACCATATAGCCCGCATAATCGTAATCTTTGTTAACATCTGGGTGTTGAATGCCCATAGCCATCATCAGTAATTTAGCTAACACTATTGAATCTCCATCAAAACCCAACACTCTGCATAATCCATAGATTGTATAATGCATATAATGGTGGAAAGGTGTGATGTCAAATGGTGGTTCGATACTCTCTGCAATTATAACTGGTTTCCTATTCACCCTAGGCATGTATCTGGGCATTGCATGCTTCTTGATAACACCTTTGTATTTTTCATAATCCTCTACAATCCGCTCCAAATCTATATCTGTACATGTAGCACCAAAAATATGGAATTCTTCAACAAAGCTAGCTCTGTTAATTGAAACTAGGGAAGACTAGTTCTTTCTTCTGATTACCCTAGATATTGGACAATAGAATTTGGCCAACTCTTTGATGAAATCCACATCAACATACACATCTGACACAATTAACTTTGCCATATTTAAATCCCAAGGGTTTGACATTAGGACACCCTTAGCCCTATTATTCCAGAAATAATGAAATAGAGTAGAACCAGTCATATTAAGTGTGGTAGGGTTTCTACATTGGGTCCATAAACCTTTCCATGCCAAATCATTTGTATTCAAAGCAATGGAAGTCCCTGGCAGCATATCTGCAAATTCTTCTTTGTATTTCTTAACCGTCTTTTCCTCAGTGGCATTGGCCTTGGAACCTCTAGGTCCTACTCCTCCACTTGTCGTGGCCTTGAGCTTGGGCTTGGAATGTCCAGTTCCACTCGTCGCCTGGCTCATTTTAGCTGCAAGAGAAAAACTTAACCAATTTTTTGAAATTTTCCCACACCCAACACTCCGAATTCTCCAACTTTGTTGCAGAGCTCAATTCACTAGATTACCTCAAAGATAGAATTCATTAATGCAGTTATACAAAATCTTGGCTTGATCATGCAATTTATGGTATTTGGGCACCGTCACTTCTCTCAAGTCTCATTAATTGCCACACTTGCATGAACTAGCTACTGTGGCATTAATTCAAAGCTGAAGTACTCAAGCAAAATTTGAATTCATGCCCTTCTATTTGATTGGTGATTGCCATTCAAAACTTTTACAGAACCCGGCAAAAAAGTCCATTGTTAGTGAGTTAGTGACAATACTACCAAATCCTCTTAATCGCAAGCTCGCAACCCCTTTTACGAATCCACAAAGAATCTCGCGAGTGAGCGACAACCATTAATCTTCATCAAGCCCTTCAGTCGCAACCTCGCAACAACATTTGTAATATTATTTCTTTACCTACGAGCTGGCGACCACTGCAAATCTAACAAAACAACTTATTTCATCACAAGCTCGCAACTAGAAACTTAACTTGACTTAAACCCTTGCGATCCCGCAACCCTTGCGATCCCGCAACAATAAGACACTTAACCACTGTCACATGCTCGCAACACTTTTTGACTTAAGACTTACAAATCCGCGAGCATGCGGTGACCACAAAATCAGACCAAAACTTACCTGTCACCAGATCACAACTTAAAATGCTAAATAACTTCAAAAACTGTTAGCAAGTGATGAAACCAACTAAGCTGTGATACCAACCACATTGCAGGATCGCAAATTAAAATGACTTAACCACGAACACCTCGCGACCTTGCGATAACATAAAATCACACCCAGTCACAACCTCGCAACATAAAATGGTATTTGGGCGCCGTCACTTCTCTCAAGTCTCATTAATTGTGCACTTGCAATCAGTTATAACAACCCAAGAAACAAATCCATGTGTCAATCCCCATCTTTAATCGCACACTCGCAACTAGTTATAACAATTTGGAAAAGAACCAGCGAGTTAGCGACAATGCTA
Organism: Cryptomeria japonica; assembly: GCF_030272615.1. NCBI lineage: Eukaryota > Viridiplantae > Streptophyta > Pinopsida > Cupressales > Cupressaceae > Cryptomeria > Cryptomeria japonica. Next base: position 683,601,053 of record NC_081407.1, on the reverse strand, counting down.
CCAAATCCTCTTAATCGCAAGCTCGCGACCCCTTTTATGAATCCTCAAAGAAGCTCGCGAGTGAGCGACAACCATTGGTCTTCATCAAGCCCTTCAGTCACAACCTCACAACAACATTTGTAATATTCTTTCTTTAGCTATGAGTTGGCGACCACTACAAATCTAACAAAATAACTTATTTCATCGCAAGCTCACAACTCGAAACTTAACTTGACTTAAACCCTTGCGATCGCGCGACAACAAGGCACTTAACCACCATCGCATTCTTGCAACACTTTTTGAATTAAGACTTACAAACCCGTGAGCATGCGATGACCACAAAATCAGACCAAAACTTACCTGTTGCCAGATCGCAACGTAAAATGCTAAACAACTTCAAAACCTAAGAGCAAGTGATGAAACCAACTAAGCTGTGATACCAACCACATCACATGATCACAAATTAAAATGACTTAACCACGAACACCTCACAACCTTGCGACAACATAAAATCACACCCAGTCGCAACCTTGCAACATAAAATGGTCAAGTGCAAAACATCTTGTGAGGTAGTGACAACTAAAATCTCCCAGTACTTGCAAGCTCGCGACTTAAACTGACTTGATGATAAATGACCTGCGAGCTAGCGATAACCATAAAATCTCAATTTTTTTTTCTCTTGACCACAGTGACCCAACGAGTACCAACAAAAATTGATGTTTTATGTTAATTTACCATCTTAAATAGGTGCAAGTAGTGGCACACAAACCATTAATGACTTAGTACTTACTCGCTAACTCTCGTGGTTATAATGCATGGCATCAAACCAATTCGAGACCTCACGACCAAAGCAATTTCATTAACAATCTCCAGCTCGCTAACATAAAATGATAACACTCAAAAAACTAGAGACCTTGCGATTTAAACCCAAACCAACACTTGCTAACTCACCACTTAAATTGTTAAACATGAAATTTATCTGCGAGTTAGAGATGAAACATTAAACATGTCTCCTTGTCTCAATGTCTGACCAACCATTTGACCACACTTGATGTTGACATGGACAAATAAAGAGAGGACAACTTATATTTTCAACACACGACAACTTCGGTTTAATAGCCAACTAAGACAAAGAAAAAACACAAAACCCTAATCGCCATGAACATCATGTTAAACATTTAAATTTTTAATGTAGAACAGTAGAAAGGTTCTAGCAGTAACATTTATGCAATATGAATAATTTTATGGATCCTGTGACACAAATTGTTGCATTTCATGTTCAAGATAATGTGGAACCAAATACCAATTTACTAATAATTCAATTGTTTACTAATAATTCAAAAAATAAATTCTAATTGTTTACTAATAATTCAAGTTCACAATTAAAAATATGAAATAAGTATCTGTTCTGATTGACAAATTCAAGAAATACAATATCAAAAATCATCAATGACAACTATAGTATTACAATTTTGCAAATTGAAATTGTAATATGACTCAAGAACTGTAGTATAGTTATAAATACCTATAAATTGACTGCCAATTCACTTCAGTGACTCACTCCAAGGCTTCTATATCCCAAATGGACTCAAGATCCAGAAACTGACTAGTACTAACAGGTTCATCTTCATTCTGAGTTGGGTATTCAAAAATTTCTTCGGCTTCATGCTGAATTTGAGTCTGTGATCCATCATTTGTCTTAGCACTAGCACTAGCAGTAGCACCAACAACTTTTAAAGTGTTGCACAACCCTCGTCTTTCATGCATGGAATTCCAGATTGCCAGTGCCCTATCATATGGAAAATCTCTAACATTATACTAGGTTACAAACAACCTCAAGCAAGTTTCCAAATTTTTATCTAATTTGTTTATGATCTTTGATTTCAAAAGCCCTAATGCATTGAAAACTCTCTCATCTTCCACTGACCCCAATATAATTGTTTGACATAAATCAACAAGTTTCAAATATTCTGGTACTGCAATACGCAATGCTTCACTTTGATCTATCCTTTTCTAAAGCCTTGTGATTGATCCAAGTTCAGATGGATTCTCCAAGTTAACCAACCGCTGTTTCATAAGCAATGCAAATTGTTTACATTATTTTTTAAGACGATCTGAATTTAAAATTCCTTCTACTGGCTGTCCATTGCAATATGCATCTTTTGAAAATGTCAATATCAATTCCTCTGGTTTTTTATGAAACATCTTTGCGTCATTTGGATTATCTCCAATTGAATGCCAAAATTGAGGATACACACAACCCATGGCTTCAAGTATTTCTTCTTGAGGGAATCTTTCACGAATCTCAGTTGAAAGTTCATATGCAATAGACTTCAAATTATCACTAACAGATTTAACAATCCTGTCAAAATCTTCCTTTTTAATTAGTAGTGCTCTGCCTTGCTTGCTTGTCTTAGATTGGTGCATTGGTATTTGAAATCCTTTTACAAAGACACATAACTCATTTTTTATATTGAAATGTAAAATTTTTTCAGCATGATTCAAATCTGTAATTATCTGCCACCTAAAAAATTTGGGCTTCGTCCTGTTAGATCTGAATATAGACCATCCAGGCTCAATCATGTCATTTTACATAGAGTGCTATACTCATTGATATACATAGTTATGTCTTGGGCTTTCTTAACAATTTTTTTCATTGAATCTAGCATGGGGAGAAGACTAGCTAAAGTTAACAGAGTCTCTATATCACTTAACTTAGGTAAGAGATCAGGAGCTTTGTCTAGTGTGAGGCATTGCTCATACATTAGTCCGATCAAGGATTGATATTCTATTAGAACTCGTTCCGCTGGTCCATGCAAGGAGATCCATTTGACTCAACATCCCTGAGAAGCTTGTTTCCTGCTGTTACTCCCTCAACAAAAATCTGAAATTCTGCAAAATGTTTAGGACTTCGACAGAAGTATGAGTGGAGCTCGTGGACCAAATCTTCAACTTTTGACACTATAGGGAAATTTCTTACAATTCTATATGCTAAATTTATTTGATGGGCCATGCAGTGAATGCCAACCATGTATGGTACAATACTAGTTTGTAATCTTGCACAAAGACTAGTCCTTTGACCTTGCATTACTGCAACTCCATTAGCTCCAATGCACACCAACTTCTTGGCAATTGTCACGTCATCCATACCAGCAATTTCATTCAAAGCTTTCTTAACTTCCAAATATAAATTTTCTGCTGTTGAATTGCCCCTCATTTTACGAACATAGAGTAGATGAGCTCGGCGGACGTGTTCTTTTACGGTATACACATGCATACAAAGCCAAGCAGTGTTATCTACCGCAGTAACTTCATCTATGGATAATGAAATGAAATTTGACTCTTTTACACTCTCTTGTAAATTTTGCTTTTCCACCTCAGCGAGATAGTTTCCCATTTCCCATCTAGCGTTTATTGACCAATGTGGCATAAGATAGTGAGGAACATTAAAAAAGATAATAAAATACTAAATTTTGGGAAATCTTTCATAGGACGCCCTCTGGACAAAATATGAAAAACAACACTCATCTGAACAATCTTTGCCAGTTTTGCATCTTTCGCTGCATGTTCAAGCCAAACCTTGATTGTATTTCCAAATCCACTATTACCAATCAGTGTCGTTTTGTGGTTATGCTCTTCATATTCCATGACATACTTACCATGAAGACATTCTTCCTTTGATTTCCATCTTACTACTCGTGTTTCCTTTCTGTCTATGATCTGTTTTTCATAAACCTTACCAATATGCTTTTCTATGGTGTCAAACTTTAGCTGCATCTTCTTCTCTCTTTTAGTTTTTCAGCTACAAATCTTACACCTACATTCTGTTTGTTGTTCATCATTATTTGGGATTGGTTCAATGAATGGGTACTTTGCTACTCAATCAATCTTAAAACTCCTTGTCATCTCCCACTCTCGCCCTAGTTTTACTTTCCTTTTTCTTTTCTTCCTACCAACATCATCTTTAGTACTAGCATTTGCATCCGAGTGAATTATCTCATTGTGTGTATCCCTTGGAACATCTTCTGCCATGTCGATATTGTCATCCTCATTTGATTCATTTAACTCAATGACAATCCAACCTTGTGGTGGTGGTGAGCTACTATGAATGGCTTCTGCAACTGCAGAAGTTGATGGACCAAATAATTTGCCAATTCCAAAGAAAGACTTTATGGTAGTATCTTTAAGTTTAAGTTTTGGGCATTTTGATGGCCTCTCAATCCCTTCAGTTTCACTGCCCTAAGGAGTCTTACCCTTGTCTGACATCCCAATCCCTTCACCACCCTGAGGAGTCTCAGTCTCACCCTTGTGTGACATCTCAATCCCTTCACCACCCTGAGGAGTCTCACCCATGTCTGATTGTGACATCTTGAGTCTTGACCTCTCACTATGAATTAAAAGTTAAAACTAATACTATCAAGTATGAACAAATGATTACTCACCTTTATGCCTTCTCAATTTTCTGAATCAGGAATCAAGAATGCATGGACTTGTGTTGCAGGATTGTAACTCTGGCCCTCCGCCCTACAATGAACTTCGACTTTCCAACTCAATTTGCGGAATGCGAATCAAGACTCGAGAGCTCCCAATTTACTAATCAGACAAGAACAAATTGTAAGAAAGAGTGTAAGAAAGAGTGTATTTATAGCAATCCATGATTGCATTTTTGGCAAATTGCGCGGGGCCTGGGCATCGCAATTGCCAATAAACATTTAATTTAATTGCATTTTGGCAAATTACGCGGGCGTGCAATGAACATTTAATTTAAGCGGGGTGAAATGGGTCCTCAAATGCTTATAATGTTTTAATTGATATTGGCGAATTTGGCCGATGTGTGCAATGAACATTTAATTTACCATTGTCGAATTAGGTCCTGGGTACGTGGTCATTTTACTATTACTGGCGAATAATAGAGGTGATCTAATACCCACGTCCGAGTGATTCCAGGTGGATATTACAGGCATGCACATTGACAGTGTGTGGTTAAGGGCGAAGCCAGATTCTACAGTGTACCGTTAACCCCAAAATTCTGGGAGATTTGACCACGATGTTGCCCCAAACTATTCGCATGGAATTCGCCAATTGGCAAAGATTCGCCACTAAAAAACTCTCTGCTGGTGGCTGACCTTGTTGTTTGTGGTTGAGGGTTTGTATATTGTTAGCGTCCCCTCAATTTTCCATTAAAATTTCAAGTTTGCGGGTTGCCTTTTGGTGTTTTTTCCTTTTTGGTCTTTGAATCTCTCCGCTTTGAACCTAAGTCATTGAACCTTTAAACAATTCAAAGGTTCAAGGTTCAAAGCGTGCTTTAGGTAATGTCCTTAGCGGATTTGTCTTAATTAAAAAGCAAGTGCATTGTTGTAATGTGTTTTGAACTTTGTTGCATTGTTGATAACATAACATAAACAAACCTCTCCTTGGAGGAAAATCCTTGGTTAGGGAAAGACGAGAAAAGAAGATGTCATTGGTATAAGATATGCTGGTATGGGTAGTAAGATGGCCATATGATAGGGCGTTATATGTCGGTATGGATAACCATACAATAGGGTGAGATGATTGCCAACATAGATAGCAACATGCTAGATGACCATATGATAGGGAAGGTAGAAGATAAATTTTCTGACATGGGTAGTGACATGCCAGATAGCCATGTGATAGGGCAGATAAATTTGGTAAGCAGTAGATTGGCTGCTACAAAGACAAACACAAAAGAAAAATCAAGAATGGTTTGGCCCCCATGTAGGCGATCTTTGGAACAGATCCAGTGGCTTTTTCCCCCACCTAGGCAATCTTGGAAAAGAAAAAGATCAAGTGGTTTGGCCCCCACCTAGGGGATCCTAAAAAATAAATAGATCGAGTGGTTTGGCCCCTACCTAGGCAAACATGGAAAAACTACCGATAAAAGGAACCAATACAATAGGCTAAAAATATAAATGTAGATATGGTGGCCCCCCCTTAGAATGATATGTGTGGAAGGCAATGCATTCTAAGGAGAAGAGTAGTTGTGGCATGTCAAAATAGAAATATGTTTCCATGGAATGCCACTAAGAGCAAGTGACACATAGATATCCACAACATCAAAAGATGCAATGGAAGAGGGCAGGGGGATCCGATAATTTGGTATAAGAATCCATAGCACTGTCAAAAGGATATATAGTATAACTATGAGATGGGTGTATCGTCATAGCACAAAATTTATTGGATATGAAGAGGACCACATAGAGACAGATATAAAATAAAAATTCAGGTCAACATGGAAGAAGGGAAAGAATGCCCCCAACACTTTGCATTGTTCGCAAATGACAAAAAGCAAGAAACAACAAATAGAAGAAGGTAGACAAAGAGAGGAATACGTACGACATAAAATCCCCTATATCCGAGCACCTACGAAGTAAGTGGGGTCCTTTAGGGGAGCACAATGGATAAAGACAGTCAACCTTCTGTATCCAAGTACCTACAGAGTAACTTGGGTCACGCGGATGGGAACAAACATATAAATTAAGCACAGGGGAACTCAGTCATGCAGATAGGAACAAACATATAAATCAAGCACAGGGGAGTACAGTCATGCATAGATGTAAACAGATGTAGAGGAAAGATAAACAATCCTAACGATCATCCTGTTAGGATAACCGACGAACAATTGAGAGGGGGGGGTGAATCAATTGTTAACAATTATAACATTTAATCCACAATATAACCTTAAACCAAAGTACATATACATTCAAATGCTGATAAAGCAGAAATAGATGTCGATAAACAATGTAACTTAATAATTAATGCAAAGCAACCATACCACATAACAACATGATTTGTACGTGGAAAACTTAGAAAGGGAAAAACCATGGTGGGAAGTGTTGGTGTAAATAATTATTCATCATGGATATTATTATACCTTACTTAAGTTTACTTAGATACACGCATTTAATAGTAGTTTGGGTATGAGGCACTTGGGTGTTTGTGCCACATTGGGATAGTGTGTGTAGGAGAATTTCCACCTTTTATGGTGTTGATCTTATTTTCCTATTACACCACATTGGGTGGGTCATCCACCTCTTGTGGAATATTAAATTATTTCTCCTACCTACCCACACCTATTTCCTACCTACCCTTGTTTCTTATTGAGCCACATGTCATGTTTATGTGCTCACATATCCATATAGCCTTGCCTATATAAGCAAGCTCATCTACATTGTTTGTACAGGCAATCAATCAAAATCTTGTAATGATCTAGTTCATCATATTTTCATCTTGATAGAATATAGTTTATTCCTATCATCTATTTTGTTCTCTCTTATTTGTGCTTTCCATTGCCTCTGGATCTTGGCAAAATCTCACAGGAAGCCCACCCACAGTCATTTGATACTTCTGCAAAAAGTATGTGATACAATGAGGGGCCTACACATGCAGGATGACACACTTCCGAGAGCGTGTTGCTCATTACAAAAGTGTCTCAATGACTACAAAGGTTAAAACCACCTCAAATAAATGGACAACAATCCAATAAAGTGAACTGACAGAGATAGAATCTACCATGCCTGATTACAATCCCAGTTAAGCTCAATACCAGAGGCCTTTGACCTCTTCCTTAATACCAATTCGATCACCTATGATATTACAATTCATGACCATAATACACCTTTTATTTTTACACCACAATCTACAATGTGATCTTACATTCATTTATACCAATCCTAAGACCTAAACCAATTAGATCAGCCATCTAAAAGATATTACAATAAGATCATTACATAATTCCATATTATGATGATATGCCATGTCGGCTTAAGACCAAAACAACAATAACAAATCCATAAATCCTCTTGAATCATCTCGGTAACGTGTAGAGTACACGTTATCATGATATCGGTCCATAACCTAGATAGGTACCAGACCTATTTTGGGTCCACCACGCCAAAGAAATATCTTCAAGTAGTTGAAGCATGATCAAAGAACATCTTCAACATCCTAAAATCCATCTAGAAGCCACACCAACACTACTTATGCATCCTGTTAGGATTCCTCAGTGAAAGCTCTGTCGGTAAAGCCTTAAAGAAATGCCGGTAAGGGTTTACAAGAGTGTATGATAGTATCCAATACCAAGCCAATCCCAACTGACCAAAACATGCTCCAGAAGCATGTATCACATGTAACCAATCACATTCCATGGATCCAAACATGTCGGAAGTGTTCAATAGATAATCTCTTCTGTCGGTAACAATAGATCTTCTACCGATAACCAAAACCTGTCTACCAGAAACCATCCATAACAACTAGTGTTGACATCAATGACAAAACATCAATGCAACACATAATCAATTCATCCATAATGCCAAAAAACTCCCCCTTTGGCATTGATGGCAACACTAGATGTGAAAAACATCTAAGTACCAAGAAGTGCCAAACAAGTCTCCCCCTGTGGAAGACAACCAACAATCTGTGTGAATGATATCTCTGTAATGTTCTGAATAAATCTCCTCCCCTAATGTATACACCTCCTTTTTCTTTATTTTCACATCAATATCTCTCCCCCTTTGACATCAATGCCAGAAATATGACAAAAATATCAAAGCAATAATGTAAACCTCAAAGTTGACTACTCCCCTTGAGTAGTAGCACCACTCATCAATGCCAAAATGACTAATATTTTTGATAATGCATGCTCGACTGATGACAAAACTGCATCAGTCAAGTCTCTATGGGAGGGGCAGAAACCCCTAACCTATCTCTCAAATACTCAAATGATTCCTTAGACAATGGTTTAGTGAATATATCTGCAATCTGTTCTTTAGTATTCACATAAACCAATTTGACTTCCTTTTCTTCTACCTTGTCCTTCAGAAAGTTGTACTTTATTGATATATGCTTAGTCTTAGAGTGAAATACCAGATTTTTAGACATGTCAATAACTGCAAAGTTATCATAGTAGATAACTACTGGTTCACTACAATTTACCCTGATATCCTTCAACATTTGCTTCATCCACAAGACTTGAGTGCAATTAGTTGCTGCTACAACATACTCAACTTCTGTAGTAGATAAAGAAATGCATCACTATTTTTTGTTGATCCATGAAACCAATTTCTTTCCAAGAAAGAAAGATCCACCAGAAGTGCTCTTCTTGTCATCAGTATCACCTTCCCAATCTGAGTCAGTATATGCACATAAAGTGAAATCATAACTTTTTGAATACCATAGGCCATATTCTGTTGTTCCTTTCAAATACTGAAATATTCTCTTGATTGCACATTCATGATTTTCTTTAGGATTACTTAAATATCTTGAAACAATACTTATTGCATTCATAATATCAGGTCTACTCTGAGTTAGATATAACAGACCACCAATCATAGACTTATACCTTGTTGGATTTACTGGTGTAGAAGTATCCTTGATAGATAATTTCTCACTTGTCACCATAGGAGTACTTACCGGTTTGGAATTATCCATACCAAACTTTTTCAACAATTCCCTCAGATACTTAGTTTGACAGATAAAAAAGCCTTTGCTAGTTTGAGTAATCTGCAAACCTAAGAAAAATTTCATCTCACCAATCATGGACATTTCAAATTTATTCTTTATGTTGTTAGCAAATTCCATGCACAATTTATCTTCTCCTCAAAAAATGATATCATCAAAAAATACTTCAATAATCAGAATATCATCATTAGTGATCTTATAATATAAATTACTATCAGCACTGCCTTTAGTAAAACCAAGGTTCAAAAGATATTTATCCAACCTTGCATACCAAGCTCTAGGAGCTTGTTTCAAACCATATAAAGCTTTCTTCAATCTGCAAACCATATCTTTATCATTTGTCAGTGAAAATCCATCAGGCTTCTCAATGTATACTTCTTCCTCAAGCTCACCATTCAAAATTGCACATTTAACATCCATTTGATAAACCTTATAGTTCTTATAAGCTACATAGGCAAGAAATAGTCTGACAACTTCAATTCTAGCTACAGGTGCAAATGTCTCACCATAATCAATTCCTTCCATTTAAGTATATCCTTTACAAACCAATCTAGCCTTGTTTCTCTCAACTTGACCATCCTCATTTAGTTTATTCCTAAAAACCCATTTAGTTTCAATAACATTCTTATTTTTAGGCCGGGGAACTTAAGTCCAAGTTTCATTCTTCTCTATCTGATCTAATTCATCTTCCATAGCTTTAACCAATGTTTATCCTTACAAGCTTCAATAACAGTTGCCAGTTCAATTTGAGAAATAAGACATACCTCTTCATTAGCTAGTTTCCTTCTAGTCATAACTCCCTTGTTCTTATCTCCAATGATTTGATCTTCAGAATAATTTAATCTTACATACGTTGGTGTCTTTTGAACTTTAGGATCACTGCTCTGATCATCAGTCATAGTTGAATTTTCTAATTGTACCGGTGTAACTGTCTCAACTTCCTATATCAGTTGAGGCATTGCCGGTTCAGTTATGATCATTTCCACTACCGGTTCCCTGTCGTATGATATAGAATGATTTTTGTATTTGTCATCCACTTTCACATTACCACTCTCAACAATTTTCTGTAATCTTTTGTTATAACATCTATATGCTTTTCTCTGAATTGAGCATCTAAGAAATATCCCTTCATTACATCTAGGATCAAACTTTCCAATTGAATCATCTCTTTTGTGTGAGAGTTGAGAAATACAACACCACAAGAGCCCAAATGATCTCTACAAGTTGAATAACCTATTACAAGGAGAAGCAAGGAAGCAATAACAGAAAAACAAATACACATAAAATATGCTCAAAAGATGAGAGCTCAATATTCATAAAATGTATAATGTGATAATGATTCAAAGACAAGAAAATTAACCTCTAATAGGTAAAGAAACCCTAAAAGGGAAAACCTAGGCTTGCACATAATAATTAATAAAAGAATTAATTATTATGCACCTAATGTTAGCCTAAGTGTAAAAAGAGATAAATGGAACTTAAATAATTAAGCAAATTTTGTTTAATTAATCAAGTCAAGATCTGATTACTCTAACACCCCCGTTAAGCTAGACTTAGGGAGAAGCTAAAACCTAGAACAACTACTAAAAGCAAGAAAGATGGGTCCCAATAACAAGGCCTGATCAGGTACCCAAATACAATGAAATCTCCATGAAACGGAGAAAAAAGAGAAAACCCAGTGGAAAAAAACTCCTCTCCAAAAAGAGATAAAAGAACAATTGAAAGAAGAAGAAGGAAGGAAGGCCTCATAAAGACCCCCTAAGGACAAATTCTTTCACCCCAAGCATAGAGGGCAACTGAAGATAGCACGATGATGCAAAAGGTTTCATGAAGATGTCTGCAACCTATTTGGCAGTGGGAATGTACTCCAGAATGAGAGAACCATCTTGAATCAACTGGCGAATAAAATGCATGTGAAGCTCAATGTGCTTCGTCTGCTGATTCTCTACCGAGTTGCGAGAAATATGAATAGCACTTTGATTGTCACACCAAATAATAGTGGGACTATCAGGAGGAAAACCAAACTCAATCATCAACTGTCGATGCCATAAGATCTACTGATTGGCGAGCACAGTAGCTCGGTACTTAGCCTTTGTAGATGATAATGCATGAGCAGTCTACTTCTTGCAAGACCATGTGATAGGACCAGAGCCAAGACAGAAAATAAAGCCAGAAGTAGACTTCCAATCAATGACATCACCAACCCAATCTGAGTCAGTGTAGCCAACAATGTGAGGTTCCCCTGATGTGTAGTGAATGCCATGAGAAATAGAGCCCTGAATGTATCACAAAATACATTTGGTAGCTCACCAATGACTCTCATGAGGATCATGGGAGAATCGAGAGACAAGGCCAACCACAAAGGAAAGATTAGGACAAGTGGGTGTTAGGTACAACAAACTACCAACCAACTACCTATAAAGTGTAGAATCTACTGAAGGAGTGGGACAAGTAGTAATCAAAACAACCCCTAACTGAAAAGGAGTGGGAGTAGGCTTGCAATCCAGAATGCCAAAGCTCTGAAGCATGTCAAGAGCATACTTCTCCTGGTAAATGTAGATCCCATCAAAAGATTGAATCACCTATGGACCAAGGAAATAGTGCAGAAGACCAAGATCTGTCATCTCAAATTGGTCCATTAAAGCTTGTTGAATATGCTGAATCATAGAGGATGAGCCACCTGTGATGAGGAGATCATCAACATATAGTATAAGAATCAGGATCTCACCCTCAAGAAGCTGAATGTACACTATGTGATTAGAATGACTACGGGTGAAACTAGTGGAGAGCAAGAAAGAATCCATCTTCTCATACCAAGCCCGATGGGCCTGTTTGAGACCATACAATGAACACCTAAGTTTGCAAACCAAAGAACTGTCCTGCAAAAATCCTTAAGGCTGATCCATATAGATTTCCTCCTATAGGTCCCCATGCAAGAAAGCACTCTTCACATCCATTTGAAAAATGGGCCATCCCCGAGAAGTTGCAAGAGATAGTGCAAAGCCAATAGAGTTCATCTTGGCGATAGGGGAAAATGTCTCAGAATAATCAATACCATCAACCTGTGAGAAACTCTTTGCAACAAGATGTGCTTTGTACTTATCAATCAAACCATCAACAACATACTTAGTGCGATACAACCAGCAACACCTAACCATTTTTTTGCCCTTAGGAAGAGGTCAAAGATCCCAAGTATTATTCCTCATCAAAGAAGAATATTCCTCCTCCATAGCACATTCACATTCAGGGTGTCCTGTAGCCTCTGCAAACTTTTGAGGATCATCTGAAATGGCATGACTCAAAAGACTAGAACCCACAGTATGAGAACGAGTGCGATGAGTATCAGAAGGATCACTAGCCATAGGTCTTGCCGCCTCAACAGTAAAGCAAGCCCACTTGGGAATTTGAGGTGGAGCAGGTGGAGGTGGGGATGGAGGATCATCAATAGCATGATCAAAATCATCCTCAAAATAATCTTGAAGAGATGCAGTGGGAGGAGTGGGCAGAGGAGTAGACATGGGAGATAGAGTATCCACTGTTGGAAGGTGCTCATCAAACTGAACATCTCGTAAAAACAAGACTTCTCTAGAATCAGGATCAAACAACTTGTATGCCTTAATATCCTCATAGTAGTGAACAAAAATGAGGGGTCGGCTCTTCCACTCCATTTCTTTCCTCTGAGCATTAGGAATAAAAGTCCATGCCTCACTGCTAAACACTCAAAAAAAGAAACATCAGGCTTGTCATGAGACCAAGCCTCCTCAGGAGTCATATGTCAAAGCACCTTGAGAGGCATCCGATTCTGAATATAGTTGGCACAATTGACTGCCTTAGGCCAAAAAGACAAATCCATGGACTTGGACTAAATCATACAATTCACCATCTCTTGTAAAGTTCTGTTCTTGCGCTCAGCGACACCATTCTACTGAGGGGTGTAGGGAACAGTAAACTGATGTTGCAAACCATGCTCAGTGCAAAAATATCTGAAAGCCTGATTCACATACTCCCCCCCATTATCTGTATGTATCCACTGAATAGAAAAACCAGACTACTTCTCTACAAATGTCTTGAAGATTTGAAATGAATCAAAGACATCAAACTTGTACTTAAGAAAGTACACCCATGTGTGTCTGGAGAAGTCATCTATAAAAGTGAGTACATACATGGCCCTAAAAAAAGTAGAAAATGACATGAGATCACTGTGAATCAACTCCAAGGGTGCCAAAGCATGAGGGGATCTTCTCTTTGGAAAGGGATTCTTATGATGCTTGCCAGGCACACAACCATGACAAACCATTAGTGCAGGAAATCCGTGGGAGCCCAAGAATAAGTGCCTATGTACTCATCTGTTAAAGATATCTGTAATTGATATGGCCCAATTGCTCATGCCAAAGCTTACTCACTGAATTTGCACATGCTATAAGAGACAAACTTGCACCTGCAGAGGGCTCAAATCCATTAAATCTATATAGACGAGATGCAGTATCAACACTCCCAGTAGCCATAACCAAATCAGAGTTATGGAGGTCCTGAATAACCACATCATGTGGTAAGAACTCAACTATCTTACCAGAGTCAGAATGACAAATCTGATAAATGGACAGGAGGTTCGTTGAGATGCCAGGGACAAACAAAACATCTTGCATAGTACCCCCATCCAAAGAGACAAAACCTGAACCCAAGACTGAAAACTGAACGAAGTCGCCCATTGCAATATGTGAAGTACCACAAGAGGCAAGAGAAGTAACCAACTACTGAGTGTGAGTCATATGGTGAGAAGCCTCAAAATCTAATATCCAAGTGGACCCATAGGTCAAAGCTCGAGTAGTGAGAGCATGACCTTTCCCTATGGAAGGAGAAGACGCCTGAGGTGAGGAGATGTGATGCTGCTGCATGGCTTCCTCTATTGGTATTTTGGTATGGTTTTGTCATTGATGTCAACACCTATTGAAAACAAGCACTTTGGCGATCCAACAACATTCATCGACGAGCAAGTAACTATTGCACAGTTACTGGTATATGGTTCACCGGCAAGATATAATGTTCACTGGTATCTAGAATGATATGGAAGACACTTTGTAATGTCGAAGACACCATGTGGACACTTTGTTTTGAAAAATTAATCATTGGTATATTCATATTTGCATATTTGCTTTTATTGGCAAATAGGTCTAGGTTATCTAGGGTCACACCGTCAGGTTTATCTTTTCCAGATCAACATGGCATGCTATGGAGATGATTTATTATTGATGTAAATGCATTAAGCTGACATGTTTAATCGGTTATTGCATCGGATATTATATTGTTTATAAAATAATTTTATTGTAATATCTTGTAGAGCCAACCTACTAAAATTGGTCTTAGGGTATGGTATAAATGTAAGATCTTATTTGTAAGATCAAGTGTGGAATGCGAAAAAGAATTGTGTGAAGGTATATGCGAGATTAAGGAGAGGTATACATGAAGACATCATTTGAAGGTGAAGCTAGGTTTTTGTAGAAGCATATCAGCATTACACCAGTACTGAATCCAGCATATGAAGATGCTATTTTGTGCAGTACATTCTTATTGGATTTAACCATCCAACTGTAGTCAGTGTGATTCCCATTTTATAATTGAGTAGTGAGCTCTAGGCTGTTGTCCTTTCTACATGTGCAGACCCCATTTATGTACACTTACTATCTGCAATAGTATCATCTGATTGTGGGTAAGGTTTCCCAGCATGGTTTTTCCCCTGACAGGGTTTCCACGTACAAATATTGGTGTTATGTGTTGTGGATGAATTTATGTTTATGTTTCATGCATTAATCCTTATCGGTATAGCAATTTACTGTTAACACTGTCTACCGGCATACTTAACTAGTTTACCGGTATTAAGCATTAAGTTGGTTAATTGGTTTTTGGTTTGAATTTATTAGACAACTGATTCACCCCCCCTCTCACTCATCTCTGGGACCTAACAATTGGTATCAGATCTTAGTCCTCTTTTGCAGAAGTTTAACAACTTGAAGAGATCCAATGTCTACTAATTACTTCAGGAATGACAGTCCTAAACTTGATGGAACCAACTATGGGATATGGAAGATCAAAATGGAGACACATCTAAATTGCATTGGTAAAGACATCTAGGAAGTTACAAAGAATGGTTATGCTGGTGTTGTAGCTGGTCAGACTAGTCCAACTACCTTAGCTAGAGATGAAGAGAATGATTGCAAATTAAGAGAAGCACTTTTGAGCGCATTATCGGATCAACAAATCATGGGATTATCAGATAGGTCTACTGCTAAAGCTATTTGGGATCATTTGGAAACACTGAATGAAGGAGATTCCATAGTCAAGATTGCAAAACTTGAAAGCTTCCAAGTTGGGTATGAACATCTGAAAATGGAAGAAGATGAAAGGATTTAGGCTTTTATGGAAAGAGCAAATGAAATTGTTTTGGGTATTAAATGTTGTGGAGGAACTCTGAGTGAGGATGAAATTGTTAAAAAATCTTGAGAGGTTTACCACCGGCATATAAAATGAAGGTTACTGCTATAAATGAGTTGAGAACAATGCCTGATACATCAGTAACTAGGGATACATTGATTGGAAAACTTTCAGCCTTTGAAATTGAGGAATTTGGTCCTGTTGCTGCTATAAAAACTGATTTGGCCTTTAAAGCATCAACATCATCTGCTCCATCATTTGACAAATCAGACTGGAGAGCCTTTTATGAAAGAGAACTTGAAGGACTATTTGCAAGATTAATGCCAAAAAGTCCAATTGGAAGTAAGTATGAAGGTAAAGCACCCTTTAAATATTTTAATTGCAATAAGATTGGTCATATGGCTTCAAGATGCCTTGATAGACATGCTAGACTAAGAGAAGAAGCTAGAAGAACATACAAGCCTAATCCTGAATATCAGAGATACAGATTTAAGAAGAACAAAGACAAATCTTGTTACATTGCTGATGAAGGTGTGACTGATGATTCTGATGAGGATCCAATAGACAATGGATGGGTTTTTGTTTCTATAACAGAAGATGAACCAACACCTACTGCTCAACCGGTAGAACAAGCCCTAGTAGCTAAAGTTGAAGCAAATGATGAATGGATCATTGACTCAGGATGCTCACATCAAATGACTGGAGACAAAGGTAAATTCTTAAACTTTCAAGAATACAATGGAGGTTTAGTAAGATTTGGAGATGACAAAGCCTATTCAATCAAAGATAAGGGTTCAATATCTCTTGATGGTAAGCATAACACTGACAATGTCTACTATGTTGAACGATTAAAGCATAATCTTTTAAGTGTTGGTCAATTAGTTGAGAAGGGATTTCAGTTACAATTTAAAAATGGAAAATGCAAAATCATGAATAGAACTAGTTTGGAAATTGCAACCGGTAATCAAACTAGAGGCAATATCTTTCATTTGAATAACAGTGAAAAGGCATGCTTGATTGCACATATAGATGAAAGTTGGTTATGGCATAAGAGACTATGTCATGTAAACTTTGATTGCATGGTAAAAATCAGTACTTCTAAGGCAGTTAGAGATCTACCTAAAATTGTGAAACCTTAGAATACAATTTGTAAGGAATGTCAATTTGGAAAACAAGTTAGAGCTAGTTTCAAAAGTATTCCAGAAAAATCCAATAATGCTCTTGATTTAATTCACACTGATTTATGTGGTCCAACTAGAACTAGAAGCTTACAAGGTGATAGATATTTCATGCTAATTATTGATGATTATTCTAGAATGTGTTGGGTTACTTTTCTCAGAGAAAAATCAGAAGCACTTGGGAAGTTCAAACTATTCAAAGCAATGGTTGAAAATGAAACTGGTAAGAAAATCAAATGTTTAAGATCAAATCAAGCAGGAGAATTCACATCTAAGGACTTTAATACATTCTGTGAAGTGAATGGAATTAGAAGACAGTTATCAACACCTCGGACACCACAACAGAATGGAGTTGTTGAAAGGAAAAACAAAACTATCTTGGATGCAACAAGAAGTATGTTATCAGAAAGAAATCTACCACATGTGTATTGGAGAGAGGTAGTTAGCACTGCTATCTATACATTCAAAAAAGTTCTCATCAAAGGTGAAACCGGTAAGACCCCTCATGAAGTATGGTTTGGTAATACTCCTACTCTTAAGTATTTCAGAATTTTTGGAAGTAAATGTTATATTAGAAGAGATGAATATATTGGCAAATTTTATCCTAGAAGTGAAGAAGGAATATTTCTTGGTTATTCATCTAAGAGCAAGGCATATAGATGTTTAAATAAGAGATTGTAGAAAATTGTTGAGAGTACAAATGTAAAGATTGATGAACAATTCAGAGGAACTTCAAGGTATATAGACTCTGAACTGGCAACATAAATTGTGACAAATGAACCTACATTGAATTCACCGGTACCGAATGAAGATCCAGTTACCCCAGTGTCATCAAAAGATTCCACAGTAATTGAAGAATAACAACAAACTAAGACACCCCGGTATGTAAGATTGAATCATTCTGAAGATCAGATAATTGGAAACAAATTTAAAGGAGTTATGACAAGAGGAAGATTGGCAAATGAAGAGGTATGTCTTATTTCTCAAATTGAACCATCATCTATCAATGAGCCATGTGAAGATAAATTTTGGATTAAAGCTATGGAAGAAGAATTAGGAAAAATTGAGAAAAATCATACTTGGACATTAGTTCCCTGACCTAAAGATAAAAATATAATTGGAACCAAATGGGTATTTAGAAACAAACTTAATGAAGATGGTAAGGTTGTCAGAAATAAAGCAAGACTAGTGTGTAAGGGATATTCTCAGAAAGAAGGAGTTGATTACAATGAAACCTTTGCACCGGTAGCCAGAATTGAGGCAGTCAGATTATTCTTGGCTTTTGCAGCTCACAAGGACTACAAAGTTTATCAAATGGATATTAAATGTGCATTTTTGAATGGAGATCTTGAAGAGGAAGTATATATTGAAGAACCTGATGGATTTTCTTTAACGGATGACAATGATATGGTCTACAGGTTAAGAAAAGCTCTATATGGATTGAAACAAGCCCTAAGAGCTTGGTATGCAAGGTTGGATAAGTATCTTTTAAAGATTGGTTTTACTAAAGGAAATGCAGATAGCAATTTATATTACAAAATAACTAATGATGACATCTTGATTATTGAAGTATTTGTTGATGATATAATCTTTGGAGGAGAAGATGGATTATGTAAGGAATTTTCTATTAAAATGCAACAAGAATTTGAAATGTCTATGATTGGAGAAATAAAATTCTTTTTAGGTTTGCAGACTTCACAAACTGATAAAGGTATATTTTTTAGTCAATCCAAATACTTGAAAGAATTACTAAAGAAATTTTGGATGGAGAACTCTAAACCGGTAAGCACACCTATGACTACAAATGACAAATTATCTCAAAGAGAAGAATCTACACCTATTAATCCAACTAGATACAAATCTATGATAGGAGGTTTACTATATTTGACACAAACCAGGCCTGATATTATGAATGCAGTATGTATTGTTTCTAGATTTCAAAGTAATCCTAGGGAAAATCATGAATCAGTAGTGAAAAGGATTTTTCGGTACTTACAAGGCACAACAAATCTTGGATTATGGTATCCTAAAGATGAAAATTTTGACCTATGTGCATACACAGATGCAAATTGGGCAGGAGATGTGGATGATAGAAAGAGCACCATTGGAGGAGCATTCTTTCTTGGAAAGAGTTTAGTTTCTTGGTTGAGTAAGAAACAGAGTTGTACATCTTTATCAATAGTAGAATCAGAATATGTTGCAGCAGCAACTAACTGTACACAGGCATTATGGCTTAAGCAAATGTTGAAAGACATAAAGGTAAAATGCAAGGAACCCATTACTATATAATGTGATAACATTGCAACAATTGATATATCTAAGAATCTGGTATTACATTCTAAAACTAAACATGTTTCTATCAAACTGAATTTTCTAAAGGAAAAAGTTGAAGAAAAGGAGCTAAAACTGGTTTATGTGAATACTAAAGAACAACTTGCAGATATTTTCACAAAACCTTTGCCTAAGGAGACTTTTGAATATCTCAGAGATCAGCTTGGAGTCATACCACCACCGGTAGAGACTTAGACAGTTGATGATTGTCATCAACCGACAGAATTAAGAGACAAATCTTTTATTCCGATCTTTGATGAGGAAGCTACTTCTCAGGGGGAGTAGTTGGTATTTTGTATGGACTTGAATTTTTTAGCTTTGGCATTTGATGTCAAAGGGGGAGAGATATCTACGGAAAAACACATTATCTTTTGAGGAGAGATTGGTATTGAAAATAAATCTTTGGATAAACACATGTTGCTCCCAGGGGGAGAAATTGTTGTCTAAGGGAGATTGTTGGTTTTTGGTATTTGACATTTCTGTCTTGGCACTTTGATGGTTTTTCCATCTTGTGTTGCCATCAATGCCAAAGGGGGAGATTGTTGGTATTTTGGTATGGTTTTGTCATTGATGTCAACACCTACTGAAAACAAGCACTTTGGAGATCCAACAACATTCACCGACAAGCAAGTAACTATTGTACAGTTACTGGTATATGGTTCACTGGCAGGATATAATGTTCACTGGTATCTGGAATGATATGGAAGACACTTTGTAATGTTGAAGACATCCTATGGACACTTTGTTTTGAAGAATTAATCATTGGTATATTCATATTTGCATCTTTGCTTTTACCGGCAAATAGGTCCAGGTTATCTAGGGTTACACCGGTAGGTTTATCTTTTCCAGATCAGCATGGCACGCTATGGAGATGATTTATTATTGATGTAAATGCATTAAGCCGACATGTTTAATCGGTTATTGCATTGGATATTATATTGTTTGTAAAATGATTTTATTGTAATATCTTGTAGAGCCAACCTACTAAAATTGGTCTTAGGGTATGGTATAAATGTAAGATCTTATTTGTAAGATCAAGTGTGGAATGCGAAAAAGAATTGTGTGAAGGTATATGCGAGATTAAGGAGAGGTATACACGAAGACATCATTTGAAGGTGAAGCTAGGTTTTTGTAGAAGCATATCAGCATTACACCGATACTGAATCCAACATATGAAGATGCTATTTTGTGCAGTACATTCTTATTGGATTTAACCATCCAACTATAGTCAGTGTGACTCCCATTTTATAATTGAGTAGGAGCTCTAGGCTATTGGCCTTTCTACATGTGCAGACCCCATTTATGTACACTTACTATCTACAGTAGTATCATCTGATTGTGGGTAAGGTTTCCCACCGTGGTTTTTCCCTTGACAGTGTTTCCACGTACAAATATTGGTGTTATGTGTTGTGGATGACTTTATGTTTATGTTTCATGCATTAATCCTTATTGGTATAGCAATTTACTGTTAACACTATCTACCGACATACTTAACTGGTTTACCTGTATTAAGCATTAAGTTGGTTAATTGGTTTTTGGTTTGAATTTATCAGACAACTGATTCACCCCCCCCTCTCAGTTGTTTTCGAGACCTAACATCCTCTAAAGCCTCTAGGCATTTCCAACACCTAGAAACTAGATGTCCTTGCTTGCCGCAAAAACTGCAAGTGTCTCTTGATTTATTCTTAGTCTTGGAGGAAGACTCACCAGACTGTGAAGATTTCCCATGTTTAAGAGGAAATGGTGGTTTAGAATCAGACTTAGGAGATGGCTTGGAGGAATGCTCATTGCTTGTAGAATTCTTCTTTGGCTTCGGTTTCTACTCTTGCTTCTCCTTAGAGGATTGAGCAACCAATGCTTTGTTCTTGGACCCTGAGAGCATGTCCAACTGAGAAAGATGAGACTGCTCACAAGAAAAATGCTCACAAAACACATCAAAAGTAGGCATGGTAAAATGAGCACCCAAGCCATCCATGGTGGAGTAGAAAGCAGAGGCAAAAAATTAAAAAATGACCTCGAAGCTTCAAAAGAATCAAGTGAATGCACTATGTGTCTGTCTTGATCTTGCCACATCCTTGGAGAATAGATCTAGTAGTCTTGAACTTGTTGAAAAAATCCTCAATGGTGGGAAAGGAATCAGGTGACAAGGAAACCAACTCTGCCTCAATCTGTAATGCCTGAATCTCATTAACCCTCCCAAAGAGAGACTCAAACTTCAACCACATAGTGCGAGGAGTGAGCAACTCATCAAGGTGAAATAGAAGACTATCAGAGACATGCAAAGAGAGAAAACCCATGGCCTCATCCATCTTGTTTCTGTGCTGAAGAAGCTCATAAGGACGCTGCAGTAGAGGATAAAACTCATCCAAACAAGACAACAAACTTCATGCCTAGAGAATCCTTGTGATGTGGGGATTCTAGGTTTGATAGTTGTGTGATGTCAACAACTCAACTAAAGGATCTGCCATGAAAAAAAAAATCTGCACTTGCACCTGCTTGTGTTTTTTTTAATTACGTGATCTTTCAGAATAGATAAAGATGCAAAATGGTTTGTTTGTTTTGAGAGTTTTGGTGTTCTAGATTTCTGATATAAATGACAGAAAGCGAGAAAAAAACACCCCCCACAATAGATAAACCCAAACCCTAGTACATACTGATGAGAAGGAAGTAATGCATAAGCAAAAAACATTCAAACTGAAATCTCATTTACCTGATGAAAAATATGAGAAACAAGATCACATATCTAAATAGATAATTTTGGGAGCTTTCCAACGCCTATTCGTTTTCAAAAAACAGAGTCTGTTGGCCCATTCTACGACCCCAAAAGTGCAGAAAAGAGACCCCACTTTGACTGGAAAAATGTATAGTCAAACAAAAAATCTAGAAAAAAAATCCTATACCATTAGGTCCGGCTCGGAACCAGCTTTTTGACGCCTATTCGTTTTCAAAAAAACAACTCTGTATGCTCAAGATATGGCCAAAAAATGAACCCCCCCTTAAAGAGGCAAGAGGGTGGAGGTCTGGTGGAAGGGGTTGGCAGTGGTGGTGCTCTGGGGTGGAGTAGCGGAGTGGCGGAGGCGGGGAGGTAGCGGTGGCAGCGATGTGCTAAGGCTACTGGCGGGTAGAGCAGCAGGCATCGACGGGTGGAAACAGGGGCCGCAGGTTGGCGACCACCGGGCGGGGCCCGCTCTGACAGGGCCGACACTGGACTAGCAAGGCGGCGGCCAGACTGTTAGTCCGACAGGGTACGGGGACCTATGCCCAAAACCAAAAATTTTTGATTTTTGATTTTTTTAATTTTTTTTTTCAAATAAAAAAATTGGCCTGCATGCCTTAAAAAGGCAAAAAAATATTTTTTTTTGATTTTTTTCTTGAATTGCGTGCCAAGGCCGTATGACCTGGTACTGAAGAAAAAAAACCCCTAGAGGCTTAGGAGTCAAAATAGGTCAAGTTTTATATGACCATAAGGGTTTTTGGCCCTTCTAAGCACGATGGTGAGATCCGTTTAGGCCCAAAGTGCTTAGAAAAAAGGCCTATCCCTAGGTGCATAAAAAACTTCTGAAAAACCCCAGATCTGCTTCAAAGCAAAAAATCTCAAAACAGGAACAAATAGCTGTAGATCTGAAGCTCTGATACCATGTGAAAGTTGAGAAATACAACACCACAAGAGCCCAAATGATCTCTGCAAGATGAATAACCTATTACAAGGAGAAGCAAGGAAACAATAACAGAAAAACAAATACACAGAAAATATGCTCAAAAGATGAGAGCTCAATATTCAGAAAATGTGTAATGTGATAATGATACAAAGAAAATAAAATTAACCTCTAATAGGTCAAGAAACCCTACAAGGGAAAACCTAGGCTTGCACATAATAATTAATAAAAGAATTAATTATTATGCACCTAATGTTAGCTTAAGTGTAAAAATAGATAAAGGGAGCTTAAATAATTAAATAAATGTTGTTTAATTAATCAAGTAAAGACCCGATTACTCTAACATTTTGATATAGCATTTACTTCCAAAAATTATGAAATATTTAATAGTAGGTGTATGTCCAAACCATAGTTCATAAGGGGTCTTACCGTTTCACCTTTGATTTGAACTCTATTGAATGTGTAGACTGCTGTACTCACAACTTCTCTCCAGTAGATATGAGGCAATTTGGCTTCCATCATCATAGATCTTGCTACATCCAAAATGGTTCTATTCTTTCTTTCAACTACTCCATTTTGCTGAGGAGTCCTAGGTCCAGATAACTGTCTTCTGATTCCATTTGTCTCACAATTACTGTTAAATTAATGAGAAGTGAACTCACCTCCTTGATTTGATCTCAAACATTTGATTTTCAATCTAGTTTCAGTTTCAACCTTCACTTTAAAGATCTCCAATTTCTCAAAAGCTTTAGACTTCTCCCTTAGAAAAGTCACCCACATCATTCTAGAATAGTCATCAATAATCAACATGAAATATCTATCACCTTGAAAGCTTCTAGTCCTTGCTAGACCACATAAGTCAATATGAATCAAATCAAGTACATCATTATATTTATCATGTATGCTCTGAAAATAACTTCTAACTTGCTTACACAATTGACATTTCTTACATACCAAATTATGAGGCTTCATAATCTTAGGTATATCTCTAACTACCTTAGTTGAACCGATCTTAACAATACAATCAAAATTAACATGACACAACCTCTTATGCCATAACCAACTCTCATCAATATGAGCAATTAAGCATGTCTTATTACTAGTGTTCAAGTGGAAGATATTACTTCCTGTTTGAATACCGGTTGCAATCTCCAAACCAATCTTGTTAATGATTTTGCATTTTCTATCTTTAAACTAAAGTTGGAAACCCTTATCAACCAATTGACCAACACTCAAAAGATTATGCTTTAAACCTTATACATAATAGACATTATCAGTATTATGCTTGCCATCCAAAGAAATAATACTTCTACCTTTGATCATACATGCCTTTTCATCTCCAAATCTGACTTGACTGCCATTTTAATCTTGTAAGGACAAAAACTTCCCTTTATCTCCAGTCATATGATGTGAGCATCAACTATCAATTACCCATTCATCCTTATCTTCAACTTTTGCTCCTAGGGCCTTTTCTTCATTTTTGATAGCCGATTCTGGTTCGCCTTCCTTTAAAGCATAGAACACCCATTCCTTTCCATTGCTGAATCCACTAGCAAAATCTTCTGTTGATTCATCTCTAGAGTCATCAGTTACTCCTTCCTCATTTGATATGTAGCATTGTTTACTTTTCTTGAATCTACATCTATTCTGGTTAGGCTTAAAGCATTTCTTAACTCTTTCCTCAAACCTTGCATTCCTTTCAAGACATCTAGATGCAAAGTGACCAATCTTATTACATGCAAAACATTTAAAAGGTGCTTTTCCTTCATACTTACTTCCAGTTGATCCTTTAGGTACTCTTCTAGCAAATAAGGCTTCAAGTTGCTCAAGTTCTTCATCTTCTTTCCTCATGTCTTCCAATTATTTTGCATATAGGGGTTTCCAATCACTTTTGCTGGTAGATGATGATGATGATGATGATGATGCATGAAAAGCAGGTTTAGACTTTACAGCTCCAAAAGATCCAAATTCTTCAAGCTCAAAAGCAGATAATTTCCCAATCAAGATGTCTTTGTTAACTGAAGTGTTTGCCATTGTTCTTAAATCATTGATTGGAGTTGCCTTCATCTTGTAAACTGGTGGAAGGGCTCCCAAGACTTTGGAAACTATTTCATCTTCACTTAGAAATCCTCCATAAGAATCTCTTTTACTCTTTCCATAAATACATCAATTCTCTCATTATCTTCCATTTTCAAGTTTTCATATCTTACCCGGTAACCATCAAGTTTAGAAATTTTGATAGTAGGGTCACCTTCATCCAGAGTTTGCAATTTGTCCCACATAACCTTTTCCGATGATTTATTAATCAATCCCGTGATTTGCTGATCAGTAAGTGCACAGAAGAGGGTTTCTGTAGCTCTGCAATCATTTTCAATATTCTTGTCCAAGTCTGTAGGAGCAGGATTGCTAGATGCCAGATCATAAGGTGTATATCCTTTCTCAGTGATCTCCCAAATATCCTTGCCAAGACATCTAAGATGAGTCTCCATTCAGATTTTCTATATCCCATAATTTGTTCCATCAAGCTTAGGGATTTCTCTTCTGAAAATAGTTGCTGGAGGATTTGAAAATGATCAGGCAGAGAACTATACCATTCTAATGCTATCCCCTTGAGGGAATGCAAGAAAAACTTTAGTAGAACGAAGTCTAGACTATGGTAATAACTACACATAGTCATGAAGGAATCTATGTGCACATTTGGGTCTCTATCACCATTAAACCTATAGAACTTCAAATATTCAACAATAATAGGAAGGATAGTGTTTAGAATGGTGATATCCTGGGGGCTACTCCTGTAATATGTAGGCACAAATGATTGGCCAGAAGAAGAGGCTAAGCTCGTCAACTGTAACTGCAACTACCCCATGTTCTGCAAGATTTTTTTTAGGACAGGGTTAGAAGGTGGAGGAAGTAGAGGTGGGCCAAATCCATCACCACCTCCACTGGAACCTCCAGAAGGACCAGTGCCACTAACAGATGTAGTGATGGTATTAACCGTAGACATCTTAGCTGTAGCAGAAGTGAAAGTCGAGCCACTAGACATGCCCGTATAGCCTAGCGGAGTAGTGGAGGCATTGAAACCATGAATAGTGGGCCCAAGGTTGACCATATGCACTGTCAAACTAGGTATGTCGACACTCAGTTGAGAGCCACAAACATCGGATTGACCATCCTGAGGTGAACCATCTACGAGGGGTACATGACTCTTCACAATCATGGCCAACACTGTCAACATTTGTAGACCTCTCTTATCTAAGATGAGCATACCCCTTAGAGTATTAACTACATTCCCCGCTTGGGGAGAACATTACATCAATTAAGAAACCCTTCGAAGTCTCTCAGGCTCTCCTCTAAGACTGGATTTGGTCAAAGTCGATAGTAACAGTGGAATCATGGTCAACAGTGAGAGGAGAAGGCAATAGAGAGTTTGTTGGGGAATTATTCTGAGAACTAGCAGCCAAAGAGACACCCATGAAAGTGATCCTAAGAACATGGGAAGTAAGAAACTAGTTTGGGTCAGAAGAAGGATCCTTGTTCATCGTGTTAGGTAAAGGAGGACTATAATGATCAGGTGGGAAACTCACACTATAGGGTCATGGAAAAGTCTGGAGTGATAAAGTTGGTTTAAGTTAAATGAAAATGCTAAAGGGATTGCAAAAATTTAAAAGCGAATGTTTCTTTGTTTTGTCTTGTTTATCTCTGTCTTTTTTCTTTTTTCTTTTTGATTTCTTTAGATTTTTGAACTTTTGAAAAATTTAAAAGATTAATGCAACTAGATGAAACATAAATTAAATGATGCAAATACAATCCTAGTTCACACCGGGTTCACCAAAATGTAACGTAGGAAATTTTCTACCTCAAGGATGATGAATCCTTGAGAACAAACTATCCCTCCGATACCTCTTCAAATTGGCACTGGGATGAGCTAGGGGATAATAGAGTTGTGTAGGAAGTGTCAGAAATAAAAGAGGACTCTCTGGATGGTTCCAGTGAGCTTCTTTCCTTGGGATGAGCACACAGAACAGGGACACCAATGCAACGCACTGTCGTCTTGTACGAATGAAGTGCAAAGTTTGAGCAAAAAGCTCTAGACACACTAACACATTGTGTTAACTGATAAAAGGGTATTAAAAATAAAGCAATAACATAAAACACAAGACTAAACCAAAAGATAAAAAGGAATGAGAGAATGTTACACATGGTCCATGCTATGAAGCCTCCCACAAGTTAATCTCTTCCTCATGACAATTTACATACACACATGCAAGAGAGAAAATGTTGGGGGTTGTGTTTTGGAGGTTGCCTAAGTTAGAACCCTGTTTTGGTGTTTCCACCTCCACGAACAACCCACGAAGCCATAGGAATAATAAAGTGATAAAGATAATTAAAAAATGCAACAAGAGTTTGATAAAAAGTATTGGAGAATGAAAGAGAGAGATCAAGGAAACTCCCCTTCCATGAACGATTGTTGTAAATGGTGGCATAGAGTACTTGAAATGCTACAACAATGGTAATGCTTGTAGAATGCCATACAAAGATAACCTCCAAGAGCTTCAACCTACAAAAGATCATCAACTTGCCAAGAGAATCCCTCCAAATGCCTTTGAAATTGATAGATAAATTCCCTGGAAGGAAATCGGACGTCGGTGGGTGCATACATAGGCATTACAATTCCTTCCAGGTGCATACATGATGCTCAAATGACCACCTCTAGATTGTCATATTTGCAGGATGCTAGTGTGCCACGCAAGCGTCTCCATGTCATGCCTGTGTCCCCAAAGGTGACAAGTTGGCAACATTGGTGATATTTTGGCCAGAGTTGACAAGGATGGTTTAAGTGGACAAAAGGACAAGATGGTGAATCCTGACCTATGATGACATGGAGGAAGGTGCCATTTGTCGCATTAATCACAAGGAATAAGATTTTTGACAATACAACAACAAGTAACAATCTAGGATAGAAAAATTTGAAGTTATGGAAGTCTATTGATCAAGGCCAGCTATGGAATCATGTTAGTTTCCTCATCTCCTTTCTATTCTCTATTTGTATTACTCTTAGTTCTTTTGTTTGTCTAAACCCAAATCTACACAAACCTTTTGTTGCCAGTATCCCTAGATTTGAATCCCTTACCCTTTTACATTTGTTTATGGTGATTTTGTTGGCATTGTATTGTCATTGATGTCAACCGGTATGCAATATATTGTTACTCCCATTGGAGATTGTTGGCATGTTGATGTCAACTGGTAAGCAAACAAACCTAGTAAGTGCAGTCCGATATAACATGACCTAACCGATAGAATAGTGAAGTGCACTATATGAAGGCTAACCGGTTAGTGTATACCGGTAGCATGTTCAGTCAGTGATCAAAGTTGAACCGACACAATCAAGTGAGCTGGATGCTGACAGAAATGTCAGGTGGAATCTAAGTGGCAAACGTGCATTGGGTAGGTGAATGGTGTGTTGGTAAGGTAATTGCTGACTAAGTCCTTATTAATGTCGACTATGAAAAACACAGATCGAAGGGTAGAGATTTGATTCTTTGAAATCATGACCAAAGCAAGATATTTGATTGTCTAGTTGATCTGGAGAAAGAAACTACTAAATCATTTATTGATTGACAAAATCAAGACTAATGAACAGAGTCAAGTTTGCTAAATATAGCAAATGTTCGTAGGAAGACTAAAAAAGATGACAAAACTTTTTGCTATACTATTTCAGGCTGTCGATTTAGGAAAGATGAGATCCGATTTGATTTGGATAGAGGTTGGTAAAGAAAACCCTAAGCGCGTGAAGTATGAGTTTGTGTTTTGGCAGGAAAACATATATATAAATATGCAGATAAGAAACTCAAGTGTGTGCTGAGAGAGAGTATGTTTGATGAGAGATCTATGAGACAATGAATCTCTATGAGAAAAGAGTTGATCATTCTGAGTGTGATAGAGAATATTGAAGCGACTGAGTGTTGGAGAAGAACTGGTAAAAAATGTTTAACCAGCAAGGGTTAAGGTAACCGGTAAACTGTTACAGAGTATAACAGTCTGTTAAACCGATAGTGTCTAAACCGGTAAGAGATCAACAAAGAGTGAAGGAGAGTAAGGTGAGTTTCAAAGAAGATCCGACAAGGCTGAAACTGAGTTGATAGATGATTTAGAAAGTAAGAACAGAAGACCGGTAGAACAAAGAAGTAATAATATAGAAAATAAGTTTAACCAATAGAGTGAATAGTTTCCAGGTACTACAAAACTCATTTGTAACTAGGTGTTTATCATTGTATTGAGTTTACATCTCATTGTATTTCACTAAGTTGATGCTCAGTGTGGGGGTTGGTACTCCTTTGGGTAGGTGCCCATAACTTACTAGGGGTTGGTGCTCCTTGGGTTGGTGCCCTAAACATTGTAAAACTGTTATTTCACTGTGAGACTGGATTGAAGTAGTAGATCTCCAACAACATTTCTCATTGAGGTTTGTGCTTTCATTATCCTACCGGTTGCACACATTGTTTGAAATTATTTATAATCACTGATTCACCCCCTCTCTCAGTGATATCTTATGTTCTACAATTGGTATCAAAGCATTAGGTTCTTTGTTTGTCAAAGCTTTCTCTAGATTGGGTAGATTCTGGTTAAAGAACACAATGGAAATGAATGAATCCTCCTCCTCCAAAGCTCCCATGTTTGATGGTACCAACTATGCCTTCTAGAGAAGAAGAATGTAAACCTATATGTCCTCCCTAGGTTTTGATGTTTGGATGTCTGTGCACAATGGGTATACTGTCCCTAATAATCCTCCTACAAATCCAAATGCTAAGAAGGAGTACAAAAACAATGCCAAGGTCAAGCATGCTATTCTCAGTGGTCTGTTTGACAATGAGTTTTTTAAGGTCATGCACTGCTCATTTACCAAGGAAACTTGGGATAAGTTGAAAATATTGTTTGAAGGAGATGTCAAGGTCAAGGAGGCTAAACTACAAACATTAAGGGGTAAGCTTGAAGGCTTGAAGATGAAATATGAAGAGAAGATTGCTGATTATCTTCACAGAATTGATGAAACGGTGAACACCATTAGAGGACTTGGAGAAGATATAGTTGATGAAATGATTGTCAAAAAGGTACTTAGATCACTCACATCTAAGAATGACACAAAGGTCTCTGCAATAGAAGAAGCCAAGGATCTGAAAACCTTTTCAAAGGATGAGTTATTTGGGTGCCTAACTACTTATAAGATGAGAACAACCTGTGAAGGAACTTGAAAGAAAGAGGCTGCTTTCAACTCCATCAAAAAGGTAAGGAAGAAATTACTCATGGAGAATCTAGTGAAGACTTAGACACAGTGGTAGAAAAATTTGTAAGGAATCTTAAAAGAGGATCCGGTAAGTACAAAGGAAAATTACCTCTCAAATGTTTTAACTATGGTAAAATAGGACACTTTTCTTCAAAATGTCCCTATGGTGAGAATGCTGGAGAGGAGCAACAAAGCACCGGTAGACCTTCGGGTAAGGATAAAGAGAAGAATTCTTACCGACAAGATATAAGAAGATACTAGAAGCAGAAAAACATGTATACTAATGAAGATGATGCCACAAATGAAGAAAGTGCCTTAGAAAATGACAGCTGTGAGGATGAAAGAGAAACCAATCTCTTTATGGCACTAGATGAATTGGTTGACGAAAATAATGAAGATGAAGAAATTGAAGTTGAAGTGGACCTGGAAGGTGAGCTCATAAGTGTTCTTGAGGATTTGAGTAAAACAAGAAGATATCTCAAAAAGGTTAAGTGTGCTACTGCTGAAGAAAAAAACCATTTGAAGCAAGCCCTGGATGGGTCCAAGATAACAATTTCTGATTTGACACTCCAGTTGGAAGAGGCCAAGAGGATATGTGAAGTTACATCCTTCAATTTGATAAAGAAGGAGAAGGAACATCAAAATTTGGAAGAAGAAATTGTAAGGCTCAAAAAGGATCTTGAAAAGAGTAAAGATGAATTGAAGATGCGAAGCAAGTGTGAGGGCAACACTAAAGCCTTGGACAAAATGTTGAGTAATCAGAAGCACTCAAAAGATACTAGAGCTTTAGGATTTAAAGAGGGAGAAAGTTCAAATAGAAAAGACATATTAGACAAGGAGATACAATTTACTTCTTCAAGTGAGAGTAAAGAAAAATAAATCTTTACTGTCAACAAAGCTACACAAAAGAAGACCTATGCTGAAGCTACAATAAATCTTCCTATGAACTGGAATGCTCAGAACTAGAAGGTTCACTCTTTGTACTAGAATGCAAACCATAAAGGCAAATTCAAGATTGATGAAGATGGGTTCACTAAAGTCGATATCATGAGAGGAAAACGTCTGATGAGACAAAGGTTTGCCGGTCCAAAGCAACAAGATTGGTATATACCCAAATTCTATGGTTACTGTTACCGGTGTAATAAGTTTGATCATAGAATTATAGATTGTAGTTTTTCAAGTTCAACATTTAATGTTGATGTGAAATGCCATCATTGTCAAAATGTTGGCCACATTGCAAGCTTAGGACTTCTAAGCAAAAGAAGACAGTACCAAATTAAAAACTGGAAGTAAAACTGGAGCAAAAAAATGCAACTGACAAGAAGAGGGTGTTGGCATTGGGTTGTAATTGATGTCAACCGGTATGGGATGACTATTGGTATGAGAGATGTATGTGCAACATTTTCAAGGAGGAGTACAAGTTGAGATATCTTTGATATCACCTTGTGTTATAGACAAATGGCAAGGTAAGGAAGATGACCTCAAAAGTCACCGGTACACAAGTTGGTGCCTGACTTGTGTGGATGGAATGGTAAGGTGATCAATACCGGTACAGTGCATCACATGTAAGGAAAGGATGTCAACTGGTAAGTGATGTGTTGACATAGGGAAGTCAGATCAACCAAGTGAGTGGTTGTCAGCCTGCAAAGGTCATGACCAGTGTACAAGTAGGATGAGCAAGGTGCTTGGATGTTGTTTGTGATGAAGAGGCAGAATGTTACCTAAATCACATCAACACTAGAGGAGAAGAATGAACATATCACAGGTATGCTATAAGGTTGCAGGACATCAGGACTCCCACCTGATGAAGATGCACTCATCATGAGAAGCAATGAATGACAATGAATGTGCCCACACCGGATCACATGTGCCTATTTGAAAATATGCTGCACAAATAGGGAAGTCACATGAGTACACTGTAGGATGTAGAAGACAAGGTGCCACTCCATCGGTAAGTGGAACTTATCTCCTATCATGCATTGTGCGCATCATAATTTTGTGAGATAAGGAAGAAGAGGTGTGCATTAAGTGCAAGAAATCAGGGATAAGCGCTGGATCAATTGAGAAGGCATGTTGAGATGCCAGTATATATGAAGAGTCCTTGTCAGTATGTAAGTCCACCGGAAATATGAGCAAGGTGCAAATGTAGATGTTCCCCCCACCTTGTGGGAATGTGCATGCTTGGGATAGACATGTCTGAAGACCGGTTTAGGTATTTGACTGACGGTTCAACAAGTGCAGACATGAGGGGTTAACTGGTAGAATGTGAGATACCGACACTGTTAGAAAACCTATAGGAGAGAGGAACCCATAGAGTATTTGGTCGGTGATCCTATCTGGACTGACATAAAGAGTCTTGTTGGCAGTTGGTCAACATGGATGCCACTTGGAGTCAAGGTGGCAAGCTCACAGAGATTGGTGAAGTGTCATGTAGAGATAGGTATTTCTACAGTTGTGCATTGAATATGGATCCCGTGATTTATGGATCAGATTAGAGAAGTGTGGGTCAAGGAAGAATGAACGACATAGAAGAATTTGGGAGTTGTTAGCACCTTGATCGAAGCAAGAAAATCATACCATGAGAAGACCTCGAGGAGGAAACAATAAAAATATTAATGGCATTTTGATAGAGGCAGGTCAAGATACATGACTGTGTTTTCTACATTTGGAAAACGTGTGTTGGAAGGCGCATTATTGGCAGAGTTGTACAGTTGGCTTTTTGGGAGATCAGATCAGCGAAGATCTGATTGGATTTGGTTTGCCTCGAGGGTGATGAGGAAACCCTAACCACCTAGATTTTAAATTGGCTTTTGGCGGGAAAACCAGTCTATAAATATGCAAGCCAAAGACATAGTTAAGTTGCTACTGAAGAGAAGAGGATAGTGCTACTATGAAGTGTTTGAGTGTTACTTCTGCATGTGAGAGAAAATTAGCCAAGTGCTCAATAAGTATCCGAGAAAAGAGGGAGACTGAAGAGCAGAACCGATAGTGGTTATACTGACAAAGAAGAAGTGAAGAGAGCTGCAGAGAAGGCAGACAGTGGACCAGTAGAGTATAGCACCGATAAAGTGCAGAGAAGTGAGGAGGAGATCCAACAAAGAAGAAGAAGAGAAGAGGTGTATCGGTAGGGTTTTCCAACAGTAGAGCAGCAGCTGAGAGTAGTAGAACTCTAAGTTGGTGTAGCAGAGAAGGTATCTCACTGACAACATAAGGTATATGAAATGATTACAAGGTTCAATTGTAACAAGACAACTACTTTTTTAATTGATGTTTTTAATGTTAACACTGAGTTGTAGCTCAGTGTAGGGGTTGTAGCCCATAAACAAGTTAGGGGTTGGTACTCCTTGGGTTGGTACCATAAACAATGTAATAGAGTTTTCATTGTTAGTCTAGATTGGAGCAGTAGACTCCAACAACATTTCTCACTAAGGTTTTTCCCATCTTGGGTTTTCCTCATATATATTGGTGTTATGTGATGTCCCTTGTGTGATTGCATTTGTGTTGGTCTCCCTACTAACCGGTAAGTCTGCATTGGGTTAGATCTATTAACTAGCATGTTGACATAGGATAGCTAAAGGGAAAAGTTTGAGAACCACTGATTCACCCCCCTCTCAATGGTGCATTATGTCTAACAATTGGTATGAGAGCCTAGGTTCCTAGCTAGATGAGCTTTCTCTAGCTTGGGTAGATTCTAGCTTAAGGACACAATGGTTTGTTTAGGGTCAATCCTTGCTCCTATGTTTGATGGTTCAAACTATTCTATTTGGAGTTGTAGAATGGAAGTCTTCTTATCCTCTCTAGGATTTGATGTATGGATGTCGGTTATCAATGGTCTCCCTAAGAATGTCAGTCCTCCCATTGGATCTAAAGAAGAAAGAAGTTGCATTTGCAATGAAGAAGCCATGAAGGCTATATTTAGTGGGCTCACTGGTGATGCCTCCTCATAGGTGGATAAGTGTAAATCAACAAAGATTCTATGGGATAGACGAAGGAATATCTATGGAAATGAACCCTGCACCATTGGATCTATGTGTGGAAGTTTGAAGAACAATGTAGTAGATATATGTGCAGATGAGGAAGGCAGATCCACTAGCACTTGCAACATTGATTTAGAAGGAACCCACCTTCTCATGGATCAAGGACCTAAAGATGGGATGCAAACATCTGAAATTGATAAGGCAAATAGATCCCACCAACAAGATGTATTTGGCAGTGATGATGAGGAAGAAGGAGACAAGATAGATAGATCTAGCCATCAAGATCTATTTGATAGTGAAGGAGAAGAAGAAGAAGATGCGGAAGTAGATCTTGGGTGTGAACTAGTAAGTGCTTTAGAAGAGATTCAAAATGTTAGAAATGTTTTTAAAATTGACAAAAGATCAGTTCATGAGGATTACAGTCAGTTGAGAACCTTCCTTGATTTGTCAAACAAAAAGGCTGGCCTATTGACCTCTCAACTAGAAGAGACAAAAAAATTGACTAATGATTTGAAATCAGTCTTGGACTCCAAGAAAAGTGCAAGGGAGAATGTGAGAAATGAATACAAGCTATTCAAGAATGCTGCTATAGTAGAGCAAAACCATCTGACAAAATGCCTTGAGGAATCAGAAAAATGCATCTCAGAGTTGAAGTCCGAGGAAAAGAATGATGGACTTGAAAAGCATTGAGAGGGGGGGGTGAATCAGTGACACCAAATAGAATTCTACTTCAAACACTAACCGGTAGATGAACTTAACAAAGCTTTTAAACACAATGCATGCAATCCATAAAGATATAACCGTATCCATAAAAAGGAAAGCATCCACCATAACACAAGTGTTTATACGTGGAAAACCCAAATAGGTAAAAACCACGGTGAGATGATACTCACAAGTTAACTATCTGCAGTAATAGATAACTGACTGGTTAAGGTCTACACAGTGCTCTGCTAGGAGTGAATCTTGTTAGAGATACCAAAGCTTGATTAGAAGCTTATACCCTATGAAGAGTAGTACCCTGTTAGGAGTAACCTTGCTAAAGGATTTAAGAATCCAAACTAATGGATCACCCTGTTAGAGGATTTATATATTGTAGCTTGTTAGAGCTTACCCAGTTAGGGGATTTGATTCTAGTGTAATGGTTAGAAAATAATAAGAATGATTTGATCTATTTTAAGTAGCACAATACTTGCTTGGTTAGATCCTTCTAAGTACATTCAACATTTCTCTTCAACATACTCTTTATCTTAACACCTATATCTCTTCAAAAAGATTTCACTCTTCATGCATACCATCAGTCGTTGAAGTTTTACAAAGATGTTGATATATATAGACATCTAGATTTCATGTCGGCTTAGGAAATCATAACACAATTTCCTAGGTGCAATGTATTTGGACAAGTTACCATAAATCACCACAAAAATTACTGCCAAATAAGTCAGTGCTAGTAACTCATCACAAAAATCACCGCCAAGTAGTCGGTGCAGGTAACTCATCACAAAAATCAAAAAATATTGGTTGGAACAATCAATACCAGTTTGAATAAAACATATGAACCGTTGTCCTTGAGTCTTTGCTTGATCTCCATATTGATCTTCATTTTGATGCTGACTTAGTAAAACCATAGGTTATCTCTTATGCACATACCGGTTGACACAAAGTACCGGTCAGAGATAAACTTCTAAAATACTGGTTAACAGTGTAAACAATTGAAGTTATACCGGTAGTCAATATAATCATATGTGTGTGTGAGAGTGTTTCATCAATGACATTAAGTGATGAATACATAACAATCATCATCAAGCCAACAAAGAACACCAAGGTGTGCCGATGTGATGATCTAGCATCCAGGCTAGAAATTAAAGGTAAAGAATATTAGAAGCTGCTTGAAGAATTGGAGACTTTCTAAAATGACCTTGAGAAATGTCAGGATGAGCTCAAGGTAAGAATCCGGTTTGATGGCACCAGTGATGTCTTGGAAAAAATGCTGAAAAAGAAAAATCATGCCAAGGACACTGAAGGATTAGGAAGTGGTGCCGGTGAATGCTCCACCAGCAAGAATGTCCCCGAAAATGAAATTCTGTTTGTCTCCTCCAATGGAGAAAACAAAGGCCAAACCTTCACAGTGATAAATGCTCCTTAGAAGAAGGTTGATCTAAGTAGAACCGATGAAGATTTGCAGACAAGAATGAAGACCGGTGTTGCAAGAAGGAGGAACAATGTAGATCCCAAAGGTAAAGGGAAGATGGGAGAAGATAGCTTCACCGGAAGAAGGAACATGAGAAGTCAACAAAGAAGACCTCCTACGGGTAGAGGACAAAGAAATGCTAGAACCCACAAGGCAAAGCAAGTGTGGGAGAAGAAGAGATCAGATGGAAGAAATGCACAAAATGGACAACCAAGGATCCATTCTCAAAAAGGAAGAAATAGAGATGCTAATCTGGAAAGATCTCCTCATGCATGGCAAAAAAAATTTGTAAGTCATATGTCATCCTTTACCGGTTATAGCTTCACATATAATGCTTATGGCCATAGGGAAGAGGAATGTAGAATGAGATCTAGAAATAATAATCTAGGACCTCATAGACATCATGTGTATAAGCAAAATGTATCTAGGAGTAGATACATGCATGTCCCCTCCCCCGTTATGTAAATGTTGTTTGTTAAAACTGCAATGGTCTTGGCCATAGAGAGTTTGAATGCAGAAAGAGGAACCTGCAGTCACATGGAGACCGATATAACAACTATGCTCTACAAAAAGGTGGATATAGAGCATTTGAAAGTCAGAGATCTGGATGGAACCAAATGAGAAATATCCCTGCAAGAGCAAGAGGTCCACCGGTTTCGGTTGCTAGTCACATCAACATGACCAGAAGGAGATGGTCAAACCATTATTTCAAGAGATTCTGCAAACATGAGGGATGGATGTTGTGTGCTACTATATCACTACTTCTAGCTATAATGGAGAATCAGGAAATGGAAGGACCCATCAGCAGAAGAAGGAAAGACCTACTCCCAAGCTTGAAAATGGGAAGAAGAATGAGACCAAGCAGGTATGGAGGAAGAAGACCATGGACTGACATTGTGCACTCATAGCACATGTGATATCTCCTAAGGCCTAAGGGAGATGATGGATCTTAGGGGGAGTAACATATTGAATTTATCATTCACCCCCTCAATGGAAGAAGGACACTTGGAAGAACTAAGTGTTGTTGGTATGAAGGAAGAAAATGAGAAGATAACTATGTGTAGAGGCAGACTTGACTACACACCCACAGATCAAAGCTGAATCACTACTTCTATATCAATTCATGATAAGATAACAATTGTAATCTGATATAGAGTGACACAGAATGTTAGGAGTCACAAGAAGGTGCTCCTGTAGTGATAATGGATCATTACAAAAAACTGGTATGTGTAGGATGTTACCGGCACAAATACTGCAGGTACTTGCAGGTTATGTAAGACAATGAAGTTGGAAATCATTGCAATAGCCTTGGTAGCATGGAATGTGAAGTTTATGTCTCAAGATCATGTCATAGGCTGTGGTGAATATGATGGAGCCAAAAGATCACTAGATAATCACATATGCACAACTCAACCGATACATGGAAGATGATTGAAGCCACAGTGTTGGACCTGATCAGAGATAAGGACCTGATATGTATGACTCAGGGGGAGTTCAAGTGGCTATGATGCAAAATCGGGATGCTTGAACTTAGAATAGAAAATTCACCGACTACCCAAAATTGCAGATGATGAAAAGTCACAGTAGGAATACCTTGGAGAATTTGATTGCCAGGGGTAGCTACCTTGTTGTTCTCCATTTTGAAAACTTCTGTTTCTTCTCTTTAAAAGTGTAAACTACTACCTCTGTGTTGCAATGGAAGAGAACAACAAAAGTTTGAAATAAAGACAACAATATGAGGTTCCAAATTTAGGAAACCTCCTACACTTTAAGCTTATAAAAGCTTGGGCAGGTGAACCCTTTTTAGAATATTTTCTCACAAAAATATTAAATGGTTTGCAGAAAACTAGTGGAGATTTTTGCAAATTTTCCTTACTGACCGGTATAACTTATAACATAAATGGAAAGTTGATTTGACTTTTGAAAAGGATCACAAAACTGCACCCAAAAGACCAACAGGTAAACTAGTGCCTTATCTTGGGCAATAGAGTCATCTACAACAAACTGCAACCTGACAAAAGAAACTAGTACACAAATCACAAGTTTCTGATCTATCAACTCTGAGTATGCCTAACATATACAGAGTCCTAATCTGCATCAGACTTCATCATCCAATCCACACCAAAGATACTAATATCAATGACTTTGTTCAAAGTATATTCATATTTTCCTCCTTAAGAAAAAGACTCAAAACTTCTTTAGATGCCTAGCAAATCATTCAAATAAGTGATCCTTGATTACTTAAATGGAACAAACACCAGAAAAATGACATAGAGACAATACAAATATGAGTTTAAATTCTCTAGATTGTATATTTTATTCCTATGTCAGAAGGTTACAATTACTTCAATTTTGAGTCAAAAAATTGCTAAGGACATGGCCTGTATTAATTTTGCTAGAGTTCAGCTACAAAATTTGTGTCCCTTTTCTAGGTAGCCTTGGTATCCTTTTATATCAAATCAAGATGCAACAAGCTTCGGACTACCTAGAAGAAAAATCTCACCCTAACAGTCATTTACTCCAAAAGTTACATTTATGTGCCATTGTAGTTGAGGGAGAAACCTAACATTCTTTCTGGGATGCATGCTTCATTAATTCAATGGTCATTCAGTTGGAAAGTGGCCAAAAGGGTAGGCTCCTATCTCTCAAAATTGGTTGCAATAACTGATAGCCACATAATGCTAGTGTATCATCTTGTGCTAGAGCATTGATGAGTTCTTATCTAAGAAAATACACAGGCACCCACTATTATGTTCTCTACATATTTCCTAGATTACCTCTCACCAACAAAATCTGATGGGATTCACACATCTCTACCATTGATTCTTTTGAATATTTTAAAATTTTGGCGCCAACGGACTAGGAAGGCCTTCTTTCTGAGCACCTTTCCTTTAGTCACCATGTCGCAACGTTTAAAGTTAGGACGTACTTCCATTGCGGTATAGCGACAACCATTCAATCATGGAAAACTAGCACGCCCTTTAACTTTCTTGAGTAATCCACCTAGAAATAGGCCCCATCGCTTGGTCTCTAGCTGCTAAAAACTTAACCTCTACCATTAGTTGTCCATCGTAACCGCTTACCTTATCTACAGGCATTAACCACTGTCGCACTTGGCCTACAGAAAATCATCACCTTCTGATAGAGAAATAACTTCTGAGATCCCGAGGTCACTGCCCCAAAAATATTTGCCGTGGGTTAAGATTGACTATAGAATCAGATTCCTCAGATCGAGAGCTTTCCAATGATACATGACAAATCCATATTTGGGAAAAAATTGACCCTCAGGCCAATAAATCCCTTTGTAGGTCAGTCATTAATTTTCCTTTCTTACTATAGTCTAAAACTATATTTTAACCTAACTTTCCCACATAGATGTCAGCCACATGTCACCTCCTGGTTTTCTCGTGATTCCCTCTGGACTCCACCTATTCACCACCCAAACACGACCGAGCCCACCACCTCATCTTTCTTTGTCACTGATCCATGATGATTATTCATCGTGCATCTCCACATAGCAGATCAGCAACCACCATTGGATCCTTTCCAACCCGCTCGTTCTTTATTTCCTCCAGATTGCTCACCATTTCTGTCGGGTCCCACAACCTAGTCACGAAGTTGTGGTGGATGAACACCATGCAACTACATTGCCATATAGCAACAATCATTGGATTTGAAGAAAGCTACTCGATCTTTATTTCACTAGGGTTGCTTTCCATTTCCGCATGTACTTAGTTGCCAAGTCGTGATGATAACTCGATGAACATCTTTTCATCGTGGTATAGTGACCACCCTCAGATCTTTTACATCACCGTTTGATCTTCCCTGATCTACTTGACCATTAACCATGGTTGATCTGCTTCCTTCTGCCGCATGTCACCACATGGCACTCCTTGATTTTCTTATGAGATCTACCTTGGCACCACTTGTCTGTCAGGCCTACGATGTGTCAGCCTCTAGTTTGCCACCTGATTCACCTGGACTACCAAGTCATCTTTGGTTTTGTTGAATATCGTTCTTTTGGCCAAACTTCCTCTTCGGCTAGCCATTTTATTGTCTCATCGAAACCTTGGTTTCATCGACACCTCTTATATTGATGAAACTGATACCTTTGGTGAGTCCTTATAGTGATCCATCAAAACCATGGTTTGCTTGACATTCATTCTGATGACATGCCACCTCTACTCTGCCATGTGGCACCTCCTCATTCATTCTGGGATCCTGACTAGCCACAATCTAACCTGCCATGGCCTCATCCACCACCTCAGTGCCACCGGACCCACCACTTCACTTTGGTCTATTTGGCATCAGTCTTTCAACCAAACTTCCTCTTTGGTGAGCCACTCTCATGTCTCATCAAAACCTTAATTTTATCGATTCCCTCATTTCGATGAAACTGATGCCTTTGGTGAGTCCCCTTTGAGATCCATCGAAGCCACGGTCTGCTTGATAAGTTGCCTTGGTTTGTCGCGCCATCGCTATTGCATCTTCAACCTCATTTGCTGCATGTCACCATGTGGCACCCTGTGATTTTCTCAGAGTTTACCCCAGTGCCACCTGGGCTGCCACCTCACCAGTCACCAAGTCATGACTATTAATAGTTGTGCACTTTCACATGGCGGTATAACGATGGCCGTTTGATCGACTCAAACCTACTCGATCCTTAACCTGAACTGCTCACCCTTTTCGGCACGTGCTTTATCGCCAAGTTGCAATGATATCTGGTGAGCATCTTTATGTCACAACATAGCGACAACCATTGGATCTTCTAAGATCACCATTGATCTTTTTGACTTTCTCTCTGGTTAATTTTCCCTTCTACTACAAAATTTGTGTGCTTTGAGATGCGCGTGGGGGGCCCACCAGATTGTTGAGTGGCTCCTTGTCAAAAACCCGTAAGATTTGACACTAAGGATGTGTGTGAATTTTCATTTGAATACAAAAATTCTCCTCCCCGTGGTCAACGTGGGATAAATGGTTCTTCACGCCTGGCAACTAAATTTGGTTCCTTGGACTATGCAGAGAGGATGGTTTTGGTCTGGGCCTGGACTACACACCTGCCATTGCATTGTTTATAAAACTTTGATGCCTCTCCAAACACCTGTGAATATTCATTTTCTTGAATTGCTTGCACTAACTACCGGCCAAGGTTCACCGCTAGTGCTTTGTCGCAATGTCACGACGAATAACCATCGAGCACTTTGATGTTGCGGTATAGCGACGACTGCAAGATCTAAAGAAACTTGCTCGATCTTTATGAAACCTGACAGATACATAGGAAAAGACACATGAATTAAGAAAAATTAAAAAATTATCAGAATCCTCCCAGGCCTAGACTTAGAATGGGGCCTCTCTTGACGACGCACAAACCCTTCCACTTAAGTGGAAAGATTAACAAGCAAAGACCTTTAACAAAATAAAGGGACATTTTGAACCTTAAAACTTGAACTGATTTGGTTAAAGGGTTCAAGTTCAAAATGAATCACAATAATGTTATACAAAGGTTTAATTTTTTAAATTTTTTTCATGAAAGTGTAAAAATCCTAAACCCTCAGAACCACAGAATTGCAGGCAAAGGTCAAATTCTGAATTTCGACAGACTCCAATAGCTAAAAGGAAAGATTTTCAACATATTTGAAATAGTGATAACATACCTATCATGTGGTTGGTTGTATTCATAGTACAATCACATTTGATTCCTACTTGTCAGTTGGCTAGTTGTATTAGTAGTACAATCACATTTGATTCCTAAAGAATTTGAGGATCAAATAGGAGGTGATGTAGGTTGACCGGTAGGTGAGTAGTGTTTACTAGCACATTCCTATGAAATTAAGTAGTATAATAAATGGTATAAGATTTTCATGCTCAATTGGTGTCATTTGATAGTTGAGTCCTCCATCTCAAGTGTCATGACTTGAGAAAATGCAACAAAATGTAACAATTGGTATCAAAGAAGGAGAGACATCCAGTAAAGACAAAGGGGGAGAAACAATTATGTCAAGTGCCTGGTAAATACAAGGAGGAATGATACCCTGATAGTGCCCTTTTCAATTGTTGTCAAAGGGGGAGAAAGATTATGTAGTATACTGCATACTACATGGGCTGGGAATCCATAGATCAGTGAAAGGGGGAGAAGGATTATGTAGTATGCCGAATATTACATGAGTTGACATCAATGCCAAAGGGGGAGATTGTTGGCATTGGGTTGTCATTGATGTTAATTGGTATGGGATGACTACTGGTATGAGAGATGTATGTGCAACATTGTCAAGGAGGAGTACAGGTTGAGATATCTTTGATATCACCTTGTGTTGCAGACAACCGATAAGGTAAGGAAGATTACCCTAGAAGTCACCGCTACAAAAGTTGGTGCCTAATTTTTATGGATGGAATGGTAAGGTGATCGGTATCAGTACAGTGCATCATTTGTAAGGAAAGGATGTCAATAGGTAAGTGATGTGTTGACATGGGGAAGTCAGATCAACCAAGTGAGTGGTTGTCATCCTGCAAAGGTCATGACCAGTGTACAAGCAGGATGAGCAAGGTGCTTGGATGTTGTTTGTGATGAAGAGGCAAAATGTTACCTAAATCACATCAACACCCAAGGAGAAGAATGAATAGATCACAGGTATGCTGTAAGGTTGCAGGACAACAAGACTTCCACTTGATGAAGATGCAGTCATCATGAGAAGCAATGAATGATAGTGAATGTGCCCATACCGGATCACATGTGCCTATTTGAAGATATGCTGCACAAACATGGAAGTCATATGAGTACACTACAGGATGCAAAAGACAAGGTTCCATGCCATCAGTAAGTGGAACTTATCTCCTATCATGCATTGTGTGCATCATAATTTTGTGAGATAAGGAAGAAGAGGTGTGCATTAAGTGCATGAAATTAGGGATATGCAATGGATCGATGGAGAAGGCATGTTGAGATGTTGGTATAGATGAAGAGTGCTTGTCAGTATGTAAGTCCATCGAAAATATGAGCAAGGTACAGATGTAGATGTCCCCCCCACCTTGTGGGAATGTGCATGCTTGGGATAGACATGTCTGAAGACCGGTTTAGGTGTTTGACCGACAGTTCAACAAGTGCAGACATGAGGAGTAAACTGGTAGAATGTGAGATTCCGGTAGGGTTAGAAAACTGATAGGAAAGAGGAACTGATAGAGTATTTGGTTGGTGATCCTATCTGGACTGACATAAAGAGTCTTGTTGGTAGTTGGTCGACATGGATGCCACTGGGAGTCAAGGTGGCAGGCTCATAGAGATTGGTGAAGTGCCGTGTAGAGATAGGTATTTCTAAAGGTGTGCATTGAATATGGATCCCGTGATTTACAGATTTGATTAAAGAAGTGTGGCTTGAGGAAGAATGAATGACAAAGAAGAATCAGGGAGTTGTTCACACCTAGATCGAAGAAAGAAGATCATACTATGAGAAGACCTCGAGGAGGAAACAACAAAAATATTAATGGCATTTTGACAGAGGCAGGTCAAGATACATGACCGTGTTTTCTACATTTGGAAAATGTGTATTGGAAGGTGCATTATTGGTGGAGTTGTACAGTTGGCTATCTAGGAGATCAGACTAGGGAAGATCTGATTGGATTTGGTTTGGCTCAAGGGTGATGAGGAAACCCTAGCTGCCTAGATTTTGAATTGGCTTTTGGCAGGAAACCAAGTCTATGAATATGCAAGCCAAAGACATAGTTAAGTTGCTGCTGAAGAGAAGAGGATATTGCTACTGTGAAGTGATTGAGTGTTAGTTCTGCATGTGAGAGAAAATCAGCCAAGTGCTCAATGAGCATCTGAGAAAAGAGGGAGAGTGAAGAGAAGAATCGGTAGTGGTTATACTGATAGAGTAGAAGTGAAGAGAGCTGCAGAGAAGGCACACAATGGACCAGTAGAGTATAGCACCGGTAAAGTGAAGAGCAGTGAGGAGGAGATCCAACAAAGAAGAAGAAGAGAAGAGGTGTACCGGTAGGGTTTGCCGATAGTAGAGCAACAAAAATCTGAGTCGGTGTAGCAGAGAAGGTATCTCACGGACAGAGTAAGGTATATGAAATGGTTACAAGATTCACTTGTAGCAAGACAACTACTTTTGTAATTGATGTTTTTATTGTGAATACTGAGTTGTAGCTCGGTGTAGGCGTTGGTGCTCCTTGGGTTGGTACCCTAAATAGTGTAACAAAGTTTTCATTGTGAGGTAGGATTGGAGCAGTAGACTCCAACAACATTGCTCTCCGAGGTTTTTATCATCTTGGGTTTTCCTTGTATATATTGGTGTTATGTGATGTCCCTTGTGTGATTGCATTTGTGTTGGTCTCCCTACTAGCCATTAAGTTTGCATTCGGTTAGATCTATTAATTGGTATGCTGACATAGGATAGATAAAGGAAAAAGTT
Source organism: Cryptomeria japonica (assembly GCF_030272615.1). Taxonomy (NCBI): domain Eukaryota; kingdom Viridiplantae; phylum Streptophyta; class Pinopsida; order Cupressales; family Cupressaceae; genus Cryptomeria; species Cryptomeria japonica. Next base: position 683,556,145 of record NC_081407.1, on the reverse strand, counting down.
TGAGAACCATTGATTCACCCCCCTCTCAGTGGTGCATTATGTCTAACAATTGGTATGAGAGCCTAGGTTCCAAGCTAGATGAGCTTTCTCTAGTTTGGGTAGATTTCGGCTTAAGGAAACAATGGTTTGTTTAGTGTTGATCCCTACTCCTGTGTTTGATGGTTCAAACTATTCTATTTGGAGTTGTAGAATGGAATTTTTCTTATCCTCTCTAGGGTTTGATGTATGAATGTTGGTTATCAATGATGTCCCTAAGAATGCCAGTCCTCCCACCAGATCTAAAGAAGAAAGAAGTTGCATGTGCAATGAAGAAGCCATGAAGGCTATATTCAGTGGGCTCACCAATGATGTCTCCTCATAGGTGGAAGGACTAAAGAATAATGTATACTATGTGGAAGGATTATAGAATAATTTGCTAAGTGTGAGACAAATGTGTTGTAAAGGATACAAATTCACATTTAACTCTAACAGTTGTCAGATAAGGAAGGATAGTTCTGGTCAAATTGTTGCACAAGGTAAAATGACAGATGAAAATGTGTATAATCTGAAGGAATTCTTTGAGTCCCAATGCATGATGGGACAAGTAGATGGGAGTTGGCTGTGGTACAGAAGATTATGCCATATAAAATTTGATAATCAGGTTAAGGTGAGAAAGAAAGGTTATGTGAGACATATCACAACAATTATCAAACCAACAAGTACTTTTTGTGATGAATGTCTAAGAGGCAAGCAGATTAAGGTAACCTTCAAGATCAAAGAACTTAATAGCTCAAGGCCCTTAGAACTTGTGCATATAGATCTGTGTGGTCTACCCAAAACAAGAGTTTGAGCCGACGAGAGATACTTCATGTAGTTAATTGATTCTTTCTCAAGAATGACATGGGCCACTTTCCTACATGACAAATCACAAGCTTATGAGAGGTTCAAGATATTCCGGAAGATGGTTGAGAAGGAAAGTGGATGCAAGTTGAAATGTCTGAGATCAGATTGGGGTGGTAAGTATACACAAAATGAGTTTGTAGACTACTATGAGAGGCTTGGAATCAGAAGACAATATTCAACTCCAAGAACACCACAACAAAATGGTGTTGTAGAAAGGAAAAAATGGGCTGTCAAGGATATGGCAAGAACTATGTTGAATGAGGCAAACATACCAGATATGTACTGGAAGGAAGTAGTACATATTGCTGTATATATATTGAACTATGTTCAACTGAGAACAAATAGCAGAATGACACCTTATGAACTATGGTATGATTAGAATGGAAGCGATTAGTTAAATATTTCAAAGTGTGTGGAAGTAAATGCTCCATCAAGAGAGATGAAGATAATTTAGGTGGTTTTTATTCTAGGAGTGATGAATGCATCTTCTTGGGTTACTCTACTCACAACAAAGCCTACAAATGCTACAATAAAAGATTGAGAAAAGTCATTTAAAGTGTGCATGTAAGAGTTGATGAAGATTTTCATGAAGGCAAACAAGCACATGTAAAACGATATGATGATTCATGTGATGAAGATGAATTTCATTCAGAAAATGAACCAGAAGAAGCATCCAACAAGACCCCTAATAGATATGTGCAAAAAAATCACTCGGAAGAGAAGATTATAGGAAATAAAAGTGATGGTGTATAGACAAGAAGACTTGCACAGAACAATGAACAAGTGAATTTATGCCTCATGACTAAATTGGAACCCAAAACATTCAATGAGGCCAGCAAAAGTGAGAAATGGATGGACGCAATGGAAGAAGAGATGCAACAGATTGAAAAGAACAAGACTTGGGAATTAGTTCCTAGATTAGCAGATAAGAATGTCATAGGTACTAAATGGGTCTACCAGAACAAGATGAATGAAGAGGGTAAGATTGTCAAGCATAAAGAAAGGTTAGTGTGCAAAGGTTTTGCTCAAGTAGAAGGAATTTATTTTGAAGAAACATTTTCACTGGTTACAAGACTTGAGGCTATTAGAATGTTATTAGCATTCTTTGCCTTCAAAGGATACAAGGTATATCAAATGGACATCAAGTCTTCCTTCTTGAATGGTAATTTGGAAGAAGAAGTATACATAGAACAACCAGAAGGTTTTCTGCTGCATGATGATGAAACTTTTGTATGTTGGTTTAAGAAAGCATTGTATGGTTTAAAGCAGGCTCCAAGAGCATGACATTCAAGGTTGAATAAGTATCTTAAGGAGAAATGTTTCAAAAAGGTAAGTGCAGATAGTAATTTGTACATAAAAGAAGATGGAAATCACTTGGTTATTGTTTTTGTATATGTGGATGATATAATTTTTGGATGCAACAAGGATATCCCGTGTAAAGAGTTTGTTGATAAGATGCAATCAGAGTTTGAGATGTCAATGCTTGGAGAGATGCCATATTTTCTTGATTTACAAATTTCACAGAAAGATAAAGGAATATTTATCTCTCAAACCAAGTATGTCAGAGATATGTTGAAGAAGTTTCAGATGGAAGACAAAAAACTGGTAAGTACCCCCATGGTGATTGGATGCAAGTTGAGAAATGTTGATGAGTCACCAGAAGTGGATTAGACCCAATATAGATCCATGATTGGTAGTTTGTTATACCTTACTGCCTCAAGACTAGATATAGTGCAGGTAGTATGTATGGTGGCAAGATTTCAAGCTGCACCTAAACAGTCACATGAGAATGTAGTTAGAAGAATCTTCAAGTACGTACAAGGAACACTTAACTATGGCTTATGGCATCCAAAGCAAGGATATTTCACTTTACAGGCCCATACTGATGTTGATTGGGTAGGTTGTATTGATGAATGGAAAAGCACAAGCGGGGCTGCATTCTTTTTAGGTGACCGGTTAGTTTCATGGCATAACAAGAAGCAAGATTCAATCTCCTTATCTATTGCAGAGGCATAATATATTGTTGTTGCTACATGTTGTTCTCAAGTGTTATGGATTAAGGAAACTGTCAAGGACATTCAGATAGAAATATCTGATCCTATTTCAATCCAGTGTGATAAGTCAAGTGCCATCAACATTTCCAAGAATTCGGTTATGCACTCAAGGACAAAGCACATTGCTATCAAACACCACTTTCTCAGAGAAAAGGTTGCAGAGCAAGAAGTGAAGGTAGAATATGCTCCTACAAGTGAACAAGTTGCTGATATCTTCACAAAACCTCTACCGGTAAATACATTTGAATATTTAAGACACAAGTTAGGAGTTTTCTCACCAGCTTTATGCACTTAAATATGTATGGAGATCTGTGGTTTAGGGGGAGTTCATAGCCATACAATTTTGACTCTTGGACCATATGCTATAGTTAGGGGGACAATATGCATCTCCACCTTGTTTGTGATTTTCTTAGTTGTGTTAGTTGACTCTTCAATTCACAAGACTAGCAAAATTTTTAGTATCAAAAAGGAAATGAGGTTTGGGACTTTGGAAAGTTGTCTATTCAATTTGTCTATCTACAAAAGTCACAATTAGTTTGACTGAGAAAGTAACTTCACCGGGGAGAATGTGCTCCTCAGTCCATGTTTGTGGTTGTTTTTCAGTGTCTATTTAATTTGTACTTAATAAAAATCCCAAATTGACTCGCCGGGTGAAAGGGATAAGTAGTCTGGCCTACTGGGAGATACAATATAATAGTTCAAGAATTACCTGCAAAGGGGGAGACCTCAGAAAGCTGTCCTAGCCCTTTGTCAATATTGTCAAAGGGGGAGAAAGTTAACAACTAGAAAAAGAACTGCAGTTGGAGATAGTGCATATTGTAAGCCCGGGTTGTGGAGAATAACCCGATAATATGGGTGTTGCCATCAATGCCAAAGGGGGAGATTGTTGGCATTGTATTGTCATTGATGTCAACTGGTAAGTATGTCAACCGATATGCAAGATATTGTTACTGATATTGGAGATTGTTGGCATGTTGATGTCAACTAGTATGATATGTCAACCAGTAAGCAAGCAAACCCAATAAGTGCAGTCCGATATAACATGAACTAACCAATAGAATAGTGAAGTGCATGATATGAAGGTTAATCGGTTAGTGTATACTGGTAGCATGTTCAGTCGGTGACCAAATTTGAACTGACACAATCAAGTGAGCTGGATGTTGACAGAAATGTTAGGTGGACTCCAAATGGCAAACATGCATTGGGTAGGTGAATGGTGCGTCGATAAGGTAGTTGTTGACTAAGTCCATATTAATGTCGACTGTGAAAAACATAGATTAGTTGCAAAGGATTGTGACTCAAAGAAGATCAAAGGGAAGAGATTTGATTCTTTGACATCATGATCGAAGAAAGATATTTGATCGTCTAGTTGATCTGGAGAAAGAAAGTGCTAAATCATTTATTGATCGACAAAATCAAGATTGATGAACAGAGTCGAGTTTTCTAAATGTAGTAAACATTCATAGGAAGAATAAAAAAGATGATAGAACTTTTTTCTATACTATTTTAGGTTGTCGATTCAGGAAAGATGAGATCCAATTTGATTTGGATCGAGGTTGGTAAAGAAAACCCTAAGCGCGTGAAGTTTGAGTTTGTGTTTTGGTGGGAAAGCATATATATAAATGTGCAGATCAAAAACTGAAGTGCATGCTAAGAGAGAGTATGTTTGATGAGAGATCTATGATACAATGAATCTCTATGAGGAAAGAGTTGACCAGTCTAAGTGTGATAGAAAATATTGAAGCTATTGAGTGTTGGAGAAGAACCGATAGGGAAGGTTTATCTGACAAGGGTTAAGGTGACCAATAAACTATTACAGAGTATAACAAGCTGTTAAACCGACAATGTATAAACTGGTAAGATATCAACAGAGAGTGAAGGATAGCAAGGTGTGTTTTAGAGAAGATCCGACAAGGCTGAAACTGAGTTAATAGAGGATTCAGAAAGTAAGAACAAAAGACTAGTAGAAAAAAGAAGCAATAATATAGAAAATAAGTTTAACCGATAGAGTGAATAGTTTCCAGGTGTTACAAAACTCATTTATAACCAAGTGTTTATCATTGTATTGAGTTTATATCTCATTGTATTGGTGCTCGGTGTAGGGGTTGGTGCTCCTTTGAGTTGGTGCTCATAATAGAATAGGGGTTGGTGCTCCTTTGGGTAGGTGCCCATAAATTACTAGGGGTTGGTGCTCCTTGGGTTGGTGCCCCAAACATTGTAAAACTGTTATTTCATTGTGAGGCTGGATTGGAGCAATAGATCTCCAACAACATTTCTCACCGAGGTTTTTCCCACATTGGGTTTTCCTCGTATATCTGGTGTTATGTGATGTGCTCTTGTGTGTGATTGCTTGTTAACACTTTCATTATCCTATCGGTTGCACACATTGTTTGAAATTGTTTATAATCACTGATTCAGCTCCCCCCTCTTAGTGATATCTTATGTTATATAGATTTGCCTTATCATGTCTTTGATTGCCCATGATCACAATAGAAAAACACCACTTGTCATGGATATTTTCCCTTAGGGATTTTATTTTATTTCTATCATTGATACACACTACCACTTAAGTTTACACACACTATCCAATTTATAATAGTTCTTTTATGGAAATTTGATTTCAAGAACTCAGTTAGGGACTAAGTGAGGTAGCCTTCTTGAAAACCTAGTCCATTTTTTTTTTCTCACATTTGTATGTAGATTATCTAAGCATTTTGTAGTGTCATACATTGTATCCCCTTTACAATTTCAAAAACTCATTTTGGGCTCACTTTGGTGGTTACACCTCATGCCCCTAATTCATGTACAATTGTGCTCAACCCATGACTACTTTTGGAAGCTCAACACAATCCTTTGCTCACTTACCTTGATTTTAGCTCAAATGGCTAGTGCTATGGAACCTAGTTCTGTGGTCTTGTCAATTTGGGCCTAGATTTTAAATCATAACATTTAGAAATTTAAGGAGCAATAAAGTACTCTTTGATGCCAGTCTTCTTCAAAAATTAATCCCAAAAATGTGTAAGTACAGTGTATAAGTACAATGCCCTACTTGATTTTAACATCTACACATTTCAAGTTCACATTTATATCACCCCAATTTAGAATTCAATCAAGCATCTTCAAGGCAATTGAGTAGAAATTTGAAGTCAAGCATTCAAATTCAACAATCATGATCAAGTTATGTGTTTATTCATGAATGAAGGTATGCATTAAGTCCTATCAAGCAATTCCAAGCTTTGTGTGAGACTTCAAGGAAGGAGTTTCATATCAAGTTATCATTTGTCAATTCATTCATTTCCTTAAGGTTTTCAACCTCTTCCCTAGTAGGGTTAAACTCTCTTTCATCCATAATTTCTATTATGGAAGCGGAAGCACTTACCCAAGATTTAACATAGATAAACCCTATACAACCCAAAATTTCCCTTATCTTTGTGTGTAGGCTATAGATCTAACCATTGAAAGTGGTAGAATTATGTAGAGCATACTGAGGAACATAGCTCTATATTTTGAACAAATAAAAACCCTCAGACTAATTGGGCTAGTTGTGTTGGTATTTTCCAATGGATGAATCTTAAAACCCTCTAAAGGTTAACCAATTCTTACTTTCAAGGGAATTTAGATCAGGTGCCAACAAACAATGTTCAACCCTAAGACTAAAACCTTATGAACTTTTGGTTTTGCAAGACCAAGGGGGATAACCCTATAAAAATACCTTATGACCCTATTAAAAAAATCATTTAGTATTGTTTAGTAGAAATATTCTCAATCATTTAACCAAGAAAATGTATGATAACCCATTGTTGGTATTTTGATGATGTTTTTATTGTCATTGATGGACACACACTTTCTTGATGTATTAGTTATGCTCAACCGGTAATTGTTCCAACCAGTATTGTGTATTATTGAATGTATAGTCTTTAGACTATCAATATTTTGCAGAAGATGGTTTAGGAGTCACAGATTGACTGAAGATCTCAAGTGGTATGAAGACCCCAAGCGGTTCAGGATCTCAAGTGGTACGAAGGACCAAAGGGGTAGTTAACTTTTGATCGAAACACTACGATTTTCCAGTCTTCACTTTTGACAACCACTAATCGGTATATTGTATTAACCACTATATATCTATGATGAGTTACCAACTGGTATTACTATAATGTGTGATGAGTTATCATCCACCGACGCTTTGGTAGTGTGTTTGTGTCGTGTTACCAAATGTGTCTAGATGCATTGTACCTAGGAACTTGTAGTCTAATTCTATTGGACCAATAGGAAATCAGATTCCTTTATAAGGACATCATGTCTAGGGTTTGCATGTATGAGAGATAGAATAGAAAAGGGTATGTGCGATCATTGAAGAGAAGATTAGGTCTGTATGAAGAGATAGAGTGTGGCGATATTGACGACTGAAGTAATGCTGAAATGCATTAACAATGAGCTTTCAAGGATCTAATTAAGCATACTGTGCTAGCATCTAGATCATTCACTTGTTGATTACTAATATCTTCAACAAGTCTGAAACCCTTAACTAGATAGGCCCAACAAAGCCTTTGTAAATCCTCTAACAAGGTGGTTCAAAACTGTGGATCTGAAATCCTTTAACAAGGTAGTCTTTAACAGGACTTATCTCCTAACAGAGATCTAGATTCCTAACAGGATCTGTTCTGGTGAAGAACATTGTATGACCTTAATTACCCTGGTTACTATTCTGCAGATAGTTACTTGTGAGTTTATGCTCACCATGATTTTTCCCATTTGGTTTTCCACGTCAAATATCTTGTGTTATGGTGATTGTGCTTTTGTGGGTGAATGCTATTTTTTCTATTTGGTTTGCACTTATCTTAATTGGTTTATTAGTGAATTTGTTGCACCAGTTATTTGCTAAACTATTTAAAAGATTGATTACAATATTTTTTGGTATACTAATTCACCCCCCCTCTTAGTATTTATCAATTGGTATCAAAGCCAACCTTTCTATAAGTCTAACAACTTGGAAGGAGATATGGGGGAATACAGTGTGAGGGAACTTACTCATCATCTCACCCAGACTGAGAGAGCCTATGATGAACTCAAAGTCAAGTATAAAGCCTCTTTGGCCAAAAGAAGAGAGCATGCTGAGAAACCGATGGAACTTATTGAAAATAGCTCTTCTGATGAAGCTGACATGGATGCCCTAGTTGAAGAAGTTGAAAAATTGAATGAATCTAAAGCCAACCGGAGAAGGGAGTTGGAAGGACTGACTATCAGAATATGCCAGGAGCTTAAGAACATAAGGAAAGATGAAGATTTGGTAAAAGACAAAGATCATGAGATCTCCAAGCTGAAGCAAGAAATCAGTACCCTTACTGCTCATCTCCAGGAGAGTAAAGTGGAAAAAGAAGAAATGCAAGGTGAACTAAACATGGCCATTTCTAAGAATTCAACATTTGATGGAATCCAATGCTTCTATTTCCAAGGAACTTGAGTAAAGGAGATACTTGCCAAATTCAATCAGAGTACTGCTAAGCTAGAGCAAAAGCTAGAGAATCTACAAAGCCAGTAAAAATACCACTGGACTCGGTTTCTCTAGATATGAGGAAGGTGAGACCTCTGGAACAAAAGCTGAAGCATCAAAGAAGAAACCAACATCCAAAGGAAAAGGTAAGAAAAAATTTAAACCTGTTTACTTTAATTGTCTCAAAGAAGGACATACTACCATTGTGTGTAGAAGCAAGGCCTACAAAAATTTTCCTTATTTTCAAAATAATATGCCTAGATCCAATAGATTCAATGGAAACTGTTATGCATGCAACAAGTTTGGGCATAGAGAATTTGAATGAACATCGGTTTTGTACAACACTGGGAGATACCCTCCAAGGACTCAAAGAACTATCTCGAAACTTTCTGTGAACTGGAATCCCAACCAGTACAATACCTATGACCATCGGTTAGGTGGTTATCAAGCGACGACTAGTTGGAGAGAAACTTGTTTGATCTTTTGTGGTAGTGGTCACACTGCTGCAACATGCAAAAGGAAGAATGGAAATATGAATAACAAACCATGGAGAACACCTGGAATGGTATGCTATCATTGCAACAAACCGAGACACATTGCCAGAACTTGCAGACTGAGAAAGAACCTGTTGGGTGATATACCGATCACTCCAGAAGGGAAGATTGATGTTGAAACCATTCAAATGGAAATAAATAAAACTTGAAAAAAAAGAAATCAGAAGAAGAGTTACAAGATGAATCTGCTTCTGCACCTAGTGTGGAAGTCTCTGAACCGACAAATTGAGCTTCAGAAAAGCTTAGGGGGAACATATTGGTGAAATATTTTGAACCCCCGATTTATATTGGTAAAGACCTTTACCGGTATGTGTTACCTGTCAGTTGGTAGAAGATCTGAAGTGGTAAAAGGTAAAGTTAGGGTTTGTGCCCTAGCAGTGATGCATTTATTATGGTAGGTAAGAGTTTGTTTAAAAGGGTTTTCGTTGTCATTTTCACTTATCTGTTTTCAAAAGAAGAATCTTCAAGAGCAAAACAACCAGAGCGATTTGTTTGGCATTTGGAGAAATCTTTTGCAAAATCTTGCAATCATCTTCAAGCAATCAGTGAAGAACACTAAGTGGTGAACTAGCAAATGAAGTGGTGTACTGTGCACGATATTGGAAAACCTAAATTTCAGATTGTGAAGGTATTTTTAGAAATTCTTTCTTAGTATTGGGTTATGGCTTCTGCATCGCATTCTAGTTCTAGTGCACCTAAAGATACACCTGAGTTTCTTCAAAAGAAAATGAGATACAATGCCCTATCTCAAATTCCTACCAGAGTTATTGTCGAGGGAGATATTTCAGGGTATATAGACTGTAAGTTGGAAGACCTAGGATCCCTAGTAATTCACTCCTAGCTAAGTCTGTTCTGCGGAGATGATAAGAACATCAAACCAGAGTATAGCATCCTTGAGAAGATGAATTTGCACAATGTGGTATACTTTCTGGAAGAATTTATAGAAGAACATATTCGCATTATCCTCAGCAGAGTGCATGATGACAAGATGTATCTCGAGCGGACCCATAACATCACACCGAAAGTGATTCATGTTGTCAGTGGATTTTGCAATGTTGGAGAGGTACTAGTTCTATGGAAGGTCACCAAAACTCAAATGACATAGCTCACTGGTTCTGTGAGTGACCAACGGGCAATGACTAACAGCACCATTTTTGATGATCTGATAAAATATGCTTGCATGGTGATTGGTTATAGGATATTTTATTCCAGTAGAATGAATTCTGTCCCTGCTGCTGCGGTGAATGATGCTTATAGGATGATCAAGGAAGACACTAAATATGACCTATGTACCTTTTTACAGAAGCAATTGTTGGTGAATCTAAAATCCATCAAACAGGATAAATCTCTGAGGTTCAAGTTTGGACAACTTCTGGTTGGTGTATTCTCCTGTTTTCAAGGTTATTTCCCTAGAGTAGGTGATGTTCAATGGTCTATTGACCTATCGGTCTCTAGATAGATTAAGGAGAGTCTACAAGTAGTGGGAACTACATATCTTGAGGTTCTAAGTAAGTATTTTGAAGAATTCAAATGAAAGATGAGCCAAAGAATGAGGATATCTGATGATATTGTGAAGAAGTATGAAGATGATATCTGCTTCACAATAAGGATAGATGACTGCATAATGGAAGTGGTGGAATTGAGAAAGGAAGTAGTTGGCCCTATGGGGTATGAAGTGGTGAATGACATGTTGATCAGGTATGCCTCTACCCTACTTGCCTCACCACTGGATGCAAAGAAGAAAAGAACCAGTACCTACTTGGAGAGGGTCACACTGATTGAAAAACCAAAGCAGAAAAAGGGCAAAGTAGTGCCATCAGTATCTGCACCGGTTACATCTGCTATTCTGAAAGTGACGAAGCGGCCAAAAAGAAACCTGAGATTATTCTGGCAAAAGTATTCGAGAGGAAGTGGAAATCCAAGACTCACTCACCGGAGTCAGAAGACATTGAACTGGAGATTCAAACAAAGAAGACAAGGCAATCAAGCAAAAAGTTGAAGTCTACCAGTAATGTACCAACAACTTCTGCACTGGTAAATATTGATATTACCTCTTATAAACCAATCACACATTGTTAGAGGACAATAAAAAATATTAGAGGAAAGTGCTTGATGATTTAAAGGAATATTTTTATGACTTTAATGATAGTGAGAAAGAGGAGGTAGAACAGGAGGTCATTAAATATTTATGTGTTAACGATCGGTCACCTTCTGAGATTAAATCTGTTACTCCAAATTCTTTGTATAATTCTTTGGATAATAAATGGTGCATTGCCATTGAGACAGAACAAGAGATCGGGGAGAAAATGTTTGCACAGTACTTTCTCGATACTTCAAATTCTGAGTTATTTGAAATTATGGATAAGAACAAAGGCATCTTCTTTATGAGAAGGAGGCAACTCAGGTTACTAGAAGGTGAAACTTCTGAAGTAGAAAAGGATACACACATACATCTAAAAGCTGCTGTCAATATGCACCGAGTATTTGAAGCTGATAGGTAGGCTGACCAAGCACCTGACCTATCCTCAGACAAACTGGATGAGGTATTTGATAGTCAAGGTGAAAGAGTGACAAAACAAATTGACCCTATTGATGTTGATGCATTAGATAATGAGGATGTCAATCCTAACAAAGAAAAAGTTGAGAAAGAGAAAAAGGACAAAGAGAAAGTAGAGAAATAACATGAGGAAAAAGAAAGGCAAGAAGAAAACAAGAGAAAAGAATAAGAGAAGAGGAAAGAAGAAGACAAGAAGAAAGAAGAAGACAAGAGGAAGGAAGAAGAAATGAAGAAGGAGGAAGAGAAGAAAAAGCAAGAAGAGGATAAGAAGAAGGAAGAAATGGAGAAGAAACAAGAAGAGGTGAAAAAGAAAGAGTCAGAGAAGAAGAAAGAAGAAGAAAAGAAAAGAGTGGAAGAGGAGAAGGAAGGAGAGAACAAAAAAAAAGTGGAGATCAAGACCAAAGAAGGAGGGCAAACTCCTAAGGCAATCGGTGATCAAACCAAGCAGGTTGATTCCACCAGTCCTATTGATCTAAGTCTTGCATGTCTGACTCAATCAGCAGATGAGTCTGAGCTACTTCGAGGCATCAAACTTGCATAAGAGAGATTGGAAGAATTACAGAGGAAGAAAGAAAAGGATGTCATACAAATTGCAGTTGACACCCTTACCAGTCTAATTCCTGTTACTAAGCTCCCTAGTACTAACTCCTCTCTACCCAAGCTCAAACTTCTTTGTACCGTAGTAGAGGAACAGGTACAATGCTTTGAAGATGTTGCTCAAGCAACTGCAAGTAAGAATCATAAAAAGGCACTTAATATTGCCTTAATCAAGCAAATGAATGAACTCAGGACACAACTACTGAAACAACAAAATGATATCAATGTTGCTATGGGTGAGGGTAAATTACTTCTGAGTAAAATCTACCAACCCCATCTATTTTGTGAAGATGTGCTCAAATAGAAAGCTCAACTCCAATCGGAGTTACAAGAATACATCAACACCTTCAAGTTGCCCTATGATTTATTCACTGTCTATGGACAAATTGTTCATCATTTTCAGCATCAGATTGCCAAGATGGACTTAGAGATCAGCAACCAGACTCAAGATTTGCAGGAGCTTCAACTGCTCCTATTGCCAAAACTATAGGTTCTTCAAAGATGTTTTCTCAACTTGGAAGCCATCATGGTAACTCAAGAGCTAAGTACCATCGATGCAATGGAAGAACTGGCATTCTAGATGAAGACTAAAAGTGAGGTTGCTACCTCACTACTTGAGTCATGGACATTGGACATGAAAACTTTTGTGCATAACTTTAAATCTGTTTTTGAGAAATTTCATTCCTTATTGTCATGAACATCTACTCTATGTTCTTTTATAAAGGATAGTTATGCATTACTTTGTCATTGTTGGCAAAGGGGGAGTAGTGTACATACATTAAAATTTTGGTGAATGTTTATGCACTTACTTGTAATTTTTGCAAAAGGGGTAGTGTATATGCTTAGGGTGAGTAATTTTGATTATGGCATTTTTTTTGTAAAGCACTTAGATGTCAAAATTTTCTTAAGTGTTTCCATCAATGCCAAAGGGGGAGATTGTTGGCATTTTGATGATGTTTTGATTGTCATTGATGGACACACACTTTCTCGATGTATGAGTTATTCTCAACCGGTAATTGTTCCAACCAGTATTGTGTATTATTGAATGTATAGTCTTTAGACTATCAGTATTTTGCAGAAGATGGTTTACCGGTCATAGATTGACTGAAGATCTCAAGCGGTATGAAGACCCCAAGCAGTTCGAGGATCTCAAGCGGTACGAAGGACCCAAGCGGTAGTTAACTTTTGATCGGAACACTACGATTTTCTAGTCTTCACTTTTGACAATCGGTAATTGGTATATTGTATTAACCGGTATATATCTGTGATGAGTTACCAACCGATATTACTGTAATGTGTGATGAGTTATCATCCACCGACACTTTGGTGGTGTGTTTGTGCCATGTTACCAAATGTATCTAGATGCATTGTACCTAGGAACTTGTAGTCTAATTCTATTAGACCGACATGAAATCAGATTCCTTTATAAGGACATCATGTCTAGGGTTTGCATGTATGAGAGATAAAATAGAAAAGGGTATGTGTGATCATTGAAGAGAAGATTAGGTCTGTGTGAAGAGATAGAGTGTGGAGATATTGAAGACTAAAGTAATGCTGAAATGCATTAACAAGGAGCTTTCAAGGATCTAATTAAGCATACTGTGCTAGCATCTAGATCATTCACTTGTTGATTAGTAATATCTTAAACAAGTCTGAAACCCTTAATTGGGTAGGCCTAGCAAAGCCTTTGTAAATCCTCTAACAAGGTGGTTCACAACTGTGGATTTGAAATCCTTTAACAAGGTAGTCTTTAACAAGACTTATCTCCTAACAGAGATCTAGATTCCTAACAGGATCTGTTCTGGTGAAGAACATTGTATGACCTTAACCGGTTTGGTTACTATTTTGCAGATAGTTACTTGTGAGTTTCTTCTCATCGTGGTTTTTTGCATTTGGGTTTCCACGTCAAATATCTTGTGTTATGGTGATTGTGCTTTTGTGGGTGAATGCTTTGTTTGCTATTTGGTTTGCACTTATCTTAACCGGTTTATTAGTGAATTTGTTGCACTGGTTATCTGCTAAACTATTTAAAAGATTGATTATAGTATTTTTTGGTATACTAATTCATCCCCCCCTCTTAGTATTCATCACCTATAACTTTGGCTATTATCTGGATTAATTTATTTCTTTCTCAAAGAATATAAAATCTCAACCTACCAACTAAATATTAAAGTAAATTTGATATTTTAATGTTTTTAGAATATGATATTTGATCTTGAAAGACTCAAACTTTAGACTAGTGCCTTATTAGGGCTACAAAGTTAGACTATAACTTAATATTGACACTTGTTCAACAAGATTGATTCAAAATGAATGGGCTTATGAAATCAATGCCTTGCACTAATTTCTCCATTGTAAAATCTGTTATGATTCTTCATTTAAGTTGTTAACACCACACCTAAAACACTTAGAAATTTAATATTTTCCTTATAAAGAAGCATCAAATTGAACATACACAATAAATGAATCACGAAGATGAAATATAAGAAACTTTTCCATTATATTTCAAAAAGTTGGGTACAACATTACAAAATTATTTGACACTTTGTATTTTAAATTTTTTACTTTCTTTACAAATTGCAAAATATTCAAGCTATATCCCATGCTATGGACACCTATCTATGACACTATACAAAAAAATGATCTCTCCTAGAAATTTAGAGGCTAAAGAAGAAGGTACAATGGCTCAAAATTCCCTTTTATAAGAACAAGAGATCAAACAAGTTTAAATCCAATTGTACACTTGTTACATTTTTTATTTGATAGCTTCTCACAAATTATGCCCAAAAAGATAACATATCTGAAATTTGCAGAAACAAGAATAGAAATTTGGAGAAAGAAGAAGAAGAGAATTAAGCAAGACAGACTTGCTTCTATTTGTGCATATAGAAAAATATGTTGCTTGGCAAAAAATTAGGAGATGATGTTGTTGCAGGGGAAGATATTAGAATCGGTTCATCTACAAAGCTGACTTGGTTTGACTAAAATCTGATGATTGATTAAACTGGCACATGTGCCCCTATTCCTCATCATATCTATCTTCCTAAGCTTGAAATTTTTTCACAGCATGCCATTGAAACTCTTGAATTTTGATAGCATTTTCATTATGCTATGTGTATTTGGAATTCAAGAATGCTCTCAAATCTCTTTGATAATTTTCACACATGGCTTCAAAGGTATACATCTCATCAATAACTAAGTTTAGCTGATCCATATCCAAATTTCCATCAGGACACACCAAATATATTACATTTGAGCCTGCACTATTGAATTCTGACTTCTACAATGTTCTAGTGTCTTTGCCTTTCCTTTTTCATCTTTTATGCTTGACAATACTTTACACTCGATTTAATCAATGATTTTTGATGAGCTTTGTTAATGTCCCATGTTTATTTTTTCGTTTTCTACTACTTTCTACTTTGACATACTTTTATCTTGTTATTATTAGACTTGTTATATGTTTTTATCATCCTTATAAGCCATACTACTACTAATATAATATATATGTGGTACACTAATATGGATGTGTAATATGTTTTGATGAATGCAATGTTGTTATATGTTATAAATGAAAATTTACATGGATTACTTCTATTGCTGGAACTAACATGTAACAAAAAGCATGAGCTAGCTATGGTCAATGTATCTTTGCATCATCGATAGCCAAAGGAAGGAAGCAATAAACGTGGAAAGAAGAACCATGGTAAAAAAGGAGTTGTGGTTGAAGAAGAGTCCATGCTAATTTTGTTTCTCCATTGAATGTTAAGATGATAAAACATTATGGGTTGTGCATCATTACTCTTGAGGTTAATGTACCAACCATGTTCCTAGTTCTACGTCACTTCTTAATAAAAATGTTTGTTCTGAAACAAACTCCTATAGTGTTAATCCTTTGTTTCTATTTTTCCTTTTAGAATAAGTAGCCTTAGTCTTACAAAGAAGCGACATCTGGTTAGAGTTAGTTGTAAGAAGCGACATCTGGATATAGTTGCTATGGATTCTTTGAAGAGTGAAAGTGTCATTTTAGTTGGGATCCTTTTTTCTTATTGTTAAAATCAATGCACTTTTGCAATTTTAGTTGAATATATGATGTATATAATAGAGATTGTGTTCTTTGTGAGATCTTGAGCGTAATTATTGTCCGATTGTTCTAAGCATGAGTTAAGAATGATAGGATGATTATTTTTTATGTAAGATAAGCATATTGTAGTTCCTCATAGAGACTACATTCCTCAAGCAAGGGCCACTTGAGGTAATGTGAGCCTCCCTTTCTTTTTTTTATTAGTTTCTTGAATGTAATAACTGAGTTATTAATTTTTGGTTGTTATCTCATGTTTATTAACACTATTGTAGTTAGGAGTCCAATTGAAACCAACTTCTAGTTGTTGAATATATTAATAGTTGTACCTATAAGGTCACTAATTGTGTCACTCTTAGAGTCACCTACAACAACTATTGCATTAGCTAGTTTCTTGTTCAAGCATTGTTTATGTTTTTAGTAGTTGAATGTACTTCTTTCATGCAATGATAGGAAGCTTAGGAATCTTGTGTTGCACATATAGGGTCATTGCAATCTTGTAAGAAAGATCCTTGGTTGATAATTAAATGAGCCTTCACTTAGGACATAAGGTTGTCCCATTGAACACCTCAACCGGGTTGTGTGCATGACATATTGCACCAACTTTATGGATATAGTGGAGACTGGTAATTTTTGGTGCCATTTCTAGGGATGGTGCTAAGGTATAGGACTTTTAAGTTTAGGACTACTTGTAGTCATTTATTTCTAGTAACTTCTTTTTTGTTATACTTTAGTATAATAAGTGTGTGTATTTAGCATTAAGAGTGTCAAAATTTAAGTTGGCATCGACTATTTTACTAACAAGTGTAGGAAGACAACCAATAATCTCAACACTCCCATTGCATACATTGATAGAGGGACACTAGAGTAAGGTTCTTTCTATACAAAAATAGGAGACGCCCTGGATTCCTCAAAGGAACCATAGGACTCATCAGATTTCACATAGATATCAAAATATCCATTCAGTAGATATATAGATTTAACATCTTCTAGTAATATTCAAGAAGAGCCTACTTTTAAGTATTCACAAGAGGAAATGCCAATAATGGGTGATGTTGAATTAGAAAATCCAGGTAGACCTGTCACTTTTGCATCCTGAATCACTGACCAGGAGAGGGCTGCAACATTGAAGAATGTACGTCCAAACACCCTCCCTAACTTTTATGGTCTGGTCATTGAAGATCTTGATACTTTTTTTATTTGAGTTTGATTTACTTTATAGAAGTTATTATTATGTAACTAATGTTCACTATTTGAAGCTATTTCCAACCACTTTGAAAGATTCAACATTAAGGTGGTTCATGGGGCTTGGAAGTAATGCAATTACTAGTTGGGTAGTAATGAAAGAAAAGTTTTGGTAGAAGTATCAAGAATATTGCAATGGTGGAGAAACAAGGAAGAAATACATCTTTAGAATTTATTAAAGAGAAGATTAACCCCTTGAAGACTACATAGATAGGTTTCGGTTTTGTTTGAATGAATGTTCTTATTGAAAGGTTGATATTATTGAAAAAATGGACACTTTTAGATTGAAGAATGAATGGGTAGTTGGTAAGATAAATAGTTAACCTTAAGGAAATGATTTAGATTGTTTTAGTTAATGTGGAATGAGATTATGACTGTAGTAGGAGAATAAGACATGGGTGCATCTCAAAGTGTTTGAATATTGCTTGGTTATTGGAAATAATGTAATTGGATCTGTTGTTAAGCATTTATCATTACGTGTTTGTTATGATTGTTAGATGAGCTTGTAGATTAAAAGTGGAAAAGAACCTATGTAAGTAAAATAGTTGTAGTATAGGAATTGTAGTTAATAAATGATATTGTGTATGTGTTAATGACATTTATATTTATGGTTGTGTTAGAAATAAACAAGGGACCATGTATAGCATTTAAGAAGTTGTTTAATGAAGGATATTATGGTTATTACATTATGCACTTAGGAATCATGTAAAGGAAAATGATCATGCTAGAGTTATGGAATAATGGATAGATATGGGAGTATTAGTTAAGTAAGGAAATTATGTCTATGCATTATGTAATGGATAATCATTGTAGGTGAATTGTGATCATGTTGGTGTTGGAAAATGCACACTCCAATGAGAAATTGTACATGATTGAAGGTATTGTCATTGATGACAACCTTACAATCATATGATACCGGCAGACATCAACACTGGCAGACTCAACATCGACATACAGTTCATCAGCATTGAAAAGAAAGATTACCGGTACCCTGGCCGACAGGAATTTTGTTTAAATGTATTTTTTATTTAATTGTAAAAACCTTTTGTAAACCAACTTGGCGGATTGTAATATGACTCATATAAGTATGAGATCATTGTAGATCATTTAGAGAGATATAGATGGAAGGATTATTGCAGAACAAATGTGCGAATTGTAAGGCAGATTTTGGATAAGGGTTTATGATTATTGCAGAGCTTAAACCGACACTGAATCTCGCATAGTAGATGTTGATCCGAAGTAGTAAATGACATTGGATTTTTATAATCCATTTTTGTAAGTCACTGAGACTTCTTTTGTAACTGAGCAGTGAGCTCTAGGCACTTGGTCTTCCTGCATGTGCATGCCCCTATGGTAACAGTAATATTCTCTTATTGGTCAGTAAGTGAATATTGTGGGTCACAAATCCCACTGAGGTTTTTCCCACACCGAGTTTCCTCATTAAAAATTATTGTGTTATGGTGTGTCTTTCATGTTGTGGTTGTTATTCTTATTTACTGCATTAATTCTAGTTTACCGGTACATAGTTTTGAATTTCTTTTCATATTATAAGTTAAGAAAATTCTATCACTGGTTGGATACTGATTCACCCCCCCTCTCAGTATCCTTGGGAATCCTAACAATTGGTATCAGAGCCTGGTCCTCTATTTTCAAAAGCCTAACAACTTGAGGAAGATCTTGACTCCGGTGGAGATGGAAAACTTGAGAAAGCAATTGGAAACAACTCTTTCAGACTATGATGCAGAAAAGGTGAAGAATATCAAACTTGAAGATGATTTGAAGGCTGCATAGGATATCAGTCAAGGACTTCAAGAAAATCTCACTATTGAAAGGAATAAGTGAAGAGAACTTTGTGAAAAGATGCAGAATGATGATGAAAAGGAAACTCTTAATGATCTAGTGAACAAAATGAGACAAGAAAACAATACAATAAAGAATGAGATGCAAGATATGACTATGAGATTTTGTAAAGAGACTAAAAATTGGAAGAAGAATGAAGATGACCTAGTTAGAAGACTAAATGATGCTGGAAATGAAAACACAAGACTTAGTCATGAAAATGATATGTTAAAGACAAATTTGATGCATACACAAAATGACAGAATTGAACTCATGAGATAGAAAGGAATCTTGGAAAATGAATTGGCTACTGCAAATCAACACAAAGAGAAATTCAAGAAAAGTTCAGAAGAACTTGATGACATGCTGAAGAATCAAAAATCTAATGGTGATACAAATGGCCTTGGCTTTGAAGTTGGTGAAAGCTCTGGTACTGCAAACAATCATGATCACAACAAACCAGTAAGACAACCTAATGCTTACAAATTTAATGGGAAATGCTTTAACTATAACAAGTATGGTCATAGAGAAAATCAGTGTAGATCTAGAAATTATCAGAACACTAATATACCCACCGGTCAATGTTCTAAATGCAACAAAGTTTGTCATAATTCAGAAAATTGCAGAATGAATGTAAGACGTTATGTTTGTGGAAGATTTGGACATCTATCTAATCAATGCAGAACACACACCAACATAGGATATGGGAAAGCTATTCAGAAAAAACAATGTGACTTGTTATGCTTGTAACAAGATTGGACATATTGCAAAATTTTGTAGAAGTAAGACTTCACCGACAAACAACAAAGGACCCAGCTTGAAAGGTAAAGAAAAAGTTGAAGAGGTAAAGAAAGAATTCTCAAAGTAATGGATCAAAAAGTCAGATTAGAATGTTGATAGGAATACTCCTCCACCGACAGAACAGAGTATCACTCCACCGATAGGAGACTCTTCATCTAATTGAAGAAAAATCCTTTGGGGGTTTGGCAACAAATTGAAAAACATGCTAATATACCCTCGGTTGATGGTGAGAAGTTGAATTACTTCTTTACTTGTAGATGAGTTAAGTTTGACTTAACCGACAAGCATTAAATGTGGTAGTTGAAGAAAATAACATTATAAAGTAAGTGTTTTGGCTCCTTTTTTATTCATCAAGCATTCAAATCTTTGAGAGCGCAAAAATTCTCGAGAGAAGGCATCCTTAGCGAAAAGTGAAGTAATTCATTCAAGCACTCATCCTAAAGGAAGATTGAGGTATTTATAACTATGGCTTCTTCATCTGCACCTGAATTTATTGCAAACCCTACTATGATTGAGGTTATCAAGAGACCTAGACCCGTATTCAAACTTGTTCCCAAAATTGCGAAGAAGGATGATACCATAGGTGCATTTTCAAAAATACCTAAGGGAGTAGTTCATGCAGAGGATCCTAGGATATACATACACTGTCATATAGAGGAATTAGGAGATGATAAAATCAAGAACATGTATAGGATTGTGATTTGTGATGCAAATGGTAACATTAAACCGGAACACAAGGTTGTAGAAACCCTAGGTTTTGTGGATATTCTTAGCATTCCTAATTTTCTTGAAGATGTGATAAGAATAGTCCTAAGAAGAGTCCATGGAAAATTCTTTTGGTTGGACTCCATCCATAAGATCACTAAAGAGACAGTTAGGGTAGTAACAGGCTTACCTTCCACCGGTAGCAGGCTTGATAGAACTAAGAAAGTTTCTAATGATACTGTAAAGAACTTAACCGACGCAACATTTGACAAGAGATCCCTAAGTATCAATGATGTGAAGGACATAAATGTTATATTTGTCAGTATGATTCTTGGTTATAAGGCCACACATGCAAATAGGTTAAACTCAGTATCCATCCTATGTATTAAAAGTGCATATGACATAGTAAATGATAATGCAAGAATTGATGTGTGTGAATGGATTAAAGATGAATTGATAGACAAATTGAAGAAAATCAAAGGTGATAAGAAGGGAAATTTCAGATTTGGAAATTTGCTTGTATGTTTGATGCTGTACATTACCTAGGAAGTACCCAATATTGGTAAGAAAGACTTTGCCTTTGATATACCAGTAGGAAAGCAACTATTGGACATATTAAACAACATAGGATAAAACAGAGAGAAACATATAAATGAACATTTTCAAGCATTGAAGGCTAGAATGAAGACAAGAGTAAGGTTGTCTTAGGCAATTGTGGATAAATATCAAAAGGAAATATGTTTTGTAATTAAGAAAGATGAAATATGGATGGAGGCAGTTGTCCCTATAACTATTTGGGTAACCAAAATGGGATATGAAATAGATGATAACATAATTGAGACTTCTGCAAAAGCCCTCCTCGAAGCACCAAAGGAACCATCTGAGAAAGTTTTTGGCAATGCAGAAACTATTGAAAGTGGCATCCAATCTCAGAAAAGAGTAAAGAAAACTGAACAAATAGTGAGGAAAGGTACAAGACAAGCTAAAGCAATTAAGGAAGATGTATTAAACAAAACTGGTATTAAGGAAAGTGAACTGGAAGGACTTCAACCGGAAGCTCATCTTTCACCGGTTGCAACTTCTTCTAAAAGTGATATACCTGCTGAATTCAAAAGGGTAGAAAGGAAAAGAAAACCCTCACTGACACCCTCACCTACACCCAGAAAGACAAGACAAAAGCAATAGGTAGTTAGGCCTCCAGTTAGGAAGTTGACTCCAAAGAAAAAGAAGGTAAAATAGGATATTGCTCCACTGGAAAAACTTCTAAGTGAAATAACAGAGGATGGAGAACTGAAAAATATTAGCAAGTTGTATAACACACTTTCCATTGATGATAAAGAAAGCATAGAGAATAGTGTAATTTTACACTTAGACATTTACAAGAAATTTTTGATGGAGATTGTTGATGATATACCCATTGATTTATACAGAAGACTAGAAGCTAGAAGGGTAGCTATTGTTGAGTTAGACAAGAAGATAAAAATAGAAAAATTACTTGTAGTTCACCCAGTGAACTCCACTAAAGAAATAGATCAATTAATCAGTGAGGCCAACGAGACAGTATTTTCAACCGGTCACCAACATGTAGCACTAATGGCAGGCAAGGTGAATGAAATTTCTGAAGAAACTGCAGATCAATGGGATATATTCTTTGTTGAAAAAGAGAAATACGAAGAACTTAAAAGACCTAAGACTATTAGAGTCTACCAAAAGGATAGGGATAAGAGGAAAGGTAAGGTAGGGGGACCTCCAAGCCTAAAAATAACTGATAACTTACCCCCACCTCTTTCTGATACTCCACTGGTAGAAACCATTGACATACAACCAGAAACAGAGAGTATGGAGACTCCTCATGAGGATACAAATCCTAAGTTTGAAATTTTGTACACTATGAACATAGACACCCAAGAGATAAATATTGTGGTAGATAAGGAATCAACTGAGAAGATAGATGTGGCAACAGAGCCACCGATTGAAAATGTTTGAATTGATAACATTGGAATTGGGGAACAACAACAAACTGAAGAATCAAATGATCCCCCATACACTTGAAAGGCAGAAACCACAGATGTGCATACTGTTGCATCTACTGAGCCACTGACAACTACATAAACTAAAAAACCAACTGAGTCACTGGCAGTAGACAACACAGAAGTGAACAAAGAGAAACTGACAGTGGATACCACTGGTAAAGCATCATAAACAATGGTAGATAAGATTGAGAAATAATCAGAAAAACCAACAAACGAGAGCATAGTGAAACAGACAGAGACAAAAGCAGAGAAACGTTAGAGTCATAGGTTCATGTATAGACAGTGCCACCGATAATAGCTGAGAAACCCAAGCCTTTGCTAATAGAAATGCAAACACAAATTGACCTACCAGAGGTCAATAAAAGCAAAGAGGTTACTCACACCGACGGCCTATAGATTGTGAGGACAGTTGGACAGTCATTTGGCACATCAATGATTGAATTCCAGCCAACAAATATGACAGAGGTACTCTTGGACTCAATAAAGAAAATAACAGAGTGTAATGCACAAGCTTACAAGGCTATAGACGACACATTACCAATTTTGAAAATAATAGCTCCAAAGTGTAACATAGATAATAAAGATTCTTTGAGCCAATTAGACACATTGTCTAAATATATAACCGACAATCTAATTACACTGGACCAGATAAATGAAGACACATTTAAAGAGAAAATGAATAAGGAGAAAGAAAAATTCTTTGAGGAAATAGTGAAGAAGAATAAGGAACAAATGGAAACCTTATTACCGGCACTAGGAGAAACAATTTTGGATTTCAAGAAACTATACAGAGATACCTGCAAAACTGATATTTTGATAGAGGACATAGATTCGGAGATCAACAAATCTCAAAAAGAAATCAACAATATTGCTGACAATTTAATAGGAACATCAGATTCATTTTTGGCAATTGAAAAGAATATTGTAGTTCTTGAGGAGAAAATTGAGAAGTTAGAAAAAGATAAAGAAAAGATAAAGGTTAAGGCAAAGGATTTAAAATGCAAACTAGGTCCTAAACTAGATTACCTCATTTCTTTGAGAAAAGAAATTTTTGAGGCTCTGGTTCCCGGACTTAAGACACTGGAAGAGAAAATGCACATACTCACTGGTACAATTTAAAGAACTGAAGCGGCATTAAAGGACAGCGAGAGATTCAGTGATAGTCAAAATTTTGCATTGGCGGACATCTATCAGATTATAACCCACTGGTTACAAGGATCTAGGCAGGAACCACACTCCACTGATAGTGAATGACAACCTTTGTCATTGATGTCAAAGGGGGAGTAATGGAGATGAGAAAAATGATCAGAAGAAAGACAACATCAGCTCAGGGGGAGCACACTTTTTGATAACACGGTTTTGGTTGGCAAAATCTTTCTAGATAACATTTTTGGATACTTTTTGGATTTTTTCTCATGAGTGTTGCCATCAATGCCAAAGGGGGAGATTGTTGGCAAATGCACACTCCAATGAGAAATTGTAGGTGATTGAAGGTATTGTCATTGATGGAAACCTTACAATCATATGATATCGGTAGGCACCGACATTGGCAGACTCAACACCGACATACAGTTCATCAGCACTAAAAAGAAAGATTACCGACACCCTAGCCAATAGGAATTTTGCTTAAATGTATTTTGTTTTTAATTGTAAAAACCTTTTGTAAGATGACTTGGCGGATTGTAATATGACTCATATAAGTATGAGATCATTGTAGATCATTTAGAGAGATATAGATGGAAGGATTGTTGCAGACCAAATGTGCGAATTGTAAGGCAGATTTTGGATAAGGGTTTATGATTATTGCAGAGCTTAAACCGGTACTGAATCTGGCATAGTAGATGCTGATCTGAAGCAGTGCATGACATTAGATTTGTATAATCCATTTTTGTAAGTCAGTGAGACTTCTTTTGTAACTGAGCAGTGAGCTCTAGGCACTTGGCCTTCTTGCATGTGCAGGCCCCTATTGTAACAGTAATATTCTCTTATTGGCCAGTAAGTGAATATTGTGGGTCACAAATCCCATCGAGGTTTTTCCCACACCAGGTTTCCTCATTAAAAATTATTGTGTTATGGTGTGTCTTTCATGTTGTGTTTGTTATTCTTATTTACTACATTAATTCTAGTTTACCAGTACATAGTTTTGAATTGCTTTTCATATTATAAGTTAAGAAAATTCTATCACCGGTCAGATACTAATTCACCCCCCCCCCCCCCCCTCTCAGTATCCTTAGGAATCCTAACAGTCGGTAGGAGAAATGGATAAGGATTAGGTACATTTGGATTTTGGTGATTAAAATGAATCTTAAGAAGGAAGGGGCTAATGATGCATTTAAAAGAAAAGGATATCATATTGGGTTAAAGATAAGTAGATTGCATACCATGAAAGCTAGGAACTAAGTGTTCTGCATATGTGCATGAATAATGATTAAGGATGTTAAGTGTCATAATGGAGATGGTTAGATTATTATTGCTTATGATGGTAGTAAGTAGTAATGTTGAGATACCCTAGGGAGATGGTATTAATGATCTTTTATGTTTAATTATGCTTATGTAATTGGTTTATGACCGTATGAGATGTGTTTCATGTTCATAAAGATTATGTGTTAATGGATGATTAATCTATATTACGTAGTTGAAGATAGGTGTTGCATTAGATGTTAATTTTAATTTTTTTTTAATCTCCATTTGTATGTTAGTTTTCTTTATTTTCTCTAGGGTATTTTGGCGGGCATTACATCTGGTATCAGAGCCCATGTTGCAAACACTAGGATCTCTGGTTAAGGTTGTTGCTCCTAGTATTGTATAGTGTGCTAAAATGTTCTGTTGACTTAAGTTATTCTTTGAGATTTGAGCTAGAAAAGGGCATTGGAACCTTGGAAACCTTGGAAGTCTATTCTTTGTGTTTCTCCCTAATCTCTTCTATAAATCATATTTTTATGCAATATGTGTATTCATTTCTGATGCATGTCTCCTGAATGAGAGAGATGTCTATATGATTCTATGTGGTCTTGCTTGCCTTGTAATTTATAGTGCTTACCTAAATATTTAAGGTTTCTCTCCCTATATATAATGATTATGATGTAGAATGATAAAAGATTATGTTTATTCTCTTAAGTAATGCTATGCTTATAAGATTAGCTAGTTATGTTGATTTTCTTATGAATAGTAAGATGAAGTGTTTGTATTGTGCATATAAGAATAATTTATTATAGATCTTGGTGTAGAATTGAAGAACTTGCACGAGATGCATCCATATATAAGAAAATAATAGTTTAATAATTTTGTTCTCTTTATTTTAATCTCCTATGTAAGATGTAAGGAAGTCAACTAGTGAAGTATGGGCACCAAATAGAACTGTTGGGTGTTTATATATGTGTGTGATTCTGCAGGTAAGAAAAGATTGTTTGAGTAAATCATATATGTCAATAAGGATTTGGGATTTGTAGCTATATTTGTAATGTTAGGGGACCTCATGGGAAGTTAAATTTGCATATCTTAGAAAAGGATGTAAGAAGCTGCATTCGACATGTCTAGGAAATTCAAATTGATCATGCATAATTTTTGTGTGTGTATATTGATTGTTCAAAAATGCCCTTCCATCCTCTTCCCTTTATTGGGTATAAGATTCAAGTGCTTAGGAGTTTATTGATATTAAATAGAAGGAATGAATAACCTCTGATGAATGTGACTTTGCATACATTAAAAGATAAGCTTGGATGAAATAAATTTGCATTGAAGATTAAGATTTAGGTATTGCATCCATGACCTCTATTTTAAAAAGAAGGAATGGTTAGATAGAATATCTTTTTATAAAGACGTGGGAAGTGTTTTACAACTAACAGGTTAAAAGGCCATGTTATAATATACGTATTAAATGAAGTAAGATTGGTGCATTGCATATGTAGGAAATTGAAATGATACCATTATGTCTTCATTGGGTTTGGTGAGAAAAAATTCTTAGCCTTGATTAGGATTGGTGTGGTTGAAGACATTTTTTTCTTGATCAAATGGATAGATTAAGAAAGGATGCTATTTCCTTACCTTATTTTCATTCTAGTGAGATGAGATGATAATAAAATGTATGAAGTTGTATTGTGATTCTAAATGATAATTTCCCTTGAAATGCTGAAAATACGTAGTCCATGAATGTTTATAACTAAGCAATGATAGGAAATGAGTCTGAATAGAATGGTGTCTGTATCTATTTGCATTGTGTGACATTAGGTGGAAAAGGAAATTAAGTTTCTGAAAGTAGGGCTGTGATATCCTTTATAAATGGCTAACAATATATTAGGAGATTACTCATGATAAGATGTGTGGATGTGATTGGAAACTGATATTAAAATACCGCTTAAGTAACTAGACTTATTTGCTTTTCTAAACGTATGTTTCTCTAGGTTGCTTGATGATTTGATGAAGGAAATTCTAGTCATCTATGTGCTATTAGTTGTGCATTGAGAGAAATGGTGTATGAAATAGTATTTCGTCAAGTGATTAATTGAGGATTCTCACATCTATTTCTATGGTAACTTGGTAAATGTGATCATTTTATAGATAGGATATCTTGAACAATAGTTAAGGTATGAGTGTATTAGTCATTTTATCTTCCTAACATTTGTCATTTTTCATAAAGGATACTTATCTAGACCTTCATAAAAGATTGCATTGCATTAAAATATGATTAAGGGAATATGGATATATGAATAAAATAAAAAGGTCTTAAATGTATGGTGTTCTCTCTCTAACACATTCAGGGCTTGGTACCCTTGGGTGTTGTGTAGCGGTTACTCCCTTTGGTGTGACTGATATCGGTCACCTCGTGAAGTGGATTAGATGAGTTGTCTATTTTGCCTTGAGTTGTTTTGAGATTTGTGTGAAGTATTGTTGGATTTAATTTGATTTGGGATTTCTTCTTTCTTTTATTCTTCTCCTTGTGGTGGCACTTGTCACACTTTATTCTTGATTGATTTGGCTGGACAATTCTCTTCATTTCGTAATTTAATGGTTGGATTTGAGGATATTTCCTTTTCACTTTCTCTTTTGTTGTTTGTGGTGGTCATTCTGAATGTTGAAGTTGTTGGCATATTGGCATAATTGTTGATGATATTGATGAACCGATATAAGGACTGTTGGTGATGATATAGTTGAGATGTTGTTTGATGAATTGATGATCACTTTGTGTTGTCATTGATGGAAACTATGGTTACATTGTTCTATCATGTTATCTAAGTCGTCTATGATTGATCGGAAAGATATGGAATGGATTTGATAGTTAATTGGAAAATAGGACTTTAACCGATAAATGCAAAATTGTGTTATGCTTAGGTAATTGGATATAGAGATTGATGAATAATTTGGTGTTGCGGTTTGGAATATGTGTTTTTAACATTGTAATGAGGTTATGATCGGGACCGCATCATGTTTTGGCTGCTGAAAGTCATGTTTGTGATTGACTGATGTATTTTCTATAGGGTTTTAGTAGGGTTTAAGAACCGATATTCAAGTCTTATAACCGATAATGATTTTGAGTTCGAGGGTGTATTACATTATGTTTATAAGATGGTGATGACATGGCTGAATCTGTGTGAAGTGTTTAAATGATGTTTTGTCACAATCAAAGAGTGAATTTCTTGGGAATGAGCAAAGTGCTTAGTAGAACGTGCTGAGGGTTTGAAAGTGTATCACATTGATGTGCGGTGATCATTCAATGATTATAATTGATTTGTAATTGATTGTAATGATCCATATGATGATCTATAATGACTTGTAAAGGTCTATGGTGATCTATGATGTAATCCTTAGGGTTTTGTAAATGACTAAGTTGTAAAGTCTATTTAGGGTAAGTCTGTGATGATTTACTGTGTCAGTGATCAAAAGAAGAGTTTGTGGCCGAACCAATGTGTGTGTCTATAAGAGAGAAGCAGAAAAGTATCTGTACAAGTAAGAGTGCTATTTTTTAGATCATACATTTGTTGTTCCCTAACAATTGTAGGAGGCTTTAAATCCCTTAATTGGGTAGGTCCTGGCAGGCCTGATTGTATAAATCCCTTCACCAGGTGACTCATTAGCTTGGGTTCTAAATCCTTTCACAAGGTTACTCCTAACAGAGTAAAGCTTCTAATAGGGCCAAGGTAAATCCCTTAACTGGGGGAATCCTAACAGGGTCTGCTCCTAACCGAGAATATTTGTAAGCTCCTAATTGGGAAAGGCTCCTATCAGGGTGCATTCCGAAAGAATGCAAAAATCTTGTGGGTACCAATTCCCACCGTGGTTTTTCCCATTTGGGTTTCCATGTGACAATCCTAGTGTTCATGTGTTGATTGATTTCTTTTGTGTTTAGTTGATATCTTTCTATTGCATGCATGTTGAAGAACACTTAAATCAACAGTTTGATGAATCAGATTAACAGTATGATTTCAGTTATTATTGGTACTGTTTATGAGTTTTTTTGAAAGAAGTTTTTGGTGGTTGTTAAAGTTTTAAAGTTTTTTGTTATTATTGATTCACCCCCCCTCTCAGTAATAACTGGTTCCTCACAAATAACAGAAGTATTGCGGGCCCTTATCATGAGTCAAGTGTTGTTTCTATCATGTTCATTTTGAACCTCTGATAGTGTGTACAAGGGAGGACACCGCAAAGAAGTGTACTAGACTAGGAAGATAATTAGATAGTGTTGATATTAGTTGAGAAAATGAAATATGTTAATAAGATGAAATGTATTGGTAACTTTCTGGATTTCATAGTAGATAGAAGTGCATATGGAATTGAGAGGTTCATAATTTGTGAAATAGTTAAATAGAAACTAGCTGTTGATTTTATGCCTTCAAGCTCTTATGAATATATCATGTATAAATAATGGAAAAAGGATTCCTTGAATGATTTATTTGGATGAAGGTTGCACCTAATGTATGTATTAGAGTAGTGCATTGGAAGCATGGTGGAGATTAGGATATCTGAATGTTGTAGACTGGTTCTTCTAAGTAAATGGATTATATATTTTGGTTATCGTGTGATGTCTTGATTATATTTGATCATTGGAGAGGTTTATATCTAAGAATTTTCCCTCATTTAGGCTTATAGCATGCCTTCTTCAGTAATTTAAGAATGCGCTTATGTACAAAATAGTGTGTAAAATGTATATCTATCTTCTTATTTGCGTGCAACTAGATATTTAAGGAGTGTTTTCGTTGGCATATGGACACTCCAATGAGACATTGTATGTGATTGAAGGTTTTGTCATTGATGGCAACCTTGCAATCCTATGGCACCGACAAGACATTATACTAGCAAAGAATTACATCGGCATCAACAAGGACACTGACACCGGCACAGAAGAAAAGATGTATACAGGCACAGAGGCTGACATGATTTTTGTTATGTAATATTTTGTTTATTATTGTAAGCCAACTTGGCAAATTGTAAAATGACTCTTGTATATAAAGGAGATCATTGTAGACATTTATACAAGTGATGGTAGAAGCATAAAGGAAAATATTAGGTAGACCTAATGTGCGAAATATAGGTCAAGGTATATGTAAAGAACAAAGCAAGAACTGGTACTGAATCTAGCATTGGAGATGCTATTGTAAAGCAGTAAAAGTCATTGGATTAGTATAATCCTTATTGTAAGTTAGTGTGACTTCCCATTGAGCAGTGAGCTCTAGGCAGTTGGCCTTCCTACATGTGCAGGCCCCTATTGTAAGTAATATTCTCTTATTGGCCAGTGAGTGAATATTGTGGGTCACAAATCCCATGGAGGTTTTTCCCACACCGGTTTTCCTCGTTAAACATCTTGTGTTATGGTGTACTTTTCATGTGGATGTTCTTGATTATGTTTATTGCATTATTTCTTGCATACTGGTACACTGTTATATTATGTTCTGCATGTTTTAACTTAAGAAATTCTTATTACCGGTTAGATACTGATTCACCCCCCCCTCTTAGTATCTGTGGGACCCCTAACAATTGATATCAGAGCCTAGTCCTCTACTTTCAAAAGTCTAACAACTTGAGGAAGATCTTGACACCGGTAAAGATGGAAAATCTGATGAAGCAACTTGAAGGAGCTCTTACAGACTATGATGCAGAGAAATTGAAAAATATCAAATTAGAAGATGACTTGAAAGCTGCTCAGGATATCATTCAGGCACTTCGAGAAAATTTTACTGTTACAAGAAATAAGAGAAGAGAACTCTATGAAAAATTGTAAAATGAGAATGATGAAAAGGAATCACTCAATGACATGATAAGCAAGTTAAAACAAGAGATCATGAAAACAAAAAATGAAATGCAGGATATGACTATGAGATTTTGCAAAGAGATTGAGGATAGAAAGAAGAATGAAGAAGAATTGACCAGAAGACTAAGTGATGTAGCAAATGAGAAGACAAGACTTAGCTATGAAAATGACATGTTGAAGACATATCTGATGCATACTCAAAATGACTCAAATGAACTAATGAGACAAAAAGAAATCTTGGAAAGGGAATTGGAAACTGCAAATCAACATAAAGAAAAATTCAAGAAAAGCTCAGAGGAACTTGGTACCTTGCTGAAGAATCAAAAACCTAAAGGTGACACTTCTAGAATTGGCTTTGAAGTTGGTGAAAGCTCTGGTACTACAAATACTCAGGATCACAACAAACCAGTAAGACAACCTAATACTTATAAATTCAATGGAAGATTCTTTAACTATAATAAGTATGGTCATAGAGAAAATGAATGTAGATCTAGGAATTATCAGAATATCAATACACCCACTGGTCAATGTTCAAAATGCAACAAAGTTGGTCACAACTTTGAAAACTGCAGAATGAATGTGAGATGTTATGTTTGTGGAAGATTTGGACATTTATCAAATCAATGCAGAACACAAACCAGCATAGGTTATGGGAAAGCTATTTAGAAGAATAATGTAACTTGTTATGCATGTAACAAGATTGGGTATATTGCTAAATTTTGTAGAAGTAAATGTACACCGGTAGACAACAAAAGTGCTAGCTTGAAAGGTAAGGAAAAAGTTGAAGAGGTTAAGCAAGAATTCTCAAAGCAATGGATTAGAAAAGCAGATCTAAATATTGGGAATACTTCTCCATCGGTAGAACCAATCAATGCTCCACCGGTAGGACAAAGTGATGCTTCATTGGCAGGATAGAGCAGTGCTCCACCGGCAGGAAGTTTTTCATCTAATTGAAGAAAATTTCCTTGAGGGTTTGGCAATCAAATGACACATGTGCTAATTATTCCCTCGGTTAGAGATAAGAAGTTGAAAATTACTTATTACCAGCAGACAATGTTAAGTGAATACTTAACTGGCATGCAATTAATGTGGTAGATGGTGAAAAGACATTATAAAAACAAGGTTTTGGCTCCATTTCATTTCACTGTGATTTCAAAATTTCAGAGAGCGCAAAGATTCTGAGCTAAGGCATTTCGAGCAAGAAGCAAGCACACTCCAAGCAATCATTCATCCAAGGCAGTAAAAGGTATTTAATCATGGCATCCACCTCTACAATTGAATACATAGCAAACCCTACTATTGTTGAAGTAATCAAAAGACCTAGGCCCATATTTCAGTTAGTCCCCGAGATAGCAAAGAAGGAGGATACCTTAGGTGCTTTTTCTCAAATCCCTAAAGGTGTTGTATATGCTGAAGACCCTAGAATGTACATCCACTGCAATATTGAAGAGTTAGGAGATGAGGAAATCAAAACCATGTATAAAACCATAATATGTGATAATACCGACAATGTTAAAACTAAACACAAGGTTATTGAAACCCTAGGATTCACAGAAATCCTTAGCATTCCTGAATTTCCAAAGGATGTGATTAGGATAGTGTTAAGCAGAGTTCTTGGAGAATTTTTCTGGCTAGATGCAATCCATAAGATCACCAAGGAAGCTGTGAAAGCTATCATAGGGTTGCCGATCACCGGTAAGAGACCAGACAAAACCAAGAAGGTTCCAAATGACCTAGTTACAAAACTAACAGGTGCAACATTCGATAAGAGATCTCTAAGGGTTAATGATGTAAAAGATATCAATGTGAGATTCATAAGTATGATATTAGGTTACAAAGCCACTCATGCTAACAAACTTAACTTAGTTTCAAGTCTATGCATTAAGAGTGCTTATGATATGGTAACAGACAATGCAAAAATTGACATCTGTGAATGGTTAAAGGTAGAACTATTAGACAACCTTGGAAAAATAAAAAAGGACAAGAAAGGAACTTTTAGATTTGGAAATTTGTTAGTATGTCTAATGCTACACATAACAAAATAGGTTCCCAGTATAGGTTATAAAGAACTTGGATATGACATACCGGTAGGAAAACAATTGACATAATTGTTCAATACCATGGGTGAAAACAAGGAGAACAATATTCATGACTTTTTCCAAGCATTGAAGACCAAAATGAAGCAAAGAATAAGGTTATCCCAGAAAATAGTAGACAAATACAAAGATGATATATGCTTTGCTATTAAGAAAGATGGAAGCGGTCATCCCAAGGACAATTTGGGTAACCGAGATGGGCTATGAGACAGATGATCACATAGTTGAAACTTATGCTAAAGCACTTCTAGAAGCCCCAAATGAACCTAAGGAAGAAGTATTTGGTAGTGCTTAGACCATAGAAAGCCAAATACAATCAAAGAAAAGAGTAAAGAAGGTTGAGGCATTTGTTAGGAAAGGATCCAGGCAAGTAAAGGCCATTAAGGAAGATGTACTAAAGAAAACCGGCATAACAGAAGATGAGTTGGCAGCTCCACAACCTGAAGCTCATCTATCACCAGTAGGTACTTCTTTGGAAGGTGACATGCCAGCAACTTTTAAAAGAGTTGTTAGAAAAAGAGGCAACCACTCCTTCACCTAGAAGGACAAGGCAAAAGCAACAACCAGTGAGATATCCAGTTAGAAAGGCCACACCCAAGAAAAAGAAAAGGACAAATAGTGACTTGACACCTCTTGATATATTGTTAAATGAAATCATAGAGGAAGGAAAACTAAAAAACATAGAGAAAATTTATGACACTCTATCTACTGATGAGAAAGAGAAAGTTGAGGAAGGTGTGATACTGCATATGGACATGTACAATAAATTTTTGATGGAAGTAGCAAATGAAATTCCTGATGATTTGTACAAAAGACTTGAGGCCAGAAGACAAGTAGTGATAGAATTAGATAAGAAAATAAAAATAGAGAAACTACTTGCTGTATATCTAGTAAACTCTCCCAAGGAAATTGATGATTTGATTGCTCAGGCAAACCGGTTAGTATTCTCTACTGCACATCGACACAATTCACTAATGGTAGGAAGAGTTACTGAAGTAACAGAGGAAACTGAAGATGGTTGGGACATATTCCTGGTTGACAAGGAAAAACAAGAAGAATACAGGAAACCTAAGCCTATAAAAGTATATCAGAAGGATAGGGACAAGGGGAAAGGCAAAGTTGGTGGACCACCAAGCATAAAAGTTAAAGACAACCTACCCCAACCTGTGAAAATTACAACTACTGAAGATCAACCGGCAACAGAAAGTATGGATGTAGAAGATAGCAATCCTAATACTGAAGTTTTGTATACTGTAAATGTTGATACCGAAAAGATCAACATAACAGTTGATAAAGATACAACTGACAAGTCAAATGTGGCTAAAGAGCCTTCGGTAGTAGGGGAAATAGAGAAACCAACAGAGGATATAGAGAAAAAGGTAGAGTCTGAGGCACAGACAAAGACAACACAACATACAGAGAAACCAACAGAGCTAAAGGCTCCAGAACAGGTTCATAAGGAAACAACACCACTGATAAGTAGTGAAGTGGGAAAACCAGTGCTAAAAGAAATGCAGACACAAACTGACCTACTAGACGTCAATACAAGCATGGTTACTTCCACCAGTACTCAGAGTGTTGGGACATCATCAACATTCAAGTCAACAAATGTGACTGAGGTATTATTAGACTCCATTAAGAAAATAACTGACTGCAGTTCACAGGCTTATAAAGCAATTGATGATTCAATACCAATTTTGAAGGCAATAGCTCCAAACTGTAATATAGATAATAAAGATTCTTTAGGACAATTGGACACATTGTGTAAATATATTTTTGAAAACATTGAGAAAATAAAGGAAGAATCAGTAAAGGACAAGGTAGAAAAAGAGAAACAAAAATTCTTTGATGAGGAAATAAAGAAGTGTAACATAAATTTTGACACACTTCTACCGGAACTATGTAGTTTGTTGAAAGAATACAAAAATCTATATAAAGATACATGTAAAACAAACTTTTTGACTGTAGATATTGACAAGAAAATAAGCAAGACATAGGATGAGATAAATAAGCTTACAGACAATTTTGTCAACTCACCGGATTCATTATCAGTTTTTGAAGAGAAGATAGCAAATTTTGAGGAAGAATTGCTCAAACTGGAAAGAGAAAATAATAAACAAGGCAAAGCATTTGAGATCTAAACTGAGTCCAAGATTGGACCATTTAGCATCTTTGCGGAAGGAAATTTTAGAGGCACTAACACAAGGCAGCAAAACACTGGCAGAGCATTTGCAGCATCTCACTGGTACAGTAAAGAGGACTGAAACAACAATAAAAGATAGTAAAAACTTTATGGATAGTATAAACTTAATTTTGGGAGATCTTTTTCAGATAATAACTACCCAACTACAGGGTTGAGGATATGGATAGATGAAACTACAAACTCTACTGGCATCTTGACAACCTTTGTCATTGATGCCAAAGGGGGAGTAGTGGGATGAGAAAGTTCAAAATACAGGAATCATATGCTCAGGGGGAGCTCTCATATTTTTGGCAAACATTTTTGGTAACTTTTTTGGACTACACATTTTGGATACTTTTTGAAATTTCTCATGAGTGTTGCCATCAATGCCAAAGGGGGAGATTGTTGGCATATGGACACTCTAATGAGACATTGTATGTGATTGAAGGTTTTGTCATTGATGGCAACCTTGCAATCCTATGGCACCAGCAAGACATTATACCAGAAAAGCATTACATCGGCATCAACAAGGACACCGACACTGACACCGACACAGAAGAAAAGATGTATACTAGCATAGAGGCTGACAAGATTTTTGTTATGTAATATTTTGTTTATTATTGTAAGCCGACTTGGCAAATTGTAAAATGACTCTTGTATATAAAGGAGATCATTGTAGACATTTATACAAGTGATGGTAGAAGTATAAAGGAAAATATTAGGCAGACCTAATGTGCGAAATATAGGTCAAGGTATATGTAAAGAATAGAGCAAGAACTGGTACTGAATCTGGCATTGGAGATGCTATTGTAAAGTAGTACAAGTCATTGGATTAGTATAATCCTTATTGTAAGTCAGTGTGACTTCCCATTGAGCAGTGAGCTCTAGGCAGTTGGCCTTCCTACATGTGCAGGCCCCTATTGTAAGTAATATTCTCTTATTGGCCAGTGAGTGAATATTGTGGGTCACAAATCCCACTGACATTTTTCCCACACTAGGTTTCCTCGTTAAACATCTTATGTTATGGTGTACTTTTGATGTGGATGTTCTTGATTTTGTTTATTGCATTATTTCTTGCATACCGGTACACTGTTATATTATGTTCTGCATGTTTTAACTTAAGAAATTCTTATTACTGGTTAGATACTGATTCACCCCCCCCGCCGCCGCCCCCCTCTCAGTATCTATGGGACCCCTAATAGTTTCTATGCTTGATTGGTTTGAATTATTGAGACTTTGACTTATTGACGCTAACTCAATGACATAAATTATAAGTTTGTTTTGGAAGGTGTGGTTAAATGAAGTCTCCTTGAAAATATTTTAATGATTTAGCATACTTATTGTAATTAGTAGGAGTTTTGTAACTTGTTATCACTTGTATAATGCATTTGTTTTGAATGATTGAATCATAAGGAAGAAAATTTTGCTGTCATAATCTTACCTTGAAGCTAGGAAATGTTTGAACTAAAATGATTTATGGATTGATGAACTTTAAATAAGGAAGATTAGGTGTACTATTGGTAATTGTCCTGAAAGAAATATTATAAATTGTCTATGTTTAAAGGAAGTTTTGATTAATATGTTCTTGTTGTCAGCTTAACCCTTGCGACTTCCAGGAGTAAGTCGAATCCAAGGGGGGGAGGATGTAGTACCCCACCCTGACTCATCCTTCTCTTTGTACATTAATAGACCCTGTTGGCATAGCCTAGTTTACTTTATGATAATGATTGATGGTATCACACTATGTGTTGATTCCATTTATATTTTAGATGCTTATTATGATGCTAGATATTCATGTGGACATATGATATTTCATGACTTATGGATGGTGATACTTGTTATTGATGATCATGATATATGATGGATTTATATTTGATGGTCTCTATATGCACTTGTTATGCTAGATGGATTATATGGATTATAATTTTGATGGCATTATGATTACACTAACCCTACTCCTTGATTATATGAGATGAGTTGGGATTATGATGTGTTTGGTTGTTCTATGATTGTCTTCGTGATAGGGATGATGTCACATCACTCATTGCAAGTAGGATGTGGCATTGCGATTCTCTATAACTTGCTTGTTTATTTATAATATATTATTGTATATGCTATATTGTGGTTGGTGGGTGAAAGATTTGTAGGTACCAGACATCGACTCCACCTAGATCCACAGGTTAGAGCATCTCTTTAATCCCAATGGGAAGTTGTCGTAGTTTGCATGAGTTCCCTTCATATACTCTAAGCTTAAGTTGTCTACCTTGGTTGTCAGTTGTCTTGGCGTGATTCATCATCTTAGTAAGCTGAGTAATGGTCTTTTGGTGGTTTGTGAGTATGTGATTATTTATTTAATTAATTAATGCTTGATTTATATAGTTTATTAATGATTAAATTAATTGGTGGATTATTATTATAGTTTAATTTGATTAATTTTTATTTGATCAATTTATTGTTTATTTGGTATTTATTGGTTTGTTGTTTATTTTATATTTATTGTTTAATTAATATTTATTTATTTATTGTTTAATAGTGCTTTTATATTTTAATGTTGATTTATATTTTATTGATGGCTTCTATTTATTTATTTATTTATTATGGATTTATTGTTTAAACAGTATTCATTTATTATTTATTGTTGAATAGTGCTTTTATATGTTAATTATCGATTAATATTTATTGGTGGCTTTTAATTTATTATTAAGCCTTTGTTTATTTTATATTTATTTATTTGGCTTTTATTGTATTAGCCTTGGCTATTTGTATTTAATTGTTCAATTGTTTTATTTGGCTTTATTTTAATTATTAGCCCATATTATTTAATAGGTCATGGTTATTATTATTTGTGCATTATAATACTTTATATTATTTTATCAATATCCTCTTGGTACAAGGGTAAATGAGTTTTATTATTATTCCTACCTACCGTTAATTATTATTGTCTATATATGTATTGGGGAAATAAAATATATTGTAATGTTGGGTAGGTAGGTTTTATATTATCTTGGTTTATCTTGATTGGCCGGTTTTGAGGTTAGTGTTTGAATTTTTTTTCCTTTATATTTGGTAGCCTGTGCATTGTGTCGGGTAACCTTTCTAGAGATTTGTTTGCATTTTGCATTTTGGAGCTTGAAGAATTTTGTATTGAGCTTGCTTGGATTTAATTTGCACTTCATCGGATTTCCTTTCCATCACTTCAAATTCTAGGTTGGATGATCTTTCCTTTGCATTTTATTTTTGAATCTTGTTTTCTCCATGTCTGCAGAAAAGATTGTTTTACAAGAGCATGGGGAATATATTTCTATGGTTTTATATAATTGAAGGTTAAATATTTCATGGGTCAAATTTATTTATACTCTGTGATTATTGTTTTGTCGTGAATGCACGACTCTGAGAATTTATCTGTATGGATTTTGTTCTTAACTTGTGTTTGAGTTTGGATTTGCATTGGTACTGAGAACCTTATCATGCTTTCATTGTCTTGGAAGTGTTTTCAAGTCGGTCAGTGCTCTCTGTATCTTTTCCAAAGAGAGCTAAGGCCGAGAGTGGTGAAGCTATGATTTGTATTTACTTTCATTATTGATTACAGTTTTATATTCTGTTTATACCAATGTCTTTGTTTTGTCTGGGCATCTCTTTTGAGCCCTTATTCGAACCTTATTATTGTGCCTTCGATTTTAATTCCTCGTCGCAAAATTTTCTGATTCTGTAACTTATTTGAGAAAAAGCACTAAATTAGTGAATGCACCATAAATTTCTATATATGTGAGATTTTCCATTATATTTACAAGTTTTTGTATATCATATGCACTGTTAGTTTTTTTGCGTATGCACTAAATGTTTTTATAAATGCGCCAATAATTGTCATATGCGCTATAGCCCTTAATGAATGCAGTTTTTAATTTATCATAGGCACTCTATGAATTAGTAAAGGTGCTATAGAACATAATGTATGTGTTGTTCTGCATCACATATGTGCTAAACTGCTCAGAGTATGTGCTTTGTCCGGTTTTTGTTAGTCTATTCTAGTTTTCTAGATTTGTTCTTGTGCTAGAGGCTTATGTTAAGGTTTTATGATGTTTTCCAGTACTGTATTCTATCTAATTTGATGTTATCAATAATTTTTAAGCTTTCATATGTTGATAAGCCATACCGTAGAGGTATTGCACATGCGTCTCCAACTTGTTGATAAGCCATGTTGTGAGGATTGATTTGTTGCTCTTGGTCCAGTAAGTTGATGTGCCTTACTGTTGATGTTCATTTCATGATTATGGCGGATTTTCATTGACTTCAATAAGGCTTTTGATGCACTATTTTGATATGAGGCCCATTGTTGGTTTATTGATATTGTTGGCATTGGATTGTTTATGGATACTTCATGATTATGTGATGTTGTTTATGGATCATTCTTATATGTTGAATTAGAGCTGCCTTGTTGTTATTATTGTTTGGAATATGATAGGGGGAGTGGGCTTCCATGTGATGACCGAGGTCGTGAGTGATAGGTAGTGAGTTGATAAGCCTCTCGTCTAGATTGTGAGGGCACATTGGAAGTTTCCTTATTATAAACAAGTGATAACATTAATAATGAATTAGATGGGTTGGGTAGTTAGGATTCACCTAGTCAAGATAATTAATAGTTGAGCTCCAAGACTTGATCCTAGGGAGGATGGTTTAGGATAAGATTGGGAAGGCCATTGCGGTGGCAAGTCAACCTCCCTTGATTCTCTCATAGGTTGAGATGGCTCCATATGTCAATCAGGGTTATGCCTTTAAGGGTTGTGTTTCTATATTTTGGAGGATAGCATGTGATGACACTCCACTCCTACATGTGTCCTTGCTTGTTGTATTTATGCCTTGTCTATTGTTACACCTCTAGGAGTTTCTATTTGTGGTTTCCACGTGATTGGTTGTTGTGTATGTGTTATTATGATCCTTGAGTTGTGATCTCTTTGGTAGTTGGTGTTAGCTTAGGTCTAGAGTGTGTGTTGGAACCTTGTGTCATTTCCTAGCACGGGGGGTGGTTCCTTGGTTCCACATGGTTGGGTGGTTGGTGTCTTTCTACCATTGGGATACTCTCATTGGATTCTTATGCATAGATGTGGATTCTTCTTCATTGCAGCGTATGGATGATTATTGAGTGGATGAATATGATTAATATCATGGGTTATGTAATGTAATCATATTATAGAGGTTGTAGATGAGACTATGTATTAGGAGACCTATGCTCTTGTTGAAATGATCATGTAATTATAAAGTAGATGATATTTAGGAAATGGGCCTATAATTTGTAAGATGGACATTGAGATGTATTGAAATGTAATTATCTTTGAAATGGAATGCAATTCACGTTAATAGATATGTTATAGACTATCTTGTAATGGTTCATAAAGGGATTCATGAGTTTTGATATCAAGGTCATGTAATAGGAATTTATGTTCTTTTTTAAGATAGAAAAGAGTAGGAAATCAGATATGGTAATTAAGATGATGAGGTAAATGTAGCTATGTAGCTTGCATTTAGTGGATATAAGTATTAGGAATCATGGTAAGATGAAATCTTTATATATGGTAATGGATTGTAATAATTATGTTGTAATAGGATGATCTTTGAGTATGGATATATATGAAAATATTGAATGAATGTTCTTATTGAAAGGTTCATATTCTTGAAAAAATGGATACTTCTAGATTGAAGAATGAATGGATAGTTAATAAGCTGAATAGTTAAACTTAAGGAAATGATTTAGATTGTTTTAGTTAATGTGGAATGAGGTTATGACTCTAGTAGTAGAATAAGACATGGGTGCATCTCAAAGTGTTTGAACATTTCTTAGTTATTGAAAATAATGTAATTGGATCTATTGTTAAGCATTTATCATTACGTGTTTGTTGTGATTGTTAGATGAGCTTGTAGATTAAAAGTGGAAAAGAACCTATGTAAGTAAAATAGCTGTAGTATAGGAATTGTAGTTGATAAATGATATTATGTATGTGTTAATGGTAATTATATTTATGGTTGTGTTAGAAAGAAACAAGGGACCAGGTATAGCATTTAAGAAGTTGTTTAATGAAGGACATTATGGTTATTGCATTATGCACTTAGGGATCATGTAAAGGAAAATGATCATGCTAGAATTATGGAATAATGGGTAGATATGGGAGTATTAGTTGAGTAAGCAAATTATGTCTATGCATTATGTAATGGATAAGGATTAGGTACATTTAGATTTTGGTGATTAAAATGAATCATTGTAGGTGAATTGCGATCATGTTGGTAGTAAAAATGGATAAGGATTAGGTACATTTAGATTTTGGTGATTAAAATGAATCTTAAGAAAGAAAGGGCTAATGATGCATTTAAAAGAAAATGATATCATATTGGGTTAAAGATAAGTAGATTGCATACCATGAAAGATATGAACTAAGTGTTTTGCATATGTGTATGAATAATGATTAAGGATGTTAAGTGTCGTAATGGAGATGGTTGGATTATTATTGCTTATGATGGTAGTAATTAGTGACATTGAGATACCTTAGGGAGATGGTATTAATGATTTGTTATGTTTAATTCTGCTTACATAATTGGTTTATGAGTGTATGAGATATGTTTCATGTTCATTAAGATTGTGTGTTAATGGATGATTAATCTATATTGCATAGTTGACGATATGTGTTGCGTTAGATGTTTTAATTTTTTTTTTATCTACATTAGTATGTTAGCTTTATTCATTTTATCTAGGGTATTTTGGTGAGCATTAAAAATATAAAGGAATATATAACAAGTCATCTAGAAACCTAGCTGGACACTTGACATCTCAAGAAGAAGCAAGAAGAAGCAAAGGCTTCTCTTGTAGAGTATTTCCCTCACCACAGACAAAAGAGGTCCAATTGTAGATATAAAAAGATTGCTTGCATCACTAAAGAAAAGCTGGTTCATCTAGAATTACATGTAGTAGAAGACATGGATGGAAAAATCTTCTACATAGCATAGCAAAGGCCATGGAAAAAAAAGCAAGGTGTGCTAGCACACTCATTTTCATGTATAATCCTTGATTTCCTAGAATACATCAAAATGCTACCAATTTGAATTTTCAGCCTTGAAATGCAATTCAAAATTGCCAATGGAAAGGTAATGCATCAAACTAGATGCCACAATAGGGCTCTTGGCCATCTCAATACCGATATCTAACCTATAACCAATGGCAAGGTCCCCTAAACCCATGGTCTCAACCATGGCGTAGATATCAACAATGACATTAGGCTAATGCTAGTTACCTGCAACAACAACAAAATTTACCTCAACCACCTACCTCTATGTCCAATGCATATCCTCAACTGTTGGATCTTATGCTTTATCAAACCACACCTACCTCTTGTCCACCAAGAGCACCTTATTTTCTTGCTCAAATTGCACCCACTCCTAACAATAAGCCTACCCAATAGGCCTACATGAATGAGACAACTCAGTATCCAACTTATACAATTGACATAAGTGACGTCCATTTGCATTTAGGAAAGACTCTTTTGGGTTCTACATCTCCATATGTCATAAATTTTTTTTGATTAGGAACTAGTGGTAGATTGTTGAACACAAGATGCCACTAAGAGGGGGGTGAATAAGTGGTTTCCAAACTTTACCATTTTCTATCCTATGTGTGTATACCGGTTAGCAGAACTAACATAAATAAAACATACTATTTAGACAGGAGGATGAAACAAATGCAACCACACACAAAAGGAACATCACATAACATTGGATGTATGAGGAAAAACCAACATGGGAAAAACCTCAATGAGAAATGCTGCTGGAGTCTCCTGCTGCAATCCAGCCTCACAATGAAATATTGGTTACAATATTTAGGGTACCAACCCAAGGAGAACCACCCCTTCTTTAGGGAACCAACCCAAGGAGCACCAACCCCTGATATAGGACACCAACCCAAGGAGAACCAACCCCTGCACAAAAGTAATATCTGTATCGTGTCAAAATGGTCAATCAATATTAGTAGTCAACATAAATCAAAACCATCTTTAAAATGATATCAAGAAATATTAAAGATAGAAGCATATGAGAGATAAAAATGAATAAACATTAAGACTTCCCTCAGGACGCTCCTGATGCCATTAGCTCTTCCTTGTCCTCCTCATCTCCACGAACCACATTGCTTTGAGGTTGTCAAATGAATATTGGGAGATTGAGTGGCATTAAGTGTGGATTGCTCACACTTGAATAACAAAGTAAGGATATATGGGTAATGATTTGGAGATGCTTATGGTGTCAAGAGGAAAACACAAGTTTGCAATGATTTATGGATAAAAGGGCAGCATGAGGATGCATAAAAAGTAGATCTCAATTAAAAGGGAAACATGAGGATGCATAAAAAGTAGAACCTTGATTGATGGATAGAGGCTTCAAATTATAGAGTTGGGAGCCTAGAAATGGATGGTCAAGATTAAAAGGGGGATCAAGGGCTTATATTGAAAGGTAATTTGGTCTTACGTTGAAAGGCTTAGCCTTGTGACAAATGTCACAAAGGGGAGAGGGTGAGGATCAATGTGGTCCCAAATTTGTAAGCTTAGCCTTGTGACAAGTGTCACAAGGGGGAGTGGGATGAAAATTCAATATGGTCCCATAAGTGTGGTCCCACCTTGGGAGAATGGGGATATGTTCTCACACATGTGTGAGCAACCTAGGAAGAAACAAAATTGATTAATTAGGATAATGAAGGGATTAGATGATAGGTTTGTAGGAATCACTAAATCAGCTTAATTAATCATGGATTAATTTAGCTAATTATGATTAGGGACAAGAATGGAATATTCCATAAAGATGAGTTTGATTTATTGAAATAAATCAATATTTAGAAGAAGTGGAAAGAGGATATTAATTAAATATAATTTAATTAATGTAAAGGTAATGGTAGGATAATATGATTAATTAAATTAACCATGCAATAAAGACATAATTAATTAAATATTAATTTAGTCAATTTTATGTGTCTACAATATCCTTGTTACAAATGAACTTTGTAACTCTCACACATGTCTCTCCACCAGTTCACCTCTATCCAAGTCTCTACTGGTTCTCTACTCACCTTCTCTCTGTTGTAACCCTACCAATTCAGCCTCTACCTTTCCTTTGTCAATACTCTGCTCTCTACCTATTCTATTCTTTCTCTAACACACTACTACTAGCCACCATAGGTATTCTTCACTCTGCTGATTCCCTGCTCTCTAATCACAATTGGTTCTCAGCTTACCAGTTCTTCACAGATTCCCATTGTACTTTGCTCTTCTTTGTCTTTTCTCTGTCGGTTCAACCACCACCAGTTCACACCATTGTCAGACTCAATGATAATCTACCGGTTACCTTACCCTTGTCGATTGAGATCTACTAGCTGGTTCTCTCTCATGCAGTCAATCTCCTTTGTGCTTGTCGATGGGCACTTGACTGATTAACTTT
Source organism: Cryptomeria japonica (assembly GCF_030272615.1). Lineage (NCBI taxonomy): Eukaryota > Viridiplantae > Streptophyta > Pinopsida > Cupressales > Cupressaceae > Cryptomeria > Cryptomeria japonica. Next base: position 683,511,324 of record NC_081407.1, on the reverse strand, counting down.
CTGGTTTCACTCCCTTCATTGGCTTCACTGTCTCTTGTGTAGCAGCAATAGATTTGGACTTTGATTTACAAATTTATACCAAGCCTTCCCACCAAAATGACATTCAAACTTTTGGCATGCTAGGGTTCCTTCATTGACCTCAAGGCAAACTAAATCCAATTAGATATCTTTCTAGAGATCGACCACCTACAACGGATCAAACAAACTCTACCAATCCCACTCTGTCCAGAACACATTTTCCATATTTGGCAAACATGATAACCTACACTTGTCAAACACGATGAATAAATCATGCAGATAGCTTCACCTACTCCGATCAACATCTAGACAAACTACGTCGATCATGATGCCAATGAATCCAATCTTTGAGCTCAGATTTGTCTTGATCTGCACCCTTCTTCTCTCGACCCATGATTCACAGTATCGACATTAATGTCGACTAGTCACCACCTACCTCACCAAAAACACATCACTAACCTCAACATGCATGATAGCTATCTCCTATGTGTCATCTTTGTCGACATCCACCCTTGCTAAGTCTTCTGTGTCGGTCTAGAAAAGATCAGCAACCAACCACACAACCGGGTTCTTACCCGATCGATTCTACCCTAACCGGTCTGCCTTCAAAATTGCACTTTGCTTCTCTGCTGATGGAACACCCTTATCGATCATCACACTTTCCAAGCCACCTCATGCACATCTTCAACAAATGGGAGCCTTTCAATTCTTCACCTTGTCATCTTTACCAGTGGACATACTTACCAGTAACCACCTTGATGATACCATGTCATCAACCTTCAAAAATCTCCATCTGTTTGCATCTGTGGTAACACCTTTCTCCATCTTCAATCTGATTGCATTCTCTATCTTCTAATGCTTCAAATTTACCTTCTTCATCAATAGACTAGTTCTCCTATCAACTGGTTTGTCAAAGTGACAAACCTATCCTTCATTCTCTATACCGACAACTCATCATGTCTACCCTTGCTGATCTGGTGCACATGTCTGATTTCATGCACCTAAGGCAACTTAGTGTTTCACCGGTTCATCTGGTGAGAGCCTTCAACCTAGCTTCCATCTACTCTTCTATCTTATCTCAGAGGACTAAGATGCATTGCATGCATAATGGGAGATAAGCTCCACTTACCAGTGGGAGTGGATCCTTGACATCTACATCTAGCAATGCACCAATATGCCTTCCCTGTTTGAGTAGGCATATCTTCAAAGGGGTACATATAATCTAGTTGGGAACACTCTCTATGAGTCTTCTCATAATCTAATGACTACATCTTTATCTGGTGGGAGTCTTGTTGTTTCACATCCAAATATCCAACAACATACTGGTTGCCACTTCTTCATTAGCTCACCTTGCTTGCTCACTTGCTGGTTGGAAGCAATGCACTGCCAACATATCACTTACCGGTTGTTATCCAATACCAGTCTCTAGTCCTTATGTCTTCAACACAATCTAACACTAACTTGTGTATCAGTGACCTGCTATTCTTGTTGACATCAATGACACCATTTCCAGTATGCATCAATGATAACACCGCTCATCAATCTCCCATACTAGTTGCCATCCTATACCAGTTGACATCAATGACAACACATTGCCAACATAGATGTCATTAACCAACCATTGGAAAACACATAGCCACATGATGAATCACCTAATAAGGACCCACCATTTCCTCAGAGGTTAGCTATGTAGAAACATCAACTTAAACTTGAATTTGACTTCCTAGGACAATTGAAAAATGTGTGTAAAGATAACCCTTTTTCAAGCTATTAAGGATGTTTCTATTTATTTAAGGACTATTGGAGACTTGTGTCTCAAATGACTAGGTAGGAAGAAGTAGGACCCTAAGATAATAAATGTCATTGGACAATTGGCTGAGATCATGCTAGGTACCATAAGAGTCCCTAAATATTCAAATCCAAGGAGCCTCATTGTGGATGTCAATACCAATGGGACCCTTATAAATAATGCATAAATAGATCATGGGGCAGCAATTAATGTCATGAAAAATAAAACAATGGATGAGTTGCAACTTGACATCATAAGGCCAACTCCAACACTAGTGTTGCAATTAGATAGATCTACTATGAAGAAAAAGGGCATAATTGAAGATTTACTGATATCTATAGACTCATGTGATTACCTTCCAACTTTGCTGCCTTACAACCTAAAGCTCATTTAGGAGGATACCCAATGGTATTAGGGAGGCCTTGGTTGGCCACTACTGATGCATTCATTGGTTGTAGGTTAGGAAATGTGATAATCTCCACTGGAGATAAAACCAAGCAATCGATATTATACCCTCCAACTCAACCAAATTCAGATTTGGAATAGTCTATCTGGCCCACCTTAGGAGAGGACGAGAAATATGCACTACATATTCTCATGGTGATAGATAGATCCTATGATGGAATCCCAAGATGAAGATGTATTTAGTAAAATATTACAAAATTCCTATGGCTTGGACCAGCAACAAGAAGAATTATTATCATGTCTCACCTATCTAGTTCATAGTTTTATAGTAAATGAATACTCCTTAACATCATCTATGCTATCTATTATTTTTCTTAATGATTGTAGCTTATACATAATAGGTCTAACATTGCCTCTGTTTTTGCAAGATCTAGTCCAATAGAAGTTTTTCTAAGAAAAACACTTAATATCAATGAGTTTCCATCAACACAATGTGATAGATTATTGTAGATGCCGCAAGCTCACACTTCAACATTTGCATGGAATTACCATGGCATGAGAGGCATTGACCTAGTCCTTTGTATGCACAAGATATATATCAATGAAGGATGTTGGCTAGTTAGGCAATCACAAAGATGAATGAATCCAACACTCAAAGAGATAGTCAAGGCTGAACTACACAAATGGTTTGATGTAAGATTCATCTATCTTATATCAGATAGTGATTGGGTTTCACCTTTACCAATTGTGCAAAAGAAGGGAGGAAAGTGGTGAATATGTGTAGACTATAGGGAATTCAATGCTGCCACACACAAGTACCACTTCCCACTTCCTTTCATCGATCAAGTTTTGGAATCATTAATTGGTAAGAGGTACTTTTCTTTCCTAGATGGATTTAGTGGTTTAAATTAGATTAAAATTGCTCTCGAGAATCAAGATAAAACAACCTTTACATGTCCTTGAGGGACATATGCATATTTGGTACTTTCATTTGGGCTATGCAATGCACTAGCCACCTTATAGAGGGCTATTTTGAGTGTTTTTTTCTAATTTTTCTCATGATACCATGAAAATTTACATGGTTGACTTCACAACCTATGATAATAATTATGAAGAGGTCTTGGAAAATCTAGAGAAAGTACTGCAAAGATGTCAGGATAGTAATCTCCCCCTCAACCTTGAAAAATGTTTTATGATGATGGAAGGAGTTGTATTGGGATATTTTATCTCTCCAAATGGAATCCTGGTTGATCCACCCAAAACTGCAATCATTTCAGTTCTTCTAGTACCTCGGAAGAGAATTGATGTCAAAATTTTCATTGGACATGTAGCATATTATAGACGTTTGATCAAGAATTTCAGTAAGATAGCTTTGCCAATGTTCACATTATTGACAAAGGATTTGGAATTTGATTGGACACCAAGCTGTCAACAAGCATTTTAAGACCTCAAGTATGCCCTTATACAAGCACAAGTACTAAGAGGACCTAATTGGAACATACCTTTCCATATTTACACTGATGCCTCTGACTTTGTAGTTGGAGTAGTTTTTGGGAAAAAAGAAGCTAATCTTGAGTATTCTATTTACGATGTTAGTAAAAATATTAAAGGTGCATAAGCCAACTATATTGTCACAAAGAAGGAAATGCTTGTTGTTGTTTATGCTATCAAAAATTTAGACATTATGTCACTGGTTACCTTTGTTTTCATCTACATTGATCATGCAACAACTCGTTACTTAATGAATAAACCAATGGTGACATGAAGACTTGTTAGATTGCTACTCTTGTTACAAGAGTTTGTGTTAGTTCATATAATGTCATTAGGGCTCACATCCTAATAAAAATTTATATATAATGTTATTAAACCTTATATATTATATGATTTGTATACACCTAAAAATGGTCTGAAGATAATTAATTGAATAAGAAATTATCTCAATTAATCTCTCCTCCCCAATTTAATTGAATTCACTAAGCAATTTGATTAAATTTCCCTTTTCATCTACTTATTAATAAATCTAAGGATCTATTAAATAGGTTCATTTCATTTCACCCCTTTAATTAATTAATTCGAATTAATTAATTCCCTCCATGCAAATTCATTTCTTCTAAATCTCCTAATTAATTAAAACAAATCATTTATGAGTTGTTGAGATTAATTAGTCATTTTCCTAATATTTGAATTTCTAAATTCAAATTCTCCTAACTTCTACCACTCCTAAACCTAACCATTCCTAAACTTAACCCATTTTACCTACCACCTTGTCCCCTTTCATCCTACATCTTCTAGAACCTTTATGACACTTGTCACTAAGTGTTCCCTCTAATCCAACTCCCTTTGCCAACTTCCTCCAATTTAACCATTGATATCTTCAGATCAATCTCAACCGTTGATTCATGCCAACTCACCCCTAGCCTTGGGAAATCCTATAAGTAGACCTCATTTTGGAGCAATAAGGGTCCCAATTTGATTTCATCATTTGCATTGTTATTATAGGCATCTAGCTTATAGTTTATCATTCTTAGCAATGTTATCATGCTCAATTTAGCTTAATCATGCTAGGATAATCAATCATTCATATAGCTTAATCATGCTATTCTTGCTAGATCATGCATTTTCAGCATTCAAATCCTCCATCTAAGTGTAGTCAAGTCACTGGAATTTGCATACTGAGATCTGAGAGCAAAATTCATACTCGCATTTACTAGGAGGCAATAAGTCGATTAGCTATGGTTTTGTCTTCCATTGTTTCAATTTTCCAACCATTGCTTGTAATGATTTATTGAGTGCATTGTGGTTGCAGGTATAGGTACACTTCATAGAGCACGACATTTTGGCACCCACCGTGGGGCCGAAATCATCATTTTCAGCCTCCCAAGCTTCCTCAAACTTCATCTCTACCAGATCAGAATTAGATTATCATACGAGTTGTCTTTCTGGCTCGTACAAACTTCCTTTTAGTCTCGGACAACACCTCATCCTAACTCATACGAGGTATAATTCTGACTCGTACGATATTTTAGACTACAAATTCTTTACTCGTACTAGGCTGATCCTGTGTCATATGAGTTGATTTTCATACTCGTACTGTAGCTAATTTTGTGTCGTACGAATTTTTGGCTGTTAAATCTTATGTCGTATGGGTCAATTTTGGTCCCTGTGCGAAATCTAATCATTTGTCATTCTAAGCTTCATATCATGTCGTACGAGTCTTTGCATCTGTGATTTTTGATAAACTGCAAGTTAGGGTTTTCTAATTCTAATATGAGATTTTATAACACTAACCCTGACTGGTTTATGAGATGTTTGTAGCCTAACTCTTTTATGCAGGACGCTTGTCAAAGATACGCTTGTCAAAGACAAATTCAAAACACAATCATGACTACTAATGGATCTATTTTGCAATTTGCCTAAGGATTCAGCAAAACAAAAACTTTGTGTATTCTTTAAGATTTTTAGGCACATTTCAATTTGGGCTTAAAGAAATGAACTATCATGTCTTATGTGTCTTTGATGATAGGCAAGTATGCTCTCACCTTTCTTAGGTGATCAAAAAGCTATACTCATCTCTTTTGCTTTCATTAGTGCAGCTCTTTAGTAGGCCTACCCTCTCGAGGAGTTATTAACTCTTAGCCATTAAGGCCGGTAAGAGGGGAATGACCTAAGTGGGAACAGCTAATGCCAAGTAATCCAACCCACTATAAAATAAATGTTTTTTTGATGAAAATCAAAGCAATGACAGTGCTTGGGAATAGCTCTCCTCCGTACCTTCGGGTATATCAAACCTTGGTTTTCAAAGCTGGGAGACCTCTTAATTGAGTTTATACCTCGACACTCCGAACGGATCCCTTACTAGTGCCGGTTAAAATAGAAGCTACCTGATTCACCTCCGAAAGGGTGATAATCTTTGTGCAAGAGAGATAGTAACTCTCCCAAGACACTTGCCATATCGTGCCCCCATTAGCGTTTGGAGTTGGATAATACGTGTAGCGTCCTAAAATTGTGACACTTGCAATTTCGACTGCATTTCGGTCTTCACTATGGCGACGCAACACGCAACCTGAATGGAGACCCCAAAACTTGCTCGCGACATTGAAAACTGCATTTTTCAAGCACCCTGGCCTGAACCTCCTTGCACCCTGCTGTCCCAGGAGGTGGGACTAGAGCGCCCAGCGCCCTGGTCCTTCAGGACCAGGGCACCCAGCGCCCTGGTCCCCAGGACCATGGCGCCCAGCGCCCTGGTCCCTGGGTCCTATTTTGGGCCCGGTCTCCTAAGGGGCTCGGGTCTTTTTGTTTGCAATTTGGAAATTACATTTCCTGGTCGGCCTAAGGTCAGGAAAATCAATCTATCATCCCTAAATGACAAGTATATAAACTACATTTTTCTCTCTCATTTGGCATGAAGAGGATATGTGTACAAAGCGTGGAAATTATACTCAAGCATTCAAGCATTCTTTCAAGCAATTGATCATTTCAAGTCTCCATTCAAGGCTAAGTGTTGCATTCAAGTCAAGGATTCAACCATTGAAGAGGAGATCACATACTACATGCTACAACATACAACATACAACATCTATACCTTCGCACATAAGGATACAAACATCCTTAGAACAAGGTATTAGTACTTGTTTTACAGTCATTTACATTTACAGCTCTTGCTCATTTCTTGGTTAATTCCAAAACTGGGGTTTGACCTAAAGGCAAACCCCTAATCCCTAACCCCCCAATCATCTTCGCTTTTCTGTGTGTAGGTTGCAGGTACACGGCTGAAATTGAAGATCTGGAATCCTTGTGCAGAGACGAACAGATCCCCCTTCGTTTTGCGGATTTTTCGGAGGACCGTGGCGCCGGGCGCCATCGTCCCGACAACTTTTGCTCAAATTTGCAGGACAGCGCCGTATCAACATTTTACTGCTAATTCCAGGTCCGCAGCTTCATCCTATAACCTGAACTCAGTTTATAAGTGAATCTTTATGACTTTCTATGTATTCTTAGCTTAATTTCCTTAACAACATTCTTTACAAAAGAGGGTAGCCTTGCTTTCCTAACCCTTGAAATTCATTTAGCATCCAACCTTACATTGTGTGGGATTGGATCTTATGAGTTTCAACCCCTCTTTTGAATGTAAAGTCTCTCCCCTAAGTGAAAACCATCGAATCCTAGCAAACCTCCCTTCTCTCTCCTCGGAGTTGGAAGAGGGGAGAGCAACTAGGGTTCGATCACGATTTTCCGCTTTACAATACGGTGTTGAGAATCCATTGCGTGAGACTCAGCGGCCGTATTCTGATTAGCTATTGGGTGTGTACCTAAGTTAGCAAGCAAAGGTTTTCATTCTCAGCCAACTTCCTTAGGGTTTAGCTTGATTGGAGTCATTTATCACATCGTGTGTTTGTTGTGTATTCATCCCTAAATTGCAAAATCAGACACTTAAAAGTGGAAAACCAAAGCAAAATATCAAAATTCCATGATCAAAAACTCAAACAAACAAACACTTGTTATCTCTGTCAGGTTACCTGTCTTATGAGTCAGGAGTCTCTGTCGTATTGCTTGATCTTCTGTTGTACGAGTCAAGGTTCTATGTCATACAAAAAACTGCTATTCATATGAAGTCACTAGTCTGTCGTTCTTTCTTGTATCTCTTGTCGTTCTATGCTGCATAATCTATCGTACAAAATTCTGCATCTGTCAGTTCAAAGCTGTGTCATGCATGCCTGTTTCAGCGTTTTCATTTCTGCCTGATCAATTTACAGTAAGCATAAACACCTGTTATCTGTCAATTTGTGCTTAAATTGTCTACTTGGTTTGCTTGGTCAAGTTATCACTCGTCAAAATCAGACTTTAGAAAATATACACCTCAAGATTTTCAAGTGCTTACCCCCAACAAGTTCAAGATCTAAACATCTCAAAGTGCATTATCACCCTCTTTGGTAAACTGATCACTCAAACATAGTTTCTCATCAAGATCAATCATCCTTTATCACGAAACTGAAACGTTTGGTCAGGATAATCTCGTCCCACATCATAGGATATATCATTCCTACTGGACTTGATTCTTATCAATCATCATCATTGCACTCTTAAACAGAAGATCGGAAAACTTGCAAACTTTTAAACATTTGAATCCTCTTTTAGTGTCATATCACTCTATTGCCTTGAAATTGATAATTGCTCACTTACCCAAAACAACCTTTTGGACAATCAAATCCTAAACAAAATAACACACGTGTATGCCCGTTCTAACTAGAGCTTAGAGATGAAAGATCGCAGAGATGGAAATCGAAACATTGGAAACAAACATAACCATGGAACATGAAAATGAAGTACAAGTCGAAGGAGAAATAACATAACAAAACATCAGAGACATCAAGAAAGATCCCCAATTCAAAAAATTTATGCAAAGATTATTGGAGGAAGAAAAAGAAAAATACTTTCTAATGCTAGCCAAATCTGGTGCTACACTTCCCCAAGATTTTGATGTGAATAAATTGACACAAAAGAAAAGTGACCCTCCTCATAATAACGAACAATACGAGGACATATTTGGTCTCCGCATGAATGAAACATCAATTCCCAATACCACCAGAACCAATGAAGAAACTAACATACCTAGAAGAGATGAAGTAGAAATCTTGAATAATGTTCAATTCAATGAGGATACAAGAAGAGCTAGAGATGAAACAAGAAGAGATCCCAATCCTCCTAGGATGCAAAATCATGGTCATGCAAGAACAAATCATGTCAATAATCCTATCATGACTCTTACATAACAACTGCAAGCAATGCAAACACAAATCCAAGAGATGCAAAGAGGAAATGTTAGACGATATTCACTTCAAGAAATATGTCCTTATCCTTTTGACAGAAATCTAAACATGATACCATTTCCAATAGGTTTTGAAACTCCGAGATATGAAAAATATGATGGAAGCTCTGATCCTCAAGATCATATAAGAGAATTTTGTACCATGAGTATGGAGTTTGCACATGAAGATACCTACTTAATGAGACAATTTTTGAAAAGCTTAACGGGACTAGCTATGGAGTGGTTTTCCAAACTTGCACCCGGAATAAGATCATTTTCAGAGTTGGTGGATAAGTTCATTTCACAATATTCCTACAATATACAACATGAAATGACCATGCTAGACCTCTGTAACACTAAACAAAAAAGTGGAGAACCCTTCATGACATTCTTACAACGATGGAGACACCTAGCATCAAGGTATCCTTGCACATTGCCAGAGTATGAAAAAATGGATATATTCATTGACAACTTAAATGATCAAATGAGTTATTACTTAAAAATGCAAGGAAATCAAAGCTTTGGAAAAATGGTTGATAATGGAATCAGAATGGAGGAAGCTATGATAAAGAAAGGTGAGTTGAAAATATACAAAGAAGGAGTCCATCCTCCTAACAACAACAATAACAACAATCACAATGACAAACCAAAGTTTTGGAACAGAAATCAAAATGTTGTCAATGATGGAATAGTAGATAAAAACAATGTGAAACCAAAGCAACTAGTTTTCAATTTATCTACTCACTTAGCAGCAGCACAACAAAACAACAATCACCAAAGAGCAACTATCAAAACTTTCTTTTGAAGACAATTCACAAACATTGGTGAACCCTTGGGATCAGCACTAAAGACACTTCTCGCAAACAAATTGATCACTTTACCAGAAGAAAGGAATTACGAACCTCAAATCAAACCACCATGGTGGAACGATAATCAATATTGCAATTTCCATCGAAACAAAGGACATCTCACAGATAATTGTCAAAAGTTAAAACATGTCATACAAGACTTAATTGATAATGGTGTAATAACTGTGGATGGACATACAATGAATGAATCTCATACCGCCTTTAAAAATCCACTTCCAAACTATGAGAAAGGTGAGTCATCAACAACAAACAATGGTAAGGATAAAGCAAAGGTAAACTACACACATACATATGACAATGTGGTGAATGTGATTGTAGTTACAGAAAAACAAAATCAAGAACATGCTCAGGCTATCACAAGAAGCAAAGCCAAAGTTGTTTTGCTGGGTCCTACACCAAACACATCATCCACTACAACAAAACAATATAATCTAGTGGAACAATTGCAGAAAACACCTGCCCAAATATCAATTTTGGAACTTTTAAAACTTTCACCTGCACACAAGGAGATTCTTGAACGAGCATTAGCAGATACAACCGTATCCAAAGATCTTGATATTGATCAATTCCAAACCATGGTGGGACACCTCACAACCCCTCATTGCTTATCATTCACTGACAAAGATGACATGTCCTTACAACACCCTCACAATGCTCCCTTACATATTGAATTCCTTATTCACAAAACATGAGTCAAGCGTGTTCTAATAGATGGTGGAGCTGGCCTAAATATTTGCTCATTGAGTCTTGTTCGTGCCTTAGGATATTCAGAAGATGCAGTTGATGTCCGGAAAAGGATCACTATAAAAGCCTACAATGAAGAAGAATGTTCCTCCAAGGGAATTGTGATACTACCAATCAGAGTGGGACCTCTACAAAAAGACATAGCATGCCAAGTTCTAGACTTGGACCTATCATATAATGTGCTCCTAGGGAGACCATGGATACATGACTTGCAAGCTGTCCCATCAACCTATCATCAATGTGTAAAATTTCCCTACAAAGGACAAGAAATCACAATCTCTGCAGATGTAAATCCATTCCAATATTGTAGTAATCTAAAAATGGCTCAGGAAGTAATTGTTCCTCATAACAGGGAAGCAACATCTTCACACATACAATCCAAGGAAAAATCATTTGCCTCTATTCTATCAAGTATGAAAAAAAAAATGCAGTTAAGAGATCGAGGGAATGGGGAATACTCAATAGCACAATTACCACTTTCTCCTAAATCCTTGGGAAAACCATCAAGCTCTAAACAACAATCAACTGTGAAACATCGTCCGATATTTGATGGAGTATTTGTTAGTGCTAGAACCTTATCAGAGGAGACATAAGACAAAGATGAAGAAGTTCAACAAAAGGTCAACAATGTCAGACTTCTTACAGAAAAACATGGAAAAGGATTCAACATTCTTCGAAAGATGGGATACACTGGAACGGGACCTATAGGAAAAAGAAAAGAAGGTATCTCAGAACCTATTGAGCCTCATACTCAGCATAAAACTAACAAAACAAGATTAGGGTATGGACAAGTCAATCTACCAGAAAACACATCTTTTAGTCCACAACAAGAGGAATATAAAAACAGACAAGAACAACTTGCAATTGAAAAGGAAGCAAAATCGGCTAAGCAACAAGCACAAACAAACCTGAAATGGAAAAAGAAGCAAGTTTCAAATCAGCAAGAGAAACAAACTAAAAACATCTCTCAAGCAGCCTTAAATCTCAATCAAAACAAACATGAAGCTAATATTACTTTAGGAGAGCTCATAGAAAATTTGACAAAACTCAATCTCAGTCCTGAGGAGATTGAATATGAAAGAAGGAAAATCATAGCCAGAACAGCAAAAGAAATGCTATATGAACAAATCTATAGATTGCAAGCTGCAAGTGATACAAACTCTAATGAATGGGAATGGGATTCCTATCACTCCGAAGAATCAACTGAAGAAAAATGCTTTGAAGGAGATATAGAAGTCAATATAGTTCACACGTATGCAGGACAAATGTCAGGAACTAGTTCACTTGAATTAGAATCACATTTGGCTAACTTGGACTTAACTGAGGACAATCGGGAACTGCTTACGCGAGATCATTCTAACAAGAGTATCATTCTAGACATTGACACATATATTGAAAACTTTGATACCTCCATCTTGACCCTTGAAACCCTTGAAACATACCAACCTGAAGATCCCTTACCTCTAATCCAACCCGAGCTTATTGATTGGGAAAATGAAGGACATACCACCATTGACACCTTTCCAAATGACCATGCCATATCTGTATATCTTAATGCAATCAAACCCGTAACAACTCTCATCAGGAATTTCAGCAACGCGTCTTTTAGTCAAGTGGGTGCCAAATCTCCTAGTTGCAAAAATGAAAATAAAGAAAATCACATCAGGCCTAATGCTGAAAACCATTTATTGGCAACATTAGATCAAGAAGAAGTAAAAACAAAGGATGCATCCAATGGTGAAAACCTCCTTGAGGCACCGGAAGATGGGAGATTTGACACTTTACCTGAGCACTATCAAGAAAGGTCATCCATTCTGATTGAACCAACAAAGGCAGTTAATATTGGCACAAAAGAGCAACCAAAGATTCTTCATCCAACAACTTCTTTATCAGAAAAAGAAATGCAACAGTATATAGAATTTTTCAAATGACGACAAATCAATTTTTCTTGGTCATATGTAGACATGCCAGGGTTAGATCCAGAACCTATTATGCATCACTTGAATGTTAATCCAAGAGATAAACCAGTCAAACAGAAGTTAAGGAAAATGCATCTGCATATTGCTCTTCTAGTCAAAGCAGAACTAAAGAAATTACTGGATGTCGGATTCATCACACCTATAGCATATCCTCAATGGGTATCTAACATTGTTCCTATTTCAAAAATAGATAAAAGCATTAGAATATGCATGGACTTCAGAGATCTTAATAACGCATGCCCAAAGGATGACTTTCCTTTGCCTAACATTGACATCATTGTGGATTTATATGCTGGACACTCCATGTTTTCTCTAATGGATGGTTTCTCTGGATACAATCAGATCAAAATAGCACCTGAAGATCAAGAAAAGATAGCTTTTACATGCCCATAGGGTACTTTCTGCTGGAATGTCATAACTTTCGGATTAAAGAACGCAGGTGCTACATATCAAAGAGCTATGACAACTATATTTCATGACATGATGCATACATTCATGGAAGACTATGTGGATGACATATTAGCTAAATCATACAACAAAGAAGAACATATAGAGATACTAGAAAAGATCTTTGATGGGTTAGAACAATACAAGGTAAGGCTAAACCCTAAGAAATGTACCTTTGGTGTTACTTCAGGAAAGCTATTGGGATACATTGTTTCAGCAAGAGGAATCGAAGTAGATCCAGCTAAGGTAAAAGCAATCATGGAAATGGCATCTCCCAAGAATATCAGTCAACTAAGATCACTACAAGGAAGACTCTAGTCAATCAAAAGATTTGTGGCTCAATTAGTAGATAAATGTCAACCATTCACTCACCTATTGCATAAACATGTTAATTTCAAGTGGGACCATCACTATGAAGAAGCATTCAACAAGATCAAGGCATATCTCATGCAACCACCTGTTCTAATGTCACCAATTCCAAGAAAACCATTATTACTCTATGTATCAACTACTAAAGCATCATTGGGAGTTTTGCTCACACAAGAGGATAATGAAGGAAAAGAACGAGCCATCTATTACATCAACAAAACACTAATAGGATATGAGGTTAACTATTCATCAACAGAAAAAGCATGCTTGGCAGTAGTTTTTACTTCCCAAAAACTACGACACTATCTACTATCTCACTCCATCAAGTTGATAGCTAAAATCGACCCTCTAAAGTATTTTCTCAGCAAAGCCACATTGATGGGATGACTAGCAAAATGGATCATGATTCTAAGTGAATTTGATATCAAATATGTTGACAGAAAGTCTATCAAGGGACAAGTCATCGCAGATCAACTAGCAGAGACACCACTTCAAGATAATCATCCTCTATAGATTGAATTTCCTGATGCTAGTATCCTAATAGTTACAACAAAAGCATGGCAACTATACTTTGATGGTTCATATACACAACATAGATCAGGAGCAAGAATTATTTTCATCACACCATAAGGGCATACAATCCCGAAAGCATACAAACTAAGCTTTTCGTGCACAAACAATATAGTAGAGTATGAAGCATTGGTAACAGGTATCAAAATGGCTATAGAATGGAATATTAGGCAACTTCAAGTCTTTGGAGACTCCTAGCTTGTCATTAATCAAATCAATGATGACTATCAAACAAAAGATGACAAACTCATGCCTTACAAAAAGATGGTGGATGATTTCAAGAAGTACTTTGTAAAAATAACTTTTGAACAGATCCCCAGAAATGACAACAAAGTAGTAGACGCCATGGCTACACTTGCTTCTCTATTGTAGACATAGGAAAATCAAGAGCGTTATGAATTCCTGGTTGAAGAGTTGTTTCATCCCGCCTATAATTGTCCTGATTCCCAAACCATCTATCAACTTATTGGATACAATTCCTCCCGCTATTGCCAAACTTACACATACCTAAAAGATAACATCTTACCTCCTAACTTATCAAAAAATCAAAAGAGAAATTTTATTTGCCAATCCTCTCATTATACTCTCGTCGCAGATACCCTATATAAACGAGGTCTAGACGGTACTCTCTTAAGATGTCTCGAACAAGAAGAATTTGAGAAGGCCTTACATGAAGTCCATAACGACATTTGTGGCACTCATTCAAGTGGTCTTACCCTTTCGAAAAAACTCATATGCTTGGGCTACTATTGGCCGACTATGGAACGAGATTCTCTTAAAATAGCAAGAACATGCAAACAATGTCAAATCCATGGGAATTTGATCCATGCACCGGCACAAGAACTACATGCTTTAGCAACATCTTGGCATTTTTGTCAATGGGGACTTGATCTAGTAGGAAAGATAAATCCTTCCTCATCTAATGGACATAAATTCATCCTAGTAGCTACTGAATATTTTACAAAATGGATTGAGGCAGTACCTTTCATCAACATCATAGGAAAACAAATTGCTCCATTTATCTTGAACTATATCATCTGTCGCTATGGAATACCAATGACCATTATCACTGATAATGGGTGACCATTCAAGAATAAAGATGTACAAGAGCTATGTGAGAAGTTCAAAATCCAGCACAGATTCTCCACACCATATTATCCATAGGGAAATGGGCAGGCAGAAGCATCTAACAAAACTATCCTGAAAATTCTCAAAAAGACAGTGAATGATGCTGGGAAAGATTGACATATTCAACTGAATCCTACTCTATGGGCCTACCGCACCAGTATCCGCACATCGACAGGTGCCACACCTTTCTCTCTTGTATATGGATCAGAAGCCATATTGCCTATCGAAGTAGAGATACCCTCTCTACGTGTATCACTAAAAGGACTAATCCCAGATGAAGAACAAAGAGTATCTAGACTGCAAGAGTTAGAACTAATCCATGAACGCAGACAAAATGCCTTTGATCATCTAAAGGTATATCAGCAAAGAATGTGTCGGAGCTATAATCATAAGGTTAAACCAAGAATATTTCAAGTGGGAGAACTAGTGCTAAAAGAAAATCCATGCAACTAGGCAGATCGAGAAAAGAAAGGGAAATTTGAACCAAACTGGTTAGGTCCATTTGTGGTCACAGCAGTATTTGGATCAGGAGCATATCAGCTGTCAACATAGGATGGAGATCAGCTCGAAGAATCTATCAATAGCATGCACTTGAAAAAGTTCTATGTCTGAAAAATCAGAAAAATCCAAAAATAGTGAAAAATCAGAAAAAAAAATAAAAAACAGTGAAAAATCAGAAAAAAATAAAAAACAGTGAAAAATCAGAAAAATAAAAAACAGTGAAAAATCATAAAAAAATCAAAAACAGGGAAAAATCAGAAAAATCCTAAAAAGTGAAAAAGCAGAAAATCCAAAAAAAAAATCAAATATCAGAAAAAGTGCAATAAACATAGATGGTGAAAACCTGGCAAACAGGCGCTATCTGTTGGCTGGCTCTTCCATCTATTAGTTCATGCATTTTTCCGCTTGCATTCGTTCTTCCATCAACGCTGATCATCATGAAGCCTTTATACATACGCAAGCATCCCAGGTGGCTTCTTACCATGGTTTGGATCATTGGATATATCATCACGACTTTGTTTCTAGGCTTGGGGCAAAATTCTACACCTAGCTGGGGGCAAACTTTTGATCAATTTTGAGCTTAATCGAACAAGTAGACCAAACAGTTAGACAAATCTTACCGAGCGAAAATTGAGACAGATCCAACATTGAACACAAGATCAGACTGCCAACTATCAAGCTATCACGAAATCAATCTAAGCACATCACACACTTTGCAGTGGATAATATCTTTTTGAATGATTGATTGTAACATGATTGTTCAACTTTTCTATACTGCTTTTCGCTATCATGATTTCTGAGTGACTCCGGGATGTCATTGACTAGACGAACAAGGAAGAAACATGATATTTTTCTTGTCTGCTGTCTGAAAATTAATCATTAATATGTGCAAATTTGTCTCGGGACATGATCATCAGAATATCATTGAAGACATTTCCAATTTGCGTATCGAAATGATTAATATAAGCATATCCCATTTGAAATAATTGTAATCTAATAAGTATTAGATTATTAATTATTTATGAATGGGGGTTATTGACAAAGGTGTGACTAGTGAAGCTACCCCCCCTCCTATATTTAAGGAGGTTCTCTCTCATTTGAGAGTGTGAGAATTTGGAGCTTTATGGTGAGTTGTATCACTATGCACAAGAGGTATTATTGGCTATGTAGAAGTATTGGAGGAGTATCCCCAAGTTCATGTCTATTTTATGATAGACTATATTTGTAAGTGTTTTAATTAAATGATGCTTTATGGGGTTTTTTACTTGAAAGGGTTTTTCCCATGTATATCTTGTGTAATGCATACATTTATGCATGTATGTTTCTCATTTTATTTACTTTATGATCTTCTCTATAATGATTAGTACCCTAAGAAAGTAGTGGTGGATGATTTATTTCCCAATGAACATGTTTTTTCTTTGATTGTTTATTCTCCATGATATATAGATATAGCTAATTACTTAGTTACTAGTTAGACACCTCCACATTTCTCTCCTAGGGAGAAAAAGCGGTTTATACATTACAGTTTATCCTTTTATCAAATAGCTGGGCATTCATTCTACATAAGTCCCCATAATGTGACGAGGAGATATTTGAGAGAAGATGAGACATATGATGTAATTAAATCTTGTCTTGATGACCCTTGTGGGGGTCATTTTGCAACCAAAATAACTATAATTAAAATCCTCAATTCTGGTTATTACTAGCCTACTAGACATAAGGATGTAGCTCAACATACACAGAGATGTGACCATTGTCAAAGAATGGGTAGACCTAAAAGGAGTGATGAAATTCCACTCTACCCTCAAATTTCATTGGCACCATTTGATAAATTGGGATTGGATTTTATTAGACCCATTGAACTAACATCAAATGGAAAGTCTTACATTCTAGTGTGTACTGGTTACTTAATAAAATGGGTGGAAGTCAAAGCCTTGAGACATGCTAGATATATGAAAGTGGCTCAATTTTTGTATGAAGAAATATTTTGTAGGTATGGAGTCCCTTGAGAGATAGTAAATGATCAAGTTCCATAGTTTATCTTTGAGTTGATAGCATAGTTGGTTAGAGAATTTAAAATCGGGCATATGAAATCAACTCCTTATCAACCTCAATTAAATGGGCAAGTAGAAGAAACAAATAGGAAATTGGAAGCTATCCTTACCAAAATAACACAATTTCATAGAAGAGATTGGGATACCACTATCTGAAGTAGTATGGAAATACAAAACTACATGGAAGAAAACAATTGGATTCACACCCTATGAGCTTGTCTATGGAACTAGGGCAATCCTCTTTGTAGAATTTGAATACAAAACATTGATAATAGTTGTAACCTTGGAGATGAATCTTGATCAAGCTCAGAAAGATAGGCTATATGTGAGGCCCTACCCCAAGCCATCATAGCATTTCAGTTATTTTCATGTTGGACCTATTATTGATACTATATTTTGATGCATTATGGACATAGATTCTATATGATCTAGTGATTGGAAAACATTGATATGATTATGCCATTTATTTTGATTTGTAGAGCTTTATTTTGATACTAGAAATTATGGATGCATGCTTTCTAAATGATTAAATTTCATGATGATTATGATGATGCCATTTAGTAGATTATTTCATGTGGATTTTATTAGATAATTGGAAAATTGATTATTATAATTGTAATTGTATGCAAATGTCTGAATTGTATTATTTTCATATGATGATATTATATGTGATTTTTGGAATTACTAATGTGTAAAGTGAGATGTGCAGGAAAACTGATCCATGTGACCATGGAAACTATTAGGAGAATCAAGCCTAAACCTATGTGCATTTGTGAAGCCAAGGGTTGTCTATTTGGAGAGACACCACCTCATTTGTAAATGTGTTTTAATTTGTAAATGTTTATGCTTGGATTTGTGTTTAATTTGAAAATTGTTTAATTTATTAATTCCAAAAAAAGGGACATTACCATGTGTATTTAAGTGATGTGTGATTTTGTGGTGTCACTTTACACATGTGTTGTAAAGTGAGTTGGCAGTGACATGTACCTTGGAAGGAATTTGTTTTACCAATGCATTTTTCAAATATCCTAGTATGGTCCCAAGAAAGTCTTGGATAGGGAGCCATTAGAAAGGTCAACTCAGAGTTGACCCGTAGGTAAAATTTAGGTGAGTTTCTAGAGGGTTAAACTAACTCCAAGGTCAAGTTAGGGGCATTTTTAATGGGCCATATGATGTAACTATGGATGAAGGCCAATTTTAGCCATGTGTCCACTCCCTAAGGATTGTTTAGTCACCCCAAAAGTTGAGTTTTTCAAGATGGTCGAATTTCAACTTTTGAGTATCTTACCTAGGCTAGACAACCTTCCTCATAAGTGATATTACTCTTCCCTATTCCTTTTACCTTTTTGAGGTGCCTTGGCTAGAGAGCTTGTAAGGTGTTGGGAAGACCAACCTATGAACATCCCTCACCCTTCCTAAGAGGATTGGAAAGAGTGAGGAGTGTCTTCTTAGGGAATGGTTTGGGAGGGAGAAGTTTGATCACCCACTCTCCATTTTTGGAGACATAGATTCTTGAAAAGTTTGATTTTTGATATGGAAGTTTTGGCTAAGTCTTGAGAGAGAAAAGATAGTGGATTTGGGCAACTCTCCTACAACTTTTATTCATCCCATTTGTAGTTTTAAGGTTGGTTGAATACTTCCTCATATACATTGTTTTGTAAATTTGAAAAGATTGTTTGTTGTTTTCCATTATTGTTTTCTTAGTAAGCTTAGGAAGATGTTGAGTTCTTCCTTGTGAATTTTTATTGCATGTATTTATGTCATTATTTTGGATGTTTCAAGGCCATACTGACCTTGGGAGGGTAGAGTGGCCTTGGGGTGAAGGGCTGTTTGATAGCCTAAGAGTGTAGAGGCTCTCTTTGGAAGAGAGTGATACACAAGGGATTATGGGATCCTTGCTGCATAGTGTTTAGTTTATGCAATGGGGGTCATAAGGGGAGTTTGTTGGCTTGTATGCCTTGGGGGACATAAGAATTTGTTGGGACAAGTTTGGAACTTGTGGTTATTCTACTTGGTAGCCTTGCAATGGCATTATGTTCTCCTACTTGTAGATTTCTCCTCTAGGTATTTGGTCCACCTTCACCTCTCAAGTTATAGTCACTAAGTGACTTTGTTCATCCTTGGGTTGGGAGTGTTTGTGTTGTGTTTTCCTCTTGCTTATGTGTTTATGCTTGAGTGTAACCCGTTTAGCCTTCGTTCTCCTAGCTCAGAGGTGGCTTCTTGTAAGCCTAGGTTGGGAGGTGAGCCTCCATGGTCACAACCTACAAGCTTTTATTGCAGGATTGCTTGGAAAAAGATTGGAAGGGAAGCTTTGGAATGATCCTATTTCTTATTGTATTTAGTTGCAAAGAAAATATATGTATTTGGCAAGCCCTCATTTAGTAGAAATGAGAGTCTTGATTTTGTTATCTACTTATTTGTATAAAGGGAACCATGATGTAATAAGCATATTTGCTTGAATAGTTTCATTTCAAGAAATAAAGATGTATTTTATTTAAGTATAGTCTTGCAAAGAAACGAATAAAATTTGAGTTATTTCCCTATAGATATTTGAGTTATTCTTTGTTGATATTTACTTTTTGAAATAGATTAGAAATAAAATTTATTTATGTCTTATTTAGCTATTGGAAAAGAAATGAAAATAGTTAAAAGTTAGTAGTGTAGTTATGCAAAAAGAAATGAAATAAATTAAATGTTGTAGTGCAGTTATTAGTAAAGAAATGAAATATTTGCTTATGTCTATAGTTCAAACACAAAAAAATAAATAAATAGACATTTTAGAGTTAATATTAATATGCATTACATCTTGCTACTTATTGATAAAAAAATAAATTAGAAAAAGATAGTTGCAGTTGTAAATAAATTCATTACTGTTATATTTTCCTAATCTGAAAATGCATGTAGAAGTAGAAAATATTTTGTAAATCAAGATATAGTTATTTTAAATCAAACAAAATTTATTCTATTATGTTTATTTGAAAATAGCCTGCTACAAGTTAATGGAAAATGCATATTTAAGTATATATATAGGGGAAAGGACCCAATAGTTGTGCACCCTAACTTCGCGCTTCTCAAAATCCTACTTGGAAATTTCAAATCACTCTGATTTTTTTATAGTAGCTTACTTGGTAAGTCCCCTGCTTATAAATAAGGTTTCAGGGCCACATCATCAAATATGATGCCACATTAGCATGCTTTTTGCCAAGGTGTCCAAAATAGCCCCCCCAAAAAGTGAGACCAATAGGCATGCAAAAGAGACCCCAATAGTTGTGCAGCCGATATGGCATCACCTGATTGGTTACTTTTTACAATATTAGTACATTTCTTAACAACTATTGGAACATTTCCTAACAACTGTTGGTACATTTCCTAACAAAAAATGATATTTTTTTGTTTCAAACAATAGGTTTTATTTGTTCAATTTTGGAACAAAAGGTACCAACAACCCTCACAACAATTGGTACATGCTCAACTACTGGGTCCTTTCCCCTATATATAAATAATATAAGTTAATATCTATTGTTCTAGTTCTAAACTAAGCTGATGTATTCTTCTAAGAAAAATAATAATATATATGCTGCCTTTATATTAAAATAAATATATATAATGAAATATTAAAAGCTGGAAAAAGAAATGAATTTCGTTTCTGAGTTGTTTAATATTTGCACATGTTGTAATTTAGCAGTCATATATAATAATATATATATGTATATATATATATTAATATATATATATATAAATACTTATATATATATTATATATATATTAATATATATATATATATAATTATATATTTAAAAAAAAATATATATATAACAAAAAAAAGGGGAATCTTACAAGGGAAGACCGAGAGGCTTCGAAGCCTTTGGTTCCCTGTGGGTGTGAACCCATAGAGTGGTTCCGGCCGCATTGTGGGCCGCGACCCCTAGGGGCGGCTTCAACCGCCACTATGGGCCGTGAACCACAGGCACGACCTTGATTGTCCTATGGGGTAGCAACCAGAGGTGCTGACACACTCGCCTATGCCAAACCTTGCACGGTCCATGTAACACTTTTGGTCGTATAACATGTAACATGGAATATCATTGCCATTCCATTCTTGCTCGGTCCCCATGGCCGCCACACCTACACACACACACATTCAACAAAAATAAAACATGTTAGAACAAGAAGCCTTAACCCTATTTTGGGTTAGGGTTAGTGTAGACACCTAAAATTGTCATGCCTAATTAAATAAATATCTTTATTTATTTAATTATTTGAGCCTATTTCTTCTATTAATTAAATAAATCTTTATTTATTTAATGAATTCATTTATCCTCTTCTAGCCTTATTTCTCATTTAAATAAATACCTTTATTTATTTAAATTATCCCTTTTCATAAATTAAATAAATATCTTATTTATTTAATTGATCCCACTTCTTCTATTAATTAAATAAATTTTTATTTATTTAATTAATTCATTAGCTTTTTCTACTTATGACACGTGTCATTCATCTCTTAGTTCCTACACTACCTACCCTTTCATTATTTTCTTATTTCTTTTACCTACCCTCTAATCATAGCCAACCTCTTTTTACACCTCTCAATCTTATCCCTCCATTTCTTATGGTGTCTTCTATATAAGGAGATGATTCCTTCATTATCAGACCCTGGCTAATCAATTTATGCACTTGACTACACTACGCTTTTCATATGCGATCCTACTTGCAACCACATTTCCGTTCTTTGTTGAGCTCTTGTGCACATAAAATCTGAGAGCAAATATATCAAGCAAGATCAATGGAGATAGGAAGAATGGAGATCCAAACCCTATTGGACATGTGATGGTATAATCTTTGTGATTTCATTTGATTTGCATTGTCTTAGGTAATCTTCATATGTTATGGTGGATCTTTGTTGTTGTTAGGCTAGGGTTTTGTGGTTGAATTCATTTAGTCTTTCAATATTATTATTGTTGTATCCATTTTCACTGTAAACATATTGGCACACCTCGTGGGACATGGATTTTTGTTAGATATGTGTTTTTTGCAAATTTTTCTAACCCTATATTGCTGTTTTGTAAAACAATTTGGAGAATAACCTTGTGCAGCTAGGGTTTTGGACACAAAATCAAGATCATGGAGAGATTTGATCATATCTCACAAACGGCTTAGAATTTTTGCACCAAATTTGTTTTGTAGGTTGAAGACAATATTAAGATCTTTCAGTCAGAAATTCAGAATTGTTGGAGCACATTTGCATTTTCCATGATTTTTTTATGAATTTTCATAAAAAATTAATTTTGAGAGCAAATGAGAGAATTTTTTAGATTTTCTTACATTTTTGGAAATATCTCATAATTATACACAAAATCTGTTCTTTGTGATTTTAATTTTGATGCAAAATATTTCCTAAAAAATTGGATCTTTAAAAATTAGGGTTTTTCCTTATTTTGATCAGATCTCACAAAAGGCTTTGAATTTTGGCATCAATTTTTTTGTGCACGCTAGGAAAAGTATTAGAAGGATTCAGTAAAAAATGTCAGAATTTTTGGATCACATTTTCATTTTATATGAAGTTTTTATGAGTTTTCATAAAAAATAAATTTTGAGAGCAAATTAGCGAATGTTTCGGATTTTCTTACATTTTTGGAAATCTCTTAGAATTACACATAGGATCTATTCTTTGTGAATTTAAATTTGATGCAAAATCATTCCTCAAAAATTGGATCTTTGAAAATTAGGGTTTTGCATTATTTTACTCATATCTCACAAACTGCTTGGATTTGTTGTAGAAATTTTTTTATGCAGGTTTGGAAGACCATCAAGACTGTCCAGTAAAAATTTCAGATTTTTTGGATTGATTTTGCATTTTATATGAATTTTTTTATGTTTTTTC
Source organism: Cryptomeria japonica (assembly GCF_030272615.1). Classification (NCBI taxonomy): domain Eukaryota; kingdom Viridiplantae; phylum Streptophyta; class Pinopsida; order Cupressales; family Cupressaceae; genus Cryptomeria; species Cryptomeria japonica. Next base: position 683,487,765 of record NC_081407.1, on the reverse strand, counting down.
ATAAAAAATTAATTTTTGGAGCAAATTAGCAAATTTTTTGGATTTTCTTACATTTCTGGAAATCTCTTGAAATTTTACAGGTGATCCTTTTTTATGATGAATCAGATCTTTGAATTGATCATCAAAATGCATTGTTGAAGGCCCCTATTTCACAAAGTCTTTTGGATCTAAAATTTACCTAACTTGTGTGCTTGCAGGAAGGGGTGATCATTTGAAACAATCCAAATTACTAACAAATATTTGTTGCAGGACCTTGACAAGGATTTTCTTTTGATCTTTATTATGTGCCTTGTTTTCATAGATTATCAAACACTTCAATTGGTGCACTAAAATTGAACCAGTGTCCTTTGTGTCTTGAGCAATAGGCTCTTTTTATTTCATCTTTAGAGGGCCTATCTCCCCATGTGGTCATTAGGACTACTAGTGAGGAGAGAATGACCCAAGTGGTAGTGAGGAAAACCCACCTCTTCCAAACCACTATAAACAACTGTATCCATGGTGAAAACTATGGATAATGTGTGCTGATTAGTTTATACCGACACTGTGTCTCCCCATAAACCTGTTTGATCAAATTTATTTGATCATTTGTAGGGCGTAACTCCTACTGGCTGGGAGCCTTCTGTATTTACAGAGTTGAAAGTGCCGCATGTATGGCCACACGAGTGGATGCCCTTACTAGCACCTTTTTATTTTAGAAGCCAAAATCCTTCTAGTTGTTGGGGCAAGAGGTCGGACCTCTGGTAGCGGCCCACACACATACGGTTCTCAGTAGAGATACAAAGTTCACCATGAGGAGTTTTCATGGGGACTGATGCTTGGTTGCCCTGAGAAGTGAGTGCCGAGGGTGGAGCCAGTGGGGTCAAGCATCTAAGTATCTGCTCTGAATAGCGTAGCCTCAGGGGAAACTCCATGTGGGATCAACAACTATTGTCTTGGCCAGCCATAAGAATTGTGCTTGACTTATTTTAAACATTCAAACATTCAAGACCAAACATCAAAACATTGTGTCTTTTGTGTCTTCAAGTGTATGCAAAACAATTTTACATCAGACATCACACTTTTCTTTGAGTCATTTTTGAGTCTAAAACTTGCAAACATTGAGTCCTCATTAACACTGTGTCCTCTTGTCACGAAAAATAGTCAAACATTCAAATTTGGTCACAAAAAAACAACTTCACAGATTGGAAAAAAATTGCACAAATTTTACAGAAACGCGTTTGTGTCTGACAGAATAGCGTCTGTGCTGTATAACTGCGTCTATGAAGGGCAGAAACGCGTCTGTGTTTTGAGCAACTTCACATTTACAACATCTCAGAAATGCGTCTGTGTCTGTCAGAACAGTGTCTGTGTCATTTAAGCGCATCTGTGAAGTATACAGACGCGTCTGTGTTCAGGATTGAGAGCTTTCATAATTCAGCAAACAAGAACAATTAGTTTCAAACTTATTGAGCTTCCTAGGTCATCTCTTTAGGTTTTCATCAAGCATTCAACTTGTCTTTGGGTCTCACAAAGTCCATCATTGCTTTACACCTTACATTACATTCACATTTGTCTAAACTTGAGTCAAAAGGTCACTTGCTTGTCCTCATCATACTTTGTCAACACACTACATACAACAACATTTTGCTAAGTGGTCCCTCATCAAGGTCTATCACCTTTGGGTCTCATTTGGTCTTACTTAGAGTCAAGGTCAACTTACCTCATCAAGAGAAACTATCCTCTCTTTAGAAGCCACACCTACTCTACTACATACATACTTAGTCTTACACATTGGACATTGGAAGTACACCTCAGATTCATTTACATTCCATCCAACTCTTGGTCTTCCATACTCTTTCTATTTTCATCTAGTCTCACACATCTTGGTCAATACCTAGTTCATGGTCGAAACCCGTTCCCAAAAATCTAGGAGAGAAGCTAAAGAGGCTCAAGAGTCTGCAAACATGAGCTCCTATGAGTATGACAATGATATCTTTTTGAATTCTGATCATACTACATTACCTGACATGGATGCTTATAGAAACATTCCAAATGTTGAGCACATGGACACTACAAACAACAATGATAAACACAATGACAATATGGACAAATTTTCTGTACATTCAACAGATGTGGAAGAATCCATTATGGATCCCCGTTTTAATAAATTGGTTGAGGAAATAATGAGGAGAGATAGACAATATTTTTTACAAATGATGGCACAAAGTGGAGCCAAGATACCTCATGATTTTGACATGTCTCAAATAATGGAAAATCGACCTTTGCAACAAACTCACCTCAACATGGATCAAAGGAGGCCTAATAGTGGAGGCAATAAAGGACCACATCTTGTTCTTGAATCACCATCATCTTTGTTTCAAAAACCAGAGGTCCCATACACACATGGTCAAGCATATGATACTCACCTTCGCAGATGATTATGTAAGTCTTATGCAGAAAAATATACTCAATCATATACCAATGCTAAGGATCAACCACCAAAGCAATTGGATATCCAAAGGCATGCTCAAATTTTGGACACAAGGGAACCCCATGTCAAATTTGGGGGCAACACACTAGAACAAACTCATGACATGCCTATAGAGTATGGTATACAAGGACAAAGCAGATATTCCATTCCTCACCATGAATCTATACCAAGTGGTCCATATATGCAACATCATTATATACCTTCGCCATATGAACATGTGTATGATCAATATCATCCATATATGCAACATGCTCCTTCAATTGGTACCTCAAGCATGGGGTATGGTCCAAGAAGTTGATCTCCACCTAAGAACAATTTGGAGCAACAAATCAGGGACTTACAAAAGAAAATGGAGGACATAAATACACCGAAGCCAACATACACAATGAGAGACATATGTCCTTATCCATTTGACAAAAGCATTCCAATGCCTCCATTTCCTACACACTTTGTGATGCCTAAGTTTGATAAGTATAGAGGAAAAGGGGATCCTAAGGCACACATAAGACAGTTTTTCACAACTTGCATTGAGGTAGCAGCAGAAGAGACATATTTGATGAGATTATTCCCAAAAAGCTTAGGTGATCAAGCTATGGAATGGTTAACTCCCACTTGGAATTAAGTCATGGGGTGACTTAGTAGAGGCATTTATTCAACATTTCTCATACAACATAGAGATAGACATATCGGTGACTACTTTGTGCAACACCAAGCAAAAGGATGGAGAATATTTTTCATCATTTTTACAAAGATGGAGGAATTTAGCCAGCAGATGCTCTTGTGAAATTCCACAAAAACAAATGGTAGAGATGTTCACCCAGAATGTTAACAAGGACATTGGTTATGACTTGAGAAAAGCTTGCTTATCCACCTTCAAAGACATCATTGAAAAAAGCTTAGCAATAGAGAAGGTCCTAATTGAACAAGGAGTCATTAAGATATTCAAAGAAAACAAAGAGGACTTTAAAGGAAAAGACAAGCCAAGATTTTGGAATAAAAACAAGAACATAGTTAATGATGGTGTTGTTGATGCCAATATAGTACGACCCAAAATCATTTTTTCTAGATCAAGCTCTACAAACAATCAAGTGAATACTCAAACAACTTCCAGATCACGAAGGAAGTACACCCCATTGGGAGAACCACTAGAGTCAGTTTTCAAAAAGCTAGTGGCAAACAAAGTAATCATAATTCCAGATTTTCCTCCATATGAGCCAAAGGTCAAACCAAATTGGTGGAATGATGATGAGTATTGCGAATTTCACAAGAGCAAGGGTCATAAAATAGGAAATTTTCATCGACACAAGAACATCATACAAGATCTCATTGATAGAGGTGACATTAAGATTGAAGGACACTCATCTAATCAAGAACATGAGATGTTTAAGGAACCATTCCCAAAACATGACAAGGGAAAAGCTGCAGCCATAGATGACTAGACCAACTATACTAGAGCATCCTATAACTATGATTCAACTATCAATCACATTTCAATGGATAATTATGTCTCTACTATTATCATCAAGGACAAAACCCCTGAGAATTCTACCCAGAGACCCAAGATTGTCCTAAAAGGCATTGGATCTTCTTCCGAACCTACCTCTGAATGTAATGTCACAACACGTCGAGGTAAATTCACTTTGCAAGGTGCTCCAGCTAAAAACACTGCTTCTTCATCAACCAAGCCTGAATACAACCTTGTAGAACAGTTAGGGAAGACACCTGCGCTTATCTCCATCCTTGAGCTCTTACGCATATCCCCCGCACATAAAGCTATTCTTGACAAATTCTTGAGAGACACTACTATTCCTACTGATCTGAACGTGGACTGGTTTCAAGCCATGGTGGGATACCTTTCCATTCCACACTCTCTTACATTCACAGAAGCTGATGACGCCTCTGTAAGTCAGCCACATAATGCACCATTACACATTGAAGCCTTCATACACAAACATAGAATCAAATGAGTCCTAATAGATGGAGGAGCAAGTCTAAACATTTGTACATTGAGCACTATTAAACAAATGGGATATTCTGACAAAGCTATGAATTCTACAAAAAAAATTACCATCAAAGCATATGATGATGAAGAGCGTTCATCCAAAGGCACAGTCACCTTACCTCTTCGAGTTGGGCTAGCTACAAAGGATGTGGTTTGTCAAGTACTAGATCTTGATCTCACATACAACATATTGCTAGGACATCCTTGGATTCATGAAATGAGGGTGGTCCCATCTACATATCATCAATGCATCAATTTTCCTCACAACGGAGTTGAAATTATAGTTAATGGAGATCCTAATCCATTCATATACTGCAATAACTTGAGACCAAAAACTGAAATGATCATCCCAAGTAATAGGGAAGCTGTTCCTTCTTCTGCATACATTGATCCTGAGTCATTAAAACCTTCAACATCAAAACAAGGTGAGCTTAAATGGAAATTCTAGGACAAGGGTATGGGTGAATACACTTTGAATCAAACCATGTACTTACAACAAGTCATGAATTCACCAAAAGAATATGGATGACCACATCCTACTAAGCGGGTATCTATCATTACACTTAAATGGGATCCTACAATCTTCCAAAAATGGGGTGAAGTGGAAGAAGAAGACTTATACAAAATGCTTTACAAAGACCCTGAAAATGATACACAAGATCATATTAGCATACCATGTGAAAATTATGGCAAAGGGTTCAAGATCCTACAAAAATTTGGGTATGATGGCAAAAGTCCTCTTGGATTAAGAAAAGAAGGCATCACTGAGCCTTTACAACTTGAATTGACACTCAAAAAGGAACGCATCTGAAGGCGAAAACCTCTCTGAGGCACTCGAAGATGGAAGGCTCGACATTCTCCTGGCATCATATGAAGAAAAATCATCCATGTTGGTAGAAGAGACTATCAAAACAAATATTGGCACCAAAGAAGTTCCACACAACATATTCCTAGCTCAATCTTTAACAGAGTAAAAAAGGTCAAAATTCATAAGTTTCTTCACAGAACAACAAATCAACTTTGCATGGTCATACGCCAATATGCCTGGATTGGATCCGGATTTGGTAATGCATCATTTGACAGTTAACCCAGGGGCAAAACCAGTGAAACAGAAATTAAGAAAGATGCATCCACAAGTGGCATTATTAGTCAAAGCAGAACTTGAGAAATTATTGGATGTTGGATTCATACGCCCAATTGATTATCCTAAATGGATCTTCAACTTAGTGCATGTCAATAAACTAGATCGTAGCATCGTTATATGTATAGATTTCAGAGACATCAACAAAGCTTGTCCTAAGGATGATTTTCCGTTACCAAATATTGACTTGATTGTCGATCTCATAGCAGGTCATGCGATGTTATCCTTGATGGATGGATTCTCTGGTTACAATCAAATAAAAATTGCATCCGAAGACCAGCACAAAACAACATTTACTTGTCCTTGGGGAACCTTCTGCTAGAATGTCATGCCCTTTGGGCTAAAAAATGCAGGCGCTACATATCAAAGAGCCATGACTACTATCTTTCATGATCTCATGCACGTTACTATGGAAGATTATGTTGATGACCTCTTGGGAAAATCAATAGACAGAGATATACATTTGGACATACTTTCAGTCATCTTTGATCGGTTGGAAAAATATAAAGTAAGATTAAATCCTAAGAAATGTGTCTTTAGAGTAACCTGTGGGAAGCTCCTGGGATTCATTGTATCAAAAAGAGGAATTGAAGCCGATCCAGCAGAAGTCAAGGCCATCCTAGAGATGCAACCACCACGAAACATCAGTCAGCTTTGATGTTTGCAAGGGAGACTTCAATCCATACGAAGATTCATAGCACAACTTGTAGATAAATGTAATCCCTTTCAGCACTTGCTACATAAAAACATGATAATTGTCAACAGGCTTTCCAGATACTCAAAGATTATCTTCTGAATCCGCCAGTTTTGATGCCACCAGTTCCAGATCAGCCTTTATTACTATACATATTAGCTACTTCAACAACACTGGGGGCACTCTTAGCACAACAAGTTGCTGAGGGCAAAGAAAAGGCAGTATACTATATCAGTCGCACATTGGTGGGATATGAGCTAAACTACACACCAATTGAACGTGCATGTCTCGGTGTGGTCTTTGCTTCATAGAAATTATGACATTACATGCTAACTCATAAGACTAAGTTGGTTGCAAGGATCGATCCATTGAAATACCTTCTCAATACAGAAATACTTACTGGGTGACTAGCCAAATGGGTAATGATCCTGAGTGAATTCAACATCGAGTATGTGGATAGAAAAGCAATAAAAGGACAAGCTATCACAGATCAGTTAGCAGATGCCCCCATGATAGATGATGTTTCTCTAATTTCAAGATGAATCCATTTTAACAGTGTCACATGCAAAGCCTTGGCAACTATACTTTGACAACTCATACACACAGCATGGGGTAGGAGCTGGCATCCTCTTCATAACTCCTCAAGGGGATTCTATACCAAAATCATATCAATTATCATTTCCCTGCACTAATAACATAGTAGAATATGAGGCACTAACAACTGGATTATGGATTGTAGTTCAGTGGAAGATCTAGGAACTTCATGTTTTTGGGGACTCTCAACTTGTAATTCGTCAAGAAACTAATGATTACCAAACAAAGGATGAGAAATTAATGCCTTACAAAAGAATGGTGGATGGCCTGAAACAACATTTCACAAAGATAGACTTTGAGTAGATACCAAGAGAGCAAAATCGAGCCGTAGATGCCATGGCTACAATTGCTTCATTGATCGATCTACCTCCGAAAGAGACCTGCTATGAGTTCTTGGTGGATAACCTTTTGGTTCCTTCATATGAAATCACTTCTACTGAGATAATATGTGTCGTCAGTCCTGAGTCCCAGTTATATGGTTCCATTTTCACATACCTTCATGATAATACCTTTCCTCCTGACCTATCCAATAACCAATGTCGCACTTTCATTCGCCAATCTTCTCGATATGTCATTTTAGCCAATGTCCTATATCGTTGAGGTCTAGATGGCACTCTTCTTAGATGTTTGGAAAGCGACAAAGCTTAGATTGCGTTATGTGAAGTACATGAAGCGATATGTGGTCCACATTCTAGTGATCCTACCTTAGCCAAGAAACTTATCAGGACTGGATATTAGTGGCCCAATATGGAAAAAGATTCATATCCGTTTGTCAGGAAATGTAAGCAATGTCAACTTCATGGAAACCTCATCCATGCGCCAGCACAAGAACTTCAACCAATTGCGACTCCTTGGCCCTTCTGTCAGTGGGGACTCGATCTCATAGGAAAGATTCACCCTCCATCCTCCAACAGTCATAAATTCATTAACACTGCCACAGAGTATTTCACAAAATGGATCAAAGTCGTGCCTCTCATGCAAGTCACTGGAAAACAAATTGCTACATTCATTCTCAACTATATCATTTGTCGATACAGTATTCCTATTTCCATTATCACCGATAACGGGCATCCATTCAAAAATCAAGATGTTTGTGAACTCTGTGAGTGCTTCCATATTTCCCATCGTTTCTCCACACCATATTACCCCCAAGGTAATGGTCAAGCTGAGGCATCTAATAAAACAATCCTTAAAATCTTAAAAAAGACAGTCGATGACGCTGGCCGTAATTGGCATATCCAACGTAATCCCGCACTTTGGGCCTATTGCATAAGTGTCTGCACACCTATAGGAGCTACACCCTCTTCACTTGTTTACAACGCTGAAGCTATCTTGCCTATTAAGGTCGAGTTACCCTCTTTATGAGTCTCTTTGCAAAACATTATCAGTGATGAAGACTATAGGGTCTCTCGTTTACAAGAACTTGAACTATTGGATGAACGAAGACAAACTATTTTTAATCATCTCAAGGCTTATCAACAATGAATGAGTCACAGCTACAATCACAAAGTCAAGCTTCACACATTTGAGGTATGTGATTTGGTTCTCAGAGAAAACCCCAAAAATCAGCAAGACAGAGAGAAGAAGGGCAAGTTTGAACCAAACTGGCTTGGTCCTTACATCATTATAGCAGCATATGGATCCGGTGCATATCAGCTCTCAACCACAGAGGGTGAACCTTTAGACGATCCTATCAATAGCATGCACCTTCATAGGTTTTACACATAGCTCTTTAGAGTATCCTAATTCAAAATACAAAAAAATCATAAAACAAAAAATCGTTACTTGGTGAAAACCTGGCAAACAGGCACCTTGTGACAACAAAAAATCAAAAAATAAAAAAAGTAAAGAGAAATAATTTCGTCCAATGGTGAAAACCACTTCGGTGGTGCCCTGGGCAAGTACCATGGTGAAAACCGGGTCACTGCTGCCATGCGTAGAGACATTGCTCCTCCCTCCTTCAGGATTCCATTTCATCCTTTCACTTTGCACACACTCACGACCTATTCATTCATAATAAACTTTACACATTCCCATCATGGCTTGTCATTGATCTACCCAAGATTGGTTAGCCATTCATAATAAACCTCCCTTTTCACCTTTCTCTATCCATAATAAATCAGCTCCTATCTATGGCTAAGGCAAATTCTACATCTAGTGATGGGTATGAAACTGAGAGCATCACATGTTTCAAGGAGTACAGTTTCTTCCACTTTTTCTTCAGTCTATTTGTGCACAATCTGCAATAAAGCAATATCTGCATCACTAATTCACAATAAAGTTCTGACTTCTCCGCAATAAAGTATTAGTTTCATGGATTCAGTCAGTTTCATATGAGACATCAGCAAAAATGGGCTTCAACAAATCAAATCTTTCAATAGACTCATACAACATATGGTTCAGTGCTATCTATCCTTTTGTGAAAGTAAACATTGTGACCACAATCAAATAAGACTTATACAAGTGAGAAGAGACACTAAACTTGAGGACTATAGTGGATGTTGGTGTCGAGTCTTGGTTTTCTTTTGATTTTATCTTTTAGTGACACATCTTTTAGCTTTTCCAGGATGTCTCTGACTAAAGATTCTATCTCTAGGATGTCTTTTACTAGAAAGGCGAGGATGGGGTATCGTCACCTATTTTCTTTTGTTGTCTATGGATTGTCTCTTAGTAATGCTATGACTTGTCCAAGGATATGAGGACACTGAGAGTCTAGTGTGAACTGGGGCATTCCTTGTTTGTGACTGTCTTATCTCCATGCAAACAGGTACAATGACTTTTTGGGTCAAACATATGCCTCGATTGTCATAACCTACTTGCCATAATAACGCTCAATTATGATAACGCACAATAAGCTCTTTTCACTTTCATATCTTCTATCTTCCATCTCCCTTTCTTGATTGACTTCCATCATCCTTCTTGAGTCTGTGTAGCCTACTATCACATGACCATGACTGAGTATAATGACACACCAAAAAACATTTGCATTTTATGTAGTTGCACCTGCATTGCCACATATTAAGCATTTCATACATACATATAGGTATCACAATTGCATCACATCCTGCACACAACACATGTTAGCACATTTTATATTTTCATCATGTAAATAATCATTTGCATTATCATATTCATTAGCATTTCATACATTCACATTTTCATCATGCATAACATATTAAAAACATAAAAGAACAAAAATATTGCATTTCCTCATATACATATTTGCATCCATATCATAATCATCATCATAAATCACATCAAAGCATACATCACATAGGTACACATGCATATAGCTTCCGCACAGATGAATCATCTCATATATATATATATAAGTGTCATGATACAATGATGTCAAAATCATATGGCTACAATCACCCGGAGGTGTCTACATCATAATACAAAATGGTACAAAACACTGATACATAGGGAGCCCTCTAAGGCTATGATAAAATCCCTCCCTCAAAGCTGCCTGGCCTCGACGGAGTCTGAGCCCTAGAAGGACCCGCCCCAAGATCATCTCTCCTGTCCCCTCTATCTGGTGGTGGTGGAGGACCCATAACACCACCATTGGACACCTGTCTCCTCTGTCTCCCTCCTGTAGCTGTCGCTGTCCGTGATGGTCTACGAAAGCTCCTCGCTCGCTGCTCTGGTGGCACTGCCCCGTAATATAGGTCTCACTAGTAACCTATCTCCTCCCCTGCCTATAGAACATAGGCATATCTAGCCCCTATATCCTTTGTTGCCTGCCTCCCAACCCTCAGCGCTGTCTCAGCCTCAGTATAGCGCTGGATAGCCTGATCTCGCTCATGCTCTGTCTCCCTCAGTCGCCTCCTGAGCCTAGCTGTCTCACTCTCTAGGTCCTAAATCTCATCTGCCTATCCCTGGCAGATCTCTCTCAGCTCAAGTAGCTCATCATCCTCCTCCTCGGCCCCCTGTGCCTCTGCCTGTGGCTCCCCCTGTGCATCTGCCTATAACTGCCTCTGCCCCTATCCCTGCACCTGTCTAGGACCCTATGCCGCTAGAACCTGTAATGGCAATCCACTGTGACCCCTCACCACCCGAGCCACCCTCTCTCCCCCACCCTCTCTCCAACTGCACCCTGCCTCCTCCGTTGGCCTCTACCTCCACCATCTCCATCATCATCTCCATCCCCCCCACCATCTCCATCTATCGCCTCCCCTAGGTCTGTCAGTCATGGGAATGGATGCTCAGCCCAATATGCAGTATACTCTGCATCCATACCTGCATCCTCAATATCAGACCACATATCCCACGGCAAGGGAACCATCTCCACTAGCTGCATCACGGCCCGATCATATGACAACAATGGCCAAAAGTGTGCCTGATCCCTGACTATCCGAGCATATATCCTGGAACCCCATGGCATCTGTTGAATATGACCAAACTACCTATATACCCTATCAACCAGTTGTCTCTCCAATACATAGGGCATCTGCCCAATCAGATATCTACTTCAGAAGGTATAAGGTAGATCCACTACGTCCTCCTCCCATCGCTCGCACCCACGGTACGACCTCCATATCATAGTGTCAATCTCATCCAGGACTTGACGCCAATGCTCCAACCTGCCAATCCATGGCTATGATGTAATCATATCATATAAATGCACAAAACTACATCCATGACCCCTGCCCCTGAAGTGTATCGGTCAGGTAATCGATAGATGCTCATAGGCCCATACCTGCAACAATGTAACTCCATAGCCCAATCTTACGGATCCATGATACACAAACTGATGTAGCTCATATACAAGTGTGCCAGCACACACGGTCCCTAGGCATATCTGGTGTGTTGTGTAACCAGTGTCTCCAAGGTACTCCCCTAGCCCACAACCAACCCTCGTGTCGCCCTGCTAGACACAGGAACCCACTGATCACTCCTCTTAGCACTACTGGTAGTGCTAATCCTGTCGCTATCATCGTGTCCCATGCCACATGTCCAACTCTCATTTCTAGGCCTGGATCCTGAAACACTCATCTCAAGGCCTCCCTATCTCCCTCTCGATCATAAGGAATCAGCTCCCCATCGATCGGTACCCAGAGAATCCTATAAAAATCCTCTAAGGTGACTGTCATCTCACCCATTGATAAATGAAACGTACAAGTCTTTGAGTGCCATCTCTCAGCCAACGCAATTAGGAACCCCAGGTTCACCCGAAACTTAGGCACATATATAATATGTCGCAAACCCATACCCTCAATGGCAACTTTGTCCTTGAATGTTAACTCTGGTCGCAACCTCTGAGTCGACGGGAATCTATCTCACGACTCCAGCATAGGCAAATACTCCTGCAGTCAAGCAAATTAATCATGTCAGTCATAGTGGTATTCACTGTTCATCACAAAAGGCTACTTTTTATCTAAGTGCATATGGTACTCTATCCTAGTAACACTCATTGTTCATCACAAAGTGTTGCTTCTATTCTAGTGACTCTCACTGTTCATCACAAAGTGTTGCTGATTATCCTAGTGGTACTCCCTGTTCATCACAAAGTACTACATTTTTGCACTCCTTGTTCATCACAAAGTGCTGCTCACATTTGCACTCACTGTTCATCATAAAGTGCTGCTCATATTTTAGTACTCACTGTTCATCACAAAGTACTATGTCTTGGTACTCATTGTTCATCACAAAGTGCCTTGATCTATCCTATCCTAGGGCCTCTGCTTGAGTGAATCCTCTTGAGTAGTTTCCTAATTGGCAACGTATGTTCTATCACATAATTGTCAATCCTAGCCCTATCTGCTATCCTAGTCTTCCCTAGAGGACCTGCTTGAGTGTATCCTCTCAGCAACTTATCTAATTGACAACGTATGTTCATCACAGAATTGCCAATTTGACCTTGAAGACATAAACGTGCCTTCATGACATAAACACACTTATAGACTGTATAAACGCACCTGCTCTGCATAGACGCACCTAAAATACACAGACGTGCCTATGCTCTACATAGACGCACCTGTCCTGCACAGATGTGCCCACATTTCATAAACGCGCCTGAACAACGCATACATGCTCACATTTGGTACAGACACTTTTCCCAGCATAGATGTGCCTGGCACAAACACAGACGCGCCTAGCCAGCATAGACGGGCCTGGCATCTATGCAGACGCACCTACACGTTTTTGGACATTTTTGACATTTCTTAAACATGCATTTATTGTGCTACCTAAGATGCATTAATGACAATATTTATTGTGACAAAGTACAAAGAGCTTTTGTGGTACTTACTGGCTCCCCTGCATCTGCTGGCCTCTGAAATCGACGAACGCGATCGAAACTGTGAATCAATGCCATCACTGCTGACTGCTACTGCTCTATCTCGCTCTACACTCTGATCTCTTGGATGTGTGGATGACAATGAGGGTTTTTTCCCCTCATGGTCTATCTTATAGACTACCCTAGCCCTAGCCCTGGCCCTCGTCTCCCGAGTCAGTCTTCTTTATCTCGTGACTCTATCACTCTATCCGGTTAGTCCATTCTAGCCTTTCTTTCTTATCGAGAGATTGTCTGCGATCTTTTCAGACATTTTCATCCAATCTCTCGAGGAGGCATATCATTCCTATCTTAGGGAAATTTTGTATCAGTTCATATTATCTTCTTTGAAACAATGCAACAAGTTGCATTGTCTCAAAGAGGGGCAAAATGTAGACACCTAAAATTGTCATGCCTAATTAAATAAATATCTTTATTTATTTAATTATTTGAGCCTAATTCTTCTATTAATTAAATAAATATTTATTTATTTAATTAATTCATTTATCCTCTTCTAGCCTTATTTCCCATTTAAATAAATACCTTTATTTATTTAAATTATCCCTTTTCCTAAATTAAATAAATATCTTATTTATTTAATTGATCCCACTTCTTCTATTAATTAAATAAATCTTTATTTATTTAATTAATTCATTAGTTTTTTCTACTTATGACACATGTCATTCATCTCTTAATTCCTACACTACCTACCCTTTCATTATTTTCTTATTTCTTTTACCTACCCTCTAATTATAGCCGACCTCTTTTTACACCTCTCAATCTTATCCCTCCATTTCTTATGGTGTCTTCTATATAAGGAGATGCTTCCTTCATTATCAGACCTTGGCTAATCAATTTATGCACTTGACTACACTACACTTTTCATATGCGATCCTACTTGCAACCACATTTCCGTTCTTTGTTGAGCTCTTGTGCACATAAAATATGAGAGCAAATATATCAAGCAAGATCAATGGAGATAGGAAGAATGGAGATCCAAACCCTATTGGACATGTGATGGTATAATCTTTGTGATTTCATTTGATTTGCATTGTCTTAGGTAATCTTCATATGTTATGGTGGATCTTTGTTGTTGCTAAGCTAGGGTTTTGTGGTTGAATTCATTTAGTCTTTCAATATTATTATTGTTGTATCCCTTTTCACCATAAACAGTTAGAAATTAGATATTGAAGGAATGATGTTAGTTATAAAATAAAACCAACCCTAGGTAGGGTTTAAAAAACAAAATAATTATAAAATATTAAAAGAGGGGGGGAACCTTTTCAAATTTGAAATAGGTAACCCATTTGTAAATTTAGTTAATTATTAGAAGAACTTAATTTTCCAATTGATATTAGGGCTATTATTTTAAAAATCTATATTGTAGGTAAATATATTTTTTATATGCTAATAATCATATATATATATATATATATATATTACTTTTGTAAACTTTAATAATGGATGATATATAAGTAAAATGTTTAATTTTAATCTATAAGGTCCATATTGGCCGAATATTAAATATTTGATATTTAATATCTATAGGGTGGATTAAATTCGATTTTAATGTGAGATAAATTATTAGACAAATATTATATGTGTTTTGGTTAACTTTATTAGTCAGATTTAAAAGCATTTTTTTTTTCAATAAAAGTGGCATAGCCACTAAACTTTATTATTATTATTTTTAAATAGTTTTTACAACGGGTCCAGAAAAGGCATACTAACAGGAAAGAACCCGCAAGAAAACCTCCAGTTGTCACCTTAAGAAAAGAAACTAAACTACCCTTTATAAAATAGCTAGATCCTGATGACCCAAAATCTCTCCCATACCCATATAGTTGCCCTACATACATAGATCCAGTAGGATAGATATCTCAACTGATTAAATACTCAGTTGGTTACAAAATGAAGGGTTGAATCAAAAAAATTTCAACAAGAAGATCTAGGGGCCCATCAACTATTATCAGCAGCGAGATACAAAATGTGGAGGAACATGCCGAGAAACCAAGAATACCAAAGGATATGAACCAAAGGAGGACCAAAACTGAAATAGGCCGAATATGTCCAACTCCAAAAATTTGAGTTAATGAGAATTGCCCAAAAAACCATCCCATAATCAGCCTGCAAAAAAGTGTGAGATATATGCAAGAGGTGAAATCAGTCAATCAAAAAACCAATTACTCGAACTTTCCTCTGGAGGAGAAGGCAGAGCATCATAAGGAACTAGAGACTGTATAGGAACCGTAGGGAGAGGAGTAGTAGATGAAGCAAAATAGAAATTAATCAGAGCATGAAGACTAATTAACACATCCCGCGCTCTTGCCAAAACCTAGGGAGATATAAAACCAAACAAACTCTCCACATCTTTAAGAGCTTTATCAATAGTGTCACAAATTAGGCCCATTCTAATTTCAAAGAGCAAATCTCCATAGTGACCATCTTCTAAAAGATTTTGAACAGAAAGGAAGCCCCCATAAGGAAGAGTACCCATATAAAAAATGTAACTATCCAAAGCTAACCCAAGATGATGCATATCAAGCATTCGAGGTGCCACAAATTTTGATGCAATAAGTTGGACCAGAGTCTTATCCCATAGAAGGTCATAACATATAGTAAAAAAATGAGACAAAACTTCTGAAAAAGAGATAAAAGAAGGAGAGAGCAACCAATGATTACCCACCACCCTACAAATTTCAGACTCCAACTCCAGATTATGCAAAACAAAAACTCTCCCAAGCTTTTCAGAAACATAACCATAATTGTCGACAATGTCTACCTCAGGAGTAGATACTAAAACATGATAAGTCAAAAGAATATTAGACATGAGAAATAGTTACCTTTCCCATAGAGAGAATTATTCCTTAAGTCACCCTCGACTTAGATAAACAAAAACATTCTGCACCAAAATTAATATATAGCCGAAGCAAAAAACCAAGAAAAACATAAATTAATTGGCCACCATACACCGTAATGAATGATTCATCCATGTGAAAAGCTAGCAGATTTAAAAGAATTATTTGCACTTGCTCATTTAATTATTCAGTATTCATTAAAATATATGTTAACGTGATTTTAATTAGTCCTAGATTATTTAAATACTTTTTGAGATAATTAATATCTCTTGATTAATTATTAGAGAATTTAAGTAGGATAAATTAATTAAATAAATTAAATTAATAAACTAGGTTGTGACAACCACTTTGGGGTATAATTAGTCTACTCCAAATGTTAACACTAGAATGGTTGAGTTAATCAAATCAGCTTTATGAAACCATTCTTTTAATTCCTGAGTTAATCTTTAGTTAAGACAAAACTTATTTATCCCTCCTTTAACGTAGGATATTTAGTATTTTATGTTGTTTCAAAAAAATAAATTTGTTGTTGAGTTTTTGCCCAAAAGTTTGGGCATGACATTATATAAATTGAATAGACTGGATGAGATGCATATGGAGGCACTTCAACAGATTGAACTTGTCCAATTACAAAGGAGCAAGTGGCATGATCAGTACATAAAAGCACCCTAAACCCTAAACCCTAAACCCTAAAGAAGGAGATTGGGATTTATTATATGACTCCAAATATAAAAATAATAAAGAAAAGCTTCAAACACATTGGATGTGACCATATGAGATTCAATTTGTGTTTCCCAATGGTGTTGTTCAACTTGTTGCACATATGGATGTCACAGTGATCATTGATATCAAACTTGGTTATCTGGATGGATGTTGGTTTGGATATTCTTTGTTAGACCTTGGTTATCTAGATGGAAGTTGGTCTAGATATGATTTTGGTGTTAGTTGCATCATCCTATATTTAGGGTGGTCCAGAATGCTTTTGTTGCCCTCTAGATATTTTTCTAATTATATTGTAGTTTAGTGGATCATATTATTTTGGTCTAGATATGTGTTGGAAGATGTGTTGAGATGTTTATTTGGGTCTCACCTTGGTGTGTGGAGATCCACATGGAGTATTTTTTATTGGAAGTGGTTATGTGGTTGATGGGTTGGTTATGTCTACACGTTCCTCTTTAACACCCTTTGGAGTATGTATTAGTGTGTGCATCTTGTTGGATCAATCATGGAAGTGTGTATTGTGATATATTTTCTTTCTCTCTTTCTCTTGGAGTGGACCAATCTAAGTATTTTAGGTTTGGGTGACTTATTTGTGCAATAATGCTTATTTTGTTTTAGCCAACCCTTAATTAGGTTTTCAATGTTTTATCTCATATTTAAAATGTGTGAATGGAAGAATTGTGTGTAGATGAGAAATGAATTGTGTGAGAAGTGTATGCGAATGATTTGAAAGCAGATTTTGAGTTTGTGGTGATGCAAAAGGTAGTTTGAGAAGAGATTTGAAGGTGATATATTTTGCAAGACAGTGTGTTGTGATAATAAAAAATATTAGAGATGTTTTCCATGATGTTGTTCTCTTGATTCTATTGTTCAAGGACAATTTAATAATTAGGAGAATCCTTCTCAAATTCAAGTCAACTATTTCATTCGTTGCTAAATGACAATGAGTTATTTGAATATAGTTTGTATCTTGTGTTGAAGAAGTATTCTTCAACTGTGCAAGTCCTCTTTGTATCTTGCCTAAGGTTATACATCTTATTTCTGCAAGTCCTTCAGGTTTTGGCGCTCCTTGGCTATATGCCTAAAATATTGTAAACATTGTTATTCATATTGTGAGTTAGATTCTCACCATGGTTTTTCCCTCTTTGGTTTTTCCATGTAAATTTGGTGTTCTTATGTTCATATGTTCATGGTTGATGCTTATCTTTTGATGATTAATGTGTTGTTGCTAAATAAGTTAATGTTGTTGATTAATAATTGATTTTGAAGTTCCAGACTAATTCACCACCCTCTTAGTCCTGTTGAGTGTTCAACAATTGGTATCAGAGCAAGGTTCCTCTATAGAAAACTTAACTATTTGAGGTAGATCTAGAGATGGCACATGACCTTCATGTTAAAGAACCAATGTTTGATAGAAAATAAATTAATTATTGGAAGGAAAAACTGGAGTCTTACTTGGAAGTGTTGCAAAATGGAATCTGAGAGATTATCCAGATAGGTTATCAATGCCCTCTGACCGGATCATCAACTCTGTTTGAAATTAGGGCTTATGAGACAAATGCAAAAGCTAGAACAATTCTTATCAGTTGCCTTAGTAATGAAGTATTTGACAAGGTTAAAGGAATGAAAGAAGCTAAGAGAATCTAGAACAAGTTGTGTTATGCATATGAAGGTGATCCAAAGACTCAACAAGAAAGACTTTTGAACTTGAACTAAAAATTTAAAGGTTTAGAATGGCTCATGATGAAAGTGTTGAGAGCTAAATACATAGAGTGAATGATACAACAAAATATATACGAGCTATTGGTGGAGTGATAGAAGAAAGTGATGTCATAAGAAATATCTTGTTCACATTAACAAAACCCTACAAATCGAAGGAATGTGATATTGAAGAATGTCACAATCTAAACAACTACACAATTGATCATCTTATTAGTATATTGTCTGCCTATGAAATTAGAGAGATAAAAGATATAAAATCTTATTGAAGATAAGTTACATTTAATATTTCAAGAATATAAGGAAATGAACTAGAAACAAGTGAGAATCTAGATGAGATTGAAGCAAACTTTGTAAGAAGACTGAAGAGAGGAATTGCAAAGTACAAAAGTAAGTTGCCCTTGAAATGCTTTAATTGTGGAAGAATAGGTCATTATGCTTTTAAATGTATATACAAATAAGATTATAGAAAGTTCGATGATGATGAAAAGAAAAGTAGATATAGAAGAGATGATTTTAAGAAAAGAACAAATGATAGAGACAAAGGGAAAAAGATTTTTTCAGTCTATGGAGGCACATTCATTTGAGGAAGAATATGCTAAAGACTCGAATGAAGAATCTTTATTTTTGGCTATAGAAGAGAAGTATCAAGAAAGATTTGGAAGACTAGAAGAGAAGACTACATTATATGATAAAGTTGAACCAATATCATGGACCATTGATTCCAAATACTCAAATCACATGACCGCGGATAAAGAAAAGTATCACTATGAATAAGTATGATATCGAATCAATGAAATTTGCAGGACAGGAAACTGCACCAATTTTTGGAATATAAAGTATCTTAATTAATGGTAAGAATAAAAATGGTGGTGTTTATTATGTAGAAGGATTGAGACATAGTTTGTTGAGTGTTAGTCAGATGTGCATGAGAGGTTATGAAGTTGTGTTCACAAAGACTAGATGTATGATGATAAAAGGTAGAATAAAAAATTTAGTAGTAGAAGGAATCAAGACAAGTGGAAATGTTTATTATATAAAGGACAAGTGGAAATAGATATTATCTGAGTCAAGGTAATGAATGAAGGTTATGGCACAAGAGGATGAGACATGTTAAGTTTAATAAAATGATAAAGATTAGTAATGTAGATGCTTAAATTAATTATTTTTATTAATTTAACCTTACTACATAGTTAATTGATTTAATTATATTATCCTTTATTCTTCTTAGAATTAATTAAAGTAAATTTAATTAATACAGTTCTATGTGGGAAAAGCGGGTCGATAGAACTCAAAATATGAAAAACAAAGCTGTAGGGAGGCTTTTTCACACACCCACAGGACTTCTTGGTGCAAGCTATGGAGTCATGAAGTATGGCTCAGCTTCCCAAGGTTGGTTCCATGGTTCTCTATCTTGCACGGTCCCTCAAACCAATGTTTTTGCTCTCAGATCACTGAGCAAAATGGTTTAGGGACGACAAATGCAAGAACGAGGGATGCTTTTGTTGATTTTAAGATGAGATGCATCCTAAGCTATGCATGATGCTACAAATGCAATAAACTAGCTATAAGATGACAAGGTTAGTAAACAAGACTATCCTGGCATACTATATTAGTTTATGATTTAAGCTAAATGATAGGGAACATACTCTAAATATGCATATTTATATTAATTCCTATTTAACAGAGAGGCTAAATGATGAACACAAAATGATATATGAAAGCTTGAATGGATTTTAGTATAAGTGTGATGCTAAAGACTTGGATGATCTGAAAAATGGAGGAATGAGAGCTCTGTTTATAGTAAAAATAGGGCAATGGATGGCTAGGATTGAAAGAATTAATCAAGGGCTAAGTTTGAAAGATGGGAATCCATGTTTGCAATTGGCACCAATGAAATGGTGACAATTGTCAACATAAGGTTGGTTGAGAGGAGATGTAAGAAGCATTAAATGCTTGAGAAGACATCATGGTTACCCTAGGGGTTAAGGGTTAAGGTTAAGCTAGGGTTATCCATTGGATAAAGCTTTTACCCAAATGATAAATTCTTGTGCAAAGGTTTAAGGATAACCATGGTCAAAGCAATAAATGCTTGATGAGACCCCTCGGTTACATGGAAGTTGAGTTTATGGAAATTCTTTAACCATGTAAGAGGGTTGAGTTAACCATTAATGGTTATGAAGACTTTGGGGACAAATTTGTAAGAGTCCTTCCAAATTTGGGGGTATTCAACAAGTTAGCTTGTTGAATGGATAAAGGCTTTAATGCCTTTTGAAAACTTTACTCCAAATTTGAGAAGTGACCTCCTCAAATTTAGGGAAAAGGGATAATGGATGGGTTTGGGTTAATTAATCAGGATTAGAAAAATCTAGAAGAGGTTAGAAAGAGGGTTAGGATGCAAGTGGAAGGTGTAGGATTTTGCAAGTGGGTGAGGGAAAATAGGTTTTAATTGAATTTAATTCAATTTGGTTGCAATTAAATAAATTAGATTTATTTAATTTAGGATAACTATTTTAATTAAATTTAAATTTAATAAAAATCTAGATAGGGGCTTTTATTGAATAAAATGATTTTATCCTATTAAATGGTATAGTGAATTTAATTGAGTAATTTACTTAATTAAATAGAGGAATGTGCGTAATTTAATTAAACTGGATTTAATTAAATAGAGAAATGAACATAAAATATTCATTTTAGGAATATGGTCATTTTTAAACGTCTACATTTTGCCCCTCTTTGAAGTGACGTGTGTGCACATGTTATTTCAAAGAAAATGATGTGTCATTGCGATTTTATGATCAATGTCATTTTT
Source organism: Cryptomeria japonica (assembly GCF_030272615.1). Classification (NCBI taxonomy): domain Eukaryota; kingdom Viridiplantae; phylum Streptophyta; class Pinopsida; order Cupressales; family Cupressaceae; genus Cryptomeria; species Cryptomeria japonica. The sequence continues at coordinate 683,466,478 of NC_081407.1, read as the reverse complement.
ATGGATTTTTATGTCGTGCCCTAGAATTGATGTGTGATGCCCTAGATTTGATAAATGATGGTGATAATGCCCCCTCGAGAGATGAATCAAAATTTTGAAAAAATTGATTTGATTTGATAATTGCGTTTGCGGTGCAAACTTTTGGCTAGGTGAAATATTTAAATTGATTCATCTCTTGATAATTGATGTGTACGAGGGTATGAGGGATTCCGCGAGCAAATTACATGCTCATTTTCCTAACCCTAATTTCATTTTACCCTATAAAAGGGAAAAAGTGCATTGTTTTGTCTCATTTGTGCTTGTTGAATTTGGAGAAAAAGACTTTTGGAGAGAGAACAAAATGCCTATTCCCTATTCTATGCATCGATTCGAGCCATTCGGAGGCCTACCGGGTATGGACCACCGATAAGTCAACCCTTTTAACCCATTTTTGTTTTTTAATTTGATCATTTTTGGTCAGTTTTTGATTTTGGAAATTCGGTTTTAACGTTTTAGCGCATAGAAGTCTTAGTTTAGCGCATACAAAAAATTCAATAGCGCATAGGGTATTAATTTAGGGTAGCGTCCGAAAATGCTTAGGGTAGTGCATGAAAGTTTTAGGTTAGCGCATGGCCTCAGGTTAGCGCATGATGAACATAGGGTAGCGCTTTGGGTTAAAAAGGTAGCGCATAGGACAAACCTAGTGCATATGGTCCACAGGAGGTCACATGGGTAGGGGGATGTAGCGCGTAGGTTAGACCTAGTGCATAGGGTTGAATAGGTAGCACAAGTATAGGATAGGTTAGCGCATGGGTCAGTTTTAGCACTTAGGGTAGATTAGTTGGCACATGGAGAAAAAAGGATAGAGCTTAGAGTTAGTCTAGCGCATAGGGTAGATAGAATAGCGTGTGGAGAAAATAGGGTAGCACATGGATATAGTTTAGCACATAGCCAAGTTTAATTAGCACATGGATCGGGTTTTGCAAGATTAAGTGATTTTTGAATGTGAAAAATTACATAGGAAAATGTCAGTTTTTCCTAGGGAGGTGGATTTTGGCCATTTGCTATGTCTTTTGTCATGTTTTTGATAAGTTGTCCAATATGAGTATTGATATAACTTGGTTTAATTTACGATTTTTCAAGTTATTGATGTGTTGTTTTGATCGAACCATGATTTGATTTGCACTGTTTCAAGTTCATATGTGTGGAGCCTGATTTGTGTTACAAGCTAATATGGGTTGGAAACTTGAGTTGTTTACAAGCTGATATGGGTTAGAAAGTTAAGTTGTTTTACAAGCTGATATGGGTGGGAAACTTGATTTGTTTTACAAGTTTATGTGATGTGGAGACTTGAGTTGTTTTACAAGTTTTGATATAGTTTTTGAAAACTTGATTTGTGTTACAAGTTGATATGGAATGATATGATGTGGAACTTGATTAGATTTTGCAATTTGTTTCATGTTTTTTATGGGATTTTGATTTTGATATCTTTGTTTTGATGTGGAAACTGATATTGGACTTGTTTTGCTTTTTGATAGGAGCGATTGGGAGTGGTGCAGTTGCGAGAGTGGTTCCCTAGACCTTGGGCATTGATGCCACGGTTGGCATAGGCTGACCTAGATGTGATTGAGAGATGCGGCTTATCATCTTTGTTGGATATGCCTTGGTTCACTGTGAACCGGGGTCTACTTACAGCGCTCGCTGAGAGGTGGCATAGTGATACGAACACCTTTCACTTTGCTACTGGTGAGGTGACAGTCACTCCAGAGGATTGTTATAGGATTTTGCGGATTCCCATAGCAAGTGCTTTATTTCCATATGAGCAGACCAAGGAGGGTGGGACTAAGGCACTACGACGCATTTTCCATGATGAGACAGTGTGTGGGTATGAGATCCCATGGTAGGAGTTCCTGGATCTGGACTATGCGCCTCTCCTGTCAGTACTAGTAGGTTTCATCGGCGAATTCCTTTGTCCCGACCGTAGGTCGAAGGGATTCTCCATAGGTTGGGGATTGGTGCTTGAGGAGATGGTGACCCAGGGCCGCAGGTTTGCTTGGGGATTAGCCATGTTAGCTCACTTGTACAGGGACCTACATGAGGTTGTATATCTGGGTCACGACAGTTTGTCGGCTGGCGTGACACTCTTACAGGTATGGTCCTGGGAGCATATTCCAGTAGTGAGGCCACTGGTGGATAGAGACAAGCTTGCTGGGCAAGCATATGCATATGGTTACAGGGGTCTAGTTGTCCAACGTAAGCTGGGCAAACTAGAGCACTGGAGGAGGGTGTTGGATGATATAGATATGGTCGTTTGGCGACCGTATATAGATTGTGAGGTCTGGGCTAAGGATGGGCTAGAGATGCCATATGTTTTCATGAGCTAGTTTTTGATAGGGCGGATGCCCTTTGTGATTAAGAGATTCCAGGTTGGTAGGGTTTTGAGGCAATATGGTCAGCAGCAGGGTATACCACAGGGGACCTTCTTGTATGCGCGCCGGAGACAGGACATACCGGATTGGGGCCCTACTATTGATAGCGGAGCAGCTGCAGAGGAGTTCTACAACTTAGCGGGTCAGATATGGGACTATGCTCCCGAGATACTAGATGCGGGTATGACCCATGAGTTTGCTGGTTTGTTTGTAGCTCGTGTTGTGGCTAGGATATCAGATCCTGAGGAGATGCCACCTACCTTTGATGATGATGAGGAGGAGGTTGGGGGAGATGGTGATGATGGAGGTGGAGGAGGATGACAGGGGAGAGGATATCGGGGGAGGAGAGGAGACAGGGGTAGAGATGGGGGAGGTCCGGTGGAGAGAGCAGTTCGATGAGTTGTGATGGACAGAGGGAGAGGAGGGTTGGCGATCAGAGCAGGGGAGGAGGGGAGAGTGGGAGAGGTTATGGCAGCTGTGGGAGGGATGGATGAGTGGAGGCGGCCAGCATAGAGGAGGAGGACTGATGAGTTACCGCCACTAGTACCTAGGATAGGCAGAGGGATAGGGGGTACCCCTTCATAGGTGCCCCTACGGGTCTGAGTTCCGAGACATGTGGAGGATCTCAGATCAAGACTCTGTAGTTGACAGTTCAGCAGCTGTAGGCACAACTATTGACGCAACAGCATCAGATTACCTAGCTGATCTTAGAGCGTGATATAGAGATAGAGCGGCATGGTCGAGTAGAGGAGCTGGTAGGGAGCATTCAGAGAGCGATAGTAGGTGGTCCGATGAGAGACATCATGAGAGAGCTATCTTTGAGAGTGAGGGAGGCAGAGTATTATCAATGCCATTATGAGGATGTCGTGCCCAGGGAGCGTAGAGTGCAGAGATTTACACAGGCGAGATCAAGTCGATCTCGAGAGACTGGTTCATATTCAGAGAGCAGAGGCATGACGGGGCCCTCGAGACAGGATCCTCCTAGAGATCCAGGAGCTGGGACATCAGCTGCGAGGCCATCCCCCTCAGGAGATAGTCATACTTGAGAGATGACTTCTCTATTGTATTTATGGATCATTGTTTTGTTTGTACTGGGCATAGACATGACAGATTTTGTACATTTTGATCATTTTTGATATATATATAGAGATGACACCATTTTCTTTGATCATGTGATGTGTTATGGATGCATGTTCTATATGTTCTTTCTTTACTTTATGATGATGCATGATGATGTATGATTTGATATGTTGTGAGATGTATCTTGAAAATGAGATGTATGATAAAGATAATGATGTGAGATGTATCTTGAAAATGAGATGTATGATATGATATGCAACCAATTGCAAAATGATATGCAACTATTTGTAAAATGATATGCAACTATTTGTAAAATGATATGCAACTATTTGTTTTTGGAGCATCTTCATTCTGTATTTGTCATCCCGATATAACCATTTGTTTTTTGCTTTCGATATAGGTATCATCATTGAGCATTGATTTGTTTGGGATATGTTGAAAATTTATACAAGCATAATGGTAAAATTGAACCATAATGACCTGAGAAAAATTTATATGATGTTTGATTTTGCAAGATAGCACAAGCGTCAAGGTATAATTGAACTAGGACAACCAAAGGGCGGATTGCGTATAAACAGACAAGATTAAACCATTTGTATGCATAAAGTGGAATCATGTCTTCAGTGATATTCAATGTATCACATCTCGAGACAAGTATTTACACAGTATGAGTGATCGCCTCATAGACAGAAGACTAAGAAAATATTTGGAGTTTTCCCATGATCTCTAGCTTTGAAGTGTTAGTGAGAAAATTTAGAGAATCCAATAATTTAAAATGTTCAAATGTAAAAATAGTCAAGACTTTATGTGATAATGCAACATTTAGTACTTCAGAAAATCATCCATCTTAGTATTTTTGTGATTCTCATTTTAGCGATCCAATGTTTTTCTCTGCGATGGAGTGAAGTTTTTGGTTGTTGGATGTGATGTTTTTGAGTTTTGCAAATAGTCTTGATGTATTGAACGTACCGCAAGTTTTGACGATTTATTGCCCCTAGGTGAGTGTACCTCTTGATGCGGATGTGTACAGTGATTACCAAGCCATGGTAAAATACAGTGAGAGGATATATGGATAAACCGGGATAGTGAGTACGCTAAGTATGTCCTAATTGGATATTTGCTAAGTGTTGGGCGATGGCTGATAGTACTTTACTGCAAGGGGATAGATATAGATGAAGGAGTTGTCCTCTCACAATAGCGCCTGTGACCAAGTTTTCACCAATTGTTTTTATTGTACCTTTTTATTTGCTTTTTCTCGATTTTTGATTTTTTTGGTTTTTTGACTTTTCCATGCATTAGGCTACTGAAGTGTAGTATTACTTCAGATGAATGTTGTTAGTTGGTTCGTCGAGCACATCTCCTTCTAAAGTTGTAAGCTGATAAGCACCTGATCCATAGATTGATATGATGACATAGGGACCCAACCAGTTAGGTTCAAATTTCCCTTCCTTTTCTCGATCTTGCTGATTTCTTGGATTTTCTTTGAGGACTAGGTCACCAACTTTGAAGTTGCGAGGGATGACCTTGTGATTGTAGCTTTTGCACATGCGTTGCTGATATGCTTTGAGATGAGTGTAAGCATGTCGACGTCTCTCATCTAATAGTTCTAGTTCTTGTAGTCGGTTGACTCAATACTCTTCATCCAGAATTAAGCCTTTTAGAGAGACTCTAAGAGACAAAATTTCTACTTCCAATGATAAAATAGCTTCGGATCCATAGACCAATGAGAAAGGTGTGGCTCCTGTAGGTGTACGGATGCTGATTCTGTATGCCCAAAGTGCTGGATTGAGTTGTATATGCCAATCTTTGCCTGCATCATTTACTGTTTTCTTGAGGATTTTTCAGTATTGTTTTGTTGGATGCTTCTGCTTGACCATTCCCTTGGGGGTAGTATGGCGTAGAGAACCGATGTTGTATTTTGAATTGTTCACATAGTTCTTGAACATCTTAGTTTTTGAACGGTCATCCATTATCAGTGATGATGGAACTTGGAATACCATATCTGTAGATTAGATAGTTCAGGATAAAAGACGCAATCTGTTTTCCAGTTACTATGGTCATGGGGACTACTTCTATCCACTTGGTAATGTATTCTATTGCAGTTATAATGAACTTGTGTCCATTTGAAGATGAAGGATGAATTTTTCCAACCAAGTCTAGTCCCCACTGAAAAAAGGGCCAGGATGTTGTAAATGGCTGCAGTTCCTGTGTTGGTGCATGTATCAGATTGCCATGGATCTGGGACTTAGAACATTTCTTGGCGAAGTGGTAAGAATCTTTTTTCATTGTAGGCCAATAGTATCCCATCCTTAGAAGCTTTTTAGCAAGAGTAGTCCCACTTGAATGTGTGCCACAAATACCTTCATGAAGCTCATGTAAAGCGGAATCAAAATCATTCCGATCAAGGCAATGAAGAAGAGTACCATCTAGACCTCGACAGTACAAAGTATCAACAGCAAGGGTATAACGAGTAGCTTGTCGGATAAAATTACGTTTTTGGTTATGGGATTGGTCAATGGGTAGGATGTTGTTCTTTAGATAATCATATATTGGTCCATACAAAGGAGAATCTGAACTGGTTAAGGCATAGATAACATGGGATTCAGAGTAGGCCGAGGAGAACAATTGCTCTACCAGAAACTCATAATGACTCTATTGCTCTAGAATTTATAGTAATGAAGTGATAGTAGCCATGGCATCGGCTACTTTGTTGTTCAAACTTGGTATTTTCTTGAAGGTGATGCATACAAAATATTGTTTGAAGTCATCCACCATTCATTTGTAGGGTAGTAGCTTGTCATCCTTTGTTTGATAGTCATTGTTGATTTGATTGACGACTAGTTGTGAATTTCCATAGACCATTAACTTTGTGATTTTCCATTCTACAGCCATTTTGATGCCTATAACCAATGCCACATATTCAACCACATTATTTGTGCATGGGAACATAAGCCGATATGATATTGGTATGGTATGCCCTTTAGGAGTGATGAATAGAATGCCAACACCTAAACCATGTTGTGTGTAGGATCTATCAAAGTATAGGGTCCATTGTGTGGTAGAAATAGTAAGAATGTCTCTGTTCGGAAATTCAATCTCCATGGTTTGTTTTCCTAGTAGCAGTGCTTTAGCTAGTTGATCTGCAATTGCTTGTCCTTTGATGGCTCTTCTTTCTGTGTATTGGATGTCAAATTCACTAAGAATCATGACCCATTTAGCCAACTGTCCAGTAAGAGCTGCCTTGTTGAGTAGATATTTGAGAGGATCAATTTTTGCTACTAGCTTAATTGTGTGTGCTAGCATATAATGTCAGAACTTTTGAGATGTGAAGACTACTGTTAGACAAGCCTTTTCGATGAATGTATAGTTGAGTTCATAGCCATTCAATGTCCTCTTGATGTAGTTTATGGCTCGTTCCTTTCCTTGTTGATCTTCTTGTGCCAATAGTGCCCCCAGTGATATATCTATTGTTGAAATATATAGAATAAGGGGCTTTCCTGCTACCAGTGGTACTAGAACTGGTGGGTCCATCAGATACTATTTGATTTGATAAAAATATTTTGCACACTTGGCTTCCCATCTGAAAGGTACATTCTTATGGAGAAAATGATTGAATGGTAGACTTTTATCAGCTAGTTGAGCAATGAATCGCCTGATTCATTGGAGTCGTCCTTGTAGAGATCTGAGCTGACTGATATTCTTTGGTGGTGGAATCTCCATAATGACTTGTACCTTTGCTGGATCCACTACAATACCTTTAGCTGAGACAATGTAGCCTAGTAACTTTCTTGATGTAACCCCGAAGACACACTTCTTAGGGTTGATCCTGACTTGGAATTTCTCCAATCGGTCAAAGATCTTTGTTAGGATGCTAAGGTGTTCTGCTCTGGTGAAGGATTTGGCTAGCAGATCGTCCACATAGTCTTCCATGAAGGTATGCATCATGTCATGAAAGATTGTTGTCATTTCTCTTTGATAAGTAGCTCTTTCATTCTTTAAGCCAAAAGGCATAACATTCCAATAGTACGTTCCCCAATGACAGGTAAATGCTATTTTATCTTGATCCTCTGGGGCTATTTTTATTTGATTATAGCCTAAAAAACTATCCATTAGTGAGAGCATTGCATGGCCTGTTGTGAGGTCTACAATTATGTCGATACTGGGCAGAGGAAAGTCGTCCTTTGGATAGGCTTTGTTGACATCTCTGAAATCAGTGCAGATCCTGATACTGCCATCTAGTTTTGATACTGGCACTATGTTGGAGATCCATTCTGCATAGTCAATGGGTCGGATGAATCCGACATCTAATAGTTTCTTTAGTTCAGCCTTGACCATGAGTGCCACTTGTGGATTCAACTTTCATAGTTTTTTCTTGACTGACTTAACTCCTGAAGAGATGGACAAGTGATGCATGATCAAGTGTGGATCAATTCTGAGCATATTTGCATATGACCAAGCAAAGTTAATTTGCTTCTCTTTAAAAAAGATGAGAAATGTCGATCTTTCCTCCTCTATCAGAGATTCTGCTAGGTGTATGTTTTTGGCTGCTTCTGTAGTACCAATGTTGATTGATTGAGTGGGCTCAATCAATATGGGTGATTGCTCATGAAAATGTTCAGGAAGCGTGTCAAGTCTCCCATCCTTAGGTGCCTTAAAAAGGTTTTCACCCTTAGATGTGTCCTTTATTTTTACTTTTTTGTGATCTAGAGCTGCCATTGACTGGTTTTCAGCATCAAATCTTTTATTTGGTTCATTTTTGTGACTAAGAGACTTGGCACTCCCTAGTTTGCAGACATCGTTACTTCGTTCACTGGTAGAGCCTATTTCTAGGTTAACGGTACATAGGTAGTGGATAATAGATTCATCACTTGGGAAAATTGGTATATCATGTATTTCAGGTTCGTCCCAGTCAATGAGGTCAGGAAAGACAAGCGATAAGGAATTGTTTGGTGGATCAAGTTCTGCTACTGTAAGTGTCAAGACAGAGGTTTCATTGTGATGTGTCTTGGTTTCAAAGAAGTCAAGGATTTCGTTGAGGTCTTCGATGGTATCATCTTTTGTATAGACTTGTCCATAATGTTTCTATTTGCTTTCCTTGGCGTCATAGATATTTTGCGGTCCAAACTCAAGAGGTCTATCTTCTGCGTTATGCTCTTCCTAAGAAAGGGATATGGTACCAGTATTGTCAGTGATATCTCTAGTAGCATTTGAGTAGCTACCCCATTCATATTCATTGGAATCAGTCTCTGAGGCATCATCCCAGATTCTATCAGTGCTGTAAACAGGTATGTTGTAGGGTGAAAATAGATCTTTGATGATGGATACTAGTTTGATAGTCTTTGCTGATTCGGTGTCGGATCCTGCTTCTACTTTTTGTATTTGTTCATAGACTATGCCTCCTTGGGGAGGAATAATGGTATCAGGAGATGATTCTATTGGTTTTTGAGATATTGGTGTTTGAATATGAGCTACTATTGTAGATATGGCCTTCTTGTGACTAAGAATCCTTTCCTGATGTTGCTTCTATTCTTGACGTTCACGTGCTTTGCGGATTGCTTCTGCTGACTCAAATAGTGCTTCCTGCCAGGAGTCTTCTTTGTACTTCTTCTTTGCTTTCCATTGAGGTTTTGGAGTTATGTGTGGTGTCTTTCTTAATAGGAAAGTGAGTTTACAACCCAATCCTATTTTGTCTCTATTGGGCTATGAAGGAAGATCTATGGGCTCAGTGACTCCTTCTTTGCATTTTCCAATAGGTCCTTTACCGTCATATCCCATTTGCTGCATGATTAAGTAGCCCTTTCCATATAGGTGTGTTGGTAGAACTATATCTAGAGCAACTGCTTTGTTATCTTCTTCCTCATCTTTGTATAACCAGCTAAGAATGTCCTTATCTTCTGATTCATGTGCTAGAGTGCCTAGTTGGATGAAGGTACCATCATGTTTGGTGATGGGCTGAGTTACCTGATGTGTTGATGGAGTGGGTAATCCATGAGATCTGGGTGATGTTAGTAATTTGGCCAAACACATGGGTTCCAAAGAGTATTCTCCCATACCTTGTTCTTTGATTTGCATTTTTTGCTTGAAATCTCCAGGTAATGATTCGGGCTTTGCCTTCTATAGATCTGATGTTGAGGATTTCTATTTTTCTCTATTATGGGGAACCAAACTATTCAGGGCTGCCCCCATTGCATTACAATGTTGAAATGGATTGTGATCAACAGATATAGAGACCTCTTGTCTATTATAGGGAAATTTGACACACTGGTGATACGTAGAAGGCACTGCTTGCATTTCATGTATCCAGGGTCGACCTAATAAAATATTGTAGGTGAGGTCTATGTCTAAGACCTAACACATAGTATCCTTTTGCATTGGTCCAACTTGAATGGGTAACATCATGGTTCCTTTAGATGATCTTTCCTCATCATCATATGCCTTTATGGTAATCTTTTTACGTGGATCAATAGACTCCTCTGAGAATCCTAATGCACAGATAAGTTTTAAGGTACATATATTAAGTCCAGCTCCTCCATCTATCAATACTCTTTTTACTCGGTGTTTATAAATGATGATTTCAATATGGAGGGGAGTGTTATGCGGATTACTTAAGGATGTATTATCATGCTCTAAGAAGGTGAGATTATGAGGCTCTGTCATATGAGCAACCATGGCTTGAAATTTGTCCACATCCAGATCTTGAGGTACATTGCACTAATACATTTGGGGTCAAATTCTAACGGAGGTTTCCGATGGACAAGGAGCATTGTGTGAAAATTTGATTTTTTTAAAAAAAATGCCCGTGTTTGTTGGAATTTTGATGACCTCGGGCATTTTATTAAAAAAAAAAACACAATGCATTTTCATTTTGAAAGCACAAGCGATGACCGTCTTGCCTCCCTGCCCCCCCCACTGGAGTGATCTCTGCACAAGCAAGGTAACATTTTTTTTGCAATCAAAGGAACTCTTTGTTTTTCAATGAAGGGCAACTAATTTTTTTTTGCAATCAAGGGCAATTGGTTTTTTTTTTTGTGAATTAATCCATTTTGTGCATATCCTGCGATCTTAAAATTCCATGTAATGACATCTCTTTGAGGTATTCCATCATACAATTCACATGCCGTGTGTATGCTACCCCATTTTGCAATTTTTATTATTGGATAAAAAAAACCGCTTTGAGAATTTGGAAGACATTAATGAAGTAAGTTGAATGAATGGAATGGGGATTGCATTAAACCACATAAGACCCGACTTCCTCCCATACCCACTATGGGTTATCTTATTAGTGGGGGCCCTACGTCCTGAATCTTGTTGGACAAGAACCGACCTGTATTCCAATGCTCTCTTGATTATGCTTTGATGGATGTCCATACCTTGTTCGAAAGCTCCTATTTTGGCACACGCAAGGAGGATGCTGGAAAACGTTGCATTGAGATAAACATGACTATATTTCATTGAGATAAACATGACTATATTTCCCTTTGTATTGATCTAGGGCTACTCATTAATGTATATGTGACAGTCATTTGTAGATTTGGGACTATCATCTTTCATAATTTGATGTCTTTAAGATGTGGGTACATTGCTTGACAAGAAAAGCTCAAGCATTTGTGAAGTTCAAAGAGTTTAAACCCCTTGTTGAATGGTCATCCAGTTGTTCTCTAAATGCAAAATGCTCAAGTAAATGAGAAATTCACTCAAAATGGTTTATCCACAACTAAAAGAAAACAACTAACCACTACATATATGCATCAACAAAATAGTGTTGTATAGAGACCTAATCATGCCTTCGTGGATATGTAGATCAAGTTCCTACATTTTGGACAAAAGAAATTCACACAATAATATATTTGTTGAACACACCCACCACAAAGATTTGGTTATGCAATAATATATTTGTCGTTAACTTTATCATGGAGGATTTGGTTATGCTTGTTACAATCAAGGTTTGACCAAACTAATTCTTAAATATACAAATGAAGAGTGTGGTTGGTTGGTGACTAATTACTCTTTTTAACACCATTTACAAGATCATATCTAAATCAAGTGTCTCAAGAATTAAGCTACTACTAAGAAGATAGTTTGCCTAAAGCAAATGGGTTTCTTGGGTGGCTATTTATTGTAGATAACTTAGTTCCTTCATGAGAATCAATCAATTTGTAACATGTATAACTCACATTTGTGACATGTCACTAATGCAATTCCTTAGTATTTGTTTGAGTACTATCTCCTCTGTTGTTTTCTATCCACTTTTGTGTCCTTCTTAGAACAAATAATAGATTAATGAGAAGGTGGAAAAGGTGGATTCACCTAAGAGGGAGTGGATTTTTCCAATAATATGTTAGATTCTCCCAAGGATGGATGGACTATACACTTGAAAGGTAGATGATTAAGGATGATGACAAGGTGAATTTTCCTTAGAATGATAGGGTTGATTTTCCTAAGAACAAGTAGATTAATGTAAACTAGAGGATACAAATTTGGACAAAATAATGGAAGGAGACTAAAACTAGATAGATTCACCTAAATGGGAGTGTAGTCATCTAAGGATAGGAAAAATTCACCATTTGCATAAGAAAGATGGATAAGATAAATGATTTATGTGAAATAGATTCACCTAAGAGAAAGTATATTCACATAAGGATAGGTGGATTTTCCTAAAGATGAAGGGATAAGACTTAACAAAAAGAGGACTTAGGATGATGACAAGGAGGATTCATTTAAGGATATGGCATATTCACCTAAGAGATAGTGTATTCTCCCAAGAATATGGAAAAATTATGGGTTTAATTATGGATCATGTTGTCTATTTCCATGAACTATTGAACTTATTTTGATGTATTGTGATTATTTTAATTTTGAAGTTATAAATAAATTATGTTTGTACCTTAGAAAGGGTAACTCCAATTGATGTTTGGGCAATTTATTTGAAAACTTATGGTGATTATTGCCCTATGTTATGTAATGGAGTCATTTTTACACTAAGTAATTAACTAGAAAAATGAATTTGTGTTGTTGTACAAGTATGATGAAACCATGCTTGTGTGTTTAAATGTTTGTGCATCCTATTGAGAACCAACCTCGCTATTGAGGAACTCAATAAATGTGGTGTTAAGTAGAAGAATGGAAAACTCAATAAGCTATGGTGACATATTGTGGCATTAGTAGGGATTATCTCTATTGAGCACACCTTTCAAAGATAGTATCCCCTAGTTCTCCTCATAGAATGGACCAATGGATGGCTCATAGTGGTATCCTATCCTACATTTATCTTGATGGCATTGCCGATAGTTGGTATGTGGTTATTGGTACGGGTTTCCTCTTACCCTATTATCTTATTTATATCTTTTTTCCAACATGTGGAGATTGATTTTTGTCATGCTATGATGATTTTCATGTTTGCATGTATTTTGACATTATGCAAATAGATATGAGGTTACACCATACTTATGTTTTGATATAGTGTAGGTGATGGTTACATGTTGTTGATGGTAGTGATTTGGGTTCAAAGACACAATTCCACACACACACACAAATATTTGATTTTATATTATTCCTTCTTAGTGGCGATTAGGGTTGGAAGATTTGCACACATGTAGAGAGGAACTCATGTTAGATACAATAGGTTGTGTTTGATAACATATGAATGTGCCTCATGATGTATACATATAGCTTTGGTGTGTGACATGCATGCACATTTTTCCATAAGACACATTGCTATGTGGCATGTGCCCTATGCATGTCTTCTTTGTGAGGCACGTTGCTATGTGCAATGTGGCCCTAGGTGTGTCTTCTCTATGAGGTGTATTGCCATGATATGTTAGGATTTGTAGTGTGCAGGCCACAAATGCATGCATGAGGGGCTATTATTATAGTCATGTTTTTTGGGCATGTAGCCTAGGCATGTCTTCTCCATTAGGTACATGGCCATGCCATGTGGGAGTTTTTGTGTTCATGCCACAAATGCACACATGAGGGACTATTATTGGAGTCATGATGAATCTTCACTCTATTTAGCCACAATTTCTAGTCGTATAGTTATGTAATGTGCACTTTTAAAGATTGTGAAGTTTCCTTGAATTATTGATGATCTCTCATCTTTGTTGCATGGGCCAACAATTTTATTTTATCTTGTTTGAATTAGTTTAATCACTATTGTGAGTTTTCTGTATTGTGTAGTTATTGTGGCTATGTTTGATTTGCTATTGGAATTGAACACATTTATTTGACTTATTATTGGTACTATTTTTTCTTTCTTTCAATATTTATGATCTTTGGTAGTTTAGTGAAACTCTTGCTATTTTTAAATGTTGCCTTCTTTGTTGTGATGTGATTCCTCACCAAGATCGACGTAGATAACCTTGGACGAGTGTATATAAGGAATCAAACATTGGGAAAATTTGAGGATAGGGGTAAGTGTTTGTTGTATTGGTAGCTACGATCCACTTGTACATTCTTAGTGATTATTGACGGCTATGTCTTGGAGGCTAATCCCATTAATCAAACAAGGGGGAAGTCATACATAATCGTATGGATCCTCCCTAGTTGTGTGTGGATTCAAGACCATCATTTCAAATGGTTCTTGGTTACTTTGTGAGACCATGGCATCCTCTTAGACCAATATGTGAGCCTTGTATTGTTATCCCTGCAATGTGGATGAATAAGTGTATGTTAAAATAAATGCTTTGCATGCCATATAGTTGCATATGAGTTGTTCACATCATCAGATCATGATTTAGAATATGTGAATTCTTTTATCCATGTGAAGTCGAATGATTGATTATGAAAATGTGTTATACATTGAAGCATAATCTGTAAGATGTTCTCTTCAAGAAAAAATATTTATGCTTTCATAGTGAAATGTTGATGAAATGGGGTCCTAGTCTAGGAAAGTAAACTACAAACTTATACATTCACCATTTCAAAACATTTTATTGGGGAATATTCAATTTGGTTTAATTTAATTCCTCTAGGAGAGACCAACAATATGATTAATTGTTCCATTTTGATGTGATTGGATATGATTAGATATAATTTCATTGAAGATGCAAGAACTAAGTAAAATTATGCAAAATTGACAAGATTAAGCATAAACAGGCAAATAATAAAGCAAAAAGCTAGCATAGAGGTACATATTTGGAAATAAGACTCTAAAATGAACCTAATCAGTTACCTATAGGGAAAATGAGGTTAGAGATAATCTACATATATGGAAAGTGGTTAAACTCTACCTCTAAGTGGCTCATCTTGAGCATTGTTGGTATATGGGCATTGATGGCATATTATATCTGGTTCTATCATTTTTTGTGGGTGCAAAGTTAACAAGGTAAAATAGTATTAGTGGGATCATGATCTCATCAAAATGGTTTTGGCTTTGCATTTATGATAGCACATTGATCACACCTTACAAAAGGTTCCAATCTCATACATAGCATCCCAAAGTAAGGTCAATAATGATGTAACTTAATGCTTAAACTAGAGTTCTGGGTAGTCATATACCCATGGCATAGGGTAGGGGTGACCTGCAAACAATGCTAGTTCTAGATGCTTGTTTGCTTGGTGTATAACTTGTCAAAATTAGATCGATTGGCTACAGGTCTGCCATAAAGTTTCCAACTTATCACCAGTGAAAATACAAGAACCAACGCTTAGAATACTCAAAAATGTCTCTCAGAAAGTCTGCAATAGGCAAACTTTTAGTAAGAATTTGTAGACACAATGCTCAAAAATTCACACAATCAGCTACATTAAATACGTTCTCTATTAAGTTCAATGTTTTAAGATGAAAAAGAAGAGTTAAATGGTTTTGGTTCAATTTGCAATTTTTGTGAAGCTTTTGCACTGAAGTTTCCATAGCTTGGTTTTTTTGCCTGCGAAGAAAGACCATGTCAGATAATATCAGCGAAGAACAAAATAAGGAGACAACTGCTAGATTATGGTCTAACTTGAAAAGAAAAGGTGATGGGAAATGTTATTGTCCTCACAAAATTTGTAAGGGCTTAAAGACTAGAAG
This sequence comes from Cryptomeria japonica, assembly GCF_030272615.1. NCBI lineage: Eukaryota > Viridiplantae > Streptophyta > Pinopsida > Cupressales > Cupressaceae > Cryptomeria > Cryptomeria japonica. Next base: position 683,450,980 of record NC_081407.1, on the reverse strand, counting down.
ACTTCTAATCAAAACAACCAAGAAACATTGTAGGCAACATGGTCACATTGAAGGGGGACATGATTATCATCCACTGGTAAGTTGTTTTTTATATCATTTTAACAATTTATATACATAAGAAATCACTTGATAATGAGATCATGATCATGGTTTATTTATGTTGATCATTTTTATATAGGTCGAGCACCCTAGGGCACATGATATAGACCAACACAACCTAAAGAATATGGTTTTTGAAGTGGAGGAACATGGAGGTGTGAATATCAAAGCTGAAGATAATGATCCCATGGAAGATGACGATCATGCACCAGAAAACACAATTGAAGATGATGGTACAAATACATTGATCCATGACACATTTAGTACTGGCACAACTGATCATGATGATCAGGATGACCTTGATGTTCATGATTTACCTCTTCTTGAGAAGGCATATGAGCCCCTTTACAAAGGCTCCCAAACAACTCTTCTCTCTACTATATTGTTGTTGGTGAACTTGAAGGTTATGAATGGTTTATCCAACATAACAATCTCACGTATGTTAAGGAGTGTCATACATGTCATTATAGTTAATAAATGGTGAATCATGTACCATTAATATTCTTTATATTAACACCTCAAACCTTTTTTTTTTGGCTATAGATTGATAGGTGAGTTTTTCTTGCCACCATCAAATATTCTACCTCGCTCATACCGAAAATTATTTGCCATTATGAAAAATATTGGAATGGAGTATCAAACAATAGATGCTTGTCCCAATGATCATATTATATATCATAAACAACATGAATTTGGAACAGAATGCCTTGAATGTCATATCAGTAGATATCAAACAGATCAAATAACAAAAAAGGTGCCTCGCAAGGTTCTTCGTTATATTCCCATTATTCCACGTATGCAACGATTATTCAGGTGCACTAGCTTGGCACAATTTATGGATTACCATGCACGCAATAGAAGTCGAGATGACATTATTCGAATGCCTGCGGATGGTTCAACATTTATGGACATAGAGGAAAAGTGGCCACACTTTAAAGAAGAACCTCATAATCTCAGGCTTTCATTGGCAGCGGACGGTGTCAATCCATTTGGAGAGTTGAGATCTGTTTACTCGGTGTGGCCTATTTTTGTTATCAACAATAATATTCCTCCATGGATGTCAATAAAGAGGGAGCACATAATGTTGGCAATGATTGTTCCAGGTATTTTATCATTTAATAGTCATCTACATTTAATTATAAATATTGCAGTAAAATGGTCATAATAATTATGTAATGTTTTTGTTCATTCCACTAGGCAAGTACCAAGTTAAAGATATGAATGTATATATTGAGCCTCTTATTGATGAGTTGCTGGAGTTATGGAATGGTGTGACCATGTATGACATCTATAGACCAATAGGACAAAGACAATTTCAATTCCATGCAATGCTTGTATGGACAATACATGATGCCCTAGGGCTAACACATTTTTGTGGTACGTTATAGTGTTCAAGTTGCACATGATAATTATAATTATAAAAATTAACAGATTTAATAGAATTATACATTATCTTGTAGGTCTTCAAACAAAGGGAAAATTTGCATGTCTAGTTTGTGGTCCAAAGATGAAATCCCGTCATTCAAAAAGTTTAGGAAAGCAGGTGTTTGATGAGTATAGGCACTTCCTTCACAAAAATCATAAGTACCAAAATATTGAAAAACATCTTTTCAATGGGAAAGAAGAGACTACATCAAAGCCACTAAGAATGACTCCTCACTTATGGAAGTTGGAATATAATAGAATTAATCATCAAGGTAATGTCATTCCATCTAATGGTTTATGTTTGGAATTTGAATCTATCTATCATGTTTTGTTTATTGATGATATAATTGATGATACTGAAGGTCATCAAGGCATGGATGACCACCTTCCAAAGGGACTAAATAATTATCCCAGACAATTCAATAGGTTGCCTTACTACAAGCAGCTACAAATTGTGCATTTGTTTGATACAATGCATATTGGAAAGAATATAATAGAGACATTATGGAAAATATTGGATGGAAGGTGTGACAAAGAAAAAATTGTCAAAATTTGTAGTGACATTGTGGAATCCAATCATGCAATGAAAAATGTCATTCAATCAAATAGCAATGGAGAGCAGATTAATATAAGTGCCCTTCCTTGGTTATTAATGGAGCAACAAAGCAATTCTATAAAAGAAGTCATACAAAAAAATTGATTTCCCACAGGATTTTCTACGAACATAAACAATCTCATATCAAAGAAGAGTGAATTTGGGCCAGGGATGAAAACACATGATTGACATACCTTCATTAAGGTAATTCACGTTCTTGTGTATTTACTATATATGTGTATACTGTGCATGTACTTTTCATTGTATTATGTTAGAAAACAATGAAAAGATCATTTTATAATTGTTGCAGTACGTTCTACCTCTATCTCTCCCATACCACTTCAACAATAATATCAAGCAAGTCATATATGAACTTGGAAAATACATGAGGTAAGTAGTGATGTTTGTTCAATTTGGTGTATAGATATTATATTTGCCATTTGTTTTACTTGTTATGCAATATATTGTATATTATTTTGTAAAGTCTCATTTATATATTTTTGTGTCTTCAATCTCTTTTAGGTGGTTGTCATCTAAAGAAATCCACAAGGAAGATGTAAAATATTGGAAGAGAAAAATCCCTCATCTAATGTGTGAAATGCAAAAGTGTCTACCTTCAACTTTTTCAATGCACAAGAACACTACCTCATACACCAAGTTGAGGAGATCGAATTGTGTGGACCTATACACACTAGGTCAATGTGGATGGTTGAGAGGCACTTGAAATTTTTGAAGGCTTTGGTTCGACAAAGAGCACATCTTGAGGGTTCTATGGTGGAGGGATATATGGTATACCAAACTATGGTGTACATTACTGAATATCTTCCTAAGTTTGCAGCAAAAATCCACGTAGATCGCATTTGGGATCCCAACCCCATTAATAAATTTGAAGGGGAGTACTTGATGGGGAAAGGTAGATTGAAGAAAGTGAGAGGTAATTATAAGATGTTATTGTAGTAAATTAATTCTTCATATTCTAAATAAATCAGTTGTAAGTGGTCTATTAATTATTTGTACAGTTGGTCAGGAGTGGGATGTGCTACATTTGTATATTGCAAACAATCTTGTTTGATTGATGGTGTGGATTGAACGATGTCAACATTCTGGTCACACATTAACATGGGATGGTGTCGCTTCATTGGTTAAAGAAGCTCATCATAATGGAGATTCCAGTGTTACACAAAGGGAAATTGATTTAGCATATGGTTTTAGAGATCAACATGTACGTATAATTTTATTAATCACCCTTATGTTTATCAACTCATGATGCAATAATTTTAATATGTTAGACATATTGCAGGTCAAACACCACAAGGCTATGTGCTGCAATGGTCATAAATTTCGCATCAAATAGTTGGATGACATGAAGAAAACTTGTGATTCTGGGATAACTACAGTCTTTGAGGTGACCAATATTTCATCTAGAAATGACATACATCCTCAAGAGTCTCAAAATCAATACTATGGCATTTTGGATGATATACTTGAGTGTGACTTTAATTCCTTCAAATTAGTTATGTTCATTGTCAAATGGTATAGGCTACGACTGAATAAAAATGATCCTGATAGAACTATTATTGAACATGATAATGGATTTACAATGGTTAATACAAGGTCATTTGAACGAGTTGGGGATGAGCCCTATGTTCTTCCAAGTCAATGTGAGCAGGTATTTTACTTGGAGGTTCCACATAAACTGGGTTGGTCATTTGTTGTTAGACATGATCCAAGAGGAAGGCCGATAATGTATAATGTGATGGAAGAGGAAGATACCAAAGAAGTAGAAGATGATATAGATGATGATCATGATCAACAGTTAGTCGATGATGTTCCTGACAGAAATGTACACGAAGAAGATGATGATGATGATGATGATGATGTTGCTGATGATGATGGTGATGATGATGGTGATGTTGATGGTGATGGTGATGGTGATGGTGACGGTGATGGTGATGACGATGACGATGATGAACACAATGACGATGACAATGATGACGATGAAGATGATGATGATGATGATGATGTGATGATGATGACGATGATGATGATGATGATGATGATGATGATGATGATGATGATGATGATGATGGTCATGATGATGAGTTGGATGGAGAAGAAGATCATTGACATGAATGAAATGTATGAGATGCAATTATTATATTATATATTTAATGTTGATATCTTGATAGAAATTGATTTGACTTATATGGTTACATAAATAATTCATATGTTTTGAATTCTAATGCCATTACTTAATTAATTCATGATGCACCTCTAGCTATGTGATAGATGGTGATTTAAAATACATATGTGATGGATTACATGCTTATGATGATACATGTGATATTTTTTGAACTTTGTGTTTATTTATGGAATGTGGACTACTTATTAGCTATGTGATGGATGGTTATTTATGATACGTATGTGATGGATTACATGTTTATGATGATACATATGTGATTCTTATGATGCTCAATTACATATATGATGCTTATGATATTGCAGTATTTATTGTTTATCAAATTACAAATGTAATGCTTATGATGCTCAATTGTTGGTGCAGGAACCTGAACCCCTTTGACGAGGATCCTACACAGTCTCATGGATCGACAGGTATAAGTCAATACACCTTATAGAAATAATATTTTTTTAAAAAATTACAAGAAAAACAAACTTCCTTAGTTTTTCAAACCTCAACATTAGAAACAAATCTAATATAGTTATCAACACTTGAGGCCCCAGCTGGACTTACTCAAATTTTAATCTCAACATCAACTTTATGGCCAACTTCTTCATCAATATTACCCTCATTTGCAAAATATCTCTCATTACCAACTAACTCTCTCATTTGATGGTGCACAGGTATCACCAAATAGGTATTTGTTAGATGTGTCTTCCTCGAGTGAGGGAAATGCAGGAATAGAAGAGGAAAGTGAGACATGTAGTAGATCTCAAATAGGGAGATCAACTAGAGGTCAAAAGATTAGAAGAAAATTCAATAAACGCATGGAATTTTTTCTTGCTCAAGGGGGGTCATGTTCTTATGATGATGAGACCAAAGGTGACATTGAGGTGCCCTTGAGGTACAAACATCTACTGAAACAATGTGTACCGAAGGAACTTCCTCCAATAAACGTTGATTTTTGTGTTAATGAGAGGATATATCGCATAGCACCTTCGTTGTTACATGGTTTGGGCCTATTTTCCATGGATAGCATAAAGGTCTGTTACAACAAAGTTGCTGAATTGATGGAGTTTGTTGGACCTTGTTACAATTATAATGATTGGATGCAGATTGTTTGATATAAAAAAAGTATGCATAGGTATGCACTGTCAGCCAATTATATACAACAAAAAGATAATGATCAAAGTAAACGTGTGGCTGTATACATTGATGGAAGGCCAAAAGCAACAGGGAATATTGCAGGTTTTATAAATAGTACACGACCTAGGTCAACTAATAAGCAACCCAATTGCATATTTGAGGCACGTGAGGGAAATTGTGTGTTTGTATGTTTGATAAAATCAATAAGTGCAGGGGAAGAGCTACTAATCGATTACAATTTGAATCATATAGATACAAACAAAGTTACTATCATGGGGGTGGTATGTACTATATATATACCATTTAAGCCAAATTCCAATTAATGAATCCAATAAACCATTGTATTATTAAGTTTTTTTGCTAAGTCTATTGGTTTCATTTCACTAATGTTTTTATATTTTTTCTTTGTCACAGGGCCACATGGATCCACCACATAGCACAGATAGGGGTCTAGGTCCCGACACTTCTACGGAGCAGGTAAACCTCATTGTAATTGTACAAATTAGATAGAAGCAAATTGTTACATTATGATCTTTTCTTGAGTGTTTTGAAGTAATTTTGATAGTGTTAATTATATTCTTGTCACAGATGGATGTTTGGGATAAGGGAAAGGAACCTGGAGTACCTCAGCACTTGCATAGGGATGTGGGGCCCTCGACAATGTTATACGTTGATGACATCGCACTTAGCGCAAACCCTATACAATTGGTACAAAATAATATTAGAAAAATTAGCCAAGAGATTGTTGATTTGGCAACCATAAGCCCTCAGACTGATGAGATAATAGAGAGGGTACAACTATTGTTGCGGACAGTGGAAAACTTGCAAGTAAGCAGTAATGAAAGCTTTAATCATAACAAAAGTTCAATAATGGTTTATATTTTTTTCTCTTTTATGTCATTAACTAAAATATGTATGTGTTGTTTTTACAGAAATTTATAAGGCCTCATCATCCTGGTGGTGATGATCAGGGTATTGCGGGTAGTTCAAGTGATGACCATGTTCTATATATTAAAACCACTCCTTTGGACTTGTGAACTTGCTTTTTTAATGTTTTATATATTTAATGTATTACTCTTCAGGTGTTGACATGGGTCCAAGGTCGACCCTAACTGTATTGCCGACTGCAATGTTGGCAACACATAGCATGCAGACATCGTTTGTTGCACCGACTCGTGTTGACCTGCCCACTTGTGGTAGATCCCTCTTTTTCTCTCTCTTTCGTTATGTGTTTATTACCCTTGAAGTGTTCTTTCTTGGAGGCATTTCATAGTGGATTCATTTACTATGGTAGGAGATGCACATGAGGATGCGCCAGAGGTGACTACTGGTGATAACATACCATCATTTCCTAGATCTTCCCATATTGCTAGTACAGGAATGTTGCAGGCCACATTGGTGGTAAGCGACGAAGAATTGATTCCCTTGAAGATACAGAAGGTTCCAAGTACTTTAAAATTATTATTATATATAGTCTAATTGTAATTTACTTACTGATCACTCATTTTGGACTAATGATCCCATGTTTTTTTTGTAGGAAATGATATTTTTTATAAAATTCATAATGACATTACATTGCAGATATTTGGGCCCACCGTATGTAAAAGGTGGAACATCATACGTGAACTAACCCTTATCCACTATTTTGATTTCATATCATTGCTAGAATAGTTTTCCTTTTATCCATTTCTTGAACTATATCAAAGGTAGCTTCAGTTTCTTTCTAAATCTAACAGGTTTGTTTTTGCTTTAAAGGTAGAATGACCAAGAAAAAAAGTTAAAAGATGAACTCACAAACTGTATGGTAGGGTTGTTTGGAAATGACACATTCGACAAGACTAAGCTCCTGGAAAAAGCTGGCACATATCTAAAGTATGTGAGGGACCAATATGGGACACATTTAGAGAAGAACGTAAAGTATGAGCGTCCCCCCATGATTCCAGAGAGGGAGTGGAAGGACCTGATTTTGGATGCAAAGGAGAGAATTGAAAGGAAAAAAGGAAATACACCACCAGACGCCAGAAGAAGGTATGTGATACTATTAAGAATGTGAATATGTACTAACTATTCATTATATTTGTATAATCTAACATATTTCAAACTTTTCATAGATTGAGTGACACGTCAAAGGCAACCAAGGCAAGACAAGAAAAGCATGGGCAACACAAACTTGACTCTGGTGGTTATATGAAACTTGCCGCACAAATTGTAAGAATCAGTAAATTAAGTATCACATCAAAATATTTATAAATTGTAAACAATTGTTTTTTGATCAAACAATACAAGCAAAATTCATAATACTAAGCAAAAATGCAGGGCTCTGAATTCAATAGAGCGCCCACAGAAGATGACAAGAGACTTGGCTACTAGCAAGGCTATATAGCTGTGGCTAAATGGCTATGAGAATTGAGTGGGCAAACATGAGATTCTGATGCATCTGTCACAATGGTAAATAAGCTAAATGTAAATTATTTCAAATTGAATACTTAACCAATAATCTATTTGATGTTAAGTTTCAACATAAAGTGACTATATATTTTTTAAATAAGCAAGCAATGATAATACTGCATGTGACATTGGAATGCAGCATGATAATCGTGGAATAGAACCTGTATATGAAGGTCCGGATGTGCATCCTAGTAGTGGAGGTATTCATTTCCTATTCAAATTTTTTTATGTAATTATTAATACAATTAAACATCTTAAATTGAAAATTAGTGTAGTAATTAATGTAACCTTTATTGTTAATATTTTAAAGCATGTAGTCGGTGGTGACCAAGTGGAGCATGATCCGGGTAGACAACATCAGGAACGTGATGTTCCCCAATCAGGTAAAGAGGACCACTATTATTCCTTTAAACAAATTTAATTGCAATTAGTGTATTGATTAATGTAACATTTTGTATTTCAACTCCAGAGGATCTAGAGGGTGTTCAACATGTCGAGGTTGAGGCTAGACAAAATGATGTGGAAGATGATGTGGCCCCATCAGGTAAAGAGTGTAACGGTTTTGAATTTAACCCAATTCTTTGTTATTGCAGAGGACCCCCCTTTGGTTCAACATCCTCGTCCTTTGTATAGGAGTAGGCATACATCAAGAGCACGAGAAGAGGGTAGAACATCCGAAGATGGGGGAAATGATGAAGAAGATGATGCTCCAATTAGACTTTACATAGCTTCAAAAAAAAAAAAGAAGAAAGAAATTATTGTAATCTACCTTATTTGATAATGACTGATTTTTATGTGTTAATGAATGTAATTATGTGCCAATGAATGTTCATGAATGATATGTGTTGATGATTACTGATGAATGTTGCGTGTTAATGAAAGTTAATGAATATTATGTGTTAATGAACGTTATGTGATAATGAATGAATGTTATATTTTAATAATGGATGAAAGAATGAATGTTAGATGTTAACAGGGAATTTAGAGTGATGTTAGCGGGGGGGGAGAGGGGCCAAATGAGCTTCCACCTTCACATGGTTGGCCCTGTTAAGTAGAGAATATTAAACTATTCTCGAAACAATGCGAAGCTCAATAAGATAACACACTTTTCAATATTTCATTATGTTGCATAGTTAATCTTATTGAATAATGTACGTATATTGAATCTTAATTGCAGGGTCCAATAGAGCCAACACGAACAACACCATGGTGCGATTGCAAAAGTTGTGAATATGCCTCATCATGAATAAAGCTGAATTAGCGCATTCTCTGTAAAATCTCAAATGCTCTATACTTTGGAAGTTTTGAAATTTTTATGATCATATCGGTCCCCTGCCTAAAAGCTTTTTTCCTTGATTTGTTTGTGATACACATTGAGAGATTTTTGTTTTCCTTTTATTTATGCATGTCTTAACCATTCTCCACATGCTTCCCATTCTTATTTAGATTGTTGTATTTTTACATATGTTGGAATCTGTAGTTCCACGTACATCTTTTCTATGTTCTTTGTAACTGTATGAAAAGGTGTAAAATGTGGGTATAGTCCAAAATCTTGATTACCAACAAGCTATTGTTGTTTAATAGTTCCAGTGTTTGTATTAATTGAAACAATTTAACCCTTTTAACATGTTTCATAGCAAACCTGTGCTTTGTATGCAATCTTATTGTTACAGTTCAATTACTAAGGTGATGTGATTTTCAAAAGTATTTGGACGAAAACAAAATTGGTTTTCATTTATGTATTTTATTAAAATTTTAGAGTTTCCTCATGAACATTTAAACTTAGAAGGATTTAAAAATTCAATACAAGAGTAATGGACATAATTTCTGGAGATAGAACTGAAACTCTCTCCCATGACTTCAGATTGTTTCCATGCTATCTAGGCTAGTAGCTTTCAGACACAAAACATAGGTCTTCTAAATTCTGTCCCAACATTAATTAGTTCCTTTCTCTTCTTTTTCATCCTTTTAGAAAGAGAATTGGAAATTTTTAGGAACGAACATCTTCCTAGGTGATTTGTTAAATTACAATGGGGAACTCAATCAAATTTTAATTCACTTCGTTTTAAGTTATTATCACAATTCATTGAATTATACTTACAAAAGGCTTATATTTCCAAGGTAAAATATCAATATCTTTCTTGGGTGATATTAGATATCAGGGTCTCTTGGCTTAGACAAAATCACCCTCTCATTGTATTCAAAGTAGATGCATAGCAAAGCTAGATGCATCAATCTTTAAATCATAAACAAACACAAGCTCAAAAATTGTGTTACCAAGTACGCTTGGAACCTGCCTGTAACTAACTAGTTCATACTAGATATTGTTTGGGTATGGTATTCAATTCTATTAGAATCTACAAAATAAATATTAACCTAGAAATTAATGTAAGTGATAACATTTTTAAAATTGTTAAATATAAATGATAATAAAATCAAAATAGCATAACATAGTTGATTTCATAAGAGAGAAAATGAAAAAGTTCACAATATCTTCACTCGATATCCAAGGTTTTTAATCCATGAGGATGAAGACGAGGATGAGATAGAAAACCAAAAGACAAGGAATTGTTTATCCAAGTTTCCAAATTTTTGAGGATAAGGAAAAAAACATAATCCTATGAAAGAAGGAGAATGTGCAAGTCATTATCTCAAGTTAAAAGAAATTACTTAAGTAAACTAAACAAACAAATGCAATATCATACTTACGATAAAACATATCCACTTGGTGAATAAAATGGTACATTGGCACACCCCCTTAAGTGCAATTGAGGTAAGAAGAAATGGGTCACAAGGTTAGGTATCCATGTAAAATATGAAATAACCCCAAATTATAAAGAGAGTGTACCCTCTTGAAGTAGAGACTAGAAAATCCATAGGACAAAACTCCATCCCAAGTGACATATGTGAAGGATAATATAGACCCACCCCATCCCCTAAAGTTGGTGCTTCCACAAAGAAGAGAGAAAAGAAATGCAAAATGTTGAATGGTGAATGTTGTAGTAGGTTCATTTGCAACAAATGATGCACCTTCCTTTCACAATATGGAAATCTTGAGTTGTCAAATTGTTGAATTCCCATTCAAGTGGAATGTAGAAAGGAATTCAGATGTATGGTTTTTGAAGCGACTCATGTGTCTTGATGTTGATGTTAAGCTGTGATTGTTCCATAGAAGATTTAGGGACTAAAATCATTGAAGTGTGAGACCTTAATTAATGTGAAATAGAATGTGTCATGTTGCATGATATGGTGGGGATAGAACAAGTGAATTTACAATGGGAGATGATGTAACTCGATGGGCATTGTCATCAATGAGAAGACAAATATTCTCAATTGTTTCATCAATATTTGAAAGGTGAGAGTCCACAAATAGATATGAAATGTTTAAGTAGGCCTCCCAATGAAGTGGATCTCATAGACACGAAGAATCCTATATAGAGAATCATTGAGAGCCCTTGAAGAAGCAAATTTGAACTTCGATGAAGCAATACATGATGGAGGAATATCTTGCAAGAGGAAATGAAAGTCATTATGGTGTCATCTAGATCTGAAATGTGGTCTACTTTTCAAAAAGGTAAAGATGCTTGATAGGAATGTGTCCTAGTGGGGTGAATCTAGAAGACATATAATCCTATTGCAAAGAATCATGGAAAGTTCTAGAAGAAGGAACTTTTAATTCTGAAGTAGCAACGTGTATAAGAGATGTTCTCATTTGTAGATGGAGTATCAAGAGGAGGATCACTAGTCCATGGATCATGTCATTGTTGTTAAATACCTACGCTTTTATTCATAGTCACTTGGTGTAGGAATGAATTCAATGAGATAGGGTAGGAGATCCTACATAATGTAATTTTTCACTATCCCTTGTTTCGAGTACAAATGGTTCTCTGAATTTATCTTGACAATAGAATGTTGGAATTTAATACCATAATCCATGATGAAATCTGCCAAAACTGGAAATTTATCTTAGTTCGCAATTACAAAATGCTTTTGTATAGGCCTCTCAAAGATTAAGTACATCAAATTGAGACTTTATAAATTGAGTGTATGTATTAGCAATCTCCCAAATTGTTCAATGGTCTCCAAACCTTGTCAATTTTTATTTTTATTTTAACTCAAATATGTATGGTATAGGCATATCATTGGTTGTGTGATTTTTTTTCCTTAAATACTTCTATGACCAAAAGAGACAAGTTTTAGATGAAAATGGGGTCTTATGGGCCTTTTTGACACAATGGTAGGTTCTTTAGACCTGAAAATGCCCCAAAAACTAGTCGATTGGCTTAAGTTACAAACAAATCCTTGTTTGTGAGCATGCTTCTTGATCTCCAATTTTGGTGGAATGAAAGATAATATTGAATTTCTCAAGCCTTTTGGATGCTTCGAAACCACCAAAAAAAAGCTACTTTGATCATTGAAATGTTGTAGTTACTTGGATAAAAAAAGAAAACTAAGTCTAAACTTTAGAGGTTAGTTTTTTCTTGTCAAATTGTTTTCAATTTTCAAGTCATCCAAGGATGCAAGAGGAGTATATTTTGTTATGACAAGATAAAAAAAAAACTTAGAATCTTTTGAAACCATTGAAACATGGGGACCCCTTCCCCCCTCCAAAATCCCTATTTTTTCAGGATGCAATACTTAGGGGAAACATCCCCTTGCCGCACCACTTAGGGACATCCTAGGGACTCCAAGGAGTCTCTTGACCATCTTGAGGATGCCTATGAGTCTCCCATGGCCCCCAATTAGAAACTCCAATTCTAAACAAAAATGGTGAAATTATTGTGAAAATGTCATCCGTATTAAAGGTTTGGCAATGCCCCCTAACCTTGATGGGGGCTCTGCCCCAAACCCCCCACAAGGGGCACTACCCATTGACCCCAAACCTCTACCCACCATTCTTATTGTTAATGCAATTGTTTCCATTTTTTTTATGTTGACTAGTTTAAACACTTGTATGCCAAAGTTTCATCTGCAATTCTTATACTTATTCTTAGTTTGTTCCCAAAGTTCCAAAACTCTACCACCATTGTTAATGTTCAAATTTCAATGCAATCATTGACATATTTTTAATGTTTATTGTAAAATTTACATTGTGTAGCAAAGTTTTATTTATAGTTGATATACTTATTCTATACACATCCTTTTATAATTAATTTTTTTAGTTGTATATATATTTGCATCCCACCCCGCCCCCTTTGTCATCCCCCTGTCATCCCCAAACTTAAGCCCTTGGTATGTTAAGATATGAAAGCTCACAATAGCTTCATTTGATATGTTAATCGAGGAAAAACCTACAATATATAGCTTCCAAGATTCCAAATCCATGAGGATCATGAAGAGGTAGAAAACCAAAGAAATAAATTGCTTATCCAAGTTTCCAAATTTGTGACAAGGAAAAAGTAGAATCTCAATCAAAGAAGGAGAATGTGCAACTCATTATCTTATTCTACCTAAGTAAAAATATTACCTAATTAATCTTTTTAATAGTGGAATATAACACTTAGGATAAAACATATACAAGGTAAATAAAATATCACATTGATAGGCTTCTTTGGTTGCTCTAAAAGTGGTGCCTTATGAATTATGTTCTTGGATACTAAAGTTTCCAAATTCTGGGCACTCTTGATAGCTTCTCGCAGAGATTGTGATTTGAAGGCTTTAACCAAACCTTTCAATGGTTTCTGTTGATGTGTTTTTTATGCACTATGCAATACAAAATAAAATACTAAGTATTCTATCCTCTCTTGAACAAAATCCTCCCAAGTGCTAAACTATGTGATCAAATGGGATGAATCCAAGATTCCAATAGTTAGGTCTTGAATTTATATTGCAAATAGACTCAATGAGATTGTGATGTGATATCTGCTGGAATCACAAGGGGGACTTACATTGCTTGGGTCAAGACCTGTCTATTCTCATGTTTCATGATTGATTTACACTCCATGATTTAGGTCATCCTTTGGCAACATCTCGACTTAGCCAAATTTTGTTTTTTGTACCCTAATTCTTTAATTTTGACCCCTTACTAGCATTGCCTTAGGTTTTATTGGAATTATTGCTTCTCTATAATGGGCACATTTTTGGGGTTCATTCGCACAAATTGCTCTTGATGAGCAAGCTAGTATCATGACCATGACTTAAACAAAATTTTAACTTAGTCAAATTATCTCCTCCAAACTTCTATGAGTTCATCGCCTTCATTCTTCATCATTTGGATGTCTTTTGTCATTGGAAGGTAATTCTTGACCACCATACCTCAATCCTGACCTATGCTATACCCTAAAACCCTAGAACCTAGTCATGTTTACAATTGAGATCTTGGTGACTTGATCACTTAATACAGCTTAATAATGCAGGTCTCATCTAACTTCGACTCCAATACTTAAGCAAATCAACCCTAGCAACCAAGTACTTTGGGAAATATCTTGCAACTTGACAACATGGGTAATGATGGAGGAATGGAAGGTAAGACCTATAGAGGTGAGAGAGAGAGAGAGGGTGAGAGGAAGATATAATGACCTGGAGAGGGTAGAGAAAGAGAAGTAGAGAGGGAGAGAAGAAGAGAGGGATGGAGAAAGAGACCTAGAGAGGGGAGAGAGAAGAGAGATAGAAGAGAGGGATAGAGAAGAGAGATAGAAGAGAGATAACAATGTCAATCTTTTTCTATAAAAAAAAAATTTGAAAAATTGGCCTATCGTCAGAATTCCAACTCCAAAGGATAAAATTCTGAAAGAGGAGTGCCGTCGGATGCACAGCATCCTTGTCGGAACTCTTCTGGAGGCCGTCGTTGATGGCCTCCAAGAGAGTTCCGACAAGGATGTTGTGCATTCGACGACACTCCTCTATCGGAATTTTATCCTTTGGAGTCAGAATTCTGACGATAGGCCGAGATTGTGACAGTATGCTTTCGGGGTATGAGCATCCATGGCGTGCGTCGGAAAGGTTGGAGGTGATGTTGGAATTGCAACAACCACAAGGATAGTCGGAACTTCCGACACAAAGTTTTTGATGACTTTTTTTGTCGGTAGTGCAACGCAGTTGTGTCAGAATTCTGATGATTTACCGTCAAAATTTTGACCCAAATGTACTAGTGTTGGTTTCCAATAGCGCTTGTTCCAATATGTCTTTGTGTTTTGGCGACAGTTTTAGCAATTCTATTATAGATATTTGAGCAGGAGTTTTGCATAGTTGGCTAACTAAATCATATTGGATTTTTGGTGTAGTGGTTGTAGGCGATGTATGTCCCTTCAAGACATATTTCTGAGCTCTAGTTGTTACATTGACAGATTCATGATCATGTTGGTCTCAGATTGTGATGACATTCACATGATGGTTTTCAGTTGATATGTGATTGATGGTGTTATTGTAGATGGGGTTGATACGAGATCCATGAGTATCGTTTGAGGTTGAAGCTCCATCTTTGTTGTAGTTTGGAAGAGGATTTTTAAAGGCTCCGTGGTCACCATTTGTTTTGAGACCATCTACCATTAAATCACCTCAATCAATCATATCCTAAACAATGTTTTTCAATCTCATGCAATCATTCATTCGATGACCTTTGTTGCGATGAAAATCGCAATAATGTGAGTCATTCCACCAAGGTGATTTGATTTGGGGTTCATAGTTGCTGATTGCAGGAAAAGAGAGAATCTTGTTTGCTAGGAGCTCTTTGAATGCTTACTCTAACGATTGTCCTAGCGGTGTGAAGGCATGTTTTTGGAAATTGTTGGTGTCGTCACGTGAATTGTTATTAGGTCCTTGATTCATGGTTTTTTTTTTAGTATTGTTGGTGTTGTTTGCATTGGGTTGACCTTGATTGGTATTCAGTGCGTATGTGTTAGTGTCTGGGTTAGCACCTTTAGGATTCTTTGTAGCTTGAGGATTTCCAGATAATACGAGCACTGGTTACTTAGATTTTGGATCATGTGATTCATTACCACTCTCATTTTTGTTTCGAGTCCAGAATCTAGACTTGTCTAAGTTGCTATTGTTTTGGTTATTGTAGTTTGATGAATTTGTTCCTTCTTTGAATAATTGGACCATTCCCTTTTTGACACATGCCTCTTCTACTTGAATGCCATTTTCAATCAATTTAGCGAAGGATGGTGTGCATTGGAGTTTGAGCTTGTAACTCATCTCACCATTTAAGTTGTCGATGAAGATTTCCATTTTCTCCTTTTCAGGAATGTCTCGAGGATATCGTGAAACCATATGTCACCAATGCTGAAGTAATATCATGAATGTTTCATTGTTTTTCTGTTTGGTGTTGCAGACATCTAGCATGGTTATAGCATGTTGAATGTTATAGGAATATTGTGTTATGAATTTGTTAACCAATTCATCAAATGATTTGACAGGAGGTGTAATTTTGGACAACCAGTCCAATGTTTGTCCTCCCAAGCTTCTGGGGAATAACCTCATTAGATAGGTGTCATCATGAGCAAATTCAAGACTCATGGTACAGAATTCTCTGACATGATCACGAGGATCGCTTTTCCCATCATACTTGTCAAATTTAGGCATGTCTGAGTTTGGAGGAAAAGGGATCATGTGCAATCTTCTATCAAAAGGATAAGGACAGATTTCGTTTAATGAGTACCACACTGTCATCCCTTGTTGCATGTCTTGCATTTGTCTTTCTAACATTTGCATTTGTTGAGTAAGGGAAACCAAAGGTGTATTATTTTGCAGAGGGAAGAGTTCTTCCCTTGCATTGATCCTGGGTTGAAATGGTGTATGGAATGGTATGTTTTTCTCGGGGATGTTTTGTCTTGGTGTATGTTATTCTGGTATGTTTTGCTTGGGGATATCTTGTTTAGGGTCACATGCTTCCCCTTCCTGTTGTTGTTCTTGATATTCATAATGTTGAGATCTTGTTCTAAACACATCTGCGTCAAGGTCTTTAGGGAGTTTGACTCCTTTGCTTGTGAGCATGAGCAAGTATTTTTCCTTGTCATTTTCCATGAGCCTTTCCACAAGCTTTTGGAATGAAGCACTTTCTTGGCATTCCTGAAGAAGCTCTTTAGAAATTTTAGTATCCTCTAGGTGTGGACCTTCAAAAGGCTTTGATAACCTTTGATTCATACTGGATTCTGTTTGTGCCTCGCTTTGTTTGTTTTGAGAGCAAGTAACAGGCATTTTAGTAGAAACTTTCTATGATGAAAGGGACAAAATCCTCTTCGATGTGTCGCTTGGGAGTTGGTGGTTCAAGTCGGGGTGTGTTGTAAGTGATGCACTCATTGGGCAAGAATGTTAGATTGATATTTCCTCCACAGTTTATGATTTGATTAAATGCGGATTTTTGACAATATGCCCTAGTCTTTAAAGGCTCTTTGTCAAATTCGTTACATTTGTTTTGGATATAAAGTTTAACGTGATGAAGGAATATTCGATGAGATTTGAAGAGTTGACGACTAATGTATAAAAACTTGTTTCTTTTGATAAATTTGGAAAAACTTGGTTGTTGTTTCTTCAACGTGGTGTTACGATAAATATTCTTTCTTCTCAGAATATGGGGATTAGTCATGCATAAGTGATCAATGGTTTCCTTTGATTTGTTTTGGATTCAGTTGATCTTGCTTTTGAAACTCAAGTTCTACTTTATCAAAGTGAAGGTTTATATGTCCCTTCACGACAAAGTGTGTCAAATGATATGGATAAAGTCTCTCGATATGGAAACTTGATTTGACAACCTGAGGTTTTAAACAAGTGTTTTTGAGATAAAATTTGTGAGATGATAAAGGTCCCCTTTGTTACTTGTGATGACATTTCTGGATTTTGATAGGATAGATATGTTTTATCGTGTGATCAGTTTTGGATATTTACAACTTTGTTTGACACAAATTTTGCTCAAGAAATAGTTCTTAAAGCTCTGTTTTCGCTACTTTGTTTTGACGAAAAATGATGCTAATGAAAAGAGGCTTCCAAAGATATTTTCAAAATTTTCAAAATTCCTTACTATTTTGCCCTCTGTTTTTCAGGTTTTGGTCATGCGCTAAAACAAAGACAAGATGCGCTACCCAAATTACTTCACGTGCTAAACAAAAGACCACATGCGCTAAGCTACCCCTAGCCACGCGCTAAAGTTTTTGACTCTTAAAATTTGTTTTCTGTCTGGCTTGATAAGTTATGTGCTAATATGGGTCCGTGATGCGCTAACTGTTAAACCCTATGCGCTAAAGTTTGACTCCTACGCACTAAACTGATGCTTCAACGCACTAGGCTATTTTTCGGATGCACTAATTGTTTAACACTGTTTTGAAATTTTGGATAAATGCTACTGCTTTAACTGGACGTGCTAATTTGATGTTCTGATGCGCTAACAAATGTACCTTATGCGCTAAGAAGTTTATGTCACTCGCTAGACTGCCTTGATATTTTCCTTTGGTTGGTTTTTGGCAATTTTTGGATTTGTTGTGAGTTTTTCAGTCTTGATGGATGATTTTGTGAAGTAGTAAATGCAAGAATAGCACAAAAAAGACAACCATTTTGCTTAATCTAACAAAAAGTGTATGTTCTGCGAGGATGTGTTCAAATCCCCAATGTTTTAACAGGTTTGGATACAATTTATACACATCAAGAAGACTTTTTATTCAAAGGTCATAAATAACATCATAGCCCACTAGTCTCGATACTCCGTCAGCTCAAACAACCATGGCACCCCCTAGAGGGCGCCCGTTTTTTGCCTTTTGCCATAAATTAACTCAAAGTGAATTGCTTCACAATTGAGTAGTTATCTTGGGAGATATATGGTGAGCTATCTTGGGGACGGATTCTTCCCCACCCTTGCACTATGATGTTATAAATGTCTGGTTACTAACTCGGCTCAAGGCTTCTATTTCTATGGTTTGTAATCAGGCTTCCTGTTCGACCATCAGTGATAAACTCCCTTAGGAGGCTTCCCAACCTTTAGAACAAAGGCTTTACGTATCTCTGGGATACTGGGGGAAGGCTAATCGCTGCGTGCAACCATTGAAAAGGACTTTGGTCACTTTCCACTTTTGATTATAGTGGGTTGGAATACTTGGCATCAAAGCCATTTCCCACTTAGGTCGTTCCCTTCACATCGGCCATAAATGGCTTTAAGAGTTGATTTCAACTCCTCGGGAAGGCAGACCTGCTAAAGATTGTATAATGCTTGAAGTACAGAAAGCATAAGAGTGGTTTGGATTTTTGATCACCCAGTTAAGGGGAGACCATATACCTTCCACTTTCGAGACAAGGCAAACAATCTTCTTTTTAGCCTTCAAGACAATAATTTGCTAACTTCTATTTGGAGATGTTGCTCCAACAAGCATGATGTTCTTTTTAACCTTTAATAGCAAAGTGTGTATTTCCAAAAACTTTTGAAAGATAAACATGGTCAACAAAGTAAACTGTGATGTTGGTCAACAAAATTAAAGTCGATAGGAGAAAGTTTTCCCTCTTGGTTTTGCATAAAATGAAGATGAGGTTCTTTTTCCTTTTGCAATGAATTGAGATTAATCCTTTTAGGCACCAAAGGAAGGTGAAGTTTGTTTTAACCTTACTAAAAGTAAATTTGCTTGTTCTTTTTAGAGCTTCCAAAATAAAGTTTTTCTCCTATGAAAGTAAGAAATTTTCTGATTTGTGGTTCTTTTTATAGCCCAAAAGAAGTGAGTTCAATTTTAAGAAGAAAAGAAGTTCAAATTTTTAAACTAACTTAACTAAGTTAGTAAAAACTCTATCTTTATAACCTTAAGACTAAGCTCCTGTTTGCAACAAAATTGTTAGAACCCTGCAAAATAACAAGTGAAAGACGTTAGATAACTGGTGGACTTCAACAAGTGTAATTTTTACCCTCGATTATAGATTTTAATTTTTTGATTTTTGTCTGTCTATGATGCGCTACAGGACAAATTGTACGCGCTACAAGATAACAGTGATGTGCTAAAATAAATCAGTGATGCGCTATACTATTTTCGGGATGCACTACTCTATATTCTGGAGGTGCTACTCTATTTTTCTCCCATGCCGAGACCTACAGGAAAAGGTTAGTATTATGATGCGCTAAGGAAAAGACTTTACGTGCTAGATGATGCACCCAACGCGTTGAACAATAAATTGGATGCGCTAGGGAATGTTTCCCATGCACTGATCCTTGTTACTTGTGGACCTGCAAAAGTGGTTAAATTTAAAAACCAATTTGATATATGGGGTGATGCCCCACGGTGGGTGCCAGAAATGTATGCAGGAAAAGCGGGTCGATAGAACTCAAAATGTGAAAAATGGAGCTCTAGGGAGCCTTGCTCACACACCCATAGGACTTCTTGGTGCAAGCTATGGAGTCATGAAGTATGGCTCAGCTTCCCAAGGTTGGTTCCATGGTTCTCTATCTTGCACGGTCCCTCAAACCAATGTTTTTGCTCTCAAATCATTGAGCAAAATGGTTTAGGGATGACAAATGCAAGAATGAGGGATGCTTTTGTTGATTTTAAGATGAGATGCATCCTAAGCTATGCATGATGCTAAAAATGCAATAAACTAGCTATAAGATGACAAGGTTAGTAAACAAGACTATCCTAGCATACTATATTAGTTTAAGATTTAAGCTAAATGATTAGGAAGATACTCTAAATATGCATATTTAGATTAATTCCTATTTAAAAGAGAGGCTAAATGATGAACACAAAATGATATATGAAAGCTTGAATGGATTTTAGTATAAGTGTGATGCTAAAGACTTGGATGATCTAAAAAATGGAGGAATGAGAGCTCTATTTATAGCAAAAATAGGGCAATGGATGGCCAAGATTGAAAGAATTAATCAAGGGCTAAGTTTGAAAGTTGGGAATCCATGTTTGCAATTGGTACCAATGAAATGGTGACAATTGTCAACATAAGGTTAGTTGAGAGGAGATGTAAGAAGCATTAAATGCTTGAGAAGACCTCATGGTTACCCTGGGGGTTAAGGGTTAAGGTTAAGCTAGGGTTATCCATTGGATAAAGCTTTTACCCAAAGGATAAATTCTTGTGCAAAGGTTTAAGGATAACCATGGTCAAAGCAATAAATGCTTGATGAGACCCCTCGGTTACATGGAAGTTGAGTTTATGGAAATTCTTTAACCATGTAAGAGGGTTGAGTTAACCATTAATGGTTATGAAGACTTTGGGGACAAATTTGTAAGAGTCCTTCCAAATTTGGGGGTATTCAACAAGTAAGCTTGTTGAATGGATAAAGGCTTTACTGCCTTTTGAAGACTTTACTCTAAATTTGAGAAGTGACCTCCTCAAATTTAGGGAAAAGGGATAATGGATGGGTTTGGGTCAATTAATCAGGATTAGAAGAATCTAGAAGAGGTTAGAAAGAGGGTTAGGATGCAAGTGGAAGGTGTAGGATTTTGCAAGTGGGTGAGGGAAAATAGGTTTTAATTGAATTTAATTCAATTTGGTTGCAATTAAATAAATTAGATTTATTTAATTTAGGATAACTATTTTAATTAAATTTGAATTTAATTAAAAAGTGGATAGGGGCTTTAATTGAATAAAATGATTTTATCCTATTAAATGGTATAGTGAATTTAATTGAGTAATTTTCTTAATTAAATAGAGGAATGTGGGTAATTTAATTAAATTGGATTTAATTAAATAGAGAAATGAACATAAAATATTCATTTTAGGAATATGGTCATTTTTATACGACTACAACAGTCACTATAGTCCAATAATTAATTTATTAAATAAATTGATTATTCTCTATTCTTCTAAGGTTCCTCAATTAATTTATTCTTCTAAATTCTCTTTAGTTAATTGATACAAATTAATTAACTAAATCATGTGATTCCTACAAATCACTTTCCTCTAATCTTCACTTAGCTTAATTAATTCTTCTAGAAGCCCACTTAACATTATTTCCTTATTTTTAATTCCTCCACTAATTCTCTCTCCTCTTGTCAAATCCTCCTAACTTTCCCACTTAATCACCCTCTCTAATAATTTTCTAGTGGCTAATCCTCATGATTAGCCACAAAGTCAACCAATTGCCATAAATGGTTTGTCCCCTCTCAACCCCCAACCTTAAATGCACCAACTTTGGTCATTTCAAGGATTTAAAATTTCCTCTCTTCCCCATGCACTCTCATCTTCCCAAGGAATTTTTAATTCCTTTTACCATTTCCTTTCCCCATGCATCTCATTATTTGGGAATTTTTAATTCCCTCATCCTCCCCCAAGGAATTTTTAATTCCTTTTTGTCTTCCCAAAGTACTTGAGGGTGGCTTCCCCATGTACATTGTGGAGTGTGGAGACAAGAAATGCCTTTATGAAAAATCTCTTGGTCTCCACACCATGTCCCTTCAATCCATGTCCCCACCTTCCTTCAATCTCAACCGTCCATTCCTCTCTTCAAATCTATAAATTGGGGTCTCCTCCCCTTCATTTCATATCTCATCTTATGCAATCTCATGCTGTTAACCTGAATATGCAAGGTTGCCATGTGATTTGCAAAGTCTTCTGCTTCTGAACTTCTCTAGTCTTTACTGCTAATATCACTTAATTTTGATATACCTCTAGGATACACTTCGATAACAATCTCAAAAGGTGTTCTTCCAGTATTCCTATTCACTAAATTGTTGTAGACAAACTCTGCTTATGCAAGGATCAAATCCCAACTTCCGGTTTTATCTCCAACTAATCATCTCAACAAATTTCCCAAGCTCTGGTTAACTACTTCTGTCTGTCCATCAGTCTATGGATGAAAAGTAGAACTGAACTTCAAATTCGTCTTCATCTTCTTCCAAAGTGTTCTCCAAAAATAGCCAACAAATTTAGTGTCTCTGTCTGAAACTATGCTTTTAGGCAATCCATGGAATCTCACCACTTCCTTGAAAAATAGGTCTGTTGCATGCAATGCATCTGATGTCTTCTTACAAGGCATGAAATGAGCCATCTTCAAGAATCTATCTACTACCACAAACATATAATCATTCCCTCTCAGTGTTTTAGGTAATCCAAGTACAAAATCCATGCTTATATCCTCCCAAGGTCTTACCGGTACTGTCAAAGGTTTATACAATCCCACATTAGGAATACTACCCTTTTCAACTTGACAAACTCTACAAGTTTGCACATATTTCTTAACATACTTATGAATCTGGGGCCAAAAGTACTCCTCACTCACCAATGCTACTGTTTTGTCAATACCAAAATGTCCAGCTAATCCTCCACTATGTTTCTCCTTTATCAGATTCTCCCTCATAAAACTCTGAGGTATGCACAACTGAACTCGTCCAAATAACATCTCATTCTAAATGAAGTAATCCAGTCACTTGGTTCTATCAACCATAACCGATTCTCTACATGCTTTCCAAGGTTCTACAAAATTTGGGTCATTATCATACAAAGTCTTCAATTCTTCAAATCCTAATACTGTCAGTCTCATCTTTGTCATCAAATTCCTTCTCCTACTCAATGCATCAACAACTTTGTTAGATTTTCCATTTCTATGCTTCAACACAAAGGTGTAACTCTGCAAGAATTCTACCCAT
This sequence comes from Cryptomeria japonica, assembly GCF_030272615.1. Lineage (NCBI taxonomy): Eukaryota > Viridiplantae > Streptophyta > Pinopsida > Cupressales > Cupressaceae > Cryptomeria > Cryptomeria japonica. Next base: position 683,427,585 of record NC_081407.1, on the reverse strand, counting down.
CTCATATGTCTCTGATTTAACTTACTCTGGTTGTTCAAATACCACAAATCTTGATGATCTGTATACAACACAAACTCCTTAGGCAACAAGTAATGTCTCCATTTCTTCAAGGCTCAAACTATGGCATAAAATTCCTAATCATACATTGAATGTCTCTTTCGGGCATCATTCAATTTCTCATTGAATTAAGCTACTACTCTCCCTTCCTGACTCAAGACTGCTCCTATTGTTGTTCCACTTGCATCACAATCCACTTGAAATACTTTATTGAAATTCGGTAAAGCTAACATAGGCTGCTCAGTCACATTTTGCTTCAATAGTGCAAAAATTTTGTTTTCTCTGGTGGTCCACTTGAATTCCTTCCGATCTCCTCTCATGGTCTTAGTCATAGGGTTACAAACTAAATGGAAATTTCTGATGAACTTCCGGTAGAAACTAGCCAATCCATGAAATGATCTTACCTCCCCAATGCTTTCTGGTGTAGGCCACTCAACAATTTCTTTTACTTTTTTAGGGTCCATCTTCAAACCATCATGAGATATCACAAATCCCAAATAGACTAACTCATCCTTCATGAAAGTACACTTAATATGTATCAACAACTTTTCTTCTCTCAACCTCTGCAAAACTTGTCTCAACTACAACAAATGTTCCTCTTTTGTCTTAATGAAAATCAGAATGTCATCCAAATATACAATAACAAACTTATCCAAGAATTTCTTCAATACCTCATTCATCAGCCTCATGAAAGTACTTAGTGCAATAGTTAAGCCAAAAGGTATCACCAACCATTCATACAGTCCTTCATTTGTCTTAAATGTTGTCTTCCACTCATCTCCTTCTCTGATCCTAATCTGATGATATCCACTCTTCAAATATATCTTTGTAAAGTATTTGGCTCCACTCAAATAGTCCATTATGTCATCCATCCTAGGCAAAGGAAACCGGTATTTCACTATGATCTTGTTTATTGCTCTGGAATTAGTAAACATTCTCCACTCTCCATTCTTCTTAGGTGCTAATATTGTTGGTACTGCTCAAGGGCTCAAACCTTTCTTCAACAACTCCTGCACTTGTCTATTCAATTCTTCATTCTTTATCGATGTCATCCGGTGTGCAGCTTTGTTAGGCAAACTAGCTCCGGGAACCAAGTCCATGCAATGACTAATACTTCTTACAAGTTGCAATCCATTAGGTACATTATTTGAAATGATATCTTCATATTCTATTAGCAAATATTTTATCTCTTCCAGTTTCAGTTTCTCAGTCTTCATAGGAATTAAGGCAAAACACACATTCTCATGTCTCAATCCATCTAGGAATTTCCTTCCATCTACAAAACAAATTCTAGCATTCATACAAACTTCATTATTCAAAGGTTCCTCCAAGGGCAAATAGGTTTGCTTCATCCCATTGGCCACAATAGTGTTTGTATTCTTTCTCCCATCATGTACTACCTGTCTATCAAACTGTCAAGGTCTACCCAACAAAAGATGAAAAATATCCATAGGCATAATATCACACAAGACTTCATCATGATAATTCCAAATTTTCAATTTCACCAAACATTATTCACTCACTAACAACTTATGTTCATCCTGAGTCCATGCTATCTGATAAGGCTTAGGGTGTTTCAATCTCTCCAAATTCAACATATTCACCATCTCTTCTGAAACAAGATTATCTAAACTACCACTATCAATAACAAATTTACAACACTTACTGGATACCTTACATCTGGTCTTGAAAAAATTCTTCCTCTGCAAAGGCTCTTCATCTCCTTTGATATGACACAAAGCTCTCCTCATCATTGACAGTTCTCCATATTCTGGTTTATTGTCTAATCCGGTGGGGTTTTCTTTCACCACTGTTGCTCTTCCGATATTCTTGGTCTTCTTACACTCGAAAGAATGATGTTCTTCTCCTCCACACTTATAGCAAGTTCTTCTAAATGTTCTCTTGTCTTGTCTTCCAAAATTCTCATTCTGGTAGCTATCCGGTTCAATCTGGTAGAAATTTCTATCATCCTTCCTGTATGAATTACCTTCTTTGTTCACTTCCTTGTCCTTTTTCTGATCTATACAGGTTCCTCTACCTTCGGTATATCCTCTTCCTCCTTGAAATCTTCCTCTAGTAAACCTTCCACCTCTGCCTCTCTACCTCTGCTCATGTCTTTTGTTTAGCTTCTCTTCTGCCTTTAGGGCATACTGGTAAGCCTCTTCAACACTCTCCAATTTGATCAAACTGAGTTCATCTTGTATAGACATCCACAATCCATTCAAATATCTTGCAACTTGTTCAAATTCATCATCAACATGTCCGGATTTGATATTCAACTTGTGAAATGCTTCGGTGTATTCCTTCACACTAGATTCCTTCTGTGTGGGAGAAAAAGTGACACTAAGCAAACATGCCCTAATCTCACTTTCAACCACACACTTGTGGAATACGAAAGAGCCTAGAGGTATCACACAATTGGCTACTTCTTCTTATGGAAGAGAGAGCCACGGGCTACCTATTAGGATTTCTATTCCTTTGTTGCAATTGAAAGATGAAATGATGCAAGTTCAATCCCTAACCCCAAAGTGCAAGTATGAACTAATAACAAGATTGCAGAATTGAACTTAAACAATGGAAAGCTGTAAACACAAGGACAAGATAAGAATGCAAATGTGTACCTGGAGTTAAAATCTGACTGAAAATGTTCGGGACGGGGGCGCGGGCGTCACTGTCCTGATTCTGCCCCTGAAACTGCTCCGGAAACTGCTGTTTTGCAAAGCTGTCAAAAATGCTGAAAACTGCTGTCAGAAGGACCAGGGCGCCCAGCGCCCCTGTCCCAGGGACCAGGGTGCCCAGCGCCCCTGTCCTGGCAGGACCAGGGCACCCCATGCCCCTGTCCTGATCTTCTGCTCTGAAACTTGGTGTGTTGTTTGGTCTCCGTCTGCTTCTTCCGGATCTGTAACTTGCGGTGTCGTCCGAGTCCCGAAACCTGCACTTATATCTGAAAAGGGTATGGGCGGCTATATAGGGTTTTGCCTTAGTCAAACCCCCGCTTCGGTGATTTCCACCTCCACGAATAGCCCAGTTGTATTGTAAAATGTATTGTGTGTGCAGACCTAGTGTGTGTGCAAGGTCCTTAAATGCAAGAAAGCAAACTAGAGCAACCTAGAAAGTAAACCCTAATTGCTTGTAAATGATAATGTAAATGCTCTAAATCAAGATGCAAAGTGATCTCAAGCATGAATAAAGGATATATTGAAGCTTATGCAAAGACATGAAAACAACATGAAATCATACCCAACCCTCAAGGGAGGAGTACAAGCCAATCTTCAGTTGGTAATCTCCTATTGTTCTTCAATGTCTCCCAAGCCCTAAATGTATAAATGAAATTGATGAATGCTTGATGGATGGATGTTAAATGTTGTTGAAGTCTTCAAAGATCTGCTCTTTCGCTGCATAGAAGGTCCTCGAAAGCCAAAATTCCCCTCCTTTCAAATGAAGAAAGAGAGCTCTTATGTAGGAAACCCTAGGTCTTAATTTCGACTTTTGGCCGACCTAGAGATTGAATATCCTGCCAATTTCTTGGGGTTAAACTTTATTTTATGATTGGATCACGCTCCTAAAATTTTGGGAAAAATGTCCGGGACCATGTGCACTCCGGGCGCCATGGTCCTCTCGGGGCGCCATGGTCCCGACAACTTTTCACCAAATTTTCAGGGCCGTCGGATATGATGATTTTAGAGAGAATCCCAAAGTTACAGGTGATTTCGAGATGTTTTGACCCCCGAAATCAAGGCCCCAAGTTCAAAATAGGACCTAATTAGGGTTTTTGATTAAATGATGTATAGGAGGAATAAAATGAAAAGGGCACACTTTAATGAAAGGGCCCAACTTTATGATGTGGAAGATGATGAAATAGAACCTTAGACTTAATTAATTTAATTAATTAAGTGCTAAAGGGGAAATGTAATGCAAAATACAAAATGCGCCAAGACGGGTGCTAAACTAGGTGTGAAATTGTACCACCCTAGCAAGTGCATACAATTTACGACGCTACATTTAGCCCCCACTTTAGCGGTCATATGAACACTACGTGCATATGCAAGCTAAAGTACAGAAAAGTAAACATTATTTGAAAAAGGATATATCCATAAGTCTGTCGAACGAAGCCCCCAGCGGTATTTGCAGTACATAGTTAGGAACCGCACCCTACAAAACACACGTTAGATCACAAAATCACCTAATGCTTACTAAGGAAGGTGATGAAAATTCGAGGGTAGCTATATGCCCCCCCCTGTTTCAGCTTGCTAATTTTAGTGAGTTGAAACAGGGTATCATGTTTACCACTTCGAATTGTTAAAGAATATTGATGACAAATGCTCACAAGAAGATTTGATATGAGATCAAAAACTAATGGAGAATCATTTGGTAAGAAAGAGGACTAAATCTCAATTCCAACACAACAAAGAGTGTGAGGATTTGAGAGTTCTCTAACACAAGATGAAGGATGTAAATGGAAACAAAATGCAAAGAGAAGAAAAGAAAGGAAAAAAGCATGAATACACACATTGGTGATCCATGAGAAGAATAGTGAGAGAGAAAACATGGACTTCTCACCCCTAGATCTTGTCTAGGTGATCCATGGGAAAAGGACATGGAAAACTAGCCCCTAGAGTCTGTCTAGGTGATCCATGTAAGGGAGGGGAGTGAGAAAGTCTAGCCTTATGCCACTAGTTCCACTCAACCTCGTGCATGTGTGTGTAAGGGAGGTTAGAAGCACCTCATAAGAGTCTATGCCCGAGTATGCTACAACTTGTATATGTATAGTAAAAAAAAAGCGTGACATCTCACTCTAAGAGTCTGTGCTCTGGTTCCGAGAATGACCCATTGCTCAAAAAGTGTAATGTTTATGTCATAAGCAAATTAGAACAAGGATACCTACCTTCATCATAAAAGAAGATACCCCAAAAATGCAACAATGTCATAGATCCAAGCAAGAGGGTTTTGCACTCTTTAAGCAAGGATAAGATAGTTGAGAAGGGATATCCTGTAGTATGTGTAAAGGAGATCCTTAGAGGAGAAGAGATCTTTGTACAAAAGACACCTATCCCTAAGAGAAATTGTCTTAGACAAATATAACATCTTCTAGAATAAGACAAAGAAGAAAATAAGAATGCAATACTTCCTTCTTTTGCGAAGTGAAAGTGATTCTTAATGAAGGATGACGCTCTTTTTAACCCAATTGGGAGAGTGAATTCATTATGGATGTATTTTACCAAGTGCAAAAGAAGTTGTAGTCAAGGACTTACACCTCTTGTTAAGAGAGAATCCTTTAACAAACAACAACAAATGCATACAAGGAATAACATCAAGTAATAAAGTTCACACCATCCACGAAATAGGAAAAAGTGGATCCTTAGATAAAAATAAGGAAAGATCATTGCCTCAATGAGAAGGACTTACACAACCTTCTAGGGAGAGATTTGGACATAAGCAAAAGAAGAGATGTATGAAATCACTCTTGTCCCCATAGGAACAAGACATAACATAGAAAATTAGGCTATTATGTTGCTTCAAAAATATGATTGCACTTGAAATTGTACCATCATGAATGACAATGAGCCCCCAGTAAATGAGCTACCAATGTCACATAATGATGAGCAACATAATAGCCATTAATGTTATTTAAAGATATGATAGATTGAATTAGGTATTTGAATATGACATGCTAAATGCTCAACTATAAGTGAGATAAAAAAACATGTATAAAATGATAAAAATTGAAGAAGAAAAGTCACAAGAAATCTTAGAAGAGAGATGAGTGTAATTTATTAGAGCCTTATCCCTGGAGGAAAGGACTTTATGATGAATAGGAGATAAAGATTCATAAGTGGATTTAGAAATTTGAGGGGAGTCATAAAGAGATTTGTTCATCGCCAAGATTTCCTTATGAGGGGAGTGAGAGTTGATAGAAGTAGAAGATGATTTAGTTGAAGTGAGATCATCATCACTACTAAATATAGCATTCACATTGAGAGATGGTCTTTTAGATGCTTTGGTACGTTTGCAGGGATTATAGCCGAGTCCAAAGGCATTTTTGTGAAAATTAGTCTCTAGAGGAACTTTTATCCCTTGTTCATGAGCGCCACAACCATTTCCATGATACCCATGCTTAGCAAAAATGCGAAAACCACGACCATAACGATCAGCCATTTCAGGAAGAGAAGGTGGTTTTTCATAAGACAAAGAATCAAACTCTTCATAATTAGAGGTGTGAGGAGAAGAAGTTTGAGAAGCGGCCACAAAATTATTGCTCATAGGTTCAGGTAAGATTGATTGATTTTTAGTTTCTTCCTTCTTTTTAACGTTAAACTCTCTAGGAGGAACCCTATACTCACCTACAAAGGTGGGATTAAAGTCAAGAGATCCCCAATCGTCTTCTGCGAGAACCTTCTCAGGATCAAAAGCCTTTTCATGTGTAGACTCAAGTCAAGAAGGATCTTCTTCAGGAGCTTCGGGCTCATCCAAAAAATTTTGATTATCAGAGGGTAATGATTCATCCATAGGTATCCTGTTCAAAGAGTCATCACTAGAAGAGGAAGGATTAGATGTTTGCAAACAAGCTTGGAGATTAGTGTCACCTATCAAGGTATATGTCTTATTGTTATAAATGAATTTAACTTGTCTATGCAATGTAGAGGGAATAGCTTGCATACTGTGAATCCAAGGTCTCCCTAATAACAAGTTGTATGTTAAATTTCCCGACATAACATGGATAGGAGTAGGCAAAGTAACAGGTCCCACTGTGATGGGTAAGGTGATAATACCTAATGAAGACTTAGCAACATTATCAAAGCCTCGAATGGGACGAGAGTCAGGCTCAATAAGGGATGTATCCACATTCATCTTATGCAATAGATTGATGCTACACACATTAAGGCCAGAGCCATTATCTACTAGTGTTCGTCTTATAACAGTGTCATTTATGATAACCACAATCATCAAGGGATCATATTGATGTTGAATTTCACTAGTAGGCAACTCATCTTGGGTAAACACAATTTGAGCTTTAGAATTCATCACAGAGTTAACCAAAGACACTATATTACTAGATGTATTAGGTGGAGGAACATTCAAATCTTTCAAGGCATCTTGTAACATTCCATGATGAGCAGAAGAAGTTTGGATCAAATCCCAAAGGGATATCTTAGCAGGGGTAGTTTTAAGTTGTTCTATGAGATCATATTCCTTACCAAGAACTTGTGAAATACGAGGAGCTTGAGGAAGAATAGGTTGGGAAGGAGGAAGTGAAGTTGGGATAACTAGAGGAGGATTGGGTTGCCTATTGTTTCTTGTGTTATAAGTATGGGCAACCGCATGATAACCCTCTCTAGTTAGTTGCTTAGCATACTCATAAGGGCTCTTAGAAGAATAACCTCCTTGCACAGTAATAATAGGTTTCTTAGGAGTGCAAAAAGAATCATTAGCATAACCACCTTGAACCACTAAGATAGGCTTATTTAAAGGTTGAGAATTTTGAGAAGGACAAGCACCTTGGACAGTGAAGAGAGGTTTGTTAGGTGTCTCATTCACATTTATCAAATTGATTGAGGATGGTTTAGAGGAATGAACAAAAGTGTTGGAAGAATTATTGATAGTCTTCTCTTGCACTAAAATCTTATCACGGATCAAATCAATTTTAGGAGAGAGACAAGGGATAGGCATTGATGTTCTAGTAGGAAGAGCAATACTAGGAAAGGTCATATCATCCTTTATCATCACAGGATCTACATGGGGAATAAACTCTCTAGGAGAAGGATCAACACTACTCTCTAAAGTCTCACTTTTGAGAGGGAGATCTTTGAAAGAAATGTTAACCATCTTGCTTTGAACTAGGGTTTCCTTATGAGTAGAACCAAGTTGAGGAGAGGGAGATGCTTTATTTTTAGAGGGAGAATAATTGAGATTCAAGGAAGGGGAGAAACTATCAAGGGAGTTTCCAATCTTGATTTCATCCCCTTTGGCTAGGGGTAGAGAATAATCTATACCTTCTTCTAATGGTTCATCCCAAATAGTGAGGTTGTTGAAAGGAATGTTTGAAGTATTGTCAATTTCAGGAGAGGAGATAACATTGTTTATTAATTCCTCATCCTTAGGAGGGAGAGCATCAATAGATGTGTTAAACTCATCCTCTTTCCTCAAAATATGTTCAATATGATCTTTAGGGGAGAGAGAATTAAGGAAATCGCTTATTATTTCATTTTCTTCCTCTAAGGGATGCTTATGGGTAAGACCAACTTTAGGAGAAGGGTAAGTATTTATCATTAATTCATCATCTCTAGTGGGAATTTTGTTGGAAAAGGAAAGGCCATCACTAGGAAATGTAGGGATAATGTCATCTTCTTGCACAAAAGGATCCTCATGAAGGGAGTGTTTTTTAGGAGACACAAAGGCATCAAGGGCATCATTCAACAAAGCATGATCATATCTATTAAAAGGTTTATCTTTTGATTCAAAAGGAGATATCTCTTCATAGAGGGGATCGTTGAAAACAACCATGTTACTAGATTTAGTGGAAGAGCTGATAGGAATGTACCCTTGAGAGGAATCATTCGACTTATCTTTCTCATCACAACGAAATGGCATAGTAACAATGTTTATGAGTTTTTGGTAAAATGAAGGTTTGGTATATTTAGGTTTCAAAAATTCATCTAAAGCTTCATCTAACTCATAATCATCACAAATATGAACATCTTGCAAATAAAAATCTGACATTTTGAAATTGCATAAAATTTAAACACACAATGCAAAGAAACACACTTTTTTTTTTTTTCTTTTTAATGAAAATGAAATGAAAACACACTAAATCTAGATCTAGATCTAACAAATGCAATGCAAGAGGAAGCAATAATAGATTCACGTCGGGTTCACCAAAATGTGTGGGAGAAAAAGTGACACTAAGCAAACATGCCCTAATCTCACTTTCAACCACACACTTGTGGAATACGAAAGAGCCTAGAGGTATCACACAATTGGCTACTTCTTCTTGTGGAAGAGAGAGCCATGGGCTACCTATTAGGATTTCTATTCCTTTGTTGCAATTGAAAGATGAAATGATGCAAGTTCAATCCCTAACCCCAAAGTGCAAGTATGAACTAATAACAAGATTGTAGAATTGAACTTAAACAATGGAAAGCTGTAAACACAAGGACAAGACAAGAATGCAAATGCGTACCTGGAGTTAAAATCTGACTGAAAATGTTCGGAACGGGGGCGCGGGCGCCACTGTCCTGATTCTGCCCCTGAAACTGCTCCGAAAACTGTTGTTTTGCAAAGTTGTCAAAAATGTTGAAAACTACTGTCAGAAGGACCAGGGCGCCCAGCGCCCCTGTCCCAGGGACCAGGGTGCCCAGCGCCCCTATCCTGGTAGGACCAGGGCACCCCACGCCCCTGTCCTGATCTTCTGCTTTGAAACTTGGTGTGTTGTTTGGTCTCCGTCTGCTTCTTCCAGATCTGTAACTTGCGGCATCATCCGAGTCCCGAAACCTGCACTTATATCTGAAAAGGGTATGGGCGGCTATATAGGGTTTTGCCTTAGTAAAACCCCCGCTTCGGTGATTTCCACCTCCACGAATAGCCCAGTTGTATTGTAAAATGTATTGTGTGTGCAGACCTAGTGTGTGTGCAAGGTCCTTAAATGCAAGAAAGTAAACTAGAGCAACCTAGAAAGTAAACCCTAATTGCTTGTAAATGATAATGTAAATGCTCTAAATCAAGATGCAAAGTGATCTCAAGCATGAATAAAGGATATATTGAAGCTTATGTAAAGACATGAAAACAACATGAAATCATACCCAACCCTCAAGGGAGGAGTACAAGCCAATCTTCAGTCGGTAATCTCCTATTGTTCTTCAATGTCTCCCAAGCCCTAAACGTATGAATGAAATTGATGAATGCTTGATGGATGGATGTTGAATGTTGTTGAAGTCTTCAAAGATCTGCTCTTTCGCTGCATAGAAGGTCCTCGAAAGCCAAAATTCCCCTCCTTTCAAATGAAGAAAGAGAGCTCTTATGTAGGAAACCCTAGGTCTTAATTTCGACTTTTGGCCGACCTAGAGATTGAATATCTTGCCAATTTCTTGGGGTTAAACTTTATTTTATGATTGGATCGCGCTCCTAAAATTTTGGGAAAAATGTCCGGGACCATGTGCACTCCGGGCGCCATGGTCCTCTCGGGGCGCCATGGTCCCGACAAATTTTCACCAAATTTTCAGGGCCGTCGGATATGATGATTTTAAAGAGAATCCTGAAGTTACAGGTGATTTCGAGATGTTTTGACCCCCGAAATCAAGCCCCCAAGTTCAAAATAGGACCTAATTAGGGTTTTTGATTAAATGATGTATAGGAGGAATAAAATGAAAAGGGCACACTTTAATGAAAGGGCCCAACTTTATGATGTGGAAGATGATGAAATAGAACCTTAGACCTAATTAATTTAATTAATTAAGTGCTAAAGGGGAAATGTAATGCAAAATACAAAATGCGCCAAGGCGGGTGCTAAACTAGGTGTGAAATTGTACCACCCTAGCAAGTGCGTACAATTTATGACGCTACACCTTCTGTCTCAAATTTTGCAACTTTCGGAATAGATTCACTTGATAATCAACTGGCATAAATTTTGATTTCAACTTAGCAATCATCCAATCCCATGTCTTAATATTCTCTTTTCCTCTTCTCTGTCTATCAACTTGCAAATTCTCCCACCAAAGAGATGCATGGCCTTTCAACCGGGTATAGACATATTTCACCTTCCTCTCTTCTGAAGTGTTTTCAAAATCAAAATATTTCTCCATCTCTGAGATCCAATCCATCAATTCATCCAAATCCAATTTCCCATCATATTTCGGTGGGGTAAAATGAGGTTTAGTGTTTGCCCTACTCAAAACCCTCCAAAACCTTTCCTCATTCAGATCAACTGTCGGTGGGTTTACTTGTTCTGTCGGGGCTTCTTCTCCTTCATCTTCACTTATATCTTCAATATGTCGACCTCTTCTTTGGGCTGTCTCCACAGCTTCCAACCAAGTTGCTATCCCTCACAACATTTCCATCATAGCAGGGTCTGCATTCCCACATGCTCCACCATTCCTATTTCCTCTTCGCGCTATCGTTCACACCGGTCCTCTACAACTACATATTGGATCTGCAATCCACCACCCTACAACAAAAATCTCATAACATGCAACCTCCAGAACAAAAACTCGCTCTGATACTACTTGAAGTAGTCATCGACGAGGAGGGACCTCAAAGAGATCAATCCGGACCGATCAGCAAGAATAATACAACAAAAACACAAAGATATGATGGAGGCAATGCTGAACAAATTCATTTATTTCATGAAAATTGATTACAATCAACCGGTAACAATCGGGTTATAGCATAACCGGCTCATAGGCCTGGTAGAACATACATAATAGGTCACAACTGGGACCTTGAACCTTAATATATATCTTCTATGCACAGTCTTGCTAATTGATTCTTTGATTGATTATATTCTAATGCACAATTACAATTATATATATAATCCAAAGGATCTGGTCGGCCCAAAAAGGGATCAAAACCTAAAGAACAAGACCTAACATGTAAAAATCAACAAGGTCGGCCTTCACCAAGATATTCCTCCGAAAAATCCAAAGGATGAAGTGTAGATCGTGGAAAAAGGTCAGCCACACGCCAAGGAACATCAGAATCAACACCCAAGGATCCACAAGCTTCGGAAGGGGTTCTAGTAGATCACCAAAATAGGTCCAGGCAACCGGTAACAAGAAACTATTAACTGGTAACAGGAAACTGTCAAGGAAACCGATAGTGATATCTTGCCAGAAAATGATCCAAATGCGATGCGGTTTGGAAATAATAAAGATGATCAAGTCTTCAAGTAGAATCCAACTCCATAGGATTCGGTGAGCCAAAACCAGGACACACAGAAAGAAAAAGCTAAAACTGCAAACAAAAGGCAAAACATAAAGAAAATATTTTTGGTTGATGCAAGATTGGTATGAACCAGGGATGCTCCTGCATCAATCTCTATCTATCCCTCTCTCATCTCTCTATCCCTCTCCTTCTACTTATCTTCATATCCCTCTCCTTCTCCATCTCCATCTCCTTACCCCCTCCCTCCTCTTTTGCTCTTCCCCCCTATCTCCCCCTCTCTCCCTATTGCAAACATAACATGAGCCTCTTAGTAGAGGATGCATAGTTGGTTTGAAGCTATCACTTCTCCATTGAGGCTTTTGTTGCACAACAACATCATTTCCTAAATGACCTACTAATTGTCCTTCCACAACTTTTTAGTACATACCCATTGCACACCAAGGTGTGATTGCTAATGTTAATTTAATAAGAACCTATTCCTATGTTTCAAAAAATATTTTAATCACATTTTTAAATTTATGAAATTTAATATATATATATATATATATATATATATATATATAAAATCATCTCAAAATACTTCTTTTATAATCAAATATTATACAAATGATATTTTATATATAGTTAGCAATAATTTTAACAAGAACTTTCTTAAACTTATACTTATAGTGAATACAATCTCAATTTATACTTATCACTTATAGTCTCTTTGTTATAGTTCATTTTATTAAAATATAATGCCTTAAAAAACACTTTTACCTAATTATTCTTATTAATAAACTAATTACAACTAATTCTTATTAATAAACTAATTACAACTTAATCATATATATGTTAAGAAATAAAGCATTATCAAATACATTTATTTCATTAATTTAGAGAAGAAAACTGCCTGCCAACCCATTGTATATAAATATAATTTTGATATCTAAAATAAAATTTATTATGTACATTAAAAACCATGATTTGAAGTCTATAATAAATATAAATAGTTTAAAGAAAAAACTTATTTAATTATACAATAATCTATAAATAAAAACAACATAAAAATATTGAAATTTTACCTTTAAATAATTAAATTTTATCTTTGATATTCATAAAACATTATTCAGAAAATAAAAATTTATTAATTTTTTTATAAATTATATATTTAATAATATAAGAATTAACTAAGCATTGTCATTCATGATATAGTGTGATGGCTTAATCGTGAGATTGTTATTGTAGTCATCAGGATTCAAATCTCAACTAGTCTATTGTGATCGTGGGTATTGTCCCCTCGCTGATCTATCACGCTCTTGAGTTTGAATCTTTGTATTGAAGTTGGTGTTCATTATCAACAACTTAGTGTTAATCTCAACTAGCCTATTGTGATCATGGGCATTGTGTTAATCTCAACTAGTCTATTGTGATCATGGGCATTGTGTTGATCTCAACTAGTCTATAGGCAACTCAATGTTAATCTCATCTAGTCTATTGTCATCATGGACATTGTGTTAATCTCAGCTAGTCTATTGTGATCACGTGCATTGTGTCCTCGCTGATCTACTGTGCTCTGTTAATCACAACTAGTCTATTATGATCTTGGACATTGTGTCCTCCTGATCTATCGTACTTGTGAGTTTGAATCTTTCTATTAAAATTGTTGAGGTTCTCCATTTTATGACTTCACTAACTTAGAAAAACTCAAAATTGTTGTTTTATTGATTAAGATTTAAACAAACAATACCATTGAAAGATTAAGAGAGATGGTTCCAACTAGCCAATAGTACCAAATAAAATGAAAATGATCTTTGATTGAGGGCATGCTGCCCTTCACATCGACAGACAACATGCAGAAACACTCAATTCAGAATAGAAAAATAGCTTTTCCCATGTCTAGCAGCCTATGGTGATACGGAATTACTGTTCAGTTGTGTCAGAAATGCACAACCAAAATCTTCTCCTCCATAAGTGGGTCACTGTTAAGGTTGAGGTGGTGGATATACAAAAATAGTCTCTTTACTATGGATGTCATATTGACAAGGAAATATGTACTCTACTAATGTCACACCATCTTTAAACTCTGCCATGCCTGCCTCAGCTTTAAGACGTACAGAGTTTGTGTGAGGAGGTGCAGATGTGATAGAATTTCCATGATGACGATCTTTAGCATGGGTTTCTATGGGAGAACGTCAAGCTCATGTCCATGTTTGAAAATGATGGATCTGTGTTGATACATGGAGAACGTCAATGTTATGTCCATGTTTGAAAATGACGGATCTCTGTTGATACTTAGTCATGGGAACATCGTCAGACATGGGTTTGAGAGCAATATGGAAGATTCAACTAAGTTGGCCTGAAAGTTGCCCTACATCCTTACTAGTATATGCTTTTAGGTTAGTTCTCTATCCTTTTATATGCAAAGTTCTTTTAATTATGTTGTTTTAGTCAATTATTTTGTTTAATTTTTTTCTAATTGATTATTAGATTTCATTTTGTATTGTAGGTTTTACGTAAATTGATGTAGACATTAGATATTTCAATCAATATTGAGCGCACCCAAAATCAAATGAAATGAATATGATCCAGATTCTAAATCAAATCAAATATATTTTATTGTTGTAAACATCAATATGAAAATCTTATCCAATCAAATATATTTTATTGTTGTAAACATCAATATGAAAATCGTATCCAATCATTACTACTACATGTCCGACATAAAATTGAATGAAATAAGTTTGGAAGAAGCCAACACATATATATTACAACCTATGATAGGTTTATGATCCAGATTCTAAATCAAATCAAAATGTCAATATGAAAACTGTATCCAATCAGTACTACACATGCCCGGCATAAAATTGAATGAAATTAGTTTTTGAGAAGCCAACATTATTTATTACAAGCTATTATAGGTTTGACATTGCGAGTTTAAAGAAGACATATTGTACAAAATCATATCGTTTGTAAAGATTTGCATTGATTTTCATTTTTTTTTCATATGATTGTTAAAATGACTATTATCATCTTTGCATAGAGTATGCAAAGCCTTTTGAATAAATCCATTTTATACATATTTTGCAATCCTTGGAGTTTAGTGGAACAAATCTCTTAGAGATATTTTGTCAAACAAATAACATGATTTGTTGATCATATAAAAAAAATAGAAATACTTAATGTTTCACTTCTGTATTTGACTCCAAATTCTGACGAATGTTTGTTGATATATTGACAAACTTTTGTCGAATTACCGACGAAATACCCAAACAATTTTTGTCGCTTTTTTGATGAACATAAATACGTCGAACCTCCGATGGATTATCGTCGGATAGTAGGATAGTCATTGGAGTTGGTTTTCATCGATAAATTGATGAAAAGCTTGTCCAACTTGTGACAAAAATAATCACAAAACATTGTGCAATGTCTCTTTAAAAGCGTCAATATTCCAACGATATTGGCCAAACATTTCATTGACTTTACGACGAAAAAGATCCAAGCGTTCGTTGATATTTCAATGATGTCGACCGAAAATTCCATTGACATTACGGTGAAATGATCATCGCTTGTACAACAACTACGTTGGATGTTTTGTTTTTCGTTAGATGGGGTTTGTCGAAATCGCGATGAAACTTGTAGTTTTAAAAAAAAATAAAAATTATTTGTTCAGACTCCCTAGGTGCCTTCAAACCACCAAATATTGGCTCCAAAAGGGAGTGGTTCATTGAGCCATTGTCTGGTAAGGGATGAGTGATGTCCATCTTGAGATTAACAAATTGAGGATGGATCTTATGGGAGGGTTGGATGGTTTCATTACTTTCTCTAAAGGCATAAGGAATGTTTATTACAACAACATTGTCAAACTAAACCATCATGCAATTGTAGTTCTTGAATAGATTTGTTTGCTTGTATTTCAAATGCACAAGACAGTTCTGTAAGACTTTTCTTTGAAATCCAAATTCTATAATAGAAGTACCAGATATATACAAAAATATGTTATATATTTGACTAACAGATTTAAAATCGTGTTGTTCTTTATAACTATTAATTGTAAGGTACATGTACACCTAATTTTCTAAGGAGAAAAATTCTATAATTTTCTTTGGTTGAGTAAACTATGAATGGAAGGAAAATATATGTAATTTGGGACACAAAATTAAATATTTCATGTGACAAAAATGATATCAGAACAGTTTAAAAGGGAAATGTATACCGTATCATGTGTGTGCAAAAGTGTTTGTCACTGTTGGTGCAGGTCCTGAAGGATGGAAACCCCAAGCTCTTATGTTTCCAGTATGGTTCTCTTACTCTCTTTGATCTGATCAGTAGACTGGTTAAGCCTCTCGGTTGACATCAATGATCTCCCCCTTTGATTTGTTGATGTCTGAATCATAATAGATCAACATAGTAATATAATAATTAAAAAATTGAAATGAAACATTTCTCCATATGTACAAATACTTTCTACATGTATTCCTTAAAATTGAAAAATCATATACAAGCACAAAGAAGTAATGTGACAACCTTAATAGTTAATAGTTAATACCCAACAAAAGCATTAAATATCATCCACCTAGTGGATTCGTATAAAATTCACATTTAAACACAAAATTATAGACTTGGCAATTGATAGATTGGTGATATTGATTATTGAAGAAGATGGTACTCATACTACAAAAATTTACATAGTTTTGAAGATATTTTTGTAGTCCCCAAAAATAATACCTTTTCTAAGAAAGAATCATAGGTTTAAAGACAATAAAAATAAAAAAGTTCAAACATAGGGAATTCACAACTATCTTACGGTCAAAAAAGAAAGATCTAACAAATTTTATTTGGTTAGAAACAATACCATTAATGCACCACTCATTCCAGATTCAAGAAGCTCATCTCTTGCACTTTGTGAGTCAACTGAGGAAGCCTTCTTCACATCTCTTTTCAAGTTGTTCAGGTCAGATTTGTATTCCCTTAGTTTGGCAAGCAGGTTGGCCTTTACACTATTTTGCAAACTTCTTGCCTCAAGATCCATTTTACGAATCTTCAAAAACCACAAATAGGTCATAATGTGGCACAATGTATTATAATATGGAAAAAAAGTTCCCAAAAGGAACATAGAAAATATGAAAAATAAGCCTCTGTTGTAAACCAAGAAAAAATTAATTCAAATTAATTGTGTACCAAAGACTGCTAAAAAAATAATTAATAAATAAATAATTATCATCAATTAATAATAATAATAGAGAATAAACCTTTCACAATTTCATAATATAGAACCACCTATACTCATGGGTTTTTATGATAGGATCACCTACTCTTGCCCAAAACTGGCACCTTCTCACATGACCCAATTGACACCCAATCCCTTCGCTTCCTTCCAGAAAACATCCAGAAATGGTTGGTTGTCTCCCTCAACCATCAACTACCTCCTATTGTTTCAAATCTGACCCATACCCTAGTTAGTCACACAAAGGGGCAAGGCTCTTGACTAAACAAAGCCATGAGATGAAGAAAAATATCCTTACCTAGACAACAAAATGCTGATCTGATATACTCATCTTGTACTCTGCCAACAGAGCCTTTGTTGCAAACATAACACCTCTACTAGTTGAAACATCTTTGCCAAGGGATCCACCTAAATCCTACCCAAATAAAAAAGTCTTGTGAAAATCAAGAAATTATATAAATCCTAATTGGTAATACTCAGATTGTTGGTGCTTCAAGCTGAGTTCATTATACTCACAACAAGTTTTCCTATTACAATTGCAGGTGAGTAGCCATGGACTTTTGAATATTCATCTAATATCCAGGCCATTGTCTATGTCACATAAACTTTATGAGTATATTGATAATACAAACACTTTAGACCACCTCATTCAGTTACACAAGAGTAATAAGATAAAATAGATTAGGTTATATTCCATTAAAAAAGGGGGCATAAAACCATGAAAATACCTATGGATTGGTACCCATAGCAGGAGTTGGAGCATCTATCTAGACACCAATCAAGTCATGTATCTTCTAAGTAAAGACACAAGTAAGTCACTCTAACTCACTAAGACTTAAATTCCTTGGGGAACAACCAATGCCACCCTTAGCCCCTCCATATGGAATAATATCCGAATTGGAAATATTGTGCCCACTAGAATCCCCTACAAAAGCTGTCATCTAGGGTAACATATGAGATGTGTTAAAAAGTAAAATAAGTACAAAGGGTAACATATTGAAGCAAATAGAACTAATGAAAATCACATAAGCTTTAAAGTGCAGCATAATGAAATATTGAAAAGTGCATTACCTTATTGATCTTGTCTTTGTTTCGAGAATAGTTTAATATTCTCTACTTAACAGGGCCGATCGTGTGAAGGTGGAAGCTCATTTTCCCCGCCCCTTCCCCCACCCTCACATCACTCTCGATTCTCCATACCCAATCATATAACATTAATCATTCATTCATCCATTAATAAAATATAACATTCATTCATTCATCCATTAATAACATATAAGACTCATTCATTCATCCATTAATAACATATAACATTCATTCATTAACATATTCACATTCAATCATTAACATATGACATTCATTGTTCAGTTTTTACATATTATAAAAAATGTGGTTGTCATAATATGATTACAATCACTTTTTTTTTTCTTTTTTGTAGCTAAATAAAGAAGAAGTGGATCATCATTGTCTAAATCATCTGTCCCTCCTTCATTTGTTCTTCCCTCTACTTGTAATCTTAATGTATTCCTAGTCGTGTACTCACGACGTGGAGGCCACTGCAAGGGGGGCTCTACTGCAATAACATGTTGAACACCCTCTAAATCCTCTGGAGTTGAAACATGAAATGCTACATTAATTAATATACCAATTACAATTAAATATGTTCAAAAGAACATTAGAGTGGTCCTCTTTACCTGATGGGGCCATATCATGTTCCTGATCTTGTCTAACATGATCATGCTCAACATGTTGATCACGCTTTACATGCTCTAAAGTTGAAACATGAAAGGTTACATTGATTAATACACCAAATGCAATTAAACATGTTTAATTGTATTAATCCATAATGTGTTTTGTATAGCACATGAATACATCCGGTACCGAGATGCACACAACCATGACCTTCATTTGCAGGTTGTGCTCCACCCTCACCAGGCTGCATTCCAATGTCATGTGGACTATTATCATTGATTGCCTATTTAAAACAAATAGGCACATAATTACTTTATGGTGGAAATTAATATTGAATAGATTGCACACGTATTCATTTTTAAATAAACTTCATTGAGTTTATTTACCCACGTGTCGGATGCAGTGGAAACTTCTTTTTTCCTAGTCAAGAGTCTTAGGCGTTCAACCATGACTCCATAGCTTTGTTGGAAGGCAATCTTTAGGTCCTCTTCTGTGGGAACTCTCTTGAATTCAGAGCCCTGCATTTTTGCATAAGATCATGAATTTTGCTTCGGTGGTGTGATAAAACCAAAATCATTTTCAATTTATTATTTGGATACAATAATTCATTTATTGATACTTACAATTCATGTGGCTAATTTCATATAGCCACTAGAGCCAAGTTTGTGCTACCCGTGTTTGTCTACTCTTTCCTTTGTTGCCTTCGATGTGTCGGACAACCTAAGCAAAGTTTGAAATTAATTTGATTATGTAAAAAGAAAGAGTAATCAGTATATAATTACATTGTTGATAGTATCACATACCTTCTTTGGCCCGGTGGTGTCATTCCTTTTTTCTTTTCAGCCTTCTCCTTTCCATCTAACACTAGGTCCTTCCACTCCCTCTCCGAAATCATGGGGGGATGCTCATACTTTTTGTTCTTCTCTAAATGTGACCTATATTGGTCCCTCACATACTTTAGATAGGTACTAGCTTTCTTAAGGACCTTGGTTCAGTTGAATGTGTTATTATCGAACATCACAACTAAATGGTTAATGAGCTCATCTTTTAAATCTTCATTTTGGGCATTCCATTGTGTACGTATGGTGGGCCCAGAGATCTCCAATGTAATATCATTTAGATGTTTATAAAAAACATCATTTCCTATAAAAAGATCATGGGATCATTAGTTTAAAAAGAGTGATCAATAAGTAAATTTCAATTGGATTATACATAATAAGGGTAAGTGCACCAAGATGGTGAATAAAAAGGGAGGTATAAGTGGCCACTTTGTTTCTAAAAATAGGTAAACCTGAACTTCAAAGATGAGGAGTTGAGAAAATAATAAGAATTATATTACTTTGAATCTAGTTTCTAAACTACTAATTTTTTTAAAAATTGGATAAGACTAAGAGGGTCAAACCTTTCACGCATGAAAAATTGTTCCTGATTTTTTTAGAAAAACAAAACATAGCTTTTTTCGTGCACTACACAAAATATATAGTTAGATTTAGTATTTTGCAAAACCCTTTGGTAGGATGATAGGTAAGAGTGAGATCTAGTTGTATATTTTTTTGTAATTTTTCGTTGAGTATTTTGTTTTTTATGATTTTTTGAAGTGACTGCATCTTGAAAATTTGGTACCTGTTCATGCGTTGGGCATAACTTGCATCAAAATAATAAAAAATATATTTTTTTTAAAAAATTGTATAGAATCTAGTGTAGAATAATAATATGTAATTTATTTTGAATTTGGTCAAGTATATCAAAAGGTATTAAAAAAATGGTAGATATATGTATGTGAGGACTTTCAAGGCACTGATAAAGAAAATTAAAGTTTACTATGCTAATGTTGTCCAAAAATAGAAAAAATTATATGGTCAGAAAACTGAGAAGATGTGTGAGATTATGGTGGTAATTTTAGAGATATCCACTTGATCATTTGTAAACTTGATGATGACAAAGTCAAGAAATCATGTTGGAGGATGAAAAACCATGTAAAGGGACAAAAATGGGGGGAAAATGGGCTTGCAAGCCTTAGGGTCATTTTCCAACCCTCTTACCAAGCCAAAATCGGCACGGGTTTTGAAAAACAAAGAGTACTATTCACAGTTCTAAATAACCCGTACGAGTTATGTAATGTAAAACTAAAAACATTTTTTTGTGTTTCACAAAACCCGTACGGGTTATGTAAAATTGAAAATATTTTTTTATGTTTCCCAAAACCCGTATGGGTTATGAAAACATAATAATGTATGCTTTTAAACTTAGAATTTATTACACATATGTTAGATATACCTATATAATATGTGTTGATGTATGTATATATGCATATCTATAGCTACACACACACACACACATATACAGATATATATATATATATACATGCATGCATCTCTTCTTTTCCTCTCTCTCTCGTCTTCCTTCCCCCATCACTGTCTTTGTCTATTTTGAGCCCTAATTATCCTCCATGAGTTCTATCTCATCTCTCTCCCCCTCACACTTCTCTCTTTTTTGATTCTCTCACCCTTTTCTTCTTCTCATTCTCTCTCTACCTCATGTCTCTCACCCTCTCCTCCTCCTACTCTCTCTCCCTATCCCATTCTCTCTCTCTGTCTCTCTCTCTCATTATCCTATCCTATTCTCACCCTCTCCCCCTTCTCTCTCTCTCTCCCCCTCCCTCTCCCTCTCCCCCCTCTCCCTCCCCCTCTCGTTATCTTCTCTCTCTCTCTCTCTCTCTCTCTCTCTCTCTCTCTCTCTCTCTCTCTCTCTCTCTCTCTCTCTCTCTCCCTCCCTCCCTCTCTCCCTCTCTTTATCCTATTCTCCCCATCTCTGCCTTCCCTCTCCCTCTCCCTCTCCCTCTCTCCCAATTTCTCCTCTATCTCTCATCTCTCTCCCTCCCCCTCTTCTTATCCCATTCTCTCTCTCTCTCTCTCTCTCTCTCTCTCTCCTTTTCCCAATATCCCTCCCTCCCCCTCTCCTTAACCCCTTCCGTCTTTGTCTCTAACTCTCTCTCCATACCCCTCTCCTTATACTATTCTATTCCTCTCTTCCTATCTCCTATTCTCTCTCTTACCCCCTCTCCTCCTACTCTCTCTCTCTCTCCCCCCTTATCCTATTCCCTATTCTCTCTCTTACCCCCTCTCCCCCCCCTCTCTCTCTCTTTTCCTCTCTCCCTCTCCTTTTCCCAATCTCCCTCTCTCTCCCTCTCCCCCTCTCCTTTTCCCAATCTCACTCTCTCTCCCTCTCCCTCTCCCCTCTCATTTTCCTAATCTCCCTCTCTCTCCCTCTCCATCCACCCCCCTCCCCATATCCTACTCTCCCTCTCTCTCCCTCTCCCTCTTCCCTCTCATTTTCCTAATCTCCCTCTCTCTCCCTCTCCATCCATCCCCATCCCCATATCCTACTCTCCCTCTCTCTCCCTCTCTTCATATCCCCTATTCTCTCTCTTACCCCCTCTCCTCCTACTCTCTCTCTCTCCCTCTCTCCCTCTCTCCCTCTCCTTTTCCCAATCTCCCTCTCTCTCTCCCTCTCCCCCTCTCCTTTTCCTAATCTCCCTCTCCATCCATCCCCCTCCCCTTATCCTACTCTCTCTCTCTCTCTCTCTCTCTCTCTCTCTCTCTCTCTCTCTCTCCTTATCCTATTCTCTCGAGCTCTCTTCCTATCCCCTATTCTCTCTCTTACCCCCTCCCCCCCACTCTCTCTCTCTCTCTCTCTCTCTCTCTCTCTCTCTCTCTCTCTCTCTCTCTCTCCCTCTCTCTCCCTCTCCCCCTCTTCTTTTCCTAATATTCCTCTCTCTCCCTCTCCATCCATCCCCCTCTCCTAATCCTACTCTCTCTCTCTCTCTCTCTCTCTCTCTCTCTCTCTCTCTCTCTCTCTCCCTCTCCTTTTCCTAGTTCTACATAACATGTACAGGTTATGTAGAACTAAGGCCAAAACTTCTAGTTCTACAGAACCCATACGGATTATGAGAAATTGTGAACGTTCACATTAAAGAAAATCTTAATATATTTGAGCCCCAATGGCCTAAAAACCAGCATTGCAAGATGTTTGAAGGCCCCACTACTTTTGCACATGATTTTCTGGGACAGTAATAGTCAGGTTTTCATTCTTTTCATCACTTTTTATTTGAAATTATTGATTTGTCTTGTATATTGGATTGTTTTTTAATTTATTTTATCATTGTTACTTTAGATTATAACAAAATGATGATCATTTGTTGTTTTTTTGCTTTGATCATGATTGATTTGTCTTGTATTTTGTTTTTTTTTTAAGTTATTTTATTATTGTTACTTTAGATTATAACAAAATGATGATCATTTGTTGTTTTTTTGCTATTTGATTGTGGATTGTCATCATGATGTTATGTGTAGGACAATGGGAAAGAACAAGAAAGGAACAAATGAACAAAGAGAGGTAGCAAAGGAAACACAAAGGGAGCGTATGAGGAGATTACGTGAAGGTACGCCATCTAATGCACCTAATGAAAGTGATGAACATTCAACATTTGAAATTGATATGATGAATGCACCAAATAAAAATGATCAACATACACCAATTCAAATACATATGATGAATGCACCCAATGAATGCAATGAACATACACCATTTGAAAATGATTTGGTGAATGCACATGCTAATGAAGTTGAAGAAGATATACCATTTGAATTTGATGTGATCAATGCACATAACACACCTAATGATAATGAAGAGAATGCACCAATCTTAACACGTCTTAGAATAAATCGTAGAAAACCAAAGTTCATAATAGATATTGATGAAAATATTGTGAATCCAATGCATGATAAAATTTCCGAAAGAACTTGTAGAAGAACGGCTAGACGAATTTGGAATAACTATTTTGAAAACTTAAATCAAAGTGGAAGATGCCAATTAGTTATTGAAATGATAAAAAATCTGAAATTTAGAGAGACAATGAAAATTTTGGAGTTAAGAACATCTGAAAATAATAGTGAAAGAACCATTGTGAGAAATATTTTTGATGCATACCAAGCCATTGGTTCAAAATCATGCACAAAAGATGCTAATGTTACTTGTCATGTCCTCACATCAACCATAATGGGAAAGGAAATGAAAAAATCTTGTTTAACAAGAAAAACAAGCAAGTCATTAAGGATAAATGGAACCACCTTACACTATGCCTTAGAGAGGAGATAGAAAATTGAGGATCCTAACAATAATTCTCTTTGGGCATTCTCAGGTAGAATCCCACGCAAGGACAAGGTTGTTATTGATGCACTAAGATCGTTAATTGAGAAATATTGGCATGATAACACAAGGGTTTCACCCAACCAAAGAGATGTTGTTAGAAGGCAAATTGGAATTAGTAATTGTGAGCCACGTCCAAAACACTATTTAGATACAACTCAAACACAATTTTATGAAAGGTTTCTTCAAAGCTTTCCTTAGATTAAAATTAGTCAAAAGATTTTTTGAGATGACAAAACCATTTTATGTTAAGATTAATCATGCACGTACTACATGTTGTTGTAGGGTCCATGTTGAATTTTCCATTCATTATGATGTTTATCGCTATATATGTTGTACTTTGCACACTAACAATGTTTTGCAGGAATGTGGTCTACAAGCACCTCCTAAGTCACCGAGAGAATTTATTTCAAGTGTACTATGTAGACGAGATGACAAGTGTGTTTACTATAAGATTATGTGTTTGAGAGGTTTTTGTCCTACATGTGGCGGTTTGCAACAATTGCATAGATGCCTACATTTGGATAGCACACATGAAATTGGTAAGGAACTAGTTTCTATTGGAAAATACAAGTCAGTCAGATATGGTGTTAAAGATGGAAAAGAATTAAAGAGGTGTGAGTTAGTGAAAAGGGATATATGCGTAGTTGATTTTATGAAGATGTTTCAAGAGAAACTAGTGTATGAGTACATAGGTCACACACATAGAGCTAGGTGGTTAGATGAGCAATTCAAGTTGTGTAATGACACTTTCTCCCTCGGCACTATTGTCTCTATTGTTGACTTCTCTGATAATTATACACTAAATCTGCAAAATGAAGTACAATCTATGTATTACCACTCTACACAAGTTACAATTTTTGTACATATAGCATTCATGCATGCAAATGATAGCACCAAGGAGGACAGAAATTTTATAAGAGAATATCACTTCTATATTAGTGATGATCGTACTCATTCCTCAGAGTTTGTGCAAGGATTCTTTATAGTCTTCTATGATAGTTTAAGGGAAAGAGACATAAGATACAACCAACACTTAATATGGTAGGACAATTGCACGACACAATTCAAGAATGAAAGGATGTTCTACTCGTTGACTAGGATGCATGTGACAAGTGGTGTGCAATATTTTTGGATTTTCCTTGAGGCAAGGCATGGAAAGGGAGATCATGATGGTGTGGGAGAATGTGTGAAAAGAGCTCTTACCAGAGAGGAATTGAAGTACGAAGGTGGTGCAATGTTAATAGATGCAGAAACAATTGTGCAATGGTGTAACTCTATGATGGTACTAGGTAATGCAGGTAAGTCTATGGTTTCTAGATATTTTTGGTTAATACATGAATCTAACATTGAAAACTATCTATATTTTTGTACACTTACCAGATCAAGTGATATGCATTCATTTAGAAGTTCAAATGCAACATCACTAGTTATTTATACTAGATAGATTGCATGCTTTTTCCCTTCGTGTATGCATTTTGTGTGGGATGAATGTGAATCAAAAGAGTGGGTTGACCAATGGTCTTGTAGACCTTTGCAAACCCTAGATACATATCAACTTCCTAGAGCACTACAAATGAACTAGATTGAAGCACCGGTGGATTTTGACCATGTATCAGACATAGTTGAACCAGGTAAAGGGTTGCAATTTGCTACAATTTTAAGATCAATTTATTAGTATTAACTTATGTTGATTTTGGTATTAACTTATATCCTTCTATTAAATGCAGGTCATGTATATGCAGTTATTGCGGATGAGAACAATGAAGAAGGAACATATTACTTTTTGTGTTGTTGTATTGAGGCCAGAAATAAATTGACTTCTACAATGGTTGATGGAGAGGGTATTGAGTACCCAATAGGATTCGTTGTTGTGATAGGGACATGGCTTAGAAGGTACCATTGTTGTGTCGAGTTGTATTGAGACCTCTTAAACTCATTTATTTAGCAGTCATTGTATTGATTTTGGCGTTAACTTATCCTTCTATAAAATGCAGGTACCCTATCAAAAATTCTAATGCCTGGTTGTTTGAGGACTTTGAGACACATAGACATATTCTTCATTACTCAAACCTTCTTGTTGCAATAAATATTCATTTGATTAAATATCGTGGTAGACCTCTCAATAAGGATTTATGGAAAGTTCATGAATCTGACCACGAGGAAATACTTGAGACACTAAGGGTTAGAGCTGATCCAAAAGGTTCACTTGATTGATTTTGGGCCATCTAGAAGAATAATTCTACAATATGGTAGAATAATTTTGACAATTTTGTATAAATCTTTTGCGAAACGTTGTAACTTCACTTTTTTGGATGTGCTCTACATGCATATGAGCTGTAATATGCATATGAGATGTACTTTGCATATGTAGATGCCAAATTTTGTATATAAAAACATCAATGAGTTGTAATGTGCATATCTAGATGCTAAATTTTGTATAAAAAAACAACAATGAGTTGTAATGTGCATATCTAGATGCTAATTTTTGTATAAAAAACAAGAACGAGTTGTAATTTGCATATTTAGATGCAAAATTTTGTAAATATAAATAGTAATGAGTTTGATCGTTTATATTAGATGCCAAATTTTATATATGAAAGTGTCCATGGGGCTGATTTGCAAATTTTGAGAGCCCAAATTTGTACCATTTGATTATAAATACATTTGTAATAAACTTGTACCATCTGATTATAAATTTGTACTATTTGATTATAAATAACTATGTCTGATTTTGACATATGTTAAATAACTTGCAAATGGGTATTTGAATATGCAAATTTTTTTCCAAGTGTTTTGGGAAAGTTTTGAGTTATTGTTGAATTACTCGATTTGAAGGGGTAGTAGGAATAGTCTAAAATCGAGAGAGGCCCTTTAAGAAGCGAAAAAATGACCCCATAGGTTCAAAAAGATCGTCCATAACTACCACAGTCTTCGAGTTATGCGATGTCAAAGTTTGACCATTTTTTCCACTTTGAGCGCTCAAGGGAAAACATCGCTACGAGGTGGCTCTGAACGATCAGACATCTTGGGGAGAGAGACAAGGGCACACCTAATGTAAACCCAACCACCCAGATGCGCTCACATTGATGGTTAATTCCCATGACGAGCATAATGAAAGATGCACTATTTTGCCACCTCTCACTGATGGTTTTTGATGCGATAGAAAAAATCTCACCACAAGAAAATGGAATCAAGTTGTCTGAAACTGGGAGAGGATTTTTTAGACAGAAACAACATGACCCCATAGATTCAAATAGATCATTCATAAGTGCCACAATCTATGAGTTACACGATGTCAAAGTTTGACCTTTTTTTCTACTTTAAGCGCTCAAGGGAAAACACCGCTATGAGGTGGCTCCGAATGATCAGACATCTTGGGGAGCCAGACAAGGGAACACCTAGTGTAAACCCAGCCACTCAGATGCACTTGTGCTAATGGTTCATTCACACGATGAGCAGAATGAAAGATGCACTATTTTGCCACCTCTCATTGACAATTTTTGATGTGACAAAAAAAATATCACCACAAGAAAATGAAATCGAGAGAGTATTTTTTAGGTAGAAACAACACTACACATAGGTTCAAATAGATCACCCATAATTGTCATGATCTCTGAGTTATGCGATGTCAAAGTTTGACCATTTTTTCCACTTTGAGCACTCAAGGGAAAATGTTGCTACGAGGTGGCTCCGAATGATTAGACATCTTGGGGAGTGAGAAAAAGGCACACCTAGCATAAAATAGGCCACCCAAACCACTTTGAGTGCTCAAGGGAAAATGTTGCTATGAGGTGGCTCCGAATGATTAGACATCTTAGGGAGTGAGAAAAGGGCACACCTAGCATAAAATAGGCCACCTAGATGTGCTCACACTGACGGTTCATTCCCACGACAAGTAAAATGAAAGATGCATTATTTTGCCACCTCTCACTGATGGTTTTTTATGCAACAAAAAATTCTCACCACAAGAAAATGGAGTCGAGTTGTCTGAAACCAAGAGAGGCTTTTTTAGGTAGTGAAAACATGACCCCATAGGTTCACATGGATTGTCCATAAGTTCCACGGTCTCTAAGTTATGCGATGTCAAAGTTTGAGCATTTTTTCCACTTTGAGCGCTCAAGGGAAAACGTCGCTATGAGGTGGCTCAAAATGATCAAACATCTTGGGGAGCAAGAAAAGGGCACACCTAATGTAAAATCGACCACTTAGACATGCTCGCATTGATGGTTCATTCCCATGACGAGTAGAATGAAATATGCACTATTTTGCCACCTCTCATTGACGATTTTTTATGTGATAGAAAAAATCTCACCACAAGAAAATAGAATCGAGTTGTCTGAAATAGAGAGAGGATTTTTTAAGCAGTGACAAAATGACCCCATAGGTTCAAACAAATCATCTATAAGTACCACGGTCTTCGAGTTATGTGACATCAAAGCTTGACCATTTTTTCCACTTTGAGCACTTAAGGGAAAACATCACTACGAGGTGGCTCTGAATGATCAAACGTCTTGGAGAGTGAGACAAGGGAACACTTAGTGTAAAAATGGCCACCTAGATGTGCTCATGTTGATGGTTTGTTCCCATGACGAGCAGAATGAAAGATGCACTATTTTGCCACCTCTCGCTGATGGTTTTTGACGGTTTTTTATGCGACAGAAAAAATCTCACCACAAGAAAATGGAATCGAGTTGTCCAAAACCGAGAGAGGATTTTTTAGGAAGTGAAAAAACGACCCCATAGGTTCACACAAATCATCCATATGTGCCACAGTCTCCAAGTTATACGATGTCAAAGTTTGATTGTTTTTTCCACTTTGAGCGCTCAAGGGAAAATGTCGCTATGAGGTGGCTCCGAATGATCAAATGTCTTGGGGAGCGAGACAAGGGTACACCTTGCATAAACCTAACTATTAGGATGCACTCGCACTGATGGTTTGTTCCCACAATGAGCATAATGAAAGATGGCCTATTTTGCCACCTCTCACTAACAGTTTTTGATGAAAGAAGAGATAATTGGTTTGATTTGATTTTAAAATGATTGCTTCAACTCTTCTTTTATAGGCAATTTGGATGAATAGGTGTGTCTCTTACCCTAAGGCTGAATTGTTATGAAATAAAATTTAAATGAAAACCTTTCCTAAGTTGACTCATCCTTAGATAAATTTCAAATCTGCTTTGTGTGCTCAAATCTTGTATTAATTGGTTCTTGAAATGATGAACTTCACTCCATAAGCATGAGTTTATGAAATAATAACTTCACTCCATAAGAATGAGTTTATGGATGAAGGCCTCAAATAAAATTCACTCAATCAAAATACACAATATTAGCATTACCGATGTCGGTACTTGGGTATACACAATATTAGCAATAGATAGTTTAAAATTATACGCCATATGAGTTACAAGTAATGAACAAATTGGATCACATTTAAAGACATATACACAATGAACAAGTTTGATCACATTTCAATAGAAAATAACTAAGTTTCGAGAATATCAGGTTTCATCACTAGTACATTCGGGGCTAATTTTCGATGGCCGATCGTCGGAATTGTGACTACTTTTTGTTAGATTGCTGACAAATGAAGCTGTCGAAAACTTGTCGTCAGACTTTTCGATGATGACTTTGAATGTCAGAATTATGATGACACCGTGAACTCTGCCAACAATGGCCATGATCGCTCTTCTGGTCAAAAATATCGTCGGACATACAACATTCTGATTGGATGTTTGTTTAGTTTGTGTCAAAATTTTGATGGCAGCCTGGAAATTTGCACCAATCAGAATGTTGTTGGTCTGATGGTTTGGTTGTTGGTCCAGTAATATGCATCGACGACTGTTCGATAAGGAAGTATTGTCGGACATACAACATCCTTGTTAGATGTTTGTTTAGTTGGCATCGGAATTGCGATGACAACTAGAAACTTTGCACCAATGAGAATGCTGTTGGTCCGACGATTTCATCATTGGTGCAAAGTTTAGTTTTCATCATAATTCTAATGGCTATTTATTTAGAAAATAAAATAAAAATTGATTATTATCTAGATGTAAAGCACACCTCATTGATATGTACAACGAATGGTATTCTATCCCCATCAGCTACCAATAGGGGGCATAGGTTTCAAGCTAATATGAGGTGCACTGGTTTCAAGCTAATATGATCAGGTGCACCATGGTTGAGATGGTCTAATTCCTAAGAGGACTGTATGAACCATTGAGTACTGGTAAACCTATTAAAAATGGTGCTGATAGGGAATTAGCTAGCCCAAATACAAGAGACTTTAAAGCCAATTTTCTGGAAAAGGAAGGGACAACACCAATGGAAGAAGAGCAACCCAAACAGGGAGATGAAATGACTTTATCTACTTTATCTAAGTTAGTTGTTATTGGGAGCTACCAAAACTTATCTACTATATATATACATGAAATGACTTTATCTACTATATATACACATATTTCTTACAAGTATATCCCAAATTGATAATCTCATATATTTCAACTTCATCAAATTATATTATTATATAATCTATTTTCTTTAGTTCTTTAGTATAGATATTTATCATGTAACTTCAACACTAAAGTTAAAAGTGTCATCCTATGTCAATACATGACACATACCTATTGAATGACATGTATATATCTCATACTAAGTAGTCACTCATTATTATATATTCAACATATATTCAAAGATGATAATCATTCATTTTAGACTACATGAATATCCTCTTTAATAAAATAAATCACATGTACAAGGTTATTGGGTTGATCGAGTCCAATAGCAAAGTACAATAGGTAAAGATAGTACTAAAAATAATGTTACTAGCATCTTAAAAGAAAACAGAAATGCATTATGACCACCCACAAAGCACTTGATATAAAATAGTTCCAACCTTTCTTTTGTTTAAGTAACTAGGGTATTTGAATTTAAATTTTGGTATAAAAAAATAAAATTTTTAAGGTCATCTCTCCCCCTGTATAGTTCAACATGTCCACATGTTTACTCCTAAAATTTTTCAACTCATTTAGATATCTTATTTTCTAGTTATGAAATTGATCTTGGGACCTATGGGTTATGGGCCCATAATATACTTAAAATTGACACATATAAGAAATCATGACCCCAAATTGAAAGACATACCAAACATAGTAAAGCCATTTTCTCAAAATAGACACAAACCCAATATTAATTAATTGACATGGTACTAAGAGAAATTTGTAGTATAATAGGGTGCTAGCTAACACTACTAAAGTTATGCTCAAGTTAGTTTGAGATCTCATCATGGTAGAAACAAAGGGAATCAAAAATATATTATTTGTTGCAATTTCTTATGTATTTTATATTATGTGTGATGAATAATATTAAAATGTTTAATAGTAGTATCTATAATAAGCTTATCTTATCTTTTACCTTGACATCCTTTTCGTTTATAAAAGGGAGTAAACTTATTTTGTTCATTTTGATATGATGAGGATGGATACTCTTTTGTTAAGAAATTGTACAAATCTTCTTTTATTTTTGGTTTAGTAAGATAAAAAAAAAGGATCCAAACATAAATCTAAAAATATTAAAATGACAAGAGCTTCAAGGAAGATTAATTTATGACTTGGTAACAATGTTTCAATGGTTCATAAGATAATAGAATTGACACATTCTTAAAGTGGTTCCCATATGCGAAACCATATATATTCATGAATGATAGAATTTCATCAAGCTAGGTGATAAAAATACTTTTAAAAATCTTTTATCCAATTATATAATCTCTTATATGTACCAAGTTGAAAATCTAAATTGACATTTCATTACATCTTTACCACATTCTAGTGGTTTTGGATATAATATATAAAATGAAATATTGTAAAGGCTCAATAGTCATCTCGAATTGATTTTAAGGAAACAGTTTTGAAGAAAACTATCCTTTAAAATATGGTGTGAATACTCTTCAAAAAATAAACAATAAAAATAATCTAGATATTTCTCTTTCATTTCTATAGTCTTCTAACTTTATATTTCTTTCTTTTCATTCAGTGTCATTACTTCATGCAAGGGGTGGAAACAATGTCTTTTCAAGCAAAAGCAACAGGAATGCTTTGACAATTTAGTAATTTAAAGAGAAAATACTGGATACAAACCCCACCATTTGGTCAAATATCTATTAAGAAAAGGGTAATCTAGAAGGACAAAACTTCTCTGCTCAAAATGGAAGCATTTCAAGCAAGGTAATTTCTTCATTCATGAAAGAAGAGCAGTTGTGAGACCTCCATCCTTGGTAAAAGCCCTTGCTAGAACCATCAAGGATGTTGATGAAAGAGAGATCAATATTTCTAAGGATTGAATGCCAAATAAATTATAAGTCTGCAAAGAGAAAAATGTTTTGGACAATATTTACAATTATAGCACTTGCTGAAATAGAAGACATGAAGGCCTACATATTCTTTTGGTTGCCACAATCACAAGGGAGGTGTTTTTCGGCGAGTGCCTCTTCACTGGAGATAGGATGATTAACTTTTCAGCCTATGACCCATCTAATGGCATACTTAGGATGAGTTTCGACAACATAGCCAATGTTATAAATCAATGTTAACTAAGAAGATCAGGTGTTATCATGAACACTTATATGCCTTGCTACTCCATGACTATCCTCATACACAGAGAGTGAATATAATTTTAATTTTAAGGTTATACAACACTTATATAAGGTGCAAATCAGTCATAAATTGAATCCTATTGAAATAATTTATCAATTGCAAAATCACCGGCAATTTGAATGTGGTTGCCCAAAATTTTGTCTAGCAAGTGCAATAATGACTTAAATGTTTAGCAAAGGAAGGCAAATGAAGTTATAATATATTATGTGATAGATCACTAATCAAATATGCATCGATGAACTCAAATTGTCCTACCATTTATTGGAATTTAATGGGGAGATGCAACGTTTGGAATTTTTTTTCCTTTCTCCCTTGGATACCATCAAGTATTTGCTACACCAATATTATTGGCAGCATCAAAAATTATATGAGAACCTTGTATATATTCTTAGAGCTAACTTCTAAGCCAACATAGGTCTTCATCCATGGAGACGACAACTTTGTTGAATAATACGACCCACTTCTTTAGGAGCTAATTGCATTTAAAAGCAAAAAGAATCAGAGATGAGCTCACCATATTGAGGATGACAAAATATCCAGAGCATCCAACTAATCATTATAAATGTATTAACGAGGGCCAATCAAATTTGATAGAGCTTTTAATTGAAACCAATTCTTTTGGTTTCATGTTGAAATAGCTTTGGAAATGTTGTGTTACTATGAAATACATGATTGCATCCTTGTTTGCACTGGCTTGTAACTTTCTAACCAACATGAAACACATGATCGAGCATTACC
Source organism: Cryptomeria japonica (assembly GCF_030272615.1). NCBI lineage: Eukaryota > Viridiplantae > Streptophyta > Pinopsida > Cupressales > Cupressaceae > Cryptomeria > Cryptomeria japonica. The sequence continues at coordinate 683,394,159 of NC_081407.1, read as the reverse complement.
CAAAAAGGACATGATCTGATGGAAACGTTCTCAACCCTTAGAGATAAGACATGAGTTTCTTAAGTGAAGTTACCCAAAAACTATGTACAATTTTTTGAATTCTTTTAGCATAAACCATAATGAATCTACACCTATAGTCCAAAGTAATCTAGCATGAGTATTGAATCCAAGAGTATAGCACAAAAATTCAGTTATAGCAATATGTTATACATAATATATCAAAGCAATTTGCAACCATATCTATTTAAGAATGGTTCAACATATAAACTCTTATCTTTCTTTTTTTTGGTAAGCATTATCAACTATAATAAATATATAATATTGTAAAGAAGTCTTTATTGCTCATTATATAAATGGGGATATGTATAATATGGTATCGTTAAATATATTTAATTGTAATAGATAAGATTAAAAAAATTTGTTTTATGTTTATATGTATTTATTCAAATAGCTGATCTTTTGTCATTGAAATATAAGGATATATACCACTTTATTACTATTGAAAATTACTCACTGAGAATTAAAACAAAATAAATCTAGGATATGGAACAAAATTTTCTTAAGGTTTGACAATGGATGTATCCCTCAAATCAATCACAAAATTAACTATATAGATCAATATCTTACTTTAAATCATATAGAGAAATCTTATTGATTGACTATGAACATGTTACCTTAGGATGAGCTTAGATATGAATTTGGAGTTATCAAAGCAATGTTAACTTTTGGGTGGAATCTTAAACATAGATATGAAAACACATATAGGACTTTCAAAAAAATTAATGCCATTGAACAAAGAGAGTAAAATTAGCATATGAAAAAAAGTTATAAGTTAGGTCTTATAGAATAATTCTAATGAATCAAAGGTTACGAAAAATATATATTCTAGATATACATATTTTTAGGATTGATTAATAAAAAAAACTACATAAAGAAAATTTCAAAGGTAGGAAGGCTTGATCGTTAGGCTCTGACTTTATCTACTTTATCTAAGTTAGTTATTCTTTTTCTTCTTTGTTCTTTTCATAAGAATACTTCTCTCTAAATTCCTCTAGCACTTTATTACTGCTACAACCTACAAAACAGGTTGTCTAACCTCCTAGACCAAGCTCCAATTCACAAAATAAATAAAGGTGAAAACATGGGATGGTTTTGCAAAACATTTTACAAGCCCAATCTCACATCTAACCAATGCAAAAGGTATGAATTTTGATTTCATATTATATAATGGTTTCTCAACTTGTCTATTATGTTTGTCACTTGTCTATTATGTTTGTCACTTGAGGATAGGCCAATGGGGATATTCTTAAATTTATTTGTTGAAGGGTTTGGGGGAACTCTATGAATCACTGAATACTTTCTTATCAGTAATGAGATTTGTGGTATTTTTTTCTTTATTGAGAGGTAGAAATCTTGATAGCTTCTCTCATTAAAACTTCCAAAACACATTTGTTTTTGCCAATTCACATGGTTTGATGGTGCAGGAGCACCCTAGGGACCTAGGTTTGGCCAAAAAGGTCAAAATTTGAGATTTTAGTTTTTATTGTGTCATTTAATGTAAATAAGGAAATTTGAGGCTATTATGATGTATTTGGACCTAATTGGGAAAGTTTGAGGTCCATTGGGCAAAAATTATAAAATTTTTAAAAAGTTGTCATTATTGTCATGACAACTTTTAAAAATCTGGTTGGGAAGTTGGTTTCTGGTGGTTTGATATTGTAACCCACTTGGATGGGCATAAATAGGCCTTTTTCACACCACCCAAATTTGTCTTATTGAATTTTGAAAGTTTTACTAAATGAAGTTGGAGATTTTTGTTCATACATAAATGTTTTGGTCTGATTCTCATTATTTTTAATTGTGAAATTCATCATATTTTCATTAGAAGTCAACTGGATATGGTAGAGAAGTGAATTAACTTCATTTCATATTTTTTAGCATTGAGATCCATTGAGATTTGAAGAAGATATCACTATTTTTCCAAAAACTATCAAAACACTCACTAGGGTTTCCAATGAGTGGAAAAAAAATGTATTTTTGGCCCTTTCAACATTAAAAACTCACACCACTAGTTGGAAAGTCTCTTGTAAATATGTATTTTCATTTCTCTTTCTTGCGGGTCTCCAAAACCTCTTAGACACACACTAGATTTGATTGATTGGTTTGATATTCTTCATGTATCAGACCTCTAGGATAGTAGCATAGAGAAAGTGGAATATAAGATAGGTGAGAGTGTTGGCATATGGACACTCCAATGAGACATTGTGTGTAATTGAAGGTTTTGTCATTGATGGCAACCTTGCAATCCTATGGCACCGACAAGACATTATACCAGCAAAGCATTACACAGGCAACCTTGCAATCCTATGGCACCGGCAAGACATTCTACTGGTAAAGCATTATTCAAACAAGACATTATATCGGCATCCAAAAGATCAATCTACACCAGCACCGGCACCGACACAGAAGAAAAGATGTATACTAGCACAGAGGTCAACATGATTTTTGATATGTAATATTTTGTTTATTATTGTAAGTCGACTTGGAAAATTGTAAAATGACTCTTGTATATAAAAGAGATCATTGTAGTCATTTGTAGGATATGGAGAGGAAGCATAAAGAAAATTATAAGCCAGACCTAATGTGTGAATTGTAGGTCAAGGGTATATGTAAAGAATAGAGCAAGAACTGGTACTGAATCTGGCATTGAAGATGCTATTGTAAACTAGTACAGATCATTGGATTTGCATAATCCTCATTGTAAGTCAGTGTGACTTCTTATTGAGCAATGTGCTCTAGGCAGTTGGCCTTCCTGCATGTGTAGGCCCCTATTGTAAGTAATATTCTCTTATTGGCCAGTAAGTGAATATTGTGGGTCACAAATCCCACCGAGGTTTTTCCCACATCGGGTTTCCTCATTAAACATCTTGTGTTATGGTGTTCTTTTCATGTGGATGTTTTTGATTCTATTAATTACATTAATTCTTGCATACCGGTACACTGTTACTTTATGTTGTGCATGTTCTATTTTAAGAAAAACACATTACCGGTCAAATACTGATTCAACCCCCCTCTCAGTATCTGTGGGAACCCTAACAATTGGTATCAGAGCATGGTCCTCTATTTTCATAAGCCTAACAGCTTGAGGAAGATCTTGACACCGGTAAAGATGGAAAATCTGATGAAGCAACTTGAAGGAGCTCTTACTGACTATGATGCAGAGAAGTTGAAAAATATCAAATTAGAAGATGATTTAAAAGCAGCTCAGGACATTATTCAGGCACTTCAAGAAAATCTTACTGTTACAAGAAATAAGAGAAGAGAACTTTGGAAAAAATTGCAAAATGAGAATGATGAAAAGGAATCACTAAATGATATGATAAGCAAATTGAAACAAGAGATCATGACAACAAAAAATAAAATGCAGGATATGACTCTGGGATTTTGCAAAGAGATTGAGGACAGAAAGAAGAATGAGGAAGAATTGACCAGAAGACTAAGTGATGCAGCAAATGAGAACACAAGACTTAGCTATGAGAATGACATGTTGAAGACAGATCTGATGCATACTCAAGATGACTCGAATGAAGTAATGAGACAAAAAGAAATCTTGGAAAGGGAATTGGAAACTACAAATCAACACAAAGAAAAATTCAAGAAAAGCTCAAAAGAACTTGGTACCTTATTGAAGAATCAAAAACCCAAAGGTGACACTTCTGGAATTGGATTTGAAGTTGAAGAAAGCTTCGGTACTACAAATACCCAGGATCACAGCAAACCGGTAAGACCTTCTAATACTTACAAATTCAATGGAAAATGCTTTAACTACAATAAATATGGTCATAGGGAAAATGAATGTAGATCTAGGAATTATCAGAATATCAATCCTCCCACCGGTCAATGCTCCAAATGCAACAAAATTGGTCATAACTCTGAAAATTGCAGAATGAATGTAAGATGTTATGTTTGTGGAAGATTTGGTCATTTATCAAATCAATGCAGAACACAAACCGGTATAGGTTATGGGAAAGCTATTCAGAAAAATAATGTAACTTGTTATGCATGTAACAAGATTGGTCATATTGCTAAATTTTGTAGAAGTAAAGGTACACTAGTAGACAACAAAAGTACTAGTTTGAAAGGTAAAGAAAAGGTTGAAGAGGTTAAGCAAGGATTCTCAAAGCAATGGATTAGAAAAGGTGATCTAAATATTAGGGATACTCCTCCACCAGTAGAACCAACAAATGCTCCACTGATAGGACAATATGATGCTCCACTGGTAGGACAGAACAATGCTCCACCGACAGGATGTTCTTCATCTAATTGAAGAAAATTATCTTGAGGGTTTGGCAATCTAATGACACATGTGCTATTATTCCCTCGGTTAGAGAAAGAAATTGAAAAATCACTCATTACTGGAAAATAAAGTTAAGCTAATACATTACCGACAAGCAATTAATGTGGTAGGTAGCAGAAAAGACTTTATAAAATAAGGTTTTGGCTCCATTTCACTTCACGGAGCATTCAAACTTTCAGAGAGCATGAAGATTTTCGAGCTAAGGCATTTCGAGCAAAGAGGAAGAGCACTTCAACAATCAATCCATCCAAAGGTAGAAAAAGGTATTTATCATCATGGCATCCTCCTCTGCACCTGAATTCATAAAAAACCCTATAGTAGTCGAGGTTATAAAATGCCCTAGGCCCGTGTTTGAGCTAGTTCCTGAGGTAGCTAAGAAAGATGACAATATAGGTGCTTTTTCCCAAATTCCAAAAGGTGTTGTTTATGCAGAAGACCCTAGAATGTATATTCATTGCAACATAGAGGAATTAGGTGATGAAGAAATTAAAAACATGTATAAGACTATTATATGTGACAATTCCGGAAATGTAAAACCTAAACATAAAGTTGTTGAAACACTAGGATTCACTGAAATTCTCTGCATTCCTGAATTTCCCAAGGAAGTGATTAGGATAGTTTTAAGTAGGGTACATGGTTCATTCTTTTGGCTTGATTTAGTGCACAAAATTACAAAGGAAGCTGTGAAAATAGTAACAGGGTTACCTTCCACCGGTAATAGACCTGACAAGACTAAGAAGGTCTCCAATGACCTAGTAATGAAATTAACTAGTGCAACATCAGACATAAAGTCTTTGAGGGTTAATGATGTGACCGATATAAATGTTAGATTTGTTAGCATGATTTTAGGGTACAAAGCAACTCATGCAAATAGACTCAACTCAGTCTCCAGTGTATGCATTAAGAGTGCTCATGATATGGTAAAAGAAAATGTGAAAATTGATGTATGTGAATGTTTAAAAGATGAGTTGATTGATAACTTAGCCAAAATCAAGAAGGATAAGAAAGGAACTTTTAGATTTGGAAATTTACTTGTATGCATAATGCTACATATAACCAAACAGGTTCCTGATATAGGCAACAAAGATTTTGGATTTGACATACCAGTAGGAAAACAATTATCAGACTTATTAAACAACATGGGTGAAAACAAGGAAAAGAATATCAATGAGTATTTTCAAACACTAAAGGTCAGAATGAACAAAAGAATCAGACTATCACAGGAAATTGTCAACAAATACAAGGATGATATATGTTTTGTAATAAAAAAGGATGAAATATGGATGGAAGCAGTCATCCCTAGGACAATCTGGGTAACAGAGATGGGGTATGAAACAGATGACCACATAGTGGAAACTTATGCCAAAGCACTTCTGGAAGCCCCCAATGAACCTAAAGAAGAAGTATTTGGTAGTGTTGAGACCATAGAAAGTTAAATTCAATCTAAGAAGAGAGTGAAAAAGGTTGAGGCATTTGTGAGAAAAGGATCCAGACAAGCAAAAGCCATAAAGGAAGATGTATTAAAGAAAACTGGCATAATTGAAGATGAGTTGGCAGCCCAACAACTTGAAGCTCATCTATCACCAGTAGGTACTTCCTCAGAAGGAGATATGCCAACAACTTTCAAAAGAGTTGTTAGGAAAAGAGACCCCTCACCGGAAACCACTCCTTCACCTAGAAGGACAAGGTAGAAGCAACAAGCTGTGAGATGTCCAGTTAGAAAGGTCACACCTAAAAAGAAGCTGACACCCAAAAAGAAGAAAAAGACAAACACAGACTTGGCCCCTCTTGACAGATTACTGAATGAGATCATAGAGGAAGGTAAACTAAAGAACATAGGGAAAATTTATGACACCCTATCAGATGATGAGAAAGGGAAAGTTGAGGAGAGTGTAATATTACACATGGACATGTATAAAAAGTTTTTGATGCAAGTCTTAAATGAAATTCCTGATGAACTATACAAAAGACTTGAGGCCAGAAGGCAAGGAATAATTGAATTGGATAAGAAAATTAAAATAGAAAAACTACTTGCAGTATACCTCGTTAACTCACCTAAAGAAATTGATGATCTGATAGCTCAGGCCAACCGGACATTTTTTTCCACTGCACACTGGCAACTTTCACTGGTGGCAGGTAGAGTTACAGAGGTTTCAAAGGAAACAAAAAATGGTTGGGATATATTCTTGGTTGAAAAAGAAAAACAAGAAGAATATAGGAATCCCAAGCCCATTAAGGTATATCAGAAGGACAAAGGGAAAGGTAAGGTTGGTGGACCACCAAGTATCAAGACTAGAGACAACTTACCCCCACCTCCTTTAAATACTCCACCAGTAAAAACAACAACTACTGAAGATCAACCAGCAACTGAGAGTATGGATACAGAGGATAATAATCCTAATCCTGAAGTCCTATATACTATGAATGTTGATACTCAGAAGATCAACATAGTGGTAGATAAGGATACAACAGATAAATCAGGTATACCCAAAGAGCCTCTGGTAACAGGGAATACAGAGCAACCGGCAACAGATACAGAGAAAAAGATGGAATCTAGAACACAAACAGAGGAACCAACAGAGCTAAAGGCTCTAGAACAGATGCCACCAGTAAGAGTTGAAGTAGGAAAACCAGTGCTTAAAGAAATGCAGACACAAACAGACCTACCAGAGGTCAATACAAGCTTGGTCACTTCCACCGGTACTCAGTTTGTTGGGTCACCATCAAATGTGACCGAGGTATTACTTGAATCTATCAAGAAAATAACTGATTATAGCTCACAAGCTTATAAAGAAATAGATGATTCAATTCCATTTTTGAAATCAATAGCTCCTAATTGTAATATAGACAAATAAGATTCTTTAGGCCAGTTGGATACACTTTGTAAATATATTTCTGGAAATTTTGAGCAAACAAAGGTAGAATTTGTAAAGGAAAATGTAGAAAAAGAGAAACATAAATTCTTTGAGGAAGGAATAAAGAAGTGTAACAGGGAGTTTGACACACTTCTATCGGAACTGTGTAATTTGTTAAAAGAGTACAAAAACTTGTATAAAGATACATGTAAAACAAAGTTTTTGACTGTAGATATTGACAAAAAGATAAGCAAGGCACAAGATGAGATAAGCAAACTTGCAGACAATTTTGTCAACTCACTTGATTCATTATCAGTTTTTGAAGAAAAGATAGGAAATTTTGAGGAAGAATTGCTCAAATTGGAAAGAGAGAAAGGGAAAATAATAAACAAGGCAAAACTTTTGAGATCTAAACTAAGTCTAAGATTGGACTATTTAGCATCTCTATGGAAGGAAATTTCAGAGGCACTAACACAGGGAAGCAAAACATGAGCAGAGCATTTGCAGTATCTCACCGGTATAGTAAACAGAACTGAGACAACAATAAAAGACAGTAAGAAGTTTATGGATGGCATAAACTTAATTTTGGGAGATCTTCTTCAGATAATAACTACCCAACTACAAGGTTGAGGTTATGGATAACTAAAAACTCTACTAACCTTTGTCATTGATGCCAAAGGGAGAGTAGTAGGATGAGAAAATTCAAAAACACAAGGATCATATGCTCAGGGGGAGTTCTCACATTTTTGGTAACTTTTTTGGTCTACACATTTTTGGATATCTTTTTGAAATTTCTCATGAGTGTTGCCATTAATGCCAAAGGGGGAGATTGTTGGCATATGGACACTCCAATGAGACATTGTGTGTAATTGAAAGTTTTTTCATTGATGGCAACCTTGCAATCCTATGGCACCGGCAAGACATTATACCAGCAAAGCATTACACAGGAAACCTTGCAATCCTATGGCACTGGCAAGACATTCTACCGGTAAAGCATTATTCAAACAAGACATTATACTGGCATCAACAAGATCACTCTACACCGACATTGGCACTGACACAGAAGAAAAGATGTATACCGGCACAGAGGCTGACAGGATTTTTGATATGTAATATTTTGTTTATTATTTTAAGCCGACTTGGCAAATTGTAAAATGACTCTTGTATATAAAAGAGATCATTGTAGTCATTTGTAGGATATGGAGAGGAAGCATAAAGAAAATTATAAGCCAGACCTAATGTGCAAATTGTAGGTCAAGGGTATATGTAAAGAATAGAGAAAGAACCGGTACTGAATCTGGCATTGAAGATGCTATTGTAAAATAGTACAGATCATTGGATTTGCATAATCCTCATTGTAAGTCAGTGTGACTTCTTATTGAGCAGTGTGCTCTAGGCAGTTGGCCTTCCTGCATGTGTAGGCCCCTATTGTAAGTAATATTCTCTTATTGGCCAGTAAGTGAATATTGTGGGTCACAAATCCCACCGAGGTTTTTCCCACACCGAGTTTCCTCATTAAACATCTTGTGTTATGGTGTTCTTTTCATGTGCATGTTTTTTATTCTGTTAATTACATTAATTCTTGCATACCGGTACACTATTACTTTATGTTCTGCATGTTCTGTTTTAAGAAAATCACATTACCGGTCAGATACTAATTCACCCCCCACTCTCAGTATCTATGGGAACCCTAATAGAGAGTGAAGTACCTTGGATGGAATGTTGAAAGAGATGTGTGGGACCCCTGTACACCCCATAGAAGCATTTAGAAGCCATAAAAAAGTGCCATAGACCAAATATTAATGATTGTCCTAAGGGTAACAATTGTGATAATCACAATTTTACCAGTGATATGGCCTACTCAAACAAGTTGTGTTTGGAAACCCTAGGTGTGGATATGTAATGGTAATGAAATGTCCTAAGAGTAGCCCTTACACCAGTATGCACAAACCTTGGTGTCACAACGGTGTTGGTGTGGCCTTGGGCCAATGGTGGTTGACTATTACAATTAGGACAATGATCTCAAACACAATTTATGGTGTTTATAACTCTAATTTCCCAATCTACTTGTATATATTTTTACAAAACAATAAACAACCCAACCATAGCTATTAATAAGATTTCCCCATAAAATGCATGCAAAACGTATCATCATTGATAGGATAACTAACTTGCATTTAGTAAGATACCTCAATGATTGGAGTTTCATGCTAAAAAGAGTATTGCAATAAAGATATTGAAATCAATGAGACATTATGCATTCAAAAATCCACAAGGAAGATCTAATATTTATGAATGAAATTGCAAATCAATCTAAGTTACATGTTTGATATCTTACTTATATTATGGAAACATAAAATGTATATATGCACTCAACATACCTCTTTGCTTGTTTATTTGGGAATGTTGCTAGGAATTAATAGGTGAATGATACATTGATCTACACATGAATCACTTGTACTTTCCCGATACTTTCATCCCTTGGTCAAGGCTGCATACCCCCTAACACTTGAAGATTGTTTCCACCCTCTTGATTACTTAAAGTCCATGCTCAAATCACAGTAAATGAGAATAGTTAGTACAAAATAGTGACCATAGCCAAGGAGGCCCAAATTTACTCATACTCAACATAATAAGAAATAACTAAATCATCTAGACCATTATTCATAAGATAACCTCTTTTTCACATCATGGAAGGCCAAAATTACAAAAATCACACTTCTTTGAAGGAGCCATTTTTCAGAGCCACCAAACTATCAACAAGAGTAGAAGCTATTAGGTGTATGCAGGAAAAGTGGGCTTATAAAACTTAAAATGTGAAAATATGATTAAATTACTAGTCCACACACACACAGAGGACTTCTTGGTGCAAGCTATGGAGTAACGTAGTATTACTCAGCTTCCCAAGGAGGGTCCCATGGTTCTCTATCTCACAATGTCCCTCAAACCAATGTTTTTGCTCTCAGATTACTGAGCAAAATGGTTTAGGGATGGCAAATATGAGAACGAGAGATGCTTTTGATAAATTTTAGTATGAGATGTGTTGTAAGCTATGTATGATGCTAAAATGCAATAAACTAGATGATAAGATGACGAGATTAGTATGAATACTATCCTAGCATGATATATTTAATCTATGATTGAGCTAAAATGATAAAGAACTTATTCTAGGCATGCATATTAGTCTAATTTATGATCTAAAAGAGGCTAAATGATGAGCATAAAGATGATATGAAAGCTTGAAAGAATTTGAGCATAAGTGTGATGCTACAAATTTGAAAGATGATTGTTAAAAATGGAGGAATGAGAGCTCTATTTATAGCATAAACAGGGCAATGGATGGTCAAGATTGAATGGTTTAATCAAGGGCCAAGTTTGAAAGTTGGGGATCCATGTGCACAATTGGCACCAATAAAATGGTGACAAGTGTCAACATAGGGTTGGGTTGAAAGAAGAGGTTGGAGGCATTAAAGGCCTGAGGAGACCTCATGGTTATCTAAAGGCTAAGAGTCAAGTCTAAATTAAGATTATCCACTGGATTAAGAGTTAATCCAAGGATAAACCTTTGTGCAAATGATTAAGAGATAATCATGGTCAAAGCATTAATGGCCTGATGAGACCTTTGGGTTGGGTAGAGGTTGAGTCAAAACAAATGTTTTAACCATGTGGGAGAGTTTGAATTAACCATTAATGGTTATTGGAGACTTTGGGGATTAAGTGGTTGAAGGTTGGAAACCTTCAATGGTTTTCAAAGACTTTAAGGGTTTTGGTGGTTGAAGGTTGAAAACCTTTAATGGTTATCCAAGACTTTGGGCCATTTGAGAAGTGACCTCCCTTTGCTTAGGGATGTGACAAAGTTTAGAGGAGGGTTAGGTTAATCGATTAGAAGATTCTAGAAGGGATTAGGAAGGGGTTTGGGATTTTGCAAGTGGATGGGGGATAATAGGATTTAATTGAATTAAATGATTTAATTCAATTTGGTTATAATTTGGGGAAATTAAATAAATTTGATTTATTCAATTTAGGATAACTATTTAATTAAATTTGAATTTAATTAAAAGTGGCTAGGGGGATTTAATTGAATAAAATGATTTATTCATTAAATGGGTATAGTGAATTTTATTTAAATAAATTGAATAATTTATTTAATAAAATAGAAGAATGTGGATAATTTAATTAAATTGGATTTAATAGAGAAATGAACATAAAATATTCATTTAGGAATATGGTCATTTAGATCAGATAGAGGAGGAGAGTTCACATCTGATGAGTTCAACCTATTTTGCAATGATCATGGTATTAAAAGACAAGTCTTTGTACCGAGGACTCCACAGTAGAATGGAATAGCTGAAAGAAGAAATAGATCTATTGTGGATTGTGCTAGAACACTCATGATTGAGAAGAAGGTTACACAAACATTTTGGAGAGAAGCAATAAGCACAGCTGTTTACACCTTGAACCGAGTTCAATTGAAGAAAGGTACTTTGAAGACACCTTATGAAATCTGGTATGGCAAGAAACCTAATGTAAGTTATTTTAAGATCTTTGGAAGCAAATGCTATGTTCATAAAGATGATAGAAATGGCAAGTTTGATCAGAAAAGTGAAGAAGGAACATTTCTAGGATATTCTTCTAGAAGCAAAGCATTCAAATGTCTGATCAAATCATCTAACAAAATAGTAGAAAGTGCAAATGTGAAAATTGATGAATTTGCAGAAAGAACTGATGACAGGAATTTGAAAGAACCAGAAGACTATGATGAATTTGTCTATGTGCAACTGAAAAGTCCTATCGAGATAACTGTTGAAGGAAATGAGGAAGATATCTAGTTACCGAGTGATGAAGAGGATCATACAGAGCCTACCGAGCCTATATTAGCTAAATATGTCAGAAGACATCATGCATCAAGTCAGATTATAGGAGATAAGGATGATCCAGTGATGACAAGGAACAAATTGAGACAAAACACATGTTTGATATCTGAATTTGAACCAAGAATAGTAAAAGAGGCACTCAACAGTGAAGATTGGATAAATGCTATGACTGAAGAGATTGATCAAATCAAGAAGAATGACACATGGACACTAGTCCCAAGACCTAAGGACAAAAATGTAATCGGTACAAAATGGATCTTCAGAAATAAGCTAAATGAGAAAGGAGAGGTCATTCGGAACAAAGAAAGATTGGTTTGCAAAGGTTATGCCCAAGAAGAAGGAATTGATTATGGTGAGACTTTTGCACCTGTTGCCAGACTTGAAGGAGTTAGAACATTGCTAGCATATGCTGCTTTCAAAAACTTCAAGTTTTATCAAATGGATGTCAAATCTACATTTCTAAATGGAATCTTAGAAGAATAAGTTTTCATTGAACAACCTGAAGGATTTGTTGAAGACAATAATAAAGATCAGGTATGTAAATTGAACAAAGCTTTATATGGTCTGAAACAAGCACCTAGAGCATGGTATGAAAGACTACACTCTTATTTGATTAAGATTGGTTTTATAAGGACAAGTGAGAACAACAACATGTACATGAAGAATGATGAAAATGGAATACTAATCTCAGTCATATTTGTTGATGATATTATATTTTGTGGAAATGACTCTTTATGCAAGAACTTTGGTAATGAAATGAGAAAAGAATTTGAGATGTCATTAATCGGTGAGATAAAGTATTTTATAGGCTTACAAATACTACAAATGAAAAATGAAATTTTCATTACTCAATCCAAATACATAAAGGAAATCTTGAAGAAATTTGGAATGGAGGATTCAAAGCCAGTAAGTACTCCTATGACTACAAACTACAAACTATCAAAGAATGATGAATCTGCATCTATTGATGAGACACTCTCCCGATCCATGATTGGAAAACTATAATATGTTGTTCACAGCAGACCTGATATAGCACATGCAGTAGGTATTGTTGCAAGATTCTCTACAGATCCTAGGGAAATACACATGACAACAATCAAAAGAATTTTCAGATACTTGAAAGGCACTAAAGATTATGGATTAGCATATCACAAAGGAAATGATTTTGATTTGAAAGTCTATACTGATGCTGATTGGGTAGGCAACATTGATGACAGAAAAAGCACAAGTGGAGGAGCTTTCTTCTTAGGAGAAAAACTAGTGAGTTGGCTTAGCAAGAAACAAGGATGTGTTTCTCAGTCAACAGTTGAAGCTGAATATGTTGCTATAGCACTGAACTGTACCAACATTGCATGGATCAAACAATTGTTGGAAGGTATAAATGAGAAAGTTACCGAACCAGTAACTATATTCTATGACAATACTAGTGCCATTAATATTTCAAAGAACCTTGTTATGCACTCTAAGACAAAGCACATATCTATCAAATATCATTATCTTAGAGAAGAAGCTCATGAAAAGAAATTGGTGTTGGAATATGTTAACACAAAGGAACAAATAGCTGATATCTTCACCAAGCCACTACCAAAGGACACTTTTGAATATCTCAGAAGTAAGTTAGGGGTCCTACCCCTATCTCTTACTCACTAACCAAGTTCGGTGAAAGCATCACTTTGATGAATCTATTGAATATCTTTTAGGGAGCTGATGCTGGAGTGATACACTTTAAGAATGCTTTTCTGAAAGTGTACTGGAACAATATTAGGATAATACAGAAAATTATACAGGGAATAGGAATTGTAAACAAAAGCTCTGATCGAGACTCAGTTGATACACATCAGCAAGAAATAACTTCTTACATAAACAACTTATGTTTTAGTTCTTTTCTTTTTGGCATTGTTGTCAAAGGGGGAGAAGACTACTAGGGAGAAGACCTACCCAAGGGGGAGAAGACTACAAGGGGGAGAAGACCTACCCAAGGAGGAGAAGACTACCAGGAGGAGAAGACCTGAGAAGATTGAGAGAAAACCAAAAGAGAAGTTTGATGTATGGGGGAGAGCATTTCAACATTTCAGAATCACAACAATCCGAATTCTTAACAATCAAATCAATTGGTTTTGGCATCAATGCCAAAGGGGGAGATTGTTGGCAATACAACAAGGATATTGAGAAGGTTGTTGATGATTATGGACATAACTGATTAAAGATGTTTTACTATCTTGATATTATTATTTTGTCATTGATGTCAAGAAATTGATTTTCTAATTCAGTATGATGTTTCCATATCTTAAGAAATATGATATGAAGATTATAAAGAAGTTGGTAAAGACACAAGAAAGAATATGATGAATAAAGGGATAAGTTATTCAATGGGCAACTCTACCGAGTCAGAAAATGATGAGATCTTGATGTTTTAGATTGTTTTAAAATCATACATATGTTGTAAAATGTAAAGGCTAATACTACACTATGTTATCAGGCAAAGAACCTAGTCGATAAACCCTAAGGTTATTGTAGTCAGTTAATGAAGACAGAATGTCTACCGAGTAAAGTTTAGTATTCACCGAGTTGTAACTGAGCTATAATAGAATGCATTAAATGTTTACATGTGATATTTAATGAAAGAAGCTAATGAGCTGGAGCGGATCAATGATTGGCAAGACGTGGAAGAAGTTTGTTAACAAATCTAAGGCAATGGAAAATCGGCAAGAAGATCTACAGCTCAAATTGAACCGCATTACCCTAACACAAGTTCCAAGATGATTATGCAAGTTCCGATGCAGGGTAAAATGTTTTCAGATCGAAAGATACAATGAACTTGGACAAGATTGAAGATCTGATGGCTATGATTGATCATGGGAAATGTGATCAAGGAGATTAAGCAGTTAGATGATTGTTTATAAATAAGGAACTGTTGATAAACAGTGTATGCGGGCAAGTGTATGCATAGGGATGCTACATAGTGATCACCGAGCATAGAAGCTTGAAGACCTGTTGGAATAACAGTGTATTGATTCCCAACAGATAGACAAGATTAGTTCTATGTCTAGATTGTGTTGAACAAATAGGAATCTGCTTTAGCATTTTAGATGTAAAGTTGCAGATAGATGTATTACTGTTATTTTGAGAAAGTGACAGGAAATCTCTTAACCGAGTGGACTTAACAGTCTTATAAGTAAATCCTCTAACAAGGTGACATTCTAAATGAGTGTTTGAAATCCTTTGACAAGGTCACTTCTAACAAAGTGAAGATCCTAATAGATTTGAGGGAAATCCCTTAACCGGGTCACATCTAGCAATGTGTTTTGTAATCTTTAACAGGATTGGCTTTTAATCGAGCATACTCTAGAAGAGTATATTTCTTAGTGGGTCCAAAATCCCACAGTGGTTTTTCCCTATTTGGGTTTCCACATTAAATCTGGTGTTATGAGGTTTATATTGTTCATATGCTTATGAGTTTGCATGTTTGACAGTTTTTATTCTATGACTGATATATGTTATCAAGGTTGAATCTGATGTTTTCATTGATGATTAAGTTTGTATGATTCACCCCCCCCTCTCATCTTGTTGGCTATTGGATCTGTACTTATATTAAGTATCAGAACTATCAGACAAAGCTGAATAGTGTGATGAGGATCAGAGCCATCCAATCTAGGAGGCATAATATGAGACTCTTTCTGAACCAATGCTAAGGGCTATTATGCTTTGAAGCTTCTCTTAAATCCTCACATTTTGTTGTCACATAATGAGGTAGAAGAGGAAGATTGAAAGTCTTAGAATGAGGTCAATATATATATATATATGGATGGTAATATATGAAAGGATATATGAAAGGATATATGAAAGATATATGAAGGCCATGGTATAAGAGAATAATTACTTCACACTAAGTGAAGTTATGGAGGTAGTTGGCAGTTGCCATGGATGTAAAGTGGGGAGTGTAAAGGAGTCTTTGGATTCATGAAGAACATTAAGGAGAAAAGGTTAGTTATATCAAGGAAAAATAAAGAAAAAGGGAAGTGATAAAGAAGGGAGGAAGAAAATAGGGAAGAAAGTGAGGAAATAAAGAGGGGGATCTATTTTATTTTGGTATGTAGCCTCTACTACTCTTTTTCTTGTTGAATGATTTTGCAATATTTTGAGAAGACTGCAAGGCATGAAGTAATGCTCATAAGGCATGAAGGAGCTATGTAAAGCACAAACCATACATATAAACACATGCAAGACATGAATCATACATATAAACCATGAAGTAATACATAAATACACATAAGGTACAAGCATATATGAGAAAGGTTCTCATGGAGTGGACATGTTGAAGATGCATCGATCATGAAGCATACAATAGAGAGGTATTCATGGAATAGACATCTAAAAACATCTCATTCATGAAGTTAACAAAATGCTAAACAAAATGACAAGT
Organism: Cryptomeria japonica; assembly: GCF_030272615.1. Taxonomy (NCBI): domain Eukaryota; kingdom Viridiplantae; phylum Streptophyta; class Pinopsida; order Cupressales; family Cupressaceae; genus Cryptomeria; species Cryptomeria japonica. The sequence goes on along the minus strand of NC_081407.1, from coordinate 683,377,650 downwards.
AATAAAAAAACTTACAAGGATGAGGCATATTCATAACTTTTTTAGTCCCACCATGGATATCAACACTAAAAGCAACTCATAATGTTAGTGTACATACAAGACAATATGGGAGTTCATTATACCCAGCAACTTGTGGTGTTGTTGTTCGTGTTGGCTCTGTTGGACCTTGCAATTAAGATTCAATATACATTATTCAATAATATTAACTGTGCAACATAATAAAATATTGAAAAGTGTGTTACCTTATTGAGCTTCGCTTGGTTTCGAGAATAGTTTAATATTCTCTACTTAACAGGGCCAACCACGTGAAGGTGGAAGCTCATTTGGCCCCTCCCCCCACCCTAACATCACTCTAAATTCCCCGTTAATATCTTATAACATTAATTAATTATTTCTTTCTACCATTAATAAAATATAACATTCATTCATTAATATCACATAATGTTCATTAACATATAACATTGATTAACATTAATTAACATGCAACATTCATCAATATTAATTAACATGTATCATTCATAATCATTCATTAGCATATAATTACATTCATTAACACATAAAAATCAGTCATTATCAAACAAGGTAGATTACAATCATTTCTTTTTTTCTTTTTCCTTTGAAGCTATGAAAAGACTAAGTGGAACATCAGTTTCTTCATCATTTGCCCCCTCTGCAATTGTTCTACCCTTTGCTCGTGATTTGGATGTATGCCTAGTCCTATACTGAGGACGAGGACACTAAAGCAAAGGGGGGTCCTCTACAATAACAAAGAAATGGGTTTAATTCAAAATATTTTTTATTTTTTGTTACAAGTATTTCATTAATTTAGAAAACATAATTGTTGTGCTCTTTACCTGATGGGGCCACATCATTTTGTCTAGCCTCAACCTCAACATGTTGAACACCCTCTAGATCATGTGGAGTTGAAATACTAAAGGTTACATTAATGTTGAACACCAATTGCAATTATATTTGTTTAAAGGAATAACAGTGCTCCTCTTTACCTTATTGGGGAACATCACGTTCCTGATGTTGTGTACCCAGATCATGCTCCACTTGGTCACCATAGACTACTTTCTCTTAAATATTAACAAAAAAGGTTACATTAATTACTACTCTAATTACAAATTAAGATGTTTAATTGTATTAATAACTACATAAATAAATTTGAATAGAAAATGAATACCTCCACTACTGGGATGCACATCCGGACCTTCATGTGTAGGTGGTGTTTCACAATTAGTAGGCTGCATTCCAATGTCATGCAAATTGTTATCATTTCGTGCTTATTTAAAACAAATATAGTCACTTTATGTTGGAACTCAACATCAATTAGATTATTGGTAAAGTATTCAATTTGAAATAATTTCCATTTAGTATATTTACCTGTGTGACGAATGCACCAGAATATTATGTATGTCCACTCAATTCTTGTAGCCGATCAGCCATGGCTGTATAGCCTTGCTGGTAGGCAATTCTCTTCTCATCTTCTATGGGAACCCTGCATTTTTGCTTGGTATCGTGAATTTTGCTTGCATTGTTTGATAAAAAAAATGTTTGCAATCTATAAATATTTTGATGCAATATTTCATTTACATGAGATACTTACAATTCGTGTGACAAGTTTCATATAACCACCAGAGCCGAGTTTGTGTTTCCCATGCTTTTCTTGTCTTGCCTTGGTTTCCTTTGACGTGTCACTCAGTCTATGAAAAGTTTGAAATATGTTAGATTATATAAATATAAAGAGTAATTAATTAGTACATAATTACATTCTTAGCAGTACCCCGTACCTTCTTTTGGCGTTTGGTGGTGTATTTCCTTTTTTCCTTTCAATTCTCTCCTTGGCATCTAAAATCAGGTCCTTCCACTCCCTCTCTGGAATCATGGGGGGACGCTCGTACTTTAGGTTCTTCTCTAAATGGGTCATGTATTGGTCCCTCACATACTTTAGATATGTGCTAGCTTTTTCAAGGAGCTTGGTTTTGTCAAAGGTGTCATTTCCAAACCACTCAACCATATGGTTTGTTAATTCATCTTTTAACCTTTTTTCTTGGTCATTCCACCTTTTAAAGAAAAAAAAACCTGTTAGATTCAGAAATGAATTGAAGCTAGATTTATTATAGCTCAAGAAATTGATCAAAGGAAAACTATTCTAGCAGTGATATGAAATCAAAATAGTGGATTAGGGTTAGTTCAGATATGATGTACCACCTTTTACATATGGTGGGCCCAAATATCTGCAATGCAATGTCACTGAGATGTTTATAAAAAATATCATTTCCTACAAAAAATTCATGGGATCATTAGTCCAAAACGAGTGATCAGAAAGTAAATTACAATTAGACTGTATATAATAATAATTTTAAAGTACCTGGAACCTTCTGTATCTTTAAGGGAATCATTTCTTCATTGTTCATCACTAATGTGGCCTGCAACGTTCTCATACTAGCAATACGAGAAGATCCAGGAAATGATGGTATGTTATCAGCAATAGTCACCTCTGGCGCATCCTCATGTGCATCTCCTACTGCAGAAAATGAATCCACTATGAAATGCCCCCAAGAAAGAACACTTGAAGGGAAATAAACACATAACAGGGTATGTGCACAAAGATGGTGGTCAGAAAAGTGGACACCACCCCCAAAAAAATGGAAAAACAAGTAGCATGTACGTGGTTCTAAAATTTGAAATGACCACGTACGCGCTTAGGTTTGTTGTTCTCGAGCCTAGAGAAGGTAGCGCGTATGTGGTTCTAAAATTTGACATGACCACATACGCACTTAGGCTTGTTGTTCCTGATCCTAGAGAGGGTAGCGCGTATGCGCTTCTTTTAGGAAAAGTAGCACATACGCGCTACCTCTAGGAAAATGAGCGCGTATGTGCTACTTATAGGAAAATGAGTGCGTATGCACTAATATTCCCTAAAGAACCATGTACGCGATACCTGTCAAATTTAAAAAAAAACAAAAAAACTGGGTCTTATTTTCTCGTGAAAGGCACGTTTTTATTTTGTTTTTTCTTCATTTTCTCTCCTAAACCGCAAATGGGGTGCTAGATTTCTCCTCCAAACACTATGGATCAAGGTTAGTTTTTGTTAATTTTTTTCTTTCTTTCTCGTTTGTTCAATTTTTTTTACATTTTGAGTTTAATTTCATTAATTTTGATTAGGTTTTTTCATTTTTGTTTCAAAAACCAGATTCTTCTAATCCACAACAAGAACAACCAAATGCACCGCCTGAAAAACCCACAAGATACACCCCCAATTCCTCCTTTTGACCGCACACCTGAAACACAGGAGCAATTAATTAATCAGTTAGCACAAAATACGTCTAAAATCAATAGACTGATTGATAAATTGAAAACATCTGAACTTGAGCATCATCAATCCCTCACCACTAGCCTAGAAACATTAGCTAGTGGCACCATAGCTATTTCCACACAAATTACCAAATGGGGAAACTTTAGGGATAGGTGTCATCAATTCTATGCCGATGGGCTATCATACGAGGGAGTCAAAAACAAAAATATTAGTAAATAAGAAATATGTGCCCTTTTCGTTGATCCCAAAACTGGTCAGTCGTTACCTCTTAATGCAAAGAGGTTTCCCATACATTGGTGTACCAATGTGTAGATGAAGAATGTTTTTTAGCAAAGGTGGTGGATGGTCTTTGATAATTTATCTTGTAATAATTATGAGGTGCCATTGTATTTTTTGAGAAAAGTATACTGTGAGTTTGTGATCAATGTGCGGCCAAACTATTTTGACATGAGAGAGTTCCATGGTAGAGGTGGCGGTTCTGCTCAAGATAGACCTAGAGCCCATAGGCGACTACCCATGGAGAGTGGTCACCCCCTAGAACCCAAACCCACAGTGCATCAGGCTATCCTAGTAGAGTTGAAAGAGTTGATGGAGCTCCAGACTCTTCAGGTGGCCATAGCATTGACTGGTGCCATCATCCAACATGGGATGTCATTAGCACACCCTATTGTACTAGATGATGAGCCATTAGTTGCTCCAGGTGGCGACAAAGAGCCCATCCAACATATGTGTGTCAGTTGCTCAAGGATATGCTCGGGGATAGATGACGTGGCTGGTGTAGATGGATCCACATCTCATCCATTCATGATTTGCGGGAGTAGATGTTAGGCCCGCACGACTGAGGATTTCATGCTGACAGATGAGTCGATGGACATGGTGTTTGCCCATCAGTGACAGACACAGGTGTGTTGATTTGAATTCATAGCATTTTATTTATCAGTCACTTTAAATTTGTAATTACATAAATGAATTTTCATTTATACATCGATTTAAATTAAGACAAATAATATACATTTCAGGATGCAGCAGCGATATCCCATACTCCTCCCCTAGTTACTACAGCTGCAACTTCGATGCCTAAGGTATAAATTTTGTAACATGTTAAAATAGAATAGTACACTTTGAATTCAAAAAAAATTCAAGATATACTAACTATCTTTAATGCTTGGTCCAATTTTTGGTTTGTAGGTGTTGATAGGGGAACAAATGTCCCAGATTGATGATATCACACTCTCAACGATCAATTTTGGCCTACAAGGCTATACGGTATCATATTTTGTACAACCCTTTTTATGTATTGTTTTGATGGAATATGCAAGTCATTTCATTTTAGATTTTTAAAATTATGTTTAACATATTATCTGTACTAATATCTCATGTTAATTTTGTTTTTTTAGGGTACCCCCTCCACATCTAGGGCTCGTCCTAAGAAAAAGAATTCCTTGAAGATGCCAAAATGTGGGAAGAAGGTAATTGAACACATTTTTAGTTGTACAATTGTTTGAAAATGTTGAAATCAAGTATTAGTTGGGGTTTGTAGATTGATTAGTGTTTTTTGTCTATTTTACATGTACAATGGCCATTGAGCTATGTGGATTTGTTGAATGCATTTGATTCACCCGTGGATCACGAGAGGGCGGAGGTATGTATCTCTAATTTATTTTCTTGATTTCATGATTATATGCACGCGTACATGTGAACTTGTGATATATTATAATCTTATAATTTTTTCATACAGGAAATATCGATAGTTGTTTCATCAATGGCAAACCCTCCTCTATGCATTGGAGAAGCATCTTAGGATCCGGTACACTTTTGTTTGATATATTACATTAATTTTTTTTAACCTACAATACTTATCATTATATTAATTGTATTTAATATTTGATCATTTTTTATATATGTAATAGCAATAGTTTCTCCATTGATGGTGAGCCATCCTCAGTCCATTAGAGAAGCATCTCAGGCATGGGTACGTCATTGTTCTCTATATTATAGATTTTAAGTGTTTTTGATATATTTATGTTAGTACATTGTATTAATTTTAAATTTAATCTACAATAGACCCCTTCGTGGTACGACCATAACGTGGATCCTCTTAAGTATGTCTTCAAGAAAAATCCTAAGAGTGACAAGGAGAGGAGAGCGAAGACATTAGCTCCTAGATCGGCCGATGAGGTAATCTACATTTCAATTGCAAAGGAATTATAGTTAAATTCATAGTTATGTTGTTAATTGTGAACTATTCTCTACAAAAGAATTCTAACTTGGCTTTTGAATTATGGTTTTGCAACCATCTATAGAGCCATGTACTACATTGAAGAGGCTTGATTTTGATGATCCACCATAAGTTTAGGATCATATAGTGTTAGTTTTGGTCATAGAATGACCAATACATGTAGATATATTCTACATTTTTATTGTATATCGATTTGGACATGGCATATGCAACATTTTTGTAATACTTGTATTGACTTGACAGACATGCCTTTTTTGATATATATAAATGTTGATATTCGATCCAATAAATATGTACTAAGTTCATTATTTTGTATTCATTGTATTTTGTGGTTGTCCTTTTATAAATTTAATTGATCGTTTGCCTATGTAATCAACAATATGAATATAAACAACAAAAATATATGATATAAACATTGCAATCGTGGAATATGATTTGATAAAATTTCTAAAATGTGGAATTAACCCTACAAAACTCGTTGTATTAAGTTCATTATTGTGTATTCAGTGTATTTGGTGGCTGCCTTTTTATAAATTTAAATGAATATTTGTATATGTAATCAACAATATGAATATAAACAACAAAAATCGATAATATGAATATAAACAACAATATGTGTTTGGTGCGAGAGCATGCTCACGCTCTCAATGGTCAAATTTTGGTTGTCGTGTGCACAAACTGATGTCATGAGTGCATCCGGGTGGGCAGTTTTACACTAGGCATGCTCTTGTCATGCATCCCAAAGTGCTAGAACATCGAGAGTCATACCCTACCGGGGCGATCTGTCAAGTGCACTTAGTCCAAAAAATTGTCAAACTTTGACGGACTGTTTCTTCCAATCCAAGACACATATGATCAATCTATTTGAACCAATGGGGTCATGTGAGGCTCTTCTACAATGGCCTATCTTTATTTTTGACTACTTAGACCCATTTTCAATTGGTAGCATTTTTTCGCCTGCTGCAAAAACCGTCAATTGCATGCAATGCAAAGTTGCAAGATTGGCTAGAATTGATTCGGTTTTCCATGTGCACAAACTGATGTTAAGAGTACATCTGAGTGGGTAGTTTTACACTAGGCATTCCCCTATCATGCATCCCAAATCCCCAGAACATCGAGAGTCATACCCTACAGGGGTGATCTGTCAAGTGCCCTGAGTCCAAAATTGTCAAACTTTGATGGACTGTTTCTTCCAATCCGGGATACATATGATCAATCTATTTGAACCTGTGGGGTCATGTGAGGCTCCTCTATAATGGCCTATCTTGGTTTTTGATGACTCGAAGCCATTTTCAATTGGTAACATTTTTCGCCTGCTGTAAAATTTGTTAGTTGCATGCAATGCAAAGTTGTAGGATTGGCTAGAATTGATTTGGTTTGCTATGTGCACAAATTGACATCATGAGAGCATTTGGGTGGGCATGTTTAGGCTAGGAATGCCCCTATCATACATCCCAAAGAGTCGAAACTTCAAGAGTCATACCCTACCGGGGCGATCTCTCAAGTGCCCTGAGTCCAAAATATTATCAAAATTTGATGGACTGTTTCTTCCAATCTAGGATACATATGATCAATCTATTTGAACTTGTGGAGTCACGTGAGGCTCCTCTATAATGGCCTATCTCAATTTTTGATGACTCGGAGCCATTTTCAATTGGTAGCACTTTTTTGCCTGCTGCAAAAACTATCAGTTACATGCAATGCAAAGTTGTAGGATTGGCTAGAATTGATTCGGTTCGCCGTGTGCACAAATTGATGCTACAAGCACGTCTGGGTGGGTAGTTTTATGCTAGGCATGCCCCTGTCATGCATCCCAAAGCACTGGAATGTCGAGAGTCATACCCTACCGACACGATCTCTCAAGTGCCTTGAGTCCTAAAAATTGTCAAAATTTGATGGACTGTTTCTTCCAATCCATGACACATATGATCAATTTTTTTGAGCCTGTGGGGTCATGTGAGGCTCCTCTACAATGTCCTATCTTAGTTTTTGATGACTTGGAGCCATTTTCAATTGGTAGCATTTTTTCGCCTGTTGCAAAAACCATCAGTTGCATGCAATGCAAAGTTGTAGGATTGTCTAGAATTGATTTGGTTTGTTGTGTGCACAAACCGACATCATAAGTGCATCCAGGTGGGCAGGTTTACGCTAGGCATGCCCCTATCATGCATCCCAAAGCGTCAGAACATCTAGAGTCATACCCTACCAACGCCATGTACAAGTTACTTGACAACTTTTTTGACAATAATGACAATTTTTGCTCAAATTGTATCTAGTCTTAATCTATGACCCCTATGACCCGATAATGACTCAAATAATTCTCCATGATTATACAAGAATCAAGAATTCTCATGATTGATCTTATCACATAACATATACTCAAAACATAGTCACAAAACATTGACACAAAAAATAGTCACAAAACATTGTCACATATTATTCAAAAAATTGCCTCTAAATATGGTTAGCTCTTGGCTATTTGATTATACAAAAAAATGTCTTACAAATCATCTCATGGGATTTTATACAAAATTTGGCATTACAATATGTGCGATTCAATTCATCGTCATTTTAATATACAAAATTTGGCATGTACATATGTACAAATTAGCTCATTGCCATTTAAATATACAAAATTATGCCCCTAAACATGTAAAAATCAGCTCATGGGCATTTATATATACAAAAAATGAATATAAAACAATTCGTTGATGATATATACAAAATTCTCAAAATCATTCTACTCTGAACTATAGAATCAATCAAGTGAGCCTTCAGGATCGGCTCTAACCCATATTGTGTCAAGTATTGCCTCATGGTCAGATTCACGAACTTTCGATAGAATATTATTATAAGGTCTACCACAATACTTCATCAAATGAATATTTTTTGCAACAACAAGGTTAGAGAAATGAAGAATATGTCTGTGTGTTTCAAAGTCCTTGAACAACCAAACATTAGAATTCTTGATAGGGTATCTTTGAAGCCATATTCCTATCATGACAACAGATCCTATTGGGTACTTAATACCCTCTTCGTCAATGATTATGGTTCTCAATTTTATTTTTGGCTCAACTCAACAACACAAATAGTAATTTGTTCCTTCTTCGTTGTTCTCTTTTGCAACAACTGCATACACATGACTTGCATTTTATAAAGTATTAATTAATACCAAAAATAAAGTATGATGTACAACAAAATGAACCAAAAAGAATACTTGCAAAAAATTTACTCAAAAAATCACCTGAATCCACTAGGTCGGATACATGGTCAAAATCCATTGATGTCTTCATCTGGCTCAATTGTAGTGTTTTGTGAATTTGATATGTATCAATGGGAACCAATGGTCTACAAGACCATTTGTCAACCCACTGTTGTGATTCACATTCTTCTCACAAACAATACATGCATGAAGAGAAAAAACATACCATCTGTCTCATATAAATTACCAATGAACTTGAATTTGAACTCATAAATGAGTGCATGTCACTCGATCTTGCAACTGTACAACAATCTAGAAAACTTTCAATGTTAGATTCAGTGATCAACCAAAAATATCTACGAACCATTGATGTACCTGGATTACTTGGACTCATCATAGACTTACACCATCGCATAATTGAATCTGCATCTATCAACTCAGCACCACCTTCATACTTCAATTTTTCTCTAGCTAGGGCTCTTTTCACACATGCTCCTGCACCATCATGCTCTCCCTTACCATGTCCAACCTCAGTGAAATTTCAAAAATCTTGTAAACCACTTGTCATATGCATCCTTGTCAACCAATAAAACATCCTTGCATTCTTGAATTGTGCGGTGAAATCATCTGACCATATTAAGTGTCGGTTGTATCGTATGTTCCTTTGCCTTAAACTATCATAGAAAACTTTAAAGCATCCTTGTACAAAATCCGATGAATGAGTATGATCATCACTTATGTAGAAGTGATACTCTCTTACAACCTTTCTATCCTCCTCTGTGCTATCATTTGCATGCATGAATGCTATGTGTACAAAAATAGAAACTTGTGTAGAGTGATAATACATAGATTGTACTTCATTTTGAGCTATAGTGTATAATTTTCAGTGAAATCAACGATAGAGACAATGGTGCCAAGAGGAAATGTGTCGTTACATAACTTGAATTTCTCATCTAACCATCGAGCTCTATGTGTATGCATTATGTACTCATAAACTAGTTTCTCTTGAAACATTTTCATAAATTCAGCTACACATATATCATTTTTCACTAGCTCACATCTCTTCAAATCTTTTCCATCTTTAACTCCATATGTGATTGTCTTGTATTTTCTGAAAGAAACTAGTTTCGTACCAACTTCATGTGTGCTCTCCAAATGTACGCATCTTGGTAAATGTTGCAAAGCACCACATATAGCACAAAAAACTTCCAAACAAGGCATCTTATAATAAATGCAACCATCATGTCTATTACATAGCACACTTGAAATAAATTCTCTTACCGACTTAGGAGGTGCTTGTATATTGCATTCCTACAAAACATCGTTAGTGTGCAAAGTAGAACAAATATGACAAAAATATATCATAGTGCATGGAAAATTCAATATGCATCCTACAACAACACGTGGTGCATACATGATTAATCTTAATATAAAAAGGTTTTGCCATTTCAAAAAATATTTGAGAAATTCTTATTTGAGGAAACTTTTGAAGGAATCTTTCATAAAATTTAGTTTGAGTCATATCCAAATAGTGTTTGGCATGTGGCTCACGATTTGTAGACCCTTTGGTTGGGCGAGACTCTTATGTTGTCATGCCAAAATTTTTCAATTAATGTTCTTAATGCATCAACAACAACCTTGTCTTTGTGTGGTAGTCTACCCAAGAATACCCAAAGAGAATTATTGTTAGGTTCCTCTATTTTTTCCTGCCTCTTTAATGCTTTACTTTATGTTGTTCTACTAACATTTAATGAATTACTTGTTTTTCTTGTCAAATGATCTTTTTTTATTTTGTTGCTCATTATGGTTGATATAATGACACGTTGAGTAGCATTAGAATCTTTAGTATGTGATTTTGAACCAATAGCATGATATGCATCAAATAGATTTCTCACAATAGTTCTTTCACTATTACTTTCAGACGATCTTAGGCCTAGAATTTTCATTCTCTCTAAAATTCAAATTTTTAATCATTTGAATAATTAATTGACATCTTGCGGTTTGATTTAAGTTTTCAAAATAATTTTTCCATATTCTTTTAACCATTCTCCTACAAGTTCATTCATTCATTTTATTGGGCATTGGTTTCAATATATTCTCATCAATGTCAATTAGATACTTTGGTTTCCTACGAATGATTCTAGGAGGTGTTAACATTGGTGCATTATGTACATTCAATTCATCAAATAGAGAAGGTGTATGTTCATCATTTAATTGATTATTCAATGCAGTATAATCTTCAATTGTATTAGGTTCATACGGTAAATCAAATGTCTCTTCTTCAATTGCATTAGGTGCATTATGTTCATTTGGTAAATCAAATTGAGATGTTGAGGATGACATACCTTCTTCTCCCATTGTTCTTATGCCATGTAATTTCTTCATATGTTGCCTTTGTCTTTCCTTTTCAACCTCTCATTGTTCCATCGTTCCTCGCTTGTTCTTTCCCATGGTTGATATCGGTTGTCCTAAATAGAATCATATTACATATATATGTAAACAAAAGTTCATAAAAAAACAAATAACCATAAATATGCATCTTATCACTATTTTTTGGAATCAAACTATTAAAATCACAATACTATTGACAAAAATAATAAGAACAACAATTCAATCATTTGAAATCATGCAAAAAAGAAAAATTCACTTACTTCTATGTATAAAACAGTGATAGAAGTGTAGAGACAGTTCTAGTGGGGCCTTCAACGACCTCAAAAACTTCTTTTGAGGCCGTTGAGGCTCTTGGGCAACTAAAACTATGTCTACGTACCACGTACGTGCTACATTAATAACTGTGTGCGCACTGTTAGTCCATAAAGTGTTGGCAAGCCCCATGGTATTTTTTTTCCTATTCTGTACTAATAAGTAGCATGTACGCGCTCCTAAGCCTAAAAAATGTTATTGCACGGTAGTGAATAATGGGCTCGGTACCATGTACATGCTCCTACACCTTAAAAAAGTTATGGCAAGGAAGTGAACTAATAGGTTCAGTCCCCTGTACGCACTATTGGTAGTAGAACAATGTGAATGAAAAGGGAGGGAGGGAGGGAGAGGGAGAGGGGGGAGAGTAGGGGGGAGGGAGAGAGGAGGGGGGGCATAAGGGAGGGAGGGAGAGAGGGAGAGAAGAAGGATGGGAGGAGGGAGAGGAAGAGAGAGAGGGAAGGAGGGAGAGGGAGAGAGGGAGAGAGAGAGAGGGGGGGAGGGAAGGAGGGAGAGAGGGAGAGAAGAAGGAGGGGGGAGGGAGAGGAGAGGGGGGAGAGTAGGGGGGAAGGAGAGAGGAGGGGGGTGGAAGGGAGGGAGGGAGAGAGGGAGAGAAGAAGGAGGGGAGGAAGGAGAGGAAGAGAGAGAGAGAGGGAAGGAGGGAGAGGGAGAGAGAAAGGGGGGAGGGAGGGGAGGGAGGGAGAGAGGGAGAGAATAAGGAGGGGGGGAGGGAGAGGAGATGGGGGAGGGAGGGAGAGAAGAAGGGGTATGGAGGAAAGGAGAGAGAGAGAATAAGGAGGGGAGGAGGGAGAGGAAGAGAGAGAGAGGGAAGGAGGGGGAGGGGGAGAGAGAGAGAGAGAGAGAGAGAGAGAGAGAGAGAGAGAGAGAGAGAGAGAGAGAGGGGAGGGGGGAGGGAGGGAGAGAAGAAGGGGTATGAAGGAAGGGAGAGAGAGGGAGAGAGAGAGAGAGAGAGAGAGAGAGAGAGAGAGAGAGAGAGAGAGAGAGAGAGAGAGAGTTGGGGGAAGGAGAGAGGAGGGGGTGGAAGGGAGAGAGGGAGAGAGGGAGAGAGGGAGAGAGGGAGAGAAGAGGGGGGAGGGAGGGAGAGAAGAAGGGGTATGGAGGAAGGGAGAGGGAGAGAGAGAGAGGGGGAAGTAGGAGAGAGAGAGAGAGAGAGAGAGAGAGAGAGAGAGAGAGAGAGAGAGAGAGAGAGAGAGACCATAACACAATATGACCCTTAGAACACAATATGACCCCTAACAACATCTAAGGGGTCATATGACACTATATTATCCCTTAGCACATCATAGGACCTATAACTACACCAAATGGTGTCCTAAGGGATCATAGAACACCATATGACCCTTTAGAACACCATATGGTGTTGTTATGGGTCGTACAGTGTCCCGAGGGGTCATATGACATCCTATGACCACTTAGGAAACCATATGGTGTTTTAATGGGTTGTATGGTGTCTTAAGGGGTCACAGGACACCATATGACCTCTTAGGAAACAATATGACCTCTAATGACACTTAAGGGGTCATATGGTGGGCTAATAAAATGATATATTATTTAAAGTTATGAATAGAACATCATACAATAGAACATCAGTAGTTTAGTTTTGACATAGCTAAGTTAGACCATTGTCAGCATAAGAGAGACTCCAAGCCAACAAACAACGAGGCTTCACTAAAAAGAAAGTGTAAGAGCTTGACCTAACCCTAAGAATATTGCCTTTCTAAAACATATGATGCTATAAAATTTGCAAGGTTATAGGACTGATCTCGATTGTGACTATAGGAATTACACACTTGATTTCTTTCATGGGTATGTACCCTTCCAAGCCTTTTGACAAGTGATGATCATCATATACTACCATTTCCATGCTTACAACAAACTTTAATTTCTTTAGGTGATAGGCGTTGTGTAACAATATGGGAACTCTCGCATACCCACCACTATAATTCTTCAGGACATCATCTATGGTATTCTCCCTCTTTCTCTTCCTACTAGTTGTTTCCTTCTGAAAAACATATTGCAGGTATTCTGACTCATCATTTTTTTTTGTTGACACTATTTTCCACATCTTCTCTACTCATTAAAAACACATTCAAGAAGAATATTGCTGTAGGTTTCCTTGTTTGTCACGATAATGCACTCGTGGTTCAATTTTAGACCCTATTCCTCTTACTCAATAGACACACAAAAATGCATCAATCAATTTTCTTAGGAGAGCATACATGATAAAAATCAAAGAGGAAGTTGCAGACAAGAAATAAATTCACTTACTTCTATAGAAGTGCATACATAGTTGTAGTGGGGTATGGAGGGAAGGAGGGAGAGAAGAAGAGAGAGAGGAATGGGGTATGGAGGAAGGGAGAAGGGGAGAGAGGGAGAGAGAGAGGGATGGGGTATGGAGGAAGGGAGAAGGGGAGAGAGGGATAGAGAGAGAGAGGGAGAGAGGGAGAGGGAGAGAAGAAAGAGGGGGGAGGGAGAGGAAGAGAGAGATAGACCATAACACAATACAACCCCTAACAACATCTAAGGGGCCATAGGGTGTCCTAAGGGGTCATATGACTATATTATCCCTTAGCACACCCTAGGACCTATAACGACACCAAATAGTGTCCTAAGGGTCATATGACACTATATTATTCCTTTAGCACGTCATATGACCTATAAAAACACCAAATAGTGTCCTAAGGGGTCATAGAACACCATTTGGCCCTTTAGAACACCATGTGGTGTTGTTATGGGTCGTATGGTTTCCCGAGGGGTCATATGGCATCCTATGACCCCTTAGGACACCATATGGTGTTGTTATGCATCGTATGGTGTCTTAAGGGGTCATATGGTGTCCTAAGGGTCATATGGTGTCCTAAGGGGTCACAGGACACCATATGACCTCTTAGGAAATAATATGGACTTTAATGATACGTAAGGGGTCATATGGTGGGCTAATAAAATAGTATTATTTAAAGTCATGAATAGAACATCATACAATAGAACATCAGTAGTTTAGTTTTGATATAGCTAAGTTAGACCATTGTCAACATAAGAGAGACTCCAAGCGAACAAACAATGAGGCTTTGCTAAAAATCAAGTGTAAGAGCTTGACCTAACCCTAAGAGTACTACCTAAGTTCTAAAACATATGATGCTATTAAATTTGTAAGGTTATAGGACTAATCTCAATTGTGACTATAGGAATTACACACTTGATTCCTTTCATGGGTATGTACCCTTCCAAGCCTTTTGACAAGTGATGATCATCATATACTACCACTACCATGCTTACAACAAATCTTAATTTCTATAGGTGACAGGTGTTGTGTAACAAAATGGGAACTCTCGCATACCCACCACTATCATTCTCTAGGACATCATCTATGTTACTCTCCCTCTTTCTCTTCCTACCAGTTTTTTCCTCCTAAAAAACACATTGCAGGTACTTTGACTCATCATTTTGCTTTGTTGACATTATTTTCCACATCTTCTTTGCTCATTAAAAACACATTCGAGAAGAATATTGCTACAGGTTTCCTTGTTTGTCACGGTAATGCACCTATGGTTCAATTTCAAACCCTATTCCTCTATTCAATATACACACACAAATCCATCAATCAATTTTATTAGGAGAGCATACATGATAAAAATCAAAGAGGAAGTTTCAAACAAGAAATAAATTCACTTACTTCTATAGAAGTGTAGACACAGTTGCAGTGGGGTATGGAGGGAGGGATGGGAGAGAAGAAGAGAGAGAGGGATGGGGTATGGAGGAAGGGAGAAGGGGATAGAGGGGAGAGAAAGAGGGATGGTGTATGGAGGAAGGGAGAAGGGGGAGAGAGAGAGAGAGAGAGAGAGAGAGAGAGAGGGATGGGGTATGGAGGAAGGGAGAAGGGGAGAGAGGGAGGGAGAGAGAGAGGGATGGGGTATGGAGGAAGGGAGAAGGGGAGAGAGAGAGGGAGAGAGGCACCTTGTATGTGCTTGAGAGGGGGAGACAATACACTTATATGTGTATACATATACTTAATGTATTATATATGTATACATATATATATATATATATTATATATTATATGTATATACACATTATATATAGAATATCATATTATACACACCCAAAATTTAAACAAACTTAGCGCGTACGCGCTTCTTACACCATAATTATCCTGTATGCACTTTTTATACCATAAGTACCCTATATGCGCTTTTGATTGTTTAGGCTTGGAAATAGGCCTGGATGACAAAGCTACGGTTTGGAAGTTTGATTTCCCTCCATTTCTCTCATTTTTAATGTGTTTTATTTTATCAACTTGGTTTATCGACTTTTTCATCATTAGGTTTACACTTCATCAAGTGGGTATTTCTAAAATTTCCACCATATTTTCACCCATCTTCTGAGCTTTCTAACCATATAATTTTTTAAAAATTTGAACAACAATAACATATTATTATTGAATTTCTTTTACCAATGTCTCCACAGTTCTCACAGACATAGGTGCACCATTTTTTTAATAACTTTTGATATACTTATCCAAATTTAAAAAACTTTATATGTTATTGTAGTGCACTTGATTCTTTACAATTTAAAAAAATAAAAATGTATTTTTGATTTGTTTAGTGCAACTTATGCTTTGCGCATGAACAGGTACCTAATTTTCAGGATGTGCTCGATTGGAAAAATCATAAAAAAAAAATACTAGACAAAAAATTATAAAAAAATACACATCTTCTAGTGCTCACTCTTAACTATCTTTCTGCCAAAGGATTTGTCAAAATACTAAATCTAACTATGACTTTTTTGAAGTGCACGTCAGACACTATGTTATGTTTTTCAGAAAAAATCAAGGTCTATTTTTGGTGCATGAAGGATTTGACCTCCTTAATCTTATCCAATTTTGAAAAATTTTAGTAGTTTGGAAACTAGATTCAGAGTACTACAATATTTGTTCTTTGATTATCTTCATATCTTGAGTGGATGACTTTAAAATTTTTTCTCCAAGTTAGGGTTCACCTGATTTCAGAAAAAAAAAGTGTCCACTTATACCCCCCTATTTGACCACCATCTTTGTACACTTACCCAACAGAAGATAGAGCAAAAGAGGGATCTACCAATAGTGGGCAGGCCAATATGATGTGTAGTAGAGGATGTCTGCATGCTACATGTTGCCTACATTATAGTCGGCAATACAGGTGGGGCTAACCTCTGATGAGGCTCCGACGATATTTGCATAGGAACATTGACAACACTTGAAGAATAATACAATAAATATATCAAACATTAAATATATGAAAAGTGCAAGAACTGTAAACAAGGATGAACCTTTATTATGAACAATGACAGTATCAAGTATGATGTATTTTGGGTACTCAAAGTGATAAGCCAAGAAAATTGTCATCACTTGAAGAACCTGCAACACCCTGATCACGACCACCAATTTCATGAGGGCACATAAATTGTTGTAAAAACAACATGTACATATTTTAGTTAATGACATAAAAGAGAATAAAATATAAACCATTATTGAACTTTTGTTATAATTAAAGCTTTCACTACTGCTTACTTGAAAGTTCTCTGTTGTCCGAATCAATACTTGCACCCTCTCTCGTATCTCATCAGTCTAAGGATACATGGATGCCAAAGAAACAATCTCTACTAATATTTCTAAGAGAATTTTTTATCAATTCCATAGGGTGTGTGGAATTTTCAAGGTCATCATCGCTTAATCCTGTTGAGTCCACATCCCTAGAGAGGTGCTCAGGTACTGCAACTCCCTTTCCCTTTCCCCGAACATCTATTTGTGTCAAGAATATCATTAACAATTACAAAATTAGTCTAAAACACTAAAAAAAAGAACATAATAATGTAACAGTTTGCTTCTATCTAATTTGTACAATTACAATGAGGTTTACCTTCTTGAAAAAGTGTCGCAACCTCCATCCCTGTCTACACTATGTGATGGATCCATGTTGCCCTGTGACAAAGAAAAAATATAAAAATGTTAGCGAAATTAAACCAATAGACTTAGCAAAAAAATTTCATAATAAAATGGTATATTGGAGTCATTAATTAGAGGTTGGTTAATTTAAATGGTATATAGTGCGTACCACCCCCATGATAGTAACTTTGTTTGTATCTATACGATTCAAACTATAATTGATTAGAAGCTCTTCGCCTGCACTTATTGATTTTATCGCACATACAAATACATGATTTCCCTTGCGTGCCTCAAATATGCAATTGGGTTGTTTATTAGTTGATCGAGGTCGCATACTATTTATAAAACCTGCAATATTCCCTATTGCTTTTGGCCTTCCATCAATGTATATAGCCACTCATTTACTTTGATCATTATCTTCATGTTGTATATAATTTGTTGACAGTGCATACCTACGCATAATGTTTTAACATCGAACAATCTACTTCCAATTATTGTAATTGTAACAAGGTCCGACAAACTCCATCAATTCAACAACTTTTTTGTAATAGACCTTTATGTCATCCATGGAAAATAGGTTGAAACCATGTAACGACGAAGGTGTTATGTGATATATCCTATCGTTAACAAAAAAATCGGTGTTTATTGGAGGAAGTTCCTTGGGTACCCATTGTTTCTATAGATGTTTGTACCTCAATGGCACCTCAATGTCACCTTTGGTCTCATCATCATAAGAACATGACCCCCCTTGAGCAAGGAAAAATTTCATGCATTTATTGAATTTTCTTCAAATCTTTTGACCTCTAGTTGATCTCCCTATTGTAGACCTACTACATGTCTCACTTTCATTTTCTATTCCTGCATTTCCCTCACTTGAGGAAGACACATCCAACAAATACCTATTTGATGGTACCTGCACTCCATCAAATGAGAGTTAGTTGGTAATGAGAGAGAAATTTTTCAAATGAGGGTAATATTGATGAAGAAGTCGGCCCTAAAGTTGATGATGGGATTAAAATTTGAATAAGTCCAACTAGGGCCTCAAGTGTTGGTAACTGTATTAGATTTCCTGCTAATGTCGAGGTTTGAAAAACTGAGGAAGTTTGTTTTCCAAGTAATTTTTTAAAAATAAACTATTTCTATAGGGTGTATTGACTAGTTATACCTGTCGATCCATGAGACTATGTAGGATCCTCGTCAAAGGGGTTCAGGTTCCTGCACATGTAATTCAATTATCTTATGTTAGCTAAAAATTACATAGTACACAACATGAACAACATGAACTTTGTAGACGAAAAGATTATGAAATAAAAAAAAAGATGTTGTCATCATAATTATTGTAATTTTTTAATTCCTTACCTTTACTTTATGTAGACTATGCAGGATCCTCAACTAAATGGTTGATGATGTCTGTAGTCAACGACCTGTTCCCACCAAGGGTGACAACATCACACAAGGACTATACATGAAATCAACACTATCAATTGAGAATCACATGATGTATCATCATATATATAATTGAGCATCATAATTAACATCACATATGTGTCATCATAAACATATAATCCATCACATATTTATCATAAATCAACATCCATCACATAGGTAATAAACAATCTAGATTCTATAAATAAACACAAAGTTCAAAAAATGTCAAATGTATCATCATAAACATGTAATCCATCACATATGTATTTTAAATCAACATCCATCACATAGATAATAAATAATCCAGGTCAAAAAAAATTCTATCAAGAAATCAATATTAAATAGATAATATAATAATTGCATACCTCATACATTTCATTCATCATCATCACCATCATGATCATCATTTCCATCATCATCATCATCATCATCATCATCATCATCATCATGATGTTGGCATTATAACAGACAATAAGAGATTGTTGGCATTTCAATAAGGATATTGAGAAGGTTGTTGATGATTATGGATATAATTGATTAAGGATGTTTACTGTCTTAACAATATTATTTTGTCATTGATGTCAAGAAATTGATTTTCTGATTCAGTATGATGTTGCCATATTTTAAGAAGTATGTTTTGAAGAGAATTAAGATGTCAGTAAAAGACACAGAAAGAATGTGATGAATAAGGGGAGGAATAAGTTATTCAATGGGCAACTATTACCGAGTTAGACAATGATGGAATCATGATGTTTAGATTATTTTGATAGACTACATATGTTATTGTTTGTAAGGTTAATACTATACTATGTTATTGAGCAAAGAACCTAGTCGGTAAACACTAAGGTTATCGCTATCGGTCAATGAAGGCAGAATGTCTACTGAGTGAAGTTTAGTATTTATTGAGTTGCAACTGAGTAATAACAAAATGAATTGAATAAAAAAAAGCATTATTTAATGAAGGAAGCTGATGAGCTGGATATGATTAACTAATTGGCATGTCATGCATGAAGTTTGTTAAAGATCTATGGCAATGGAAGATCAGCAGGAAGATCTACAGCTCAGATTGAACTGCAATACCCTAGCACAAGTTCCAAGAAATGTATTCAAGTTCCAAGGTGAGGTAAAACATTTTCAGATCAAAGGATACATTTAACCTGGTCAAGATTGAAGATCTGATGGCTATGATTGATCATGGGAAATGTGATCAAGGAGATTAAGCGGTTAGCAAATTGTTTATAAATAATGAACTGTTGATAAACAATGTATGCGGGCAAGTGTAAGCATAGGGATGCTACATAGTGATTACCGAGCATAGAAGCTTGAAGACCTGTTGGAATAACAAAGTAAGGAGCCCAACAGAGGGACAAGATAAGTCCTATGACTAGATTGTATTGAGCAAATAAGAATCTGCTTTAACATTTTAGATGCAAAGTTGCATACATATGTACTACTATTGTTTATTTGTAAGTGATAGAAAATCTCTTAACCGAGTGGACTTTACAGTCTTATTTGTAAATCCTCTAGCAAGGTGACATTATGATTGAGTGTTTGAAACCCTTTAACAAGGTCACTTCTAACAAGGTGAAGATCCTAATAGATTTGAGGGAAATCCCTTAACCGGGTCACATCTAGCAATGTGTTTGTAATCTTTAACAGGATTTGCTTTTAACCGAACATACTCTAGAAGAGTATATTTCTTGGTGGGTCCAAAATCCCACAGTGGTTTTTCCCTATTTGGGTTTCCACATTAAATCTGGTGTTATATGTTTTGTGATATTATCTGTTTATGAGCTTGAATGTTTTATAGTTTTTTTGATAAGGTTACCGAGGTTGAATCAGTTGAAAATATAGAAGATTAAGTTTGTATGATTCACCCCCCCCTCTCATCTTATTAACAATTGGTATCAGAGCTTTGGACTCCGGAAGTAAAGTTTAAAGGAACTTGAGGAAAAGATCCAAATATGTATAAGAGGGATGCACCGAAGCTGAACAAGTCAAGTTTCTCTACATGGTAGAAAAGGATGAAGCTGCACCTATCAGGAATTGGTGAATATGTTGTATATTATCTGGAGAATGATTTCATTACACCTAGCACCTATCCATTGATAATGGAAGAGATAAAGGCAAAGAAAGAACATATTCAAGCAATGATTGAAATAACATCTGCATTGACCGACTTAAAGTTTAATGATCTAGAAGGCTGCAATGATGCCAAGGCAATGTGGGATAAGCTCATATTTGTGTATGGTGGTGATGAACATGTTCAAAGAGAAAAAGTGGATAGTCTAAGAGGACAACTTGAATCTATGAGAATGAATGAAGGTGAGAACATAACTCAGTACAGTACAAGGTTAAAGGAGATTGTCAATCAAATCAAAGGAGCAGGAGGAACCATTGAAGAAAAGGATGTCACAAGTAAGTTATTGAGAACACTTCTACTTGCTTATGCAATCCGAGTCTCTACAATCAATGAATTAAGGTCTATACCCACTATGCCAATTTCTTTGGATACTACTATTGGTAAGCTACATGCATTTGAGTTAAGTAACTTTGATAACAGTGGGTCTTCGGTAAATAAAGTTGAATCTGCATTTAGTTCTTTTCATCTTGATGAATCTGATGATTACAATGATAGAAAGTATAAGTATTCTAAAGGGAATCATAGTGGATAAAGTGAAAGATTTCACAAAAACATGGAGGAGGTACATAAAATTCATGAAGAAATCAGAAAGCAAGAAGAGTTTGAAGCACTACTAGCCAGAAGGCTACCAAGAGAAAAAGGTAAGTACAAAGGAAAGTTGCCTTTGAAATGTTTTAACTGTGATAGAATAGGACATATGGCTTCTAACTATCCTGACAAAGAATCTAGTGAAAAGAGAGATTACCGAGATGACAAAGAGAAAGATAATCATTACAAAGGACACCGAGACTTCAGAAGAAGAGATAAAAAGACATGCCTAATAGCTGATGAGAAATCAAATGATGATAAATCAGATGAAACTGATACAGAGGAAGTTGTTTATGTGGCTATCAAAGATGGACCAGATGAAGAAAGGTATGAAGAAAAGGCTTTAATATCTCACATAAATACTAATGATCCTTGGATCATAGATAGTGGATGCTCACATCACATGATAGGTGATAAACACAAGTTTGTTATATTAGAAGATTATGATGGAGGTTATGTAAGATTTGGTAATGATGCACCATGTCCAGTAAGAGGAAAAGGATCTATAACACTTCTTGACAATGCTAAATGTAATCATGTTTATTGGGTTGAAGGTTTGAAATACAATTTGTTGAGTGTAGCACAACTAAACAATACATGATACCGAATAGAGTTTCAGAAAGGAATTGTCAAAGTTCATGACAAGCATGGAAAGTTAGCAGCTACCGGGACACAAACAAAAGGTAACACATTTCACCTTGACTCAACTCGGAATAAGTGTCTATATGCAATAATAGATGATACCTGGTTATGGCATAAAAGGTTTTGTCATGTAAATTTTGATAATCTGATCAAAATAAGTAAGAAGCACCGAGTAATAGGTCTACTGAGTCTTGAGAAACCTGAGAATGCTATGTGTTGAGGATGCCAGATGGGTAAGATGACAAGATCAAGCTTTACAAGTAAGTCCTACACTTCTAAGGAAATTTTAGATCTTGTGCATACTGATCTTTGTGGTCCTTTGAAAGTTCAGAGTTATTATGGTGATAAATATTTTATATTATTTGTGGATGATTACTCAAGGATGATGTCAGTAATGTTTTTAAACGAAAAATCAGAAGCTTTTCAAATGTTTAAATAGTACAAGGCAAGAGTTGAAAATGAAACAGGAAGATAACTGAAATGTCTTAGATCAGATAGAGGAGGAGAGTTCACTTCTGATGAGTTAAACTTATTTTGCAATGATCATGGTATTAAAAGACAAGTCTTTGCATTGAGAACTCCACAACAAAATGGAATAGCTGAGAGAAGAAACAAATCTATTGTGGATTGTGCTATAACCCTGATGATTGAAAATAAAGTACCACAAAATTTTTGGGGAGAAGCAATAAGCACTATTGTTTACACCTTGAACTGAGTACAACTGAAGAAAGGAACTTTGAAGACACCATATTAAATTTGGTATGACAAGGAACCTAATGTAAGTTACTTTAAAATCTTTGGAAGTAGATGCTATGTTCACAAAGATGACAGAAATGGTAAGTTTGATCAAAAAAGTGAAGAAGGAACATTTCTTGGTTATTCTTCTAGAAGCAAAGCATTTAAATGTCTGATCAAATCATCTAACAAAATAGTAGAAAGTGCAAATGTGAAAATTGATGAATTTGCAGAAAGAAATGATGAAGGAAACTCCAAAGAACTAGAAGATTATGAAGGATTTGTATATGTTCAACCGAGAAGTCCTACCGAGAAAACTGCTGAAGGAAATGAAGAGAATATCCAGTTACCAAGTGATGAAGAAGATCATATAGAATCTACCGAGCTTATATTAGCCAAGTATGTCAGAAGGAATCATGCATCAAGTTAGATTATAGGAGATAAGAATGATCCAGTGATGACAATAAACAAACTGAGACAAAACATATATTTGATATCTAAATTTGAACTAAGGATAGTGAAAGAGGCATTTAATAGTGAAGATTGGATAAATGCTATGACAGAAGAGATTGATCAAATCAAGAAGAATGACACATGGACACTAGTCCCAAGACCGAAGGACAAAAATGTAATCAGTACAAAGTGGATTTTCAGAAACAAGTTGAATGAAAAAGGTGAGGTCATTCGAAATAAAGCAAGACTAGTTTGCAAAGGTTATGCTCAAGAAGAAGGAATTGATTATGGTGAGACTTTTGCACCTATGGCAAGACTTGAAGGAGTAAGAACATTGTTGGCATATGCTGCTTATAAGAATTTCAAGGTATATTAAATGGATGTGAAATCTGCATTTCTGAATGGTATATTAGAAGAAGTTTTTATTGAACAACCTGAAGGATTTGTTGAACGAGAGAATAAAGATCAGGTATGTAAGTTGAATAAAGCTTTATATGGTCTAAAGAAAGCACCTAGAGCATGGTGTGAGAGATTGCATTCTTATTTAATCAAGATTGGTTTTTTAAGAACTAGTGAAAACTGTTAGGGTTCCCACAGATACTGAGAGGGGGGGTGAATCAATATCTGACCGGTAATGTGATTTTCTTAAAATAGAACATGCAGAACATAAAGTAACAGTGTATCGGTATGCAAGAATTAATGTAAATAACAGAATCAAAAACATCCACATGAAAAAAACACCATAACACCAGATGTTTAACGAGGAAACCCGGTGTGGGAAAAACCTCAGTGGGATTTGTGACCCACAATATTCACGTACTAGCCAATAACAGAATATTACTTACAATAGGGGCCTACACATGCAGGAAGGCCAACTGCCTAGAGCACACTACTCAATAAGAAGTCACATTGACTTACAATGAGGATTATGCAAATCCAATGATCTGTACTGCTTTACAATAGCATATTCAATGCCAGATTCAGTACCGGTTCTTGCTCTGTTCTTTACATATACCCTTGACCTACAATTCGCACATTAGGTCTGCCTTATAATTTTTTTTTTGCTTCCTATCCATATCCTACAAATGTCTACAATGATCTCTTTTATATACAAGAGTCATTTTACAATTTGTCAAGTTGGCTTACAATAATAAACAAAATATTACATATCAAAAATCCCGTCGGCCTCTGTGTCGGTATACATGTTCTCTTCTATGCCGATGTACATCTTCTGTGCTGGTGTCAGTGTAGATTGATCTTGTTGATGCCGGTGCACTGTCTTGTTTGAATAATGCTTTGTCAGTATAATGTCTTGCAAGTGCCATAGGATTGCAAGGTTACCTGTGTAATGCTTTGCCGGTATAATGTCTTTCCGGTGCCATAGGATTGCAAGGTTTCCATCAATGACAAAACCTTCAATCACACACAATGTCTCATTGGAGTGTCCATATGCCAACAATCTCCCCCTTTGGCATTGATGGCAACACTCATGAGAAATTTCAAAAAAAAAAAATCCAAAAATGTGTAGACCAAAAATGTTACCAAAAATGTGAGAGCTCCCCCTGAACATATGATCCCTGTGTTTTGAATTTTCTCATCCTACTACTCCCCCTTTGGCATCAATGACAAAGGTTAGTAAAGTTTGTAGTTGTACCAATCCATAACCTCAACCTTGTAGTTGGGTAGTTATTATCTGAAGAATATCTCCCAAAATTAAGTTTATACCATCCATAAACTTCTTACTGTCTTTTATTGATGTCTCAGTTCTGTATACTGTATCGGTGAGATGTTGCAAGTGGTCTGCCGGTGTTTTGCTTCCTTGTGTTAGTGCCTCTGAGATTTCCTTCCACAGAGATGCTAAATAGTCCAATCTTGGACTTAGTTTAGATCTCAAGAATTTTGCCCTGTTTATTATTTTCTCTTTCTCTCTTTCTAATTTGAGCAATTCTTCCTCAAAATTTGTTATCTTTTCCTCAAAAACTGATAATGTATCGAGTGAGTTAACAAAATTATCTGCAAGTTTATTGATCTCTTCCTGTACCTTGCTCATCTTTTTGTCTACATCTATGGTCAAAAAGTTTGTCTTATAGGTGTCTTTGTACAGAGTTTTGTACTCTTTCAATAAATTGCATAGTTCCGATAGAAGTGTGTCAAATTCCCTGTTACACTTCTTTATTCCTTCCTCAAAGAATTTTTGTTTCTCTTTTTCTACAATTTCCTTTACAGTTTCTACCTTTGTTTGCTCAAAATTTCTAGAAATATATTTACAAAGTGTATCCAACTGGCCTAAAGAATATTTATTGTCTATATTACAATTAGGAGCTATTAATTTCAAAAATGGAATTGAATCATCTATCGCTTTATAAGCTTGTGAGCTATAATCAGTTATTTTCTTGATAGATTCAAGTAATACCTTAGTCACATTTGATGGTGACCCAACAAACTGAGTGTTAGTGGAAGTGACCATGCTAGTATTGACCTCTGGTAGGTCTGTTTGTGTCTCCATCTCTTTAAGCACTAGTTTTCCTACATCATTTTTTACCAGTGGCATCTGTTCTGGAGCCTTTTCGCTCTGTTGGTTTCTCTGTTTGTGTTCTAGATTCCATCTTTTTCTCTGTATCTGCTACCAGTTGCTCTGTGTTTCCTATTATCGGAGGCTATTTGGATATACTTGATTTGTCTGTTGTATCCTTATCTACCACCATGTTGATCTTCTGAGTATCAACATTCATAGTATATAAGACTTCAGGATTAGGATTATTATCCTCTGTATCCATAATCTCAACTGTCGGTTGATCTTCTGTAGTTGTTGTTTTTACCGGTGGAGTATTTAAAGGAGGTGGGGGTAAGTTGTCTCTAATCTTGATACTTAGTGGTCCACCAACTTTACCTTTCCCTTTGTCCTTCTGATATACCAGAATGGGTTTAGGATTCCTATATTCTTCTTGTTTTTCTTTTTCAACCAAGAATATATCCCAACCATTTTCTATTTCCTTTGAAACTTTTGTAACTCTACCTGCCATTAGTGAAATTTGCTGGTGTGCAGTGGAAAAAACTGTCCGGTTGGCCTGAGCTATCAGATCATCAATTTCCTTAGGTGAGTTAACTGGATATACTGCAAGTAATTTTTCTATTTTAATTTTCTTATCCAACTCAATTATTCCTTGCCTTCTGGCCTCAAGTCTTTTGTATAGTTCATCAGGAATTTCATTTAAGACTTGCAACAAAAACTTTTTATACATGTCCATGTGTAATATAACACTCTCCTCAACTTGTCCTTTCTCATCATCTGATAGAGTGTCATAGATTTTCCCTATGTTTTTCAATTTACCTTCCTCTGTGATCTCATTCAGTAATATGTCAAGAGGGGCCAAGTTAGTGTTTGTCTTCTTCTTCTTTTTGGGGGTCAACTTCTTCTTAGGTGTGACTTTCTTGACTGGAGATCTCATGGCTTGTTGCTTCTGTCTTGTCCTTCTAGGTGAAGGAGTGGTTGCCAGTGTGGGGTCTCTTTTCTTGACAACTCTTTTGAAGGTTGTTGGCATATCTCCTTCTAAGTAGGTACCTACTAGTGATAGATGAGTTTCAGGTTGTTGGGCTGCCAACTCATCTTTAGTTATGCCGGTTTTCTTTAATACATCTTCCTTTATGGCTTTTGCTTGTCTGGATCCTTTTCTCACAAATGCCTCAACCTTTTTCACTCTCTTCTTAGATTGAATTTGACTTTCTATGGTCTCAACACTACCAAATACTTCTTCCTTTGGTTCATTGGGGGCTTCCAGAAGTGTTTTGGCATAAGTTTCAATAATATGATCATCGGTCTCATAACCCATCTTTGTTACCCAAATTGTTCTTGGGATGACTGTTTCCATCCAAATATCATCCTTTTTGATTACAAAACATATATCATCCTTGTGTTTGTTGACAATTTCCTATGATAGTCTGATTCTTTTATTCATTCTGACCTTTAGTGCTTGAAAATACTCATTGATATTCTTTTCTTTGTTTCCACCCATGTTGTTGAATAAGTCAAATAATTGTTTTCCTACTGGTATGTCAAATCCAAAATCCTTGTTGCCTATACCGGGAGCTTGTTTGGTTATATGTAGCATTAAGCATACAAGTAAATTTCCAAATCTAAAGGTTCCTTTCTTATCCTTCTTGATTTTTGCTAAATTGTCAATTAACTCATCCTTTAACCATTCACAGATATCAATTTTTACATTGTCCTTAACCATGTCATAAGCACTCTTTATGCATAAACTGGAAACTGAGTTAAGCCTATTAGCATGAGTTTCTTTGTAACCTAAAATCATGCTAACAAATCTAACATTTGTGTCAGTCACATCATTAACCCTCAATGATCTCTTGTCGGATGTTGCACCAATTAAGTTTGTTACTAAGTCATTCGAGACCTTCTTGGTTTTGTCGGGTCTGCTATCGGTGGAGGGTAACCCTGTTACTACTTTCACAACTTCCTTTGTAATTTTATGCACTGAGTCAAGCCAAAAGAATGAATCATGTACCCTACTCAGAACTATCCTAATCACTTCCTTGGGAAATTCAGGAATGCAGAGGATTTCAGTGAATCCTAGGGTTTCAACAATTCTATGTTCAGGTTTCACATTTCCAGAATTGTCACATATAACAGTCTTATACATGTTTTTAATTTCTTCATCACCTAATTCCTCTATGTTGCAATGAATATACATTCTAGGGTCTTCTGCATAAACAACACCTTTTGGAATTTTTGAAAAAGCACTTGTGCTGTCATCTTTCTTAGCTACCTCGGGAACTAGCTCAAACACGAGTCTAGGTCATTTTATAACTTCGACTACTATAGGGTTTTCTATGAATTCAAGTGCAGAGGAGGATGCCATGATGATAAATACCTTTTTCTGTCTTTGGATGGATTGATTGCTGAAGTGCTTTGTCTCTTTGCTCAGAATGCCTTAGCTCAGAAATCTTCATGCTCACTAAAAGTTTGAATTCACGGTGAAATGAAATGGAGCCAAAACCTTATTTTATAAAGTCTTTTCTACTACCTACCACATTAATTGCTTGCCGGTAATGTATTAGCTCAACTTTATTTGCTAGTAATGAATTATTTTCAACTTCTTTTCTCTAACCGAGGGAATAATAGCACATGTGTCATTAGATTGCCAAACCCTCAAGATAATTTTCTTCAATTTGATGAAGAACATCCCGTCAGTGGAGCATTGCTCTGTCCTGCTGGTGGAGCATCATATTGTCTTGTCGATGGAGCATTTGGTTCTACCGGTGGAGGAGTATCCCCAATATTTAGATCACCTTTTCTAATCCATTGCTTTGATAATTCTTGCTTGACCTCTTCAACCTTTTCTTTACCTTTCAAACTAGTACTTTTGTTGTCTATTGGTGTACCTTTACTTCTACAAAATTTAGCAATATGACCAATCTTGTTACATGCATAACAAGTTACATTATTTTTCTGAAGAGCTTTCCCATAACCTATGTTGGTTTGTGTTCTGCATTGATTTGATAAATGACCAAATCTTCCACATACATAACATCTTACATTCATTCTGCAGTTTTCAGAGTTATGACCAATTTTGTTGCATTTGGAGCATTGACCGGTGGGAGGATTGATATTCTGATAATTCCTAGATCTACATTCATTTGCCCTATGACCATATTTGTTACAATTAAAGAATTTTCCATTGAATTTGTAAGTATTAGAAGGTCTTACCGGTTTGCTATGATCCTTGATATTTGCAGTACCGGAGCTTTCTCCAACTTCAAATCCAATTCCAGAAGTGTCACCTTTGGGTTTTTGATTCTTCAATAAGGTACCAAGTTCTTTTGAACTTTTCTTAAATTTTTCTTTATGTTGATTTGCAGTTTCCAATTCCCTTTCCAGGATTTCTTTTTGTCTCATTAGTTCATTCGAGTCATTCTGAGTATGCATTAGATCTGTCTTCAACATGTCATTTTCATAGCTAAGTCTTGTGTTCTCATTTGCTGCATCACTTAGTCTTCTAGTCAATTCTTCTTCATTCTTCTTTCTGTCCTCAATCTCTTTGCAAAATCTCATAGTCATATCCTGCATTTCATTTTTTGTTGTCATGATCTCTTGTTTCAATTTGCTTATCATATCATTTAGTGATTCCTTTTCATCATTCTCATTTTGCAATTTTTCACAAAGTTCTCTTCTCTTATTTCTTGTAACAGTAAGATTTTCTTGAAGTGCCTGAATAATGTCCTGACCTTCTTTTAAATCATCTTCTAATTTGATATTTTTCAACTTCTTTGCATCATAGTCAGTAAGATCTCCTTCAAGTTGCTTCATCAGATTTTCCATCTTTACTAGTGTCAAGATCTTCCTCAAGCTATTAGGCTTCTAAAAATAGAGGACCAGGCTCTGATACCAATTGTTAGGGTTCCCACAGATACTGAGAGGGGGGGGTGAATCGGTATCTGACTGGTAATGTGATTTTCTTAAAACAAAACATGCAGAACATAAAGTAACAGTATACCGGTATGCAAGAATTAATGTAAATAACAGAATCAAAAACATCCACATGAAAAGAACACCATAACACAAGATGTTTAATGAGGAAACTCGGTGTGGGAAAAACCTTGGTGGGATTTGTGACCCACAATATTCACTTACTGGCCAATAAGAGAATATTACTTACAATAGGGGCCTGCACATGCAAGAAGGCCAACTACCTAGAGCACACTGCTCAATAAGAAGTCACACTAACTTACAATGACGATTATGCAAATCCAATGATTTGTACTACTTTACAATAGCATCTTCAATGCCAGATTCAATACCAGTTCTTGATTTGTTCTTTACATATACCCTTGACCTACAATTCTCACATTAGGTCTGCCTTATAATTTTCTTTTTGCTTCCTATCCATATCCTACAAATGTCTACAATGATCTCTTTTATATACAAGAGTCATTTTACAATTTGCCAAGTTGGCTTACAATAATAAACAAAATATTACATATCAAAAATCCTGTCAGCCTTTGTGCCGGTATACATGTTCTCTTCTATGCCGGTGTACATTTTTTGTGCCGGTGTCGATGTAGATTGATCTTGCTGATGTCGGTGCACTGTCTTGTTTGAATAATGCTTTGCCGGTATAATGTCTTGTCGGTGCCATAGGATTGCAAGGTTGCCATCAATGACAAAACCTTCAATCACACACAATGTCTCATTGGAGTGTCCATATGCCAACAAAAACAGTAATATGTACATGAAGAATGATGAAGACAATGGAATATTGATCTCAGCCATATTTGTTGATGATATTATCTTTTGTGGAAATGACTCCTTATGTAAGAACTTTGGAAATGAAATATGCAAAGAATTTGAGATGTCATTAATCAGTGAAATAAAGTATTTTATAGATCTACAGATACTACAAATGAAAGATGAGATTTTCATTACTCAATCCAAGTATATAAAGGAAATCTTGAAGAAATTTGGAATGGAGGATTCAAAACCAGTAAGTACTCCTATGACTACCAACTATAAACTATCAAATAATGATGAATCTGCATCTGTTGATGAGATACTTTACCGATCTATGATTGGAAAGTTGAAATATGTTCTTCACAGCAGGCCATAGCACATGCAATAGGTATAGTTGCAAGATTTTCTACAGATCCCAAGGAAACACATATGACAACAATCAAGAGAATTTTCAGATACCTGAAAGGCACTGAAGATTATGGCTTAGTATATCAGAAAGGAAATGTTTTTGATTTAAAAGTTTATACTGATGCTGATTGGGCAGGCAACATTGATGACAAGAAAAGCACAAGTGGAGGAGATTTCTTTTTAGGAGAAAGACTAGTGAGTTGGCTTAGCAAGAAACAAGGATGTATTTCACAGTCAACAGCATAAGCTAAATATGTTGCTGCAACATTGAATTGTACCAATATAGCATGGATCAAACAACTGTTGGAAGGCATAAATGAGAAAGTTACCGAGCCAGTAACTATATTCTATGACAATACTACTGCCATAAACATTTCAAAGAATCTTGTTATGCACTCTAAGACAAAGTACATCTCTATCAAGTATCATTATCTTAGAGAAGAAGTCCAAGAGAAGAAAGTGGCATTGGAATATGTTAGCTCAAAGGAACAAATAGCAGATATCTTCACCAAGCCATTGCCAAGGGACACTTTTGAGTATCTCAGAAGTAAGTTAGGGGTCCTACCCCTATCTTCCACTCATTGACTGAGTTCAGTGAAGGCATCAATTTGATGACTCTAAAGAATACCTTTTAGGAGTTGATGCTGATTTACACACTTTAGGAGGTTTTCTAAAGGTGTGCAGGAAGCAAAGGAATCACTTCTCACAGGAAGAAATTATGTATTAGTTTTATTTTTGGCATTGTTGTCAAAGGGGGAGAAGACTAATGTATGGGGGAGAACACTAATGATAGGGGGAGAGCATTTCAGCATTTCACAGCAATCTAAATCCGAATCATTTAGGTCAAATCAATTGGTTTTGCCATCAATGCCAAAGGGGGAGATTGTTGGCATTATAACAGACAATTAGAGATTGTTGGCATTATAATAGACAATAAGAGATTGTTGGCATTTCAATAAGGATATTGAGAAGGTTGTTGATGCTTATGGATATAATTGATTAAGGATGTTTACTGTCTTAACAATATTATTTTGGCATTGATGTCAAGAAATTGATTTTCTGATTCAGTATGATGTTGCCATATCTTAAGAAGTATGTTTTGAAGAGAATTCAGATGTTGGTAAAAGACATAGAAAGAATGTGATGAATAAGAGGAGGAATAAGTTATTCAATGGGCAACTATTATTGAGTTAGACAATGATGGAATCATGATGTTTAGATTGTTTTGATATCCTACATATGTTATTGTTTGTAAGGTTAATACTACACTATGTTACCAAGCAAAGAACCTAGTCGGTAAACCCTAAGGAACCTAGCTATTAAACCCTAAGGTTATCACTATCGGTTAATGAAGGAAAAATGTCTACCGAGTGAAGTTTAGTATTTACCGAGTTGCAACCGAGTAATAACAAAATGCATTGAATAAAAAAAAGCATTATTTAATGAAGGAAGCTAACGAGCTGGATATGATTAACTGATTGGCATGTCATGCATGAAGTTTGTTAAGGATCTATGGCAATGGAAGATTGACAGGAAGATCTACAACTCAAATTGAACTGCGATACCCTAGCACAAGTTCCAAGAAATGTATGCAAGTTCCAAGGCAAGGTAAAATGTTTTCAGATCGAAGGATACATTTAACCTGGTCAAGATTGAAGATCTGATGGATATGATTGATCATGGGAAATGTGATCAAGGAGATTAAGCGGTTAGCAAATTTTTAATAAATAAGGAACTGTTGATAAACAATGTATGCGGGCAAGTGTAAGTACAGGGATGCTACATAGTGATTACCGAGCACAAAAGCTTGAAGACTTGTTGGAATAACAAAGTAAGGAGCCCAACAGAGGGACAAGATAAGTCCTATGACTAGATTGTATTGAGCAAATAAGAATTTGCTTTAACATTTTAGATGCAAAGTTGCATACATATTTACTACTATTGTTTATTTGTAAGTGATAGAAAATCTCTTAACCAAGTGGAATTTACAGTCTTATTTGTAAATCCTCTAGCAAGGTGACATTCTGATTGAGTGTTTGAAACCCTTTAATAAGGTCACTTCTAAAAAGGTGAAGATCTTAACAGATTTGAGGGAAATCCCTTAACCGGGTCACATCTAGCAATGTGTTTGTAATGTTTCACAGGATTTGCTTTTAACCGAGCATACTCTAGAAGAGTATATTTCTTAGTGGGTCCGAAATCCCACAGTGGTTTTTCCCTATTTGGGTTTCCACGTTAAATCTAGTGTTATATGTTTTGTGATATTATCTATTTATGAGCTTGCATGTTTTACAGTTTTTCTGATAAGGTTATCAAGGTTGAATCAGTTAAAAATATAGAAGATTAAGTTTGTATGATTCACCCCCCCCCCTCTCATCTTATTAACACATCAACATCATCATCATCATCATCATCATCATCATCATCATCATCATCATCATCATCATTATCATCATCATCATCATCCTCATCCTCATCCTCATCCTCATCATCATCATCATCACCACCACCATCATCATTGAATTACTCAATCTACCTTTCCCCGTCAAGTACTCCCCTTCAAATTTGTTAATGGGGTTGGGATCCCAAATGCAATCCATGTGGATCTTTTCTGCAAACTTAGGAAGATATTCAGAAATGTACACCATAGTCTGGTATACCATATATCCCTCCACCATAGATCCCTCAGGATGTGCTCTTTGTCAAACCAAAGCCTTCAAAAATTTCAAGTGCCTCTCAACCATCCACATTGACCTAGTGTGTATAGGTCCACACAATTCAATCTCCTCGACTTGGTGTATGAGGTAGTGTTCTTGTGCATTGAAAAAAGCTGAAGGTAGACACTTTTTCATTTCACACATTAGATGAGTATTTTTTCTCTTCCAATATTTTATATCTTCTTTATGGATTTCTTTACATGACAACCACCTACAAGATATTCAAGACGCAAAAATATATATTACACAACAAGTAAAACAAATCGTAAATATAATATCTATACAACGAAGTGAACAAATATCACTACTTACCTCATGTATTTTCCAAGATCATATATGACTTGCTTGATATTATTGTCAAAGTCGTCTGAGAGAGATAGAGGTAGAATGTACTGCAACAATTATAAAATTATCTTTTCATTTTTTTCTAACATAATACAATAAAAAGTACATGCACAGTACTTAAATATATAGTAAAAACACAAGAACATGAATTACCTTAATGAAGGTATGCCAATCATGCGTTTTCATCACTGGCCTAAATTCACTTTTCTTTGATATGAGATTGCTTATGTTCATAGCAAATCTTGTGGGAAATCAAATTATTCGTATGACTTCTTTTATAGCATTGCTTTGCTGGTCCGTTAATAACTAGGGAAGCTCACTTATATTAATCTAGTCTCCATGGCTATTTGATTGAATGACATTTTTCATTGCATGACTTTTAATCTTGAATGTCACTACAAATTTTGACAAATTTTTCTTTGTCACACCTTCCATCCAATATTTTCCATAATGTATTTGTTATATTCTTTCCTATATGCATAATATCAAACAAATGCACAATTTGTAACTGCTCGTAGTAGGGCAACCTACAAAACTGTTGGGGATAATTTTTTAGTCCTTTAGGAAGGTGGTCATTTATGCCTTCATGACCTTTATGATCATCAATCACATCATCAGTAAACAAAACACAATAGAAAAGATGTTTTATTACATAAACCATTAAATAGAATGGCATTACCTTGACGATTAATTCTATTATATTCCAACTTCCATAGGTGAGGTGTCATTCTTCATGGCTTTGATGTATTCTCTTCTTTCCCATTGAAAAGATGTTTTTTAGTATTTCAATACTTATGATTTTTGTGGAGAAAGTGTCTATACTCATCAAACACCTACTTTCCTAAACTTTTTGAATGACGAGATTTCATGTTTGGACCACAAACTAGACATGCAAATTTTCCCTTTGTTTGAAGACCTACAAGATAATGTATAATTGGATTAAATATGTTAATTTTTTGAATTATAATTATCATGCGCCACTTGAACACTATAACATACCACAAAAATGTGTTAGCCCCGGGGCATCATGTATTGTCCATAGAAGCATCGCATGGAATTGAAATTGTCTTTGTCCTATTGGTCTAGAGATGTCATACATAGTGATGCCATTCCATAACTCTAGCAACTCATCAATAAGAGGCTCGATATATACATTAATATCTTTAACTTGGTACTTACCTAATTGAATGAGGAAAAACATTACATAATTATTATGACCATTTTACTGCAATGTCTATAATTAAATGTAGATGACTATATTAAAAATGATAAAATACTTGAAACAATCATTGCCAACATTATGTGCTCCCTCTTTATTGACATCCATGGAGGAATGTTATTGTTGATAACAAAAACATGCCACACTGAGTAAACAGATCTCATCTCTCCAAATGGATTGACACTGTCCGCTGCCAATGAAAGCCTGAGATTATGAGGTTCTTCTTTAAAGTGTGGCCACTTTTCCTCCATGTCCATAAATGCTGAACCATTCGTAGGCATTTGAATAATGTCATCTCGACTTCTATTGTGTGCATGGTAATCCATAAATTATGCCAATCTAGTGCACTTGAATAATCGTTGCATACGTGGAATAATGGGAATATAGCGAAGAACCTTGCGAGGAACCCTTTTTGTTATTTGATCTGTTCGATATCTATTGATATGACATTCAAGGCATCCAGTTTAAAATTCATGTTGTTTGTGATATATAATATGATCATTGGGACAAGAATCTATTGCTTGATACTCCATTCCAATATATTTCATAATGACAGATAATTCTCGGTATGAGCAAGGTAGAATATTTGATGGTGGTAACAAAAAATCACCTATCAATCTATAACAAAAAAATATAATTTGTTAATATAAATAATATTAATGGTCCAACATGATTTACCATTTATTATGACATATATGACATACCTTAACATACATGAGATTGTTATGTTGGATAAACCATTCATAACCTTCAAGCTCACCAACAACAATATAGCGGAGAGAAGAGTTGTCTGGGAGCCTTCGTAAAGGGCCTCAGATGCCTTCTCAAGTAGAGGGACATCATGAACAACATCAAGGTCATCTTCATTATCACGATCAGTTGTGCCAGTACTAAATGTGTCATGGATCAATGTATTTGTACCATCATATTCAATTGTGTTTTGTAGCTCATGATCATCATCTTCCATGGGATCATTACCTTTAGCTTCAATATTCACACCTCCATGTTCATCCACTTTGAAAACCATATTCTCTAGGTTGTGTTGATCCATATCATGTGCTCCGGGGTGCTCGACCTATATAAAACTGATAAATATAAATAAACCATGATCATGATCTCATCATCAAGTGATTTCTTATGTATATAAATTGTTGAAACGATATAATGAAAAACTTACCAATGGATGATAATCATGTCCACCTTCAATGTGACCATGCAGCCTACAATGTTTCTTAGCTATTTTTATTAGAAGTTTTCTAGTTTTTAACCCCTTACAAATTTTGCAGGGACAATAACATTTTCCATCACCTTTTGTTTTCAAGTTAGACCACAATCTAGCAATTGTCTCCTTATTTTGTTGTTCACTGATATTGTCTGACATGGTCTTTCTTCACAGACAAGAAAATCAAGCTATAGAACTAGTTATATAGAAGTTGAAATGTTAGTTATGAAATCACGTTTTAGTATAATATACCAAATTAAATTACTTGAACATAGAAATTATGTAAATTGAACCAAAACCATTTAACTCTTCTTTTTCATCTCAAAACATATCTAATGGCTTTGTGGTATGCAATCTTTGTATCATATCTTAAGTTGACTAATGTCTAATTGGGATAATCCATGAGTGTCTAATGTGAATTCATTATCAATGTTGTGATGTCATTGAGAGTATGGTGATAGTCATCCTTATAGGATCCTCTCAATACTGTCCAAATCAGTCTAAAAGGAAAGTAACTATCCATTCCCATGCTCATGCATCCTTACATGACTAATGCTACCCTTGTGTATACTAAACATTGGAGAGACCTTATTTGACTTGCCTAATCAATGTGGTTGTTGTCCTAATATAAAATACTGAGTTCTACCCTTGCCTTTCCATCAAACATCTCACATCATGTTTCTTCAACAAAACACACTAATATGAATTGAGCCAACACCATGAGGATAGGGTCAAGTATCATGGAAACTAATCATAATACATGAAGATGGGGTTCACACATAATTTTTGGCTCTCAACAATGCCACACTTCCAAAATTGTTAGTCTCGAGACTTCTCCTATTGGGTCAACACTCATTGATGGCCACAAGGCCAAACCAATGTATCTAGGCTTCAAACTCCTTACTCTAGGCTTGGAGGACCCTACACAAGGTCTATGAATACTCACTTGGTATTACAATAGAAAGATACTTCCTCTAGAACTTTGTTTGCAATGCACACATCATTGGTAATCATTGTTATGATGGATGGTCTATTAGGACAATAAATAAAAATGTTTATTCTTTTTCCACCCTTTGAAAATACAACAAGGTATTTGACTTGGCAGGGTCCCCACACATCACTTCAACACCAAAAATTAGGCAATTCAACCTTTTGCCTTCTCAATGCATTTTTTTTGTCTTTCACTATTTTCTCAGGCTGATATATAAGGATATCAGATCTTTCATGGCATCATCACACGCACAAACTTCCCCATATGTCCATGTAAGTCTAATATATTAAATACATTTCACCTAGCTCTATCTAGTACAAATTCTTGTGTCCTATCCATATAGGATGTTTGAACACCACAATATCATCCTTGACTTCTAGGCTTGGATATACAATCCATTCTTCTAGACACCCTTGGATATATTAATTGGCTTCTAGGCTTGGGAAAACTAATATGAATTGAGGCAACACCATGAGTATAGGGTAAAGTATCATGGCAACTGATCATAATTTGTGAATATAGGGTTCACACTCATTGATAGTCATTTTGCAACTCACCTTGAGTCTACATGAGCTGTAGAAGCTTGTGACAAGTATGGATTTTTGTCTCCTTCCAATATGTAGTCCTTTCATATTTTAGGTGCCTACACACTATGTTTTTGTTAAGTATTGATGTAGTATTAAGACATCTCATGACTCCCTTACATGTCCACACTTGGGTTTACAAACACAACTTTGTCAAAACAAAAACAATATCACTAGTAAAACTATGACTATGACAATTAATACCCTTAGGACAGTCATAGAAATTTAATCTATTTCATTTGGTTTTGATCCAAAAACCCTTCCAAAGGTTTCATAGGGTCCCCTCACCCCTCTATCTATCATCAACTACTTCAAAATACCAATCTCTTGGTATTCCCACCAAATTCTTCACTCTTACTGCCTTTTATTGTCCGATACATAGAGATATCAGACTGTCCTCATGCCCAAACATGTACCAAATC
Organism: Cryptomeria japonica; assembly: GCF_030272615.1. NCBI lineage: Eukaryota > Viridiplantae > Streptophyta > Pinopsida > Cupressales > Cupressaceae > Cryptomeria > Cryptomeria japonica. The sequence goes on along the minus strand of NC_081407.1, from coordinate 683,339,103 downwards.
TAATTTGGAGCCCTACAAAAAACATAATATGATGCATAGCATGAAAAAAGGTCTTCCCATAAATTTGGGTGAATTTATATGCATGGGAAACCAAACTATACATTATTTACTCCTCTTGGTAAACACTAGGCAGGGTTTTGACATTTTTTGGAAAAACTATGATATCTTCTTTAAAACACAATGAAATTCAATGCCATAAAAAAGAAAAAATGAAGTTAACTCACTTCTCTACCACATACAATCAACTTCCTACCAAATTATGATGATTTTCACAATGTAAAATGAAGAGAATCAAACTGAAACATCAAAAAATGCACATAAAACCCCAATTTCATTAAGCAAAACTCTTGGATGGCATGCCAAAGGCCTATTTATTCCCATCCAAGTGGTTTAAAACCTCAAACTACCATAAACTAACTTTCCACCCATATTTTTAAGAAGTTTCTACAAGAAATGCAAAAGTTGTCATGGCAAAATGACAACGTTTTTCCCAATGGACCTCAAACTTTCACAATTAGGTCCCAATACATGAATATTTGAATGTTATGGCAGCTTACAAAGAGGGTAAGGCTTGCACACAAATTGAACAAACATAAATATTAAAATAAAACATTTATTCAAATATGCAATTAACAATCTCCATGCACATCAATCCTCTTCACATTTAATGTCTCTCCCTAGTGTTTCAATTTTTTAGATAGTTATTGATTTGATCAAACACATGGCAATTATATTTATGGAAATTATATTTATGTTCTTTTCTATTCTTGTTTATTGCATAGCTTGTATCTATATTATGCCATGCACCATCTCTGTAGCCTTCCAAAGTAGTGTTATGTTTGTTCATTGCCCCTTTTACTAAACTCTATATACTGCAATCTTGTATTTGTTTTTAATCTATGCTTTCATACATTATTTGATTTGCCATCTTGTTATAAATCTCATCTCTATTATGCTTTGATGGAAGTCACATCCTATTACAAAGCTCACATTTTGGCACTGGCGGAAAGGATATTAGCAAAGGCTGTGGAATATGGCTTTTACATCTACCAATTGTCATTCCATCTTGTGCATATGGATTTTACATGTAGAAGAAATAAATTTGATAAATAGACCATATGGTGGATGATAAGTGAAGGATGTAAGTACTAAAGGTGTGGCACTAGTGGCTTTGGTACATGAAGGTGACTAGAGGTTGTGGAAGGAGAAATGGTGGAAGTTGGATCTATGGTAGAGGTGGGAGTAGATGTTATTTACACATGAAAATGTTAAGATAATACTCATAAAATAGCTAGGAATCCAACTTAAGGCATTCTATTTGTTAATAAATTTCTCTACCATTGAGATACTACCCCCTTTCTTAGCATTCCATTGTTGGCTTAAGTGTAGATTATTTTCAACACCCATTATAAGACACATTATAGGTTCTTGGGGCTCCTAACGTAACCTAGCTTTGATAACATTTTGAGCTACTACCCATGGACTAGTTAGGTTACCAAGATAAGACCTTCTATTTGTTGTTAGAATATGATCTATGACTAAGTATTAGAGGATCTTACTAACTTGGGTATCATGCTTTTATGTGTCTCTGACATGACTCCTAGTAACTATATAAGGATCTTACTAGTCCTAGATCTATTCCTTGTATTTTTGATATGGTTCCTAGTGAGAATATATGAATCTTACTACTTCTAAATGTCATAACTTTGTGTTTTGCATGCTCCATGTGTGTTACCAATGTTAGTCATATTACTCACTTTGTACTTCTCTTTTATCTCAATATTGTAGATTGACAATATCATAAGTCTTGGGAGCTACCACCTTTCCAAACTTGTAGTCATCTTGACTCTTCAATATCTTGGTGAAAGAATATTTGGTTTCTCCATATTTTCCCAAGAGTACATGAGCATAATTTCATACTCTTGCTAAGAGGGGGCTAAATATTACATCATAAGTTGTATCTCTTTATAAATATACACTAGGTTTGGACTCACTTTAGTGGTTGTGCCTTATTTATGCCTAATTGTACTTAGGTTTGAGAATGTTTCCATAAATTTGGTTCATTCCCTTATTCATGATGTTCCTCATGGCTTAATTTTCTAGGACTAGGGTCTAGGGAACCCTTATTCATGGAAATTGGACCTAAAATTTGAAAGATGAATGTTGGATTCACAAATAGTAGGAATTTCCTCTCCAAATTTGGAATTTTTCAAAAGTTGAATTTGAAAAGGTGCAAGCTGCATATAGATACAAGTCAATTTCTCATTTCAAACCCCTATCAACTCCAACCCACATCTACCAATTTTTCAATCAAGCAATTCAAATCAATTGACCATAGATCTATAATCAAGGAACAAGGCATTCAAAGATACAACTTTGTTACATTAGTTATGATCAACTACATTATGTTTTTCCATGATGAAAGCATACACTAACATGTTCTAGAAACATTAAGGCTTGTGTTGAACTTCATGCCAAGCATTTCAAAATTGAGGAATATTTGTCAATTTTTTATTTACATTTATGTTTGGAACATTAACACAAACTGTAATGTTATGAATCTTCCTCTGCTAGATACCTCCCTACAAATAGTTCAAGATGACTCTCACACACATTTTTAAATGTGCAAGGAAACACAATAGACAAAAAAAATAGTAGAAAAGGAAGATGGTTTTCCAGCTAAAAACCTTAACATAAAACATGAAAAATTTAAGTAACTATCTGGAACTACCTCACTGTTAGAGGGTGTGTGGTTGATAACTACAAAAATAGTTTGACAATGGCCACTCCTACTCTATATTCTAATGAGAACTAGAAACTCATCAATTCTACCCCCAAAAGGTTGATCCTTTAACTGGTTAGCTCATTCTTTGCTGTGTATACGTCCTAGTGCCATGGTAGGGGCAGGGTGGGAGAGAGAGAAAAGAGAAAGAGAGGTCGATTGCCCTCCAAGTCATATAGAATTCATGGTGGAAAAAGGGGAAGACTGAACATCGACAACTAAGGCATTGGGGCAACATTAAAAGACTTTCGATGATGTTGACCTAGGAACGGAAAAGCACGGGTAGTTGTGAAATGCAGTGGATAGCTCAATCAATGGGTGAGACACAAGAAATTCCTCATATATGCAAATCAATGAATGAAGGTGAAGATTTAGCTACCTCGAATGGTGAAGATTCTACCCAAGCAATTCCTCATATTATGCAAATCCGAAGATTCAATGAATGAAGGTGAAGATTCAGAAATTGCTCATATTATGCAAATCTCAAATGAAGGTGAAGTTTCTACCTCGAATGGTGAGTGTGTCATTTGATCTTGCCAAGGGTTGAGGTCGACACAGAAGCTTGTGCGGGATTGCAAATGCACAAATGACTTGCCCTCTTTTATTTTTTTTTAAGTATAATGCTCGTTGTTGTCAAAATTTCGACGAATGCGGGCACTTTTAAAAAAAATAAAAAAATTCATTGCTAATGCCTTCTCCGTTGAAACCAAATGTGAAATTACCATTGGAATTCCGATGAATTCGAGCATTTCTTTAAAAAAAAAAAAAAATTGGTCACAATATACCTTCTCTGTCAGAAACCTCCATTGGAATTATAGACCAAATGTATTAGTGCATATATATCAATGAACAAATTGGATTGAATATCAAGTTTCATATATATGAAAATGAACAATAATTGTGTACATATAAAAAAGCCATGTCTGTCAAAGTCGATATATACATATACAAATGTCAAATATATAAAAAAATTGGTCCGTCAATGACCACAACTATAACTATATGTCTCTATCAATATCTATAACTGTGGTGGATCATCAAAATCGAGCGTATCTGGCTCTGCAGGTGGCTGCACAAAGACAATTCAAATGTTGAATAAGATATATGTTCTCAATATAACATCAAAATAACTAAATACTGAACTTTAAATTGTTTGAAGTTGAAATGTTGATTACCTCATCTCTGTATTCTGCAATTGGGTGAGGCTGAGGATCCGTGGTATGTCCTGAAGGGGGTTGTAACTGGTAAAACAATATTAATACATGTTAATAACATATATGTCAAATAACACATAATAACTAAAAAAGCATACTGAATCCTTAGATGGATGTGTTGTGGTCATAGGAGACAAAGCCACAGATGAATCAGTTATGACCATTTCCTATATCCATGGTAAGTGATCCAAAAGGAGTTAATTAGAGGGTTTCAACTCCGTTGTGCACTTAGTGAAAAGGAGTTGATCTAAGACAAACATACCTTTTTCCTTGGTTGTATTGGATCTCATAATATATGTGTAGGACTTCTTAGAAATGGAATGGTAGAATAACAGTAGGAAGTTTGGAGGGGGCCTGTAATAGGTTAAAGACAATTATACAAGTTAAGAATCCAAAGTTGTTGACAAACTAGATAAAACAAATATTTTTAACATATGTAGAACAAATGCACACCGGAGCCTCGTATAGTTCTTCTGTAACCTTAGGAGGCCTAGTCGAATCTAATGTAGATATTACCATTTCCTGTATGAAAAATGATAACATATGATATAGACATACAAGGATTTAGTTATTTCGAATAAGAAAGAATGCAATCCAAAGTGAATATGAAGACATCACATCTTCCCTCTACTGAACCTCATCGACATTAGGTGCATTCATTATTTTCGTAAACCCCATATGTTTCTATATATAGAACAAATAAATTAAGTGCATTTATCAATATCTACATATACATGTTTAATCATAATACATTTCAACAAATGAATTTAAATTCTACTGAATTACCTTATGTCATTTGGTTGTCCAAGAGGATATCTTTTTCTACCTCAGAGTGCTAGAGGATGGCTTTCTCATGTGAGATTTCCTCGAGGCAGGTGGGGTAAACTAACATAAAAAATTAACATAAGGGAAAAGAGCATGTATTTAATATATCACTTAAGTAAAAAATATATAAATCTAAATGGTACCATATAGCTATCTTGGCCAAAGTCAATGGTCGAAAGCATGATATCATCAAGTTGAGACATCTCAACCACTGATAAGCCCTATAAAAACCAAGTAATGATACAGATAATTAACAAAAGATATTTTGAAACCAATGTATTATTATATTTTTAACAAATTTACAAATCTTTACCTCTGGTGGTGAAACTACTCATGACTGTGGAGTCGATTGAAAAGTATGTGGTGTACTCCCACCACCTACTGCACCTTGCAATGCATTTTATTTATATCACTTTAATTTTTTCTAAAAATAAAAATTCATTTATTTTTATAAGATTTAGTCACTTAATTGATAACATGTCATAAACATAATTAAACGCACTTGTGTCTAATAGAGAGGGTACAACATATTGATTAGTTCGTCGGTGAGGGCCACATCCTCTATAGTGGAAGCATGACATCTACTCCCACAACATACACATGAATGAGATGTTGAACCATCCTCATCTACATCAATGTCTACACTAGAACATACACCCTAGTAGGTGGGGCACATATGCTGAATGGGCTGCCTTGAGCCAAATGATGCATGAGGTGATGTTGATGAAGGACGTGTTGTTGATGAAGGAGGTGTTATTGATGGAGGAGGTGCTACTGATGAAGGAGGTTCCTCAAGTGTTGGTATATCCTTTGCTCTAACCAACTATGTGCCATGCTGAACAATGACATTGTTAGGTCCCGGGGACAATTGAGAGGGGGGGTGAATCAGTTGTCCTTAAATATTAAACCAAAAAACCACTTAAACCAATTACAGTTTAATACCAGTGAAATAGTCTGTGATACCGGTGAAACAAATTAACTGATAAATGCAATACCGGTGAAGAATAATGCATGAAACCAAAAGACAAAATCATTCACAATACATAACACCAATATTTGTATGTGGAAACCCTGTAAGGGAAAAAACCATGATGGGAAACCTTACCCACAATCAGATGATACCACTGCAGATAGTAAGTATACATAAATGGGGTCTGCACATGTAGAAAGGTCAACAGCCTAGAGCTCACCGCTCAAACACAAATGGGAGTCACACTGACTACAATTGGATGGTTAAATCCAATAAGAATGTACTGCTTAAAATAGCATCTTCATATGCTAGATTCAGTACTGGTGTAATGTTGATATGCTCTCACAAAACCCTAGCTTTACCTTCAAATGATATCTTCATGTATAGCTCTGCTAAATCTCGTATATACCTTCACACACAACCTTTTTTGCATTCCACATTTGATCTTACATTTATAGCATAACCTAAGACCAATTATAGTAGGTCGGCTCTACAAGATATTACAATAAAATCATTTTACAAATAATACAATATCCGATGCAATAATTGATTGAACATGTCAGCTCAATGCATTTACAACATTAATTAATTATCTCCATAGCGTGCCATGCTAATCTGGAAGAGTTAAACCTGCTAGTGTAACCCTAGATAACCCTGAACCTAATTGTCGGTAAAAGCAAATATGCAAGTATGAATATACCAATGATTAATTCTTCAAAACAAGGTGTCCCCATGGTGTCTTCAACATTACTAGGTGTCTTCCATGTCATTCCAAGTTTCGGTGATGATTATATCCTATTGGTGAACCATATACCAGTAACTGTGCAATAGTTACTTGTTTGTCGGTGAATGCTGCTAGATCTCCAAAGTGCTAGTGTTTTAGTAGGTGTTGACATCAATGACAAAACCATGCCAAAATACCAACAATCTCCCCCTTTGGCATTGATGGCAACACAAGATGGAAAAACCATCAAAGTGCCAAAACAGAAATGCCAAGTACCAAAAACCAACAATCTCCTAAAAAAGATTATTACTGAGTTCAAAAACCAAAATAAATGATCTCTCCCCCTATTGGTAATATGTATCTTTCTGTGTTTTTCCATACCAATCTCTCCCTCTTTGACATCAAATGCCAAAGTTACAACAAAATACCATTTATATGTAAAATACCACTTGTTAGTTTCACATACAAAATACCAACTACTTTCAATATACCATCGACCCCCCCTAAGAAGTAGCTTCGTCATCAAAGCCGGATTAAGAATATATCTCTGTTAATTATGTTGGTTGATGATAGACATCAACTCTCTAAGTATCTACTGATGGGGGTATGACTCCAAGCTAATCTTTGAGATATTCAAAAGTCTCCTTAGGTAGAGGTTTAGTAAAAATATCTACAATATGCTCTGTAGTGTTTACATAAACCAGTTTGACTTGTTTTGCTTCAACATTTTCTTTCAGAAAGTTTAGTTTGATAGAAACATGTTTAGTCTTAGAAAGTAGTACTGGATTCTTGGATATATCAATTGTTGCAATGTTATCACAATAGATAGTTATAGGTTCCTTGCAATTCACCTTTATGTCCTTTAACATTTGTTTAAGCCATAATACCTATGTACAGTTTGTTGTTGCTGCAACATATTTTGATTCTGCTGTTGATAAAGATGTGCAACTCTGTTTCTTGCTTAACCAAGAAATTAATTTTCTTCCAAGGAAAAATGCTCCGCCAATGGTGCTTTTCCTGTCATCTACATCTCCTGCCCAATTTGCATCTGTATATGCACATAATTCAAAATTTTCATCTCTAGGATACCATAATCCAAGATTTGTAGTGCCTTGTAAGTACCGGAAAATCCTTTTTACTACTGATTGATGATTTTCCCTAGGATTACTTTGAAATATTGAAACAATACATACTGCATTCATAATATCTGGTCTTGTTTGTGTTAAATACAGTAAATCTCCTATCATAGATTTGTACCTGGTTGGATTAACAAGTGTCGATTTATCTCTTATTGATAATTTGTCATTAGTAGTCATAGGTGTACTTACTGGTTTAGATTTTTCCATCCCAAATTTCTTTAGTAGCTCCTTTAAGTACTTTGATTGACTCAAAAATATACCACCGTTAGTCTGAGAGATCTACAATCCTAAGAAGAATTTTACTTCTCCTATCATAGACATTTCAAATTCTTGCTACATTTTGATAGAAAAATCTTTACATAATCCATCTTCTCCTCCAAAGATTATATCATCAACAAAAAATTCTATAACCAAGATGTCATCATCAGTTACTTTATAGTATAAATTACTATCTGCATTACCTTTAGAAAAACTAATCTCTAAAAGATACTTATCTAATCTTGCATACCAAGCTCTTGGAGGTTGCTTCAACCCATACAAAGCTTTCTTTAACCTACAAACCATATCTTTGTCTTTTGTTAAAGAAAATCCATCAGGTTGTTCAATGTAAACCTCTTCTTAAAGAATGCACATTTAATATCCATCTGATATACTTTATAGTTTTTATGAGCTGCAAAAGCCAAAAATAATCTAACTGCTTCAATTCTGGCTACTGGTGCAAAGGTTTCATTGTAATCAATTCCTTCCTTTTGAGAATATCCCTTACACACTAGTCTTGCTTTATTTCTGATTATTTTACCATCTTCATTAAGTTTGTTTCTAAAAACCCACTTGGTTCCATTAACATTTTTATCTTTAGGTCGGGGAACTAATGTCCAAGTGTTATTCTTCTCAATTTGCTCTAATTCTTCTTCCATAGCTTTAATCCAAAATTTATCTTCACATGCGTTATTAATTGATGATGGTTCAATTTGAGAAATAAGACATACCTCTTCATTTTCCAATCTTCCTCTTGTCATAACTCCTCTATATTTGTTTCCAATTATCTGATCTTTAGAATGATTCAATCTTACATATCGGGGTGTCTTTGTTTGTTGTTGTTCCTCAGTTACTATGGAATTTTCAGATGATACTGGTGTAATTGGATCTTCATTCTGTGCTGGTGGATTCAATATAGAGTCATTTGTTAGAATTTCTATTGCCGGTTCATAATCCATATACCTTGAAGTTCCTCTGAATTGTTCATCAATCTTTACATTTGTGCTTTCAACAATTTTCTACAATCTTTTGTTAAAACATCTATATGCTTTGCTCTTAGATGAATAACTAAGAAATATTCCTTCATCACTTCTAGGATCAAATTTTCCAATATACTCATCTCTCCTAATATAGAATTTGCTTCCAAAAATTCTGAAATATTTAAGAGTAGGAATAATACCAAACCATAGTTCATGAGGGGTCTTACCGGTTTCACCTTTGATGTGGACTTTGTTGAATGTATAGACCGTTGTGCTTACTGCCTCTCTCTAATATACATGTGGTAGGTTTTCTTCTGATAACATACTTCTTGCTGCATCCAAGATAGTTCTATTTTTCCTTTCAACAACCCCATTCTGCTGTGGTGTCCGAGGTGTTGATAGTTGTCTTCTGATTCTATTTACTTCATAGAATGCATTGAATTCCTTAGATGTGAATTCACCTCCTTGGTCTGATCTTAAACATTTGATTTTCTTGCCAGTTTCATTTTTAACCATTGCTTTGAATAGTTTAAACTTTCCAAGTGCTTTTGATTTTTCTTTGAGAAAAGTAACCCAGCTCATTCTAGAATAGTCATCTATGATTAGCATGAAATATCTATCACCTTGCAAGCTTTTAGTTCTAGCTGGACTACATAAATCAGTATGAATTAAATCAAGAGCATTGTTTTATTTCTCTGGAATACTTTTAAAACTAGCTCTAACCTATTTTCCAAATTGACATTCCTTACATACTGTGTTGTGAGGTTTGACAATTTTAGGTAAATCTCTAACTACCTTAGTAGTACTGATTTTTACCATGCAATCAAAATTTACATGACAGAGTCTTTTGTGCCATAACCAACTTTCATCAATGTGTGTAATCAAACATGTCTTTTCACTGTTGTTGAAATGAAAGATATTACCTCTAGTCTGATTACCGGTTGCAATTTATAAACCAGTTCTATTCATAATTTTGCATTTTCGATTTTTGAATTGTAACTGAAATCCTTTTTCTACTAATTGACCAACACTCAAAAGATTATGCTTTAAACCTTCAACATAGTAAACATTTTCAGTGTTATGCTTACCATCAAGAGATATTGAACCCTTACCTTTAATTGAACAAGCTTTGTCATCACCAAATCTTACTAGACCTCCATTATATTCTTGAAAGTTCAAGAATTTACTTTTGTCACTAGTCATGTGATGTGAGCATCCTGAGCCAATGATCCACTCATCTTTTACTTCAACTTTTGCTTCCAAGGCCTATTCTATCAGTTGCACTACAGGTGTCGGTTGATCTTCTGTTATAGCAACAAAAACCCATCCATTGTTTGTCGGATCCTCATCAGAATCATTGGTTACTCCTTCATCAACAATATAATAGGGTTTGTCCTTATTTTTCTTGAATCTATATTTCTGATATTCAGGATTAGGCTTGTATGTTCTTCTAGCTTCTTCTCTTAACCTAGCATGTCTATCAGGGCATCTTGAAGCCATATGACCAATCTTATTGCAGTTGAAACATTTAAAGGGTGCTTTAACTTCAAATGATGATGCAGATGATGTGGATGCTTTGAAAGCTAGATCTGTCTTTATAGTAGTAACAGGACCAAATTCTTCAATCTCAAAGGCTAATATTTTTCCAATCAATGTATCCCTAGTTACTGATGTGTTAGGCATTGTTCTAAGTTCATTTATAGCAGTAACCTTCATTTTGTATGCCGGTGGAAAACCTCTTAAAACTTTTGAAACAATTTCATCTTCACTTAAGGTTCCTCCACAACATTTAATACCCAAAACAATCTCATTTACTCTTTCCATAAAAGCATAAATTCTTTCATCTTCTTCCATTTTTAGACTTTCATACCTGACCCAGAAGCTTTCAAGTTTTTCAATTTTGACTGTGGAATCTCCTTCATTTAGTGTTTCCAAATGATCCCATATAGCTTTAGCAGTAGACCTATCTGATAGTCCCATGATTTGCTGATCTGATAATGCGCTCAGAAGTGTTTCTCTTGCTTTGCAATCATTTTCTTCATCTTTAGTTAGATTAGGAGGATTTGGTAGAGTTGTTGTAGGAGCAGTATATCCATTCTTTGTAACTTCCTAGATATCTTTTCCAATACAATTCAAGTGTGTCTCCATTCTGATCTTCCATATTCCATAGTTAGTTCCATCAAGTTTAGGACTATCCTTCTTGAAATAGTTGCTAGACATTGGATCTCCTCAAGCTATTAAGCTTCTGCAAAAAGAGGACTCAGCTCTGATACCAATTGTTAGGTCCTGAGGAAAACTGAGAGGGAGGGGTGAATCAGTTGTCCTTAAATATTAAACCAAAAAACCACTTAAACCAATTATAGTTTAATACTGGTGAAATAGTCTGTGATACTAGTGAAACAAATTAACTAATAAATGCAATACCAGTGAAGAATAATGCATGAAACCAAAAGACAAAATCATTCACAACACATAACACCAATATTTGTACGTGGAAACCCTGTAAGGGAAAAAACCATGGTGGGAAACCTTACCCACAATCAGATGATACTACTGTAGATAGTAAGTGTACATAAATGGGGTCTGCACATGCAGAAAGGCCAATAGCCTAGAGCTCACTACTCAAACACAAATGGGAGTCACACTGACTATAATTGGATGGTTAAATCCAATAAGAATGTACTGCTTAAAATAGCATCTTCATATGCTGGATTCAGTACTGGTGTAATGTTGATATGCTTTCACAAAACCCTAGCTTTACCTTCAAATGATATCTTCGTGTATAGCTCCGCTAAATCTCACATATACCTTCACACACAACCTTTTTTGCATTCCACATTTGATCTTACATTTAAGATCTTAAATTTATACCATAACCTAAGACCAATTATAGTAGGTCAGCTCTACAAGATATTACAATAAAATCATTTTACAACTAATACAATATCTGATGCAATAACCGATTGAATATGTCAGCTCAATGCATTTACAACATTAATTAATTATCTCCATAGCGTGCCATGCTGATCTAGAAGAGTTAAACCTGTCGATGTAACCCTAGATAACCCTGGACCTAATTGCCGATAAAAGCAAATATGCAAGTATGAATATACCAATGATTAATTCTTCAAAACAAGGTGTCCCCATGGTGTCTTTGACATTACCAGGTGTCTTCCATGTCATTCCAAGTTCCAGTGATGATTATATCCTATCGGTGAACCATATACCAGTAATTGTGCAATAGTTACTTGTCTGCCGGTGAATGCTACTAGATCTCCAAAGTGATAGTGTTTTAGTAGGTGTTGACATCAATGACAAAACCATGCCAAAATACCAACATATATTAGTCTATGATACAGCTGCTTGAAGAGTCTGTAATTCCATAGAATCTTTCAAGGATATAGGGACAATGACATGAACCATGGGTTTAGGAGCTATATGCCTCCTATGATGTGGCTCTACCAGCCTATGGGCCCCAGGTCTATCATGCGTAGAGCCTCTCCCTCTACCCTAAAATTATTGGATGTCAAAGTAATTCGGCTTCTCACCAAGGATAAACTCACAATACAACTTTCTTAAAAATAATAGAGGCACCTCCCAATTATTACAAGGTGGTTGGTCAAAGACCATATACCACCTATCGTAAAAATCTTCTTTCAGCCTAGTATGAACACACCAATGTATAGGAAACCGAGTCGTATTTAGTTTTAGGTTGTTACTGGTAATAGGATCAGTGAAAAGAGAACATATGTCAGCTTTACCTATGGCCTTTTTTTTTCACTTGATCATATGACAACCCATCTACATTAAAATGTTTGACATCTATCCCTCCATGAACCCCATTTCGTAACCTCCCTAGATACCTCATTTGCACTATTGGCCATTTTTTCTAGTGTTCTCGTGAGGGTTGAGTGGTGCTCAAGCCTAGATGACCTCAACCTATTCACCAATATAGAAATTTGGGCACTATTTTGTGTAAGGCGATTGATGAGATCATCTTGTGTGGCATCTACATGATCTAATGGAGGACATGGAGGGTTTCGGGGTGGCAGTGGTTACTGAGGAGTAGCATTTTGAGGATTTTAAAGGTTTTCTTGTTGCTCATGTGCAATGTTTACAGGGTTTTCTTGTGTTGCTTGTGCAGGAGGAGGTCTTTGTTGTCTATTTCATTTTTGGGGATCGCTTGAAGAATCTGACATCAAATTAATAAAAACAAAACTTAAATCAATTAAAAAACCATACTTCAATTAAAATACAAACAAAAATAATCAAACCAATCAAATCTTACTTATTTGATGAGGTGCCATTGTTGAAAATTGCTCTCAATGTTGGGAAAATCCAAAATAATTGCAAACCTGTGTCGGTTCTATGGTTTTTTTTCTTTCCCTCGTTGTTATTCCATGGGTTTTGGCATTGAAAATGGCCAAAACTTGTGGGCTACACAAAAAAAATATGTTTCTAAAAACCCGTACGGGTTTTGAGGAACTTTTGGTTTTTAAATTGTTTTTGGCTAGGGTTGGTGTTACCAAGCCTAACACGTTTTTGAATTTTTAGGAACCCGCACGGGTTATGAAAAATTTGGGTTTTTTTTGGCATGTGGCCACTTTTCTATTCACCATCTTGGTGCACTTACCCATACTAATTAAAACATTTTAAAGTACCTGAGACCTTCTCTATCTTTATGGGAATGAAATCCTCGGTCACCACAAATGTGAGCAACAATGTTCCCATACTAGTAATATGGGAAAATCTTGGAACTGTTGCTAAAACATAACCAGTACTAATGGCCTCTACATCCCCAGGTACATGTCCTGATGCATGTTTTGGCATGTGTTCACTACCAAAGTCTATACTACTTGATGTCTACATGCTATGTGTTGCCGACATTTCAATCGACAATATAAGCATAGATGATGGGGTCATATGAAGTGATGTATGCATAGGAAGATCAAGATCAACACTTGTACCAACCTCTACTCCCTAGGAAGCATTTGTAGTAACCTGATTGATGCAGGAGCATCCCTAGTTCATTGCAATCTTGTATCAACCAAAAACATTTTCCTTTTTATTTTGTTTTTTGTTCGTAGTTTCAGGTTTCCTTTCTGTGTGTCCCGATTTTGGCTCACTGGATCTTGTGGAGTTGGATTCTACTTGAATAATTGATCATCTTTCTTGCTTCTAGATTGCGTCACATTTGGATAATTTTTCAGCAAGATATTGCTACCGGTTTCCATGATAGTTTCCTGTTACCTATTGTTCCTTTGTTACCAGTTGCTTGGACCTATTTTGGTGATCTACCAGAACCCATTCCAAAGCTTGCAGAGCCTTGGGCATTGATTCCAATGTTCCTTAGCGTGTGGCCGACCTTTTCCCATGATCTACGTTTCATCCTTTGGATTTTTTGGAGGAATCTCTTGGCGGAGGCCAATCTTGTTTATGTTGCATGTTAGGTCTTGTTCTTTGGGTTTTGATCCCTTTTGGGCTGAGTGGATCATTTGGATTGATATATATATATATATTTGTAATTATGCATAAGAATGCAATCGATGAGAATCAATCAGAGAATCAAGTAGCTAGACTGTGTGTAGAATATAGATCATAAGATTAAAGGTCCCAATTGTGACCTATTCTACTAGGCCTATGAGCTAGTATGTTGTAACCCAGTTGTTACTGGTTGGATGTAATCGAATTTCATGCAATAAAACAATGTGTTTTACATTTCCTCCATAATATCTTTGTGTTTCCATTGTGTTTACTCTTGATGACCGGAGGAGATATCCAGTGTATGATCGAGAGTTTTATGTCATAGTTCAAGCCTTGAAGAAATGGATACATTACTTGTTGCCTAAAGAGTTTGTGTTGTATATAGATCATCAAGCTTTGCAGTATTTGAACAGTTAGAGTAAGTGGAATCAAAAACATATGAGATGGGCATAATTATTGCAGAGTTACACCTTTGTGTTGAAGCATAGAAGTGGGAACAAAGATGCTAATGAATTGAGTATGAGAAGGAATTTGCTGACAGAGATGTGAGTGACACTATTGGGATTTGAAGATTTGAAGACCTTGTATGATGAAGACCTAAATTTTGTAGAACCTTGGAAAGCATGTAGAGAATCAGTTATGGTAGACATAAGCAAATGGTTGGGTTATTTCATTCAGGATGGGATGTTATTCAAAGGAGTTCAGTTGTGCATACCTAAGAGTTCTATGAGGGAGAATCTGATATAGGAGAAACATAGTGGAGGTTTAATTGGTCATTTTGGCATTGACAAAACAGTAGCATTGGTGAGTGAGCAGTACTTTTGGCCCTACATTTATAATGATGTTAAGAGATACGTGCAAAGTTGTAGAGTTTGTCAAGTTGCGAAAGGTAGTAGTTAGAATGTGGGATTGTATAAACCTTTGACAGTACCTGTAAGACCTTGGGAGGATATAAGCATGGATTTTGTACTTGGACTACCTAAGACATTAAGAGGGAATTATTCTATATTTATGCTAGTGGATAGATTCTCAGAGATCTCATTTCATATCTTGTAAGAAGACATCAGATGCATTGCATGTAGCAGACCTATTTTTCAAGGAAGTGGTGAGATTGCATGGATTACCTAAGAGCATAGTTTCAGACAAAGATACTAAGTTTGTTGGCTATTTTTGGGGAACACTTTGGTAGAAGATGAAGACAAATTTGAAGTTCAATTCTACTTTTCATCCACAAACTGATTGACAGACAAAATTTGTTAACCAGAGTTTGGGAAATTTGTTGAGATGTTTAGTGGGAGATAAAACCGGAAGTTGGGATTTGATTCTTGTACAACTAGAGTTTTCCTACAACAATACAGTGAATAGAAGTACCAGAAAAACACATTTTGAGATTGTTACCAGAGTGCATCCTAGATGAATATCATAGTTGAGGGACATTAACAATGAAGACTAGAGAAGTTTAGAAGCAAAAGACTTTGTAGATCACATGGAAGCATTGCATATTTAGGTTAAGCAACATTTGGTAGACATGAACACCAAGTATAAGGAGAAGGCATATGAGAAGAGAAGACATAAGGAATTTGAAATTGGTAATGAAGTGATGGTATATCTAAGAAAAGAGAGATTCCCAGTTGGAACTTATAATAAATTGCAGATGAAGAAGTTTGGACCTTGCAGGATTTTGAGGAAGTTCAATTCTGGAAATGCATATGAAGTGGAGTTACCAGATAGTCTGAGTATTTCACCTATATTCAACATTGTAGATCTTCATGAGTACCATGAACCAAAATTTAGTGAGGATAGTACTACAAACTTGGAGAAATAGTTACCTAAGAAGGAACCGGATCAGATTGAAGAGATTTTGGACAGTAGGATTGGGCGTAGTACCCGAAGAAGTGAGTATAAGGAATATCTTGTGAAGTGGAAGGGAAAACCAATTGAAGATTCATCTTGGATTTCTCAGGTAGAGGTAGACCTCCTTGGTTTCCCTCTGACCCTGACAAAGTGTCAGGCTCACTTTTTCAATAACCTTGGATGTTTGATGCAAGAGAATTCCCAATTCATTGCAATCTTGCATCAACCAAAAACATTTTCCTTTCTTTTTTGTTTTCTGTTTGTAGTTTCAGTTTTCTTTTTTGTGTGTCCCAATTTTGGCTCATCGGATCCTATGTGGTTTGATTCTACTTTAGGACTTGATCATCTTTCTTGCTTCCATACTGCATCACATTTGGATCATTTTTTGGCAAGATATCGCTACCGGTTTCCATGACAGTTTCCTGTTACTGGTTGCCTGGACCTATTCTGGTAATCTACCAGAACCCATTCCAAATCTTGTGGAGCCTTGAGAACTTATTTAGCTATTCCTTGGTGTGTGGCTGACCTTTTCCCATGATCTAAATTTTATCCTTTGAATTTTTTAGAGGAATCTCTTGGTGGAGGCCGACCTTGTTTATGTTGTACGTTAGGTCTTGTTCTTTGGGTTTTGATCCCTTTAGGGCTGAATGCATCCTTTGGATAAATATATATATTTTTAATTACACATTAGAATGCAATCAATGAGAATCAATCAAAGAATCAAGTAGCTAGACTATGTGTAGAAGATAGATCATAAGATTCAAGGTCCCGATTGTGACCTATTCTACCAGGCTTGTGAGCTAGTATGTTGTAACCCAGTTGTTACCGGTTGGATGTAATAAAATTTCATGTAATAAAAAAATCTATTCTACATTGCCTCCATCATATCTTTGTGTTTCCATTGTTTTTACTCTTTCTGACTGGTCTAGATTGATCTCTTTGAGGTCCCTCCTCACAGCTGACTGCTTCACTGATCATGGTTAGCAACATCATGAGGATGCAAAAAATCCTGTAAAAACAACACATATTATAGTTCATGACATAAAAGAGTACAAAATATAAAACCATGAATGAACTTATGTTATAATTAAATATCTCATGACAACTTACCTGCAAGTTTTGTGCTCTCTCAGTCAATATTTTAACCTTTTATCTTATCTCATCTGTTTGAGGCACTATGAATAATAATTGAAGGATTTCTTCATTGAATTTTTTTTGTGTCTTCCTTATCATATCTAGAGGGTTTGTAGAATATGTGATGTCATCATCGCATAATAGTGATTGCACCTCCCTATGGATGCTCTCCTCTACTGCTGGTGCCTTTCCTTGATCATCCGACTGCAACAAGAATATTAAAAATATTATCGAAATTAATCCAATAAACTTACAAAAAATAATAATAATAAAATGGTACTGAGGTAACCAGGCATAAAGATATCTTATGAGGTCAAAGTACATTTTTTTGCTTATTTGTAATTTTCATACATGATTTGTAAGGTTATAAAGTCCATTGATATAAAAAATAACTCAATTGTAAGGCTTGAAGAGACATTTTGTACCAAGAGACCTAATAGGTCTTGATAGAGTCAAGTAAGGTCAAAATGTCCATAAAAGGATTAAAAATGTTGTAATTGATTATATTGAGTCCATTTTTGTCATGTTAGAAACATCCAAGAAGGATATGGTCAAAGTTGTGTCAAAAATGCAATAGTTGCAAAGGTGCAACATTGCCAAAAAGTGCAAAAGAGATGTAAATGTCATCCATCGGTCATGAGTTTGTTGGAGAAGTTATAAGGATTGGAAATTAGTTTGTAATGGTTTATAAAACCATGTTTGTTCGAGGTCAAGAGTGGAGGAGTAGTTTGGAGGGCATTTGACAAAGTTGACTCATCAAACCCTCAACTGTCATAAAGGTTTAAAGGGTCTGTGATTGTCATAGAGCCAAGAAGGCTCATAAATGTTGTATTTTGAATTTGCAAGTATTTTAGAATGATGGTATAATGAAATATCTTTCCAATGAATCCTTTCTTATGCATTTTCATGGAGTATTTGAAGAGATACAGTTGTTTTTCTAAAAAACTGTTAAAACCCTTTGTTTTAACACAGTTTATGGGAGGCCCTAGTACATAGATTACTTTAGTGGTGAATATTCACCAATGAAAAATTTTTCACATCCGCCCTATCAAAAATGGTGAATATTTTGTACCGTCTGGGGGTGGCCATGTCGCCAGAACATTATCAATTTTTGTCAAAGTCACGACCCGATCGCCATATGTTTTATGCAATTAAATGTTTATATGCAATGATTTTGCCAATACAATATATGGTGGACACACGGTAAATTTAATTATTTCACCTATACTCTCTAAGGTTGCCTTAATAGATGACCTTAATTCTCCTATAGGCATGTGAAGATTTGTTAGCCAGGGGGACCCAATTCGCCCGACATCTTGCCGACGTGTGTCTCCAGTCGCCACAACTTTCGCCAACTATATTGTATTCACCTATTATTTGGACGACCTATAATTGCCTCAAAAATTACATGTCATATTTGGACGACCTATAATCTCCTCAAAAATTACATAAGTCGTGTTATAGTTATGCGGGATTCACCAAATATTTATATACCATATAAAATTCCCATAGAATTCACCATATAAGGATTGGTATAAATACATGCAAAGATCAGATCTATCTCAACACAATCTGGTGGGTTCTAGGCTTTGAATTCTGATCAATAGCAAAGTTTCAGACCAAGGAAAATCATTGTTGTTGACTTTATTGGCGACTACTAGTGACCTAAAGCCTAAAGATGAGAAATCATATTTTTGAAGTGGTATATTATACATTATAGTCTATTATTGCTTCTTCAGCAAATTGATATTTTTTTGGCAGCCTTTATTTCGTTGGAGATGTCGAACAGGAAGAGGGTTAGTAAACTTGAATGTGGGGAAGGCCAGGAGAGTCCAACAAAAAGTAGAATGTTGTCTTCATACTCTGGCATTGGAAAAGATTATGGTACTAGTGAATATCAAGAAGGTACATCATCACAAGTACAAGTACAAAATTCGCCACTTGCACCGCATGTTGAAGATAGCGGCGAACTTGATATCTCAGATCAGGATGATCTTGAAGATGATTATCTGGTAGATACCCAAGTTAGCTGGAATGATATAATCGACTTGGGTGATAATGCCATTGATGATAATGCATGGAAGAGGAAAAGAAAAGCCATATCAAAAAAGGGTAAACCACAATCAAAAAAGGATCGGGAGTGGGATATGTCAGTGAGGAATTTTCAAATTAATTGGGCATCAAAGTATCCATTCATTAAACTAGTGGAGAATCCAATTGAAGGCGAGCCTCCAATAGAATGCAAGTGTAAGATTTGCACTTGGAAAAATAACAAGGAAACTAGGTTGTAGCTAAAATTTGACACCATAGAAATGCATATGGGTAAAGTTTATGAAAAACAAATGATAGATGGGGTTGAAAAATTAGTGATAAGATGGAAAACAAAGGATGAATGTAAGCATGTGAGGAATGTTGAAGAGTATTATTTTCATGAGAAATTACAGACGAAGCCTACTGAAGTTAAAGGTTCAATTGAAGCTATTTTTGGAAAAGAAATGCAAATAGAACAACTGGGAAAAGCTATTCAGTTAAGCGTTGTTTTTCATATTTTGAGCAGAGGGCGTGCTATGACAGATTTCCCATCAATTAGTGGTTTATTACACTTTTTGAAAGTTCCTAACTATCCTAATAGACACTGGTTAGTAAACAATGAATGAGAATGGGCAAGTTGTCTTGCTGAGGTTGAAAAAGAAGATGCACAGGAAAAAATAAGAGTCAAATTTCATTGCATTTTCTTTAGACGAAGTTACGGCAATAGACAATACTTCATGGGTATGCATGCATGTTTATACTATAGAGAATCATAACCGCCAACCTCATCTACTATCTGTTGCTAAAATGAAGGAGAGTGCGATAACGGAAAATTTATTTCATATAGTAAAGAGAAGTTTAATTGAATATGGAGGTATGGATGACATGACGGTAGCCAAAAAATTGGTTTGTGTTGGAGCAGATGGAGCTTCAGTAATGCAAGGTCACAAGAACGGTCTTTGTACAAAGATTGAAACTTCATTTGCACCGTACATTACTGCAATTTACTGCATGGCTCATAGAATGAATCTAGCTTTTGGAATTGTGAGCAAGTTTGCTTCGGTTAAAAAAATTGAAATTTTAATTAGAGAGCTCTACTCACACTTCTGTCGAAGTCCCAAGCGATTTATGGAATTTCAACACTTTGCTAATGGATTAACTGATGGGAACAAGCTTATCAAGGATAATGATACCAGATGGATCTCTTTGGATGGTCCAGCGCATCGAGTGTTTTCAGAATATCCATCCTTGATTGGACTATTTCACACAACTCGTGACGAATCAGATCAACCAAAATTTCCTGAACTTCTTGGCAGGTTAAGTAATTTAGGGACACTCTTAACTTTAGCAGCTCTTCTACCCATGCTAGAGGAAATGAGGAATATTATGAAGGCTGCCCCAAAAAGAGCTCTGTATATTGTAGAATATGCTACGCTGCGTAAGATGACATGCATGACCCTCGACAATCTCTATCGAAATCAACCAACACTATCTGATGAAAAATTTGTTAAGTGGCGAACACTCACAGATTTGAACAATCTTGATAAATTTTTACAAATCAGTGCAGATGGGGAGGTATGTGCCAATGTACGGGGAGTTGAGATACCAATGCACTTCTATGCCACGGTCGACCTCGAGGAACCAGGAAAGCGCCCTATGAAGAAACTAGCAAGAGTTACAAAGGAAGATTTTGACAAGATTGTTGAGACTATAACTACTTCTGTGAAGAAAATTGCATATGATCTTTCCTCAAAAATTAGAAGCAGATTCCCTCCTGACAACCTACTCGAAGCCATGTCTATTGTGTTTCCTCATTATTGGAGCCTCAACAGTGCATCTGAATTTTGAAGTAAGCTACTGACTTTGGTAAAACAATTTTGCATATCCAAAGAATCTAATGGAGTAACTATAAATGTAATATTAGATGAAACTCATCTTCGAGAGCAATCATCTCGTTTTGCATACACTATGAAAGTACAATATGCCAAAATGGAGAACCCCCGTGAAGAGGGATCAATAACAAGGCTTTGGAAATATATAGCTGAGAATGCATCCTTGCGTGATTCAATGCCAGAATATGTGAAGCTTGCTGATTTATGTCTAACCATGATATTGGGTTCGGTGGAAGATGAGAGAATTTTCAGTGCTTTGGGGTTCCTAAAATCAAAGCTAAGAAACAAACTAGACAAACATTTGGAAAATTGCTTGAGGCTCTATACATCTAGGTATGATGTCCACACTTTTCCTTACAATAGGGTACTACAAATCTGGAGGTCCAAATGTGAAAGAAGAGGTCTGGGCAACACTTCAAACCAAAGTGCTAGTGGCACTACTGGACCTACTAGTAGCATTGAGATGCAGTTCGGCGAAGATATGCAGACTCAGACTCAGAGTAAAGAAACCACAGACAAAAATCAAGAAAGCACTGAATTTGATGAGGATGAATGGCAATTGTAAGAGATTGGTATTTATTAATCTTATTACTATATTTCATCATTCATATTACAAAAGCATATTAATTTTTGTAATTAGAATTTAATATTGATTTGTAATTGTATTTTTCAACTTTCTATTTCCAGATTTAAAATAGCATAATAAAAAAAAATCATAATGTGTTTATTGATACAAAGATGTTTATTGTTTTATTTATACATGTTTGAGTCTCAAATCTATGTGATACATTTCAGAACCATATGATACAATTCATTCAATAGTAATACACATGTCGAGAACTTAGATTTTCATTAATTCTTTCAAAATATATCCATATGATACAATTCATTCATTAGTAATACACCAATTTGTGTGATTCTCCATGCCAATTGCAAAAGTGAATACAAAGTTTTAGAACCCTTTGCAAATGACCCTGAATTCCCTTTTATAAAAACAAGAGAGCAACAACAACTCCTGTGTGATTCTCCAATGTCCATGCAAAAGTGAATACAAAGTTTTAGAACCCTTTGCAAAATTGCAAATGACCTTGAATTCCCTTTTATAGAAACAAGGGAGCAACAACAGCTTCAGGTCGAATTGCAAGTTTGCAACATGTGAACACTGAACATCAAAATCACAAACTCAACACATATTTATATGGCCATCATAGGCCATATTAGCAATTTAACATTTGCTACATGTTTGATGTCTCCTGTTCAAAAAATAGAGTTCAAAATTAAATATTAATTCACGCCATGACAAATTAAACATAGATAATAGCAGTGCCTAAAATCTACTAATCAGAAATAGAGAAATGCATAAATGTTAAAGCAAGGGAGAATTTGAGAATACAAATTTACTGGCTGAAGTTTTGCACTGTGCATCATAGATTCATAGGTTGGATTAGCAAAATAGCAATAGCAAGTGCTATTTTTTTCCTATTCATAAAATAGATTCATAGGCTGGATTAGCAAAATAGCAATAGCGAGTGCATCATAGATTCATAGGTTGGATTAGCAAAATGGCAAACAGAAAAAACATAAAACCTTGAAATTAAGAATAAAAGAAGAAAATTGTGCAATACATACTATGATTCTTAAGAATTTTGTGCGAGTTTTTGTAGGGTGCTCCACTCTTCATTTGGTGGAAGGTCAATATTCTGTAAACTATGGAAAGTCAACTCCAACTTCGTCAACATTCCATATTTAGAAGATTTACTTGACATCACTGTTTCATCCAATACCGAATTTAGAGTTGTAAATGGTTGGATGAATTCCAGAAAGCTTTTGGGAGTTGTGTCCTTTGGAAGCAAGTCTAAATCAGACTTCATTTTTATCTCCATGATTTTTTTGTAAGCTTCTTCTCCAATGAATTTATTTTTTGTGTCAATGGGCTTAGGCAAACCAAGTTTAATCAAATTATTTTTCTTTTCTTGCAGCTTCATTATCCTTTTTCCACAACTGTCCATAACTTCTGATGTTTCCCTTAGCTTCTGACATTTTTGAATGATAGATGATGTCTTAACTATGGCATCAATGCAGCTCTTAATTCCCTTGGATGCCAAGTAGCTGTCACTAGAACTGTAGACTACTTTCAGAATCTTTTTTGCCATTTCCTCTTTTGAATAAACATGTGTGCTCTTCTCATAGTGCCCTTTGATTTTTTTTAAAAATTGTCTCATACTTTTAGTCATTTGAAACCATTCACACAACTTCTCACTCCTTTGCATTATTTGCCACCAAATGTTTTCTTGTATATACTTCGTTGTATTTTTCATATTATCTTTCAATCTATCATCCAAAGTTTTTATTTTATCATTTGCATTGTGCATGTCTTCTTTCATTTGTGCACATTTTTTTCTTTCTTCCTCTACTTCCTCTTGCAAATGTTTTTCTTTTTCCTTCCCATGATCCAATAGGTCCTGTAATTTTCTCATTTTGGCGGCAATAGACTCATAACTTTTGTATAATTTTTGAAAACTGGCTTTTTCCTCAACAATTTTATTACTGCTTTTAGCCAATTTTTCTGTCAGGTCCTTCAATTCTGCATCCTTCTTCTCCTACTCTGCAATTTCTACTACATATCCCAAATTTTTTATCCTTTTCTGTAAATCATTGCACTTGCTATCTGCTGCTTTCCTCCTTGATTTTTCATTTTCCAGGTCTGCCTGTAACTTTTCTATTTCTTTCTCTAGTTTATTTATTTTTCTCTCCACTTTTAGCAGTGAAGTGTAGAACACTTCATTAGTCCTTTTTGACACACTAATTTTGTCCACATTATGTACTATAGAAAAATCCATTTGGAGGGTGCTAACTTGAAATTGAGAGGGATCTATCTGACTATGTGGTGGATTTTTATCTTTAGATGGGCCCGAGGGCATAACAATCATGAACTCCATCATATCTTTCTATGGGTCATATGTTGGAAATACCCTGTTCCTTGAAGGTTGTTCATTTACAACTTTAGACACAAAATTCCTATGAAATGCTTTCTTTTTTTCTTTATTTGCTTTTGTTGTGTGTTCATATTTTTCATAGTAATCACGAAATTGAAAATTTGGGCTTGCTAAAGCAATTGAATGTTTGAAAGGTGACATAGGAATACCATAGGCTCCAATTCCACTTATTCCTATGGTTTTAACTAATGCTTGACCAGGATTACCAACAACAGTTCCTAATGCTATCCCACTCCCACTGACACTTTCATGTTTAGTTTTCATAGTCTTTTGAGGTGTGTGATCTGAAGCTGCAAATGATTGATTTGTAGTGCCAGTGGCACTTGATATAGGATTCTCAATAGTATGAGATTTGTGAGAGATATTTTTTTGTTGCCCTTGTCCAGCACCAAGACAACTAGTATCAGTAGTAGTACCCATGCCAACATCACCAATCATAGCAACACTTGACTAAACAATAATAGGAATACTATCCCTAGATTCCCCACCAGTGGCAATGGCACTTGATTCACCACCAATGGGCATACCATGATGTGGTGGTGGTTATGGATTTGAACTTGAAACAAATGTAGGTGGACCCTGAGGGTAATGAGTAGTACCTATCCCTGATGAATCTGAAGAATCAAGTCCAATTACTGGTCTATAAGGACCTTTTGATTTTGACACTGATGGAATTTGTACCTGAAGTGGATACCAAATGCCCTCTCCTCTGGGACCTAGGCCACCACCTTCAAATCCCATTTTTTCCACAATGCTCGCCCCTTTGATATATTTCTCTTTCATTGCCTCATTGACTACACCTAATATTTTAGGGACTATAGTAGTTGTTTGAGTGGGCTCAACCTCAGGCTCATACTGATCAACATCTTCACTCCTGTCATATGATGTTGTGGGATGCTCCATATTCCACAATTTGCTAAACTCTGCATCCTCATCGATGCTCTCAAATTCTGCACTTGTCTTTGGTTCATCGAGATTCCTCCTCATAGTCCAAAAATTATTTATTTTGGTTTGAGTCTAATAATTCTCTTTACATTCATGCATAATTGATTTGGGAATAGTTTTCTTAGATGGATTAGCAGATTTTAGGTAGAAATTGTAGGACCTCCTATTTTGGATGCCCTAGCCCTCCTCCATAATTTGTGATGAAATTTCTTCTGTTGAAATGTTATTGTCAGCTACAATTTTCTCCATCTCTTTTTTAACCTCATCCCAAGAGTCCTTGTTTCTAAGCTTTTCTAGCAATGGTTTACTTTCATGTTGACATAACACTGAAGAGTTCCCATTTTTCTTAAGCCTTGCTTGAACTACACTGATTGGATCATACTACCAGAGACCCTCATCACCAAAGTTAAAAATTGTCAAGAAATCATGTGCCATAATGAATGCTTTTCTCTCAAATGTGAACCCTCCACATGAGAAAGGCAAGGAAGGAAATATTCTCTTCTTTTGCTTACCATGGAAGTGACTATCTGTGCTCTCCAATTTCTGTACATACTCTAATGCAAATACCCTCTCTGTCACATGTATTGGAAGTCTGTATGGTTTTACTGTCGATCTGTAAAACCTTAACACAGTGAATTCTTCCATGAAGAACCAGTTAGCCAATTCTATTTGACTTCCGAGTTGAATGCAATCTCTACAAGACACAGGCAACCTAGGCATTGGAGTGCTTGTAATTTCATTATACATTGGTGCCAAAAATAAGTCTACAAAATGGTTGTAGTTCTTTCTATTATCATGCATCCTTATCTTTGGGGCCCAATCATATATTGGACACTCTGTTCTCTTCCCAGTCTTCTCATCAATCTTATAGCTCACAATTTGAAGCTTGTTGGTCTCAAATATTGCACGATACTTGGATAGAAGGAGATAGCACAAGTAGGATGAGAACCTAAATGTCTTATAGGAACCTTTTTTTATCATTAGTAATTGTTTTTGCATGGATTTTACAATGTGCTCAATAAAATTATATCTTACTAGCTAACCTGCACAATGGATATTATAAATCATTTCAAGAAGGCTTGCACCCACTTCCCTATCATTTTCCAATCCCAGGAAAAATGATAGCAAGGAAATAGTATCCCCAACCCATGGAACAAAAATTTTAGAATCATAAGGAGGCTTATGATTTTGATCCAACACAATACCAGTACCAATCTTTATTAGAGCTTTGATAAATGAATCTCTGTGACTTGGATCAAGACTTTCATAATTCCCTGCCAACCTTTCAAGGTCAATTTGGACATTTGAATTTTGGGCTTCACATCCTAGGTTCAACAAACAAGCAAATTCTCCCTCGTTTATGGATAGAATTTCCTCTTTTGTATTTTTATTGACAATTGCTTTTTTATCTTCATCATAATTTTCAGCACAGATCATTGCAAAATCAGGGCAAGGGAATACTTCAGGTAACACCATGCTTCCCAATCCAACATCCCACGATGTAATTTTATTTGTTTTTTGTTGTAACATTGGGTTGAAAATTGTAAATTTTGCCTTGGCAAGGAAATAGTATCCCCAACCCATGGAACAAAAATTTTAGAATCATAAGGAGGCTTATGATTTTGATCCAACACAATACCAGTACCAATCTTTATTAGAGCTTTCATAAATGAATCTCTGTGACTTGGATCGAGACTTTCATAATTCCTTGCCAGCCTTTCAAGGTCAATTTGGACATTTGAATTTTGGGCTTCACATCCTAGGTTCAACAAACAAGCAAATTCTCCCTCGTTTATGGATAGAATTTCCTCTTTTGTATTTTTATTGACAATTGCTTTTTTGTCTTCATCATAATTTTCAGCACAGATCATTGCAAAATCAGGGCAAGGGAATACTTCAGGTAACACCATGCTTCCCAATCCAACATCCCACAATGCAATTTTATTTGTTTTTTGTTGTAACATTGGGTTGAAAATGGTAAATTTTTCCCTGGATGCATTTGCCGCCTTACTAAACAATGTATATCTAATATCTATGATACGCTTTTCACCATGGATAGCAGGGTCATAAATATCATGGTATTCATCAGTGAAACCTGGTGTTTTAACCAGTTTGGTTAGGTACATTTTGTTTTTCACTTGGCTTCTTGTTGAACTATTGCTTCCCGTTTTCCCCATCACTATTATTGTTAATAATTCAAAATAATGCTAGATAAAAACCTAAAAATGCTAACCCTCAAATTGGACCACGAGATTACCAAAAGCAAAAAAGGCGGGATGTAGGTGTTCTAGATTTTACTTGGAAATTGGAATTTCTATTTCACTAGATTGGCACAGACAATCTCTATTGCAATTTGCATTCCTCAATATAGTAGTTGTTTCTGAATCTCCCTCGATTTACAGGTTTGTCCAAGAAATGAAAGACGATTATGATTTATGAGTCTCTTATTTTGAAAACTCTAAAAAGTAGAAAAGTAAAACCTAAAGGGAAAAATATCTAGAATCATGTTGTAATTTTATTAATTAATATTAATAACTATACGATGCCAAAGGATAAAACATTCATTACTTCAGTATAAATTCCAAGGACATTAAGAATCATGTTGTAATTTTATTAATTATTATTAATAACTATTCGATGCCGAAGGACAAAACATTCACTACTTCAGTATAAAATCTAAGGACATTAAATGTAATACGTTCAATTCTGGGCGAAGTTCTCCCAAATGTGTTCACTTCCCACATCCGGGCCGAAATCCACCCTAAGTCGTTGATCTTTGCTCATCCAACGGATGAGGGACCAAGGTACCTGTTGTGACTTTACGGGTCAGTTTTTTAAGTTTGTTTAATAATTTTAAACTTTCGCCCGAAAAAGTGCTTTATAGACTTATATTTAATTAAATTTAAAATATTTCAATTCCAGGCGAAGTTCTCCCAAATGTGTTCACTTCCCACATTCGAGCCAAATTCCACCCTAAGCCGTTGATCTTTGCTCATCCAATGGATGATGGTACCTGTTGTCAGTTGTCGTGGGTCCCATGACTTCTACCAGTTTTCAGGCATGTCACCATACTCGTGTCACTTTTTTGGGCAAAGTTCTCAGAAATCTGTTCACTTCCCACATTAGCCCCGAAATCCACCCTAAGCCATTGATATTTGTTCATCCGACGGTCGATGGTACCTATTTTAAGATGTAGTGGGTCCCACGACTTTTCCATTTTTCTAGCACGTCACCATACTCGTGTCACTTTTCGGGTTTTTTTTTTAGTCTATTCAATCATTTTAAACCTCCGCTTGAAAAAAAGCTTTATAAACTTAATTATATTTAATTAAATTTAAAATGTCCAATTCTAGGCAAAGTTCTCAGAAAGGTGTTCACTTCCCACATTCGCCCCGAAATCCACCCTAGCTGTTGATCTTTGTTCATCCAATAGTCGATGGTACCTATTTTCAGATGAAGTGGGTCCCATGACTTCTGCCATTTTTCTGGCACGTCACCATACTCGTGTCACTTTTCGGGTCTATTTTTAAAGTCTTTTTGATGATTTTAAAATTCCGCCTAAAAAAGAGATTTATAGTCTATAGACTATAGACTTAATTCTATTTAATTAAATTTAAAATGTTCAATTCTGATTTCCAGGTGAAGTTCTCACAAATGTGTTCACTACCCACATTTGGGCCAAAATCCACCCTTAGCCGTTGATCTTTGCTCATCCGACGGACGATGATATCTGTTGAGAACTTGAGTGTTGACAGATGTCGTCGGTCCCATAATAAGAGACATTTAAATTTTAAAGATGTGCAATAGTTTGAGATAACTGTTAAATATAATGTTAATATAATTTGTAAAAATTTGAAATTAAAAAATAATATAAAACATGAAACCTAGTTTCTAGAATAAAACAAATAACTAAATAAAAATATAAATTTTGATATACAATTTGAAAGGTAAAAGTTTAATATAAAAAAGAAAACATTCAATATTAAACTTAAAATATTAATTTAAAGTTTAACAAAATTCTTTGAAAATATGTTTACGATATATAATTTTAAAAAATAGTTTAAAAATATATATAAAAGTTCAACATAAATTTAGTGTATTAATTTAAAAAAATGTGTAGTCCTCAACTTGTTAAGGCGAGCAAATTTGGAAAGTACAAATGCCAAGGTGGCAATTAATTGGTGCAGAAGGAGTTTTCTGTGGCATGTCACACGAATGGAGGAAGGAGAGGATGGGAGAAAATCTTTTGCTTGATCTCATGGCATTAATGCCTTATCGTGCACATTCATTACCCAGCCTATAAGACAGAGGTAAAATTTATTACCTTTTGTACCAGTTTTTTCTTTGAAGCAGAACAAATCTGTAGTTTGTAGAATCGTACCTTCTGTAAGACATTTTTTGTAGGAAGTGATTTTGAAATTGTAGGTGACCATGGAGGCCAATTTCACACTTCGAACAGACAAGAAGTTGGTGCCCTTTTTGGGCAAAGTATCT
Source organism: Cryptomeria japonica (assembly GCF_030272615.1). Taxonomy (NCBI): domain Eukaryota; kingdom Viridiplantae; phylum Streptophyta; class Pinopsida; order Cupressales; family Cupressaceae; genus Cryptomeria; species Cryptomeria japonica. The sequence continues at coordinate 683,309,381 of NC_081407.1, read as the reverse complement.
GATAAATGAATGCAAGGACTGTTCAGGTTTAAGGAGGAGAAGTTGTGGGCGGTAGCTCGACTGATGCTTGCGGAGGAGGTGGCACATATCAGTCACTAGTATCGAACTAACATGGATGTTTACTCTCTGATTCTGGCGTGGGCTTGTGAATTCGAACCGAAGGTGGAAAAGGTAAAACTCACATTGGTCAAATTGATTGATGGGGCTTTTTTGATTAACCCGGATTCAATCTTGGAGTGGGTAGTGTCAGGAGTTGGCATTTGAATTAAGGAAGGGGACGACCAGGAGGATTTGCTTCCTTTTATTCGTGGCCCAGAGGATGAAATCAAATACTAGTGTCATGAACATGCCCGAGTGGGGTGGGAAGTGATGAAACTCTTTGTGAAATTAACTAGGGTGGATGAAGTCCTGAAGGCTTTGCATGTGGTGGCAAGAATGGAGGTTGGTAGGGAATTGAGAGATAGGGCTGAAGAAGGAAGGGCCATATAGCTACTGGCAAGCTTGGAGGGCGACCCTAACTTTGGGTGCCTAAATTGCATTCCAAAAATGAAAGTTGAAGCGGCAAAAGGGAAAGCCAAAGCATCAACCTCCGAGGAGAGAAGGGACTGGGAGGAGGTGACCCAGGGGGATAGTGAGACTGAGTGAGCGGCCTATCGACAATGAACTAGTTTTTTTGTCTGCTTGCTATAAGCTGTGGGCAGTATGGTTTTCTCTTTGTTTGCATTTATGCATGAATGACTACAAATTTTGTATCTTGAAACTTTTGAATTAATAGAATGAAAAAACCTTTACCAATAAACTTTTGTATCTTGAAACTTTTGAAATTTTGTATTTTGAATGACTATATAGTATATATTTATAAAATTATAATCAACCATAATCAATGTACAAATAATTAATGGAACGAATTAAATTTTTTTTTTATAGCATTACATAAAAAAGATCACAGTATTAAATTTATTTCCATTGTTTAACAAATAATAGAAATAATAGAAATAATGTAGCTCTATTAAATTTGAAAGAAATTAATTATTAAAAATGAAATAGAATTATAGAAAGCATTTTTATATCCATAAGACTATAAGAGGCAAACTGAAACAAACTGGAATTTGAAAAATTATCATTAATATTTATGCTTTTGAAATTTACATTTTTTCGTCACAGACTTTAGTCCCCCAAAAACTTAAAATCCAAAATGAGTGAGCCACTGGCACTTAGCCTGTTAGGGTTCAAGGACATAGGAAAAAATAAACTACAGGGGGACGGGGCTAGGGCACAAGTAGTGGAATTGTTTACAATTTTGCCCTACGAATCTGGCCCCCCTTCCATGTAGAATTCTCCAGACAGCATAAGTTGAGAGAATTCTTCAAGCCACATGTAGTTTGGAAAGTCATCCAGGAGGAACCATTTATGGAGGAATTCCCTGCCAATCCGTGCCCATTTTCTGTGATGCGTCAACTGCTCCACATTCAGGTTTAGGAGAAATGGTTTCCTGGCCACTGTCAGTGTTTGGTCAGGGAGGAGAAGCTTGGATAAATCACTCGCCCAAGGGATCCCCACCCCTACTTCTGCAAGAATGACAAGAGTAATGTTGTCTCTAAGGAAATCTTCCTTAAAAACCTTCCTCAATAGCATCAGCATATCCACCTTGTCTCCTCCCAAGTCCAAAAGAGATGCTAAGAAGCGGGATGTAAGGTTCGTGTTAACACGGTACCTATTTTCATTTCGCAAAAATTATCTACCTAGCACCATCTGCACAACCTCATTGGTGAACGACCCAACCTCCTTGCAGACTGATTGGAGGGTTGGGTCTCTAACGGAGCCTAGAAAGGCCCTCTGGTCCTCTGTAGAAATGCTTCTCAAGTGAATGGGAGTGTCCATCTTGAGAAAATAGATTAACAAATTAAACAACCTGAGTAGTGAGCCTATAAACCTAAAATACTGTGAGCTCTGACAATTTATCTACCAAATGGCAAAGGCTAATTGAAGATGAAAGAAGCAGAGATCGTATATAAATTGTTGAAGCTCTTGATTGTAATAATTACTTCTTTAACAATATTAACTGCTATTAATTTTTTTAAATCTTTCGTATCTCTGCAAATCTTTCCCATAAATGCACGAGTGTGCAAAATTGGAAATAGCTATGAACCAGTACCAAATTGGCAAGTATCACATTGGAAGTCGTGGGGACAGAGTGGATTGCTGTAAGCGAATAGATATATATTAATTGAACGAAATTATTGATCATGATTCGTGACATTTGATACGTGTCTATTGAATCCAATTCCATTCCAGGCACTTTCTGGTGAGCTATGTTCTTTTTAGAAAATTGGGCCAAAATAAAACTTCAGCCATTGATCTATGATCATCGAATGGGTTAAAATCATTGATAGATTTTAGGTATGTGTCACCCTTTACATGTCAAAGAGGCCGTGCTTATTGATACATCGTGTAGAGTTCGGACTCAATGTATTATGTGATGTGATGTGCCTTGTCTATTAATGGCAATGAACTTATGAAATCGCCAATGAATTATATATTGTACCATAAATAACAAAATATTTGTCAAAACAAATTAAATAATTTTCAAGCGGTGGATAAAAATCACCAATACATTTAAATAATTTTCAAGTGGTGGATAAAAATCGCCAATATATTTAAATAATTTTTCCTTTGGAGTAAAGTTTTTTGCTCATACAATTATATATTTGTTCCTTTTAACAATAATTATTTGCCTCCCACAATAAATATTTTCCCCATAGAACAAGGTATTATTCGCTAGAAATTTATGGCATTTTCATACCCTAGAAAAAAAATCACCAATACAAAATAAATTTTTCCTCATTTTTAAAAAAAATTTCGCCATCGATATGAAAATTCCCCCCCGAAAATAATGTCTGATTCGCCAGAATTTTACACAGTTGCCCCGGGGGGGGGGGGTTTCTTAAAGTTATCCTTGCTCTAGTAACTGTAATACCCTAAAAATGGTCATCTAAACCATGGGCCCCTAATCTCGACAACGTCACCATGGTCCTAACCAAAGGCAATTAAATAAATCTTGAGCACACAATTAATTTCTAAAATCATCAATGTCACATGGCAAAATTAATCACCCAATATTAATTAAATATTTATTTAATTAATGAAATCATTCCAAGTAAATCATTTTAAACAATTATCTTATTTATTTTATTAAATATCCTAGCATATTTAATTAAATAAATCAATTTGCCATTAAATCATCAAAAAGAGGAATTAATTTGAAAAATAAATAAAAATTGCCATAAATCTTCAGAAAAGGAAACAAATCAAGAAAGAGGAATTATAAATTATGAGCATAAATCTTCAAAAAAGGAAATAAATCAAAAAAGAAATTAATTGACAAAAAAAGAATTAAAATTTGAAAAAAGAAATCAATTGGAGATAATCTTGAAAAAACAAATTAAAAATTGATAGATAATCTCAAAGAAAGAAATTAAAACAATTAAATATTAAAATTGAATGAAATAGAGAATAAATAAGTTTTTTCTTGATTTTATCTTAATTTTAGTTAAATTTCCTTTGAAACTGAGAAAAGCATCCAATCACATCAATTCACCTGGATTGTACTTCCTCTTGGAAAATTTTGACCGCTCATCATCATTTGATCTCAGCCGTTGGTTTCTTTATGAATTTTCTATAAATTCAGGCTCTCATCTCTCATTCAAAAATCCTGGAGAATATATTGTTATTATGTTATTTTTTCTCTAGGTTCATTGAGAATTTGCATTGAGATATTGCATATTAGTTATTTCATATTGCTTAAATCATTTAGCTTAAATATTCATATATTACTTAAATCATGTTAGATTAATCTTACATATCTATCTTAAATCTTGCATCCATTTAGATCATATTCATGCTCATATAGATTTAAAAATCCTTCATTTAGGTGTTGTCTAGTCACTGGATAGCTTAGCAATCTGAGAGCAATCTAAACTCGCATCTACTAGAAGGCAATGGGTCTCTTTGTAATGGTTTATTATTCATTGATTATTGATTTAATAACCATGCATCTAATGACTTAATTAAAGTGTTGTGTATTCTAGATATAGATACAAGTTCATTTTTCACACACACAGAAACAATATTATATTAATGGATAGGTGATTAACATGAATCAGTAAGTTTTTGGCATTTTACTATTGAATGTAATAACCACTCATGATAAGGAAGTGATAATATGTTTTACTCGATATATGACAGTTCATCTCATTAAGGGTTTGTTTTAAATAAAGATTTCTGTAGTCCTTTATACCGTGATTAACTGGTTCCTTCATGATCAGATTTGAAAGACTGATGTAATGAAGATTTACTGCTTATCATTGAGTGTGAATTGAGTTGTAGTATGAAAGACTTGAAGGCTCCAAGACAATAGGATTCAGTCCCAACTATGTTTTCTTTATGAAACATTGTGTTCAAAATCATAATTTGATCAGGTAATGAAAGTAAGGAATTGACAATCCTAATTGGAGACAGTAACATGAAACAATGAGGTAAACCTATCGGTTAGAAGCACCCAAAGACACATCATGATCTATGCTTTGGGCCGAAGCCTTCCCCATACGATCAATGTCTCGTTGTGACAAAAATTAAATATAAAAAAAAACATTAGCGAAATGAGACCAATACGAAAAAAATCATAATAATAAAATGGTATATTGGAGTCATTAATTGGAGGTTGGGTAAAATGGTATATAGTATGAACCACCCCCATAGTAACTGTGTTTGTATATATGCGATTCAAATTGTAATCGATTAGTAACTATTCACCTGTAGTTATTGATTTTATTGCACATACAAATACACGGTTTCCCTCGCACGCCTTGAATATGCAATTGGGTTGCTTATTTGTTGACCTATGTCATGTACTATTTATAAACCCTACAATATTCCTTGATGCTTTTGGCCTTCCATCAATGTACATAGCCACTCCTTTATTTTTATCTTTATCTTTTAGCTATATATAATATTTTGATAGTGCATACCTATGCATACTTTGTGTCTATCAAACTAGTTGCATCCAATCTTTGTAACTATAACAGGGTCTGACATACTCCATCAATTTAGTAAATCTTCTGTAATAGACCTTTATGCCATCTATGCAAAATAGGCCCAAACCATGTAATGATGATGGTGCTATGTGATATATCCTTTCGTTGACACAAAAATCAATGTTTATTGGAGGAATTTCCTTGGGTACCCATTGTTTCCATAGATGTTTGTACCTCAAGGGAACCTCGATGTCACCTATTCCCTCATCATCATAAGAACATGACCCCCTTTCAACAAGAAAAAATTCCATGCATTTATTGAATTTTCTTCTAATCTTTTCACCTCTAGTTGATCTCCCTCTTTTAGACCTACTACATGTCTTGCTTTCCTCTTCTCTTCCTGAATTTCCCTTGCTTGAGGAAGATAGATTTGACAAATTCCTATTTGGTGGTACCTGCACTCCATCGAATGAGAGAGATAGTTACCAAAAAATCTTTGAGGTTTTTCATGGTCCATCAAGATGTGGGAGAGCATAGCTATAAGGTGAAAAAGAGAATCTACAAGAGATCATGGACTTAGAAGAGGTTTCTCAAAAGATAGACTTAGTTCTCCACACCCTTCAACTTGGTTGGTTATTTTTCATGGACTTTGATTTGATTTCAAAGGGCATTGATGAAGATAAGATGTATGCCATCTTATGTAGAATTGTGACAAGAGAATATTCTTAAGGGGGTCCATAAGTCACATTAGGCAAATGAGGAATGTAGAGGTAGAAATTTTATCTAAATGGGCACTCACATTCAGAAAAGTAGGTGAAGTCAGATTTGAAGATCTTAGATAAGATTTCAAGGTGGTAGTTATTAGGAGTTTTTTAGATCATAAATGCAGGACATACTCTTTGGTACTCTTATGTTCAAATCCTGAATGCTAGAGAATTTGACTATGCTACATTTGTAGCAAGACAACTTGATATAGGGCTCACTACCATCAAGAAGGATTCTTCCAAAATCTACTTCTCCCATTATTCTTTGCTAATGCATATGGTGTTATTCTATGGTCAAGATCTTGGTATGTGGCCCGAGGAGATGATAATAAAGTAATTTTATGATGACAATTAGCCCCTTTGCCAATCCAATTATGGACTTCGATATGGGATTATAGATTTGTTAGATCTAGTTATATTCATTTTGAAGGGTTCTTTGTAAAAAGTTTATACAGGTTCTATGATCACCTGTGCAATTTTGCACTTTCAGAAGAAGAAGAAATTTTTGAGGCCTGTAGACTTTGAGGGGCCTGAGACAGTTCAACATAATTGGGGTGAATGGTATTGTTTTTCTAATGTAACAATGATTAGAGTCTATGGATTTGAGGAATCTCCGCTTCTACTTCCCAAGATAGTGCCTGACAGAGTAGCCTATTTGGAAATCATTAGGTAGATGGGAGTTTCAAATCACATGCATTTGAGTTCACCATGTGACAAGCAAGCCTTTATGCATGGAATTTTATGTGTTGGAGAATTCACTGTTACTAGGAAACAAGGTCAAGAGCTCACATGGGATAAACTAGCCCATTTCAACTTAAAGTTGGGAGCACCAAGGAGAGGCTTTGACCCTAAAGGATATATTCATTCAGAAAAAAAGAAACAAAAACTTGGTGAATATGTGCACATCCCATTTATAAGGGATGCCTTGATAAGAAACATGGATAAGGAGGAGGTTGAATTGGCCATTGATAACCATAATAGAGAAATGGAGCTAAGGGCAAGAGAGATGCACTTGTGATGAGGGATCATCAAAAGGAGATGAGATTTCATTTGAGTAGCTCTCCAAGATGCTAATTGAAGAGAAAGTGTCCCCGATTAGGGATCCATATGAAGAAGTTCCCATAGAAGAGGATCCAAGGCATTTGGCTTGTAAGGATTTCATGTCTGATGATAGTTTTGTAAAGTCTTCTAAATTTAAGTCTTTCTTGTGTAAAATAAAAGGTAAATTAGTTAAGGAGAGTGCTAGAGAGTTAATGCCTCTAATGAAGACCAATTATTTAATTCTTTGAGAAGTGAAGTAGAATAGGAAATGAATCAAATGACTCCTGAGAGAGGGAGGAAATTACTTGAAGATGCAGGCATCTTAATCTTTCCTGGATGGAATATAAATTCATCTATGATATTTGATAGTTTTCTCCATGGTATTGATGTAAGACATAAGTTGTCTCCAGAAGGTGTGACCCAAGTGCACATGGGGTTTGTGTACAACCCAGATGAGCACTCTATGTTGATTTGGTCTTTATATCCTCCACAAAAAATGCCCATGGTGATTGATACACATAAGGCCTTTGGGCACATAATGACTCTAAAGGTTGGAGAAACAGATCCCATAGTTACAACTGATCTGGGAGTAAATATTGCCAAATTGAATAAGGCACAGATTCAATTGCTGCTAAGATAAAAATGAGTCTACCAAACTCAAGAACATTAGACTAAATAAAGAGATTGATCATTTGAGAGAAATGTTGAAACAAAAAGGGCCACAAAAACTATTGACACAAGGTGAAAGATCGCAACGTCAAACCAAAGCTGGCAAATTGAAAGAAGAGAATCTTCAACTCCAAGCCCAGTTGACAAATGTCAAGAATGAAACTCTATTTGTACTCATACAAAAGAGGTTCACAAATTTAATGGTATGGATGGATAAATACTTGGATATGTACTTTAAGAATGAGACTATCATCGAGGAGCACAAGAGATTGGATGAGTGACTGCATGAACAAATTAAAGAGATATAGGGAAAAGATGAAGAAGACCTTGAGGTTCTGTAGAATTGTGAACATCTAATAAAAATTCATTAAAAATATTTGAAGGCTCTGAGATCTGAGGGTACTGATTTCCTTGGTGATGGACATCCCTCCTTTTCTTAATGAAGATGGAGATCGGAAGGAGAAAGTGGAATGGATTAGGGAATGCCAATAGGTGCTCAAGGATGCAATGAAAGCTGCCAAAGCTGGGGACACCGACAAAGTGGAAAACTACATGGAGGGCATGGTGTTGATGGAGGTGGCGGCATGAGACATTTTTCATGACTGTGATACTCATTTCAATGAGAAATACTTGGCAGACTTAACCAAATTGCATTTTTGCCTAACTAGATGATAACTACTTTCATTTAAAGATTAACGTTTTAATTTGTTTCCAAAAGACTTTTTCAAAGGGTGTAACCCGATGATGTGTTATAAGTACTTGATGTAATCATTGACAAAGGACAAGTTGATATAAGTTTTTAATATTTTACAAGTTTTTAGAAGTTCAAGTTTCAAGTAGTTCTCATGTTCCAAGAACAAGACTCTTATTTTCAAAAGTAATATACAAAAATCAATTTCCTTATTTGCAAATGGTGTTGTGGATGTTTTCATTTTAAAAATAGTGCTTTGTTGTTATTATCTATGATTGATAATTGCTACTTTAAATCTCTATGTGAAGAAATTATATGCTTTTACATGGTTGGATTATTAGGATACATATGGCATAAAAATAAAAAACATCATGAATCAATTATGTAATCATATAAGTCAAATATAATTCTATCAAGAAATCAATATCAAATAGATAATATAATCGCATAACTCATACATTTCAATGTCATTTATCTTCTTCTTCATCCAACTCTTTGTCTGTATCATCCAATCCAAATTTGACATTCTAAGGATTGGTCATATCATCATCATTGTCATTGATATCAGTTTCGATAATATCATCATATACATAGATATCATCTTCATGAACATTAACTCCTACATCATCATGATCTAGTTCCTCTTCTTCGACATCTTCCTTGGGCACGTCATCAAATAACTGTTGATCCTGATCATTATCTACATCATCTTCTAGTTCTTCAGTATCATCTTCTTCCACCATATTATACAACCAACCTTCCTCTTGGATCATGTCTAACAACAAATGACCAACCTAGTTTACCTAGAACTTCTGAGTAAAATATCTGCTCACATTGGCTTGGAAGAACATAGGGCTCATTTCTAGCTTTCTCAATTGACCTTGTATTAACCATGGTAAATCCATTATCATGTTCAATAATAGTTCTCTTGGGATCATTTTCATTCAATCGTAGCATGTATCGTTGGATGGCAAACAAAACTAATTTGAAGGACTTAAAGTCACACTCAAGTATATCATCCAAAATCCTATAGTATCAATTTTTTTAGACTTCTGGATGTATGTCATGTTAGGATTCCCAAAGATACTAAGAGGGGGGGGGGGGGTGGTGAATCAGTATCTAACTAGTTTATGGATCTTTTAAACTTATTAAATGAATTGCATGCCAAAATAGTGTACCAGTAAACTGGAATTAATGTAGTAAATAAGAACAATAAACACAACATAGAAAGCACACCATAACACAATATTTTTAATGAGGAAACTCAGTGTGAGAAAAACCTTGGTGGGATTTGTGACCCACAATATTCGCTCACTTGCTAATAAGTGAATATTACTGATACAATAGGGGCCTGCACATGCAGGAAGGCCAACTACCTAAAGCTCACTTCTTAAATACAAAAAGGAAGTCTCATTGACTTACAAAAGTGGATTATGTAAATCCAATGTCATGTACTACTTCAGTTCAGCATCTGCTATGCCAAGTTTAGTATCGGTTTAAGCTCTTGCAATAATCATAAGCCTTATCCCACAATCTGCCTTAATATTCACACATATTATCCATCTCACATATTTCCCTTTTTTCTACAAATGTTCTACAAGATCTCATACTTATATATGATCCTTATTACAATACGCCTTGTCAGATTACAAAAAGATTTTACAATTAAATACAAAATACAATAAACAAAAATCCTATCAGCCAGGGTGTCGGTAAACATCTTTGTCGCTGTCATTGTCGGTGTCTGTGCCTGTGTCGGTGTCTTCCGGTGCCATAGGATTGTAAGGTTGCCATCAATGACAATACCTTCAATCACTTGCAATTTCTCATTGGAGTGTGCATTTTCCAACAATCTCCCCCTTTGGCATTGATGGCAACACTCATGAGAAAAAGCCAAAAAGTATATCACAAAGTGTTATCCAAAACTGTCTTACCAAAAATGTCAAAATTGTGTGTTCCCCCTGAGTAGATTATCTCTTCTATCATACATTTTTCTCATCCTTATTCCTTTTTCTAATCCTCTACTACTCCCCCTTTGGCATTAATGACAAAGGCTGCCATTCAATGTCAATTAGGTGTAGTTCCTATTATGATCACTATAACCGGTGAGGTACAAAAGCAACATTCAGACTATTGTAGAATCTTTCACTGTCCTTTAGTGTTGCTTCAGTCCTCTAGATTGTACCGATGAGTAAGTGCATTTTCTCTTCTGGTGTCTTAAGTCCTGGAAGAAGAGCCTCAGAAATCTCTTTTCTCAAAGAGATGAGGATATCCAGTTTAGGACCTAGTCTGCACTCCAGTTCCTTTGCTATAAAACTTAATCTCTCTTTATCTTTTTCAAATTTTTCAATTTTCCCTTCAAAGCCAATAATTTCCTAGTCTACTACCAATATTGAATTTGATGAACCTATTAAATTGTCAGCAATAACATTGATTTCCTTTTGAGCTCTGTTGATCTCTTTATCTATATCATCTGTCAGAATGTTTGTCTTACATGTGTCTCTGTACAGTTTCTTGAAGTCCAAAATTGTCTTGCCTAGTATCGGTAATAATGTATCCATATGTTCCTTATTCTTCTTGACTATCTCCTCAAAGAATTTTTCCTTCTCTTTATTAATTTTCTCTCTGAAAGTCTCCTCATTGATTTGATCAATTGTTAGAAGATTGTCAGTTATGTACTTAGACAATGTGTCTAATTGGCCTAAGGAATCTTTATTCTCTATGTTACACTTGGGTGCAATCATCTTAAAAATTGGTATGGTATCATCAATATCCTTATATGCTAGTGCATTACAATCTGTTATTTTCTTGATTGAATCTAATAATACCTCTGTCACATTAGTTGGTCTAAATTCAGTTATGGAGGTTCCAGATGACTGTCCAACTACCTTCACAATTTGTAATCTATCAGTGGTAGTAATAGCTTTGCTTTCCTCTTTCTCTGGAGGGTCAGTTTGTGTCTGCATTTCAGCTACTAAAGGTTTAGGTTTTTTAGTTGTAGCTAGTGGCACTATCTTTGTATGTACCTGTGAATGAACTCGTTGCTCTACCTGTTTCTTTGTGCTCTCTTCCTGTTTCTTTGATGGTGCCTCTGATGATTTTACAGTGGTATCCACTACCATTTTTTCTGTTTGCATCTCAGTATTGTCCACTATCAGTGACTCAGTAGGCTTTTTTGTAGCCGGTATCCCATCTATTGGTTTTTCAATGTTATCAGTCACCATTCTAGTAACCAAGGGATCAACTAATTTTTTAGTTTGTTTCTCATTCCCAATTTCAATGTTTCCAACTGTATCCTCAATATTTGTCTCAACAATAGTGTCTTCTACCAGTGGCTCAGTTGCTACATCTCTCTTCTCACTTGTTTCCTTATCAACCACAATGTTGACTTCCTATCTATCGATATTCATTGTGTACAACACCTCTAAGTCAAGATTTGTGTCCTCATGTGGTATTTCCATACTCTCTATTACTGGTGGTGAGTAAACAATTTGTGTCGGTGGAGTATCAAAAGGAGGTGGGGGCAAGTTATCTGTTATCTTTATGCTCGGAGGACCACCTACTTTGCCTTTCCCCTTATCCTTATCCTTTTGGTAGACTTTAAAAGTCTTTGGTCTCCTAAGCTCTTCTTTTTTCTCTTTCTCAACAAATAATATATCCCATTTGTTTTCAATTTCTTCTGATATCTCATTAACTCTGCCAGCCATTAGTGCTACATGTCGGTGACTGGTTGAGAATACTGTTCGGTTAGCCTCACTAATTAACTCATCTATCTCTTGCGTTGAGTTCACTGGGTGAACTGCAAGTAGTTTTTCTATCTTGATCTTTTTGTCCAATTCAACAATTGCTACCCTTCTTGCTTCTAACCTTCTATATAAGTCATTGGGTATATCATCTACAACTTCCATCAATAATTTCTTATAGATATCAAGGTGTAAGATAACACTATTCTCTATGCTTTCTTTTTTATCATTTGAAAGAGTGTTATACAACTTGCTGATATTTGACAATTTGTCATCTTCAGTTATCTCATTCAAAAGTTTGTCTAAAGGAGGGACAACTTGTTTTACTTTCCTTTTCTTTGGTGTCAACTTCCTTGCCAGAGACCTAACTGCCTGTTGTTTTTGTCTTGTTCTCTTTGGTGCAGGAGAGGGTACCAGTGAGGGTTTTGTTTTCCTTACTACCCTTTTAAATTCTATTGGTATTTCACTATCAGAGGAAGTAGCAACTGGTGAAATATGTGTTTCCGGTTGTATTCCTTCCAAGTCACTCTCCTTAATATTAGTTTTATTCAATACATCTTCCTTGATTTCTTTAGCCTACCTTGTTCCTTTTCTAACTATCTATTCAGTTTTCTTTATTCTTTTTTGAGATTGAATACCACTTTCAATTGTTTCCGCATTTCCAAATACTTTTTTTGTTGGTTCTTTAGGAGCTTCTAGGAGGGCCTTTGCATAAGTTTCAATTATGTTGTCATCTGCCTCATATCCCATTTCCGTAACCCAAATAGTCCTTGGGACTACTGCCTCCATCCAAATATCATCCTTCTTTATTACAAAGCATATCTCCTTTTGATATTTATAAACAATAGCTCAAGATAGCCTTATTCTTGTTTTCATTTTAGCCTTTAATGCCTAAAAAATGTTCATTTATGTTCTTTTCCTTGTCATCTCCCATGTTGTTTAGTATGTCTAGAAGTTGTTTTCCTACCGGGATGTCAAAACCAAAATCCTTTCTACCAATACCGAGTACTTCCTTGGTAATATAAAGCATTAAACACACAAGTAAGTTGCCAAATCTGAAAGTCCCTTTCTTATCACCTTTGATCTTCTTCAAATTGTCTATCGGTTCATCCTTCAACCATTCACATATGTCAATCTTTGTATTGTTTGTTTACCATGTCATAGGCACTCTTGATACATAAGCTAGAAATAGAGTTTAGTTTGTTGGCTTGTGTAACTTTGTATCCAAGAGTCATGCTAATGAACCTTACATTGATATCATTTACATCATTTACTCTCAAGGTTCTCTTGTCAAAGGTTGCACCAGTTAGGGTCATTACAGTGTCATTTGGAACCTTTTTAGTCTTGTCAGGCCTGCTACTGGTGGAAGGTAATTCTGTCACTGCTCTAATTGCCTCTTTGGTTATCTTATGAATTGAATCCAACCAAAATAACTCCCCATGAACTCTTCTTAACACAACCCTTATAACATCCTTGGGAAAATCAGGAATACTAAGAATTTCCACAAAACCTAGGGTTTCAGCTATCTTATGTTCCGGTTTAACATTTCCATTTACATCACATATAACAGTCCTGTACATGTTCTTAATTTCATCATCTCCTAGTTCTTCTATATGACAATGTATGTAGATTCTAGGATCCTCAGCATACAACTCCTTTAGGTATTTTTGAGAATGCTCCTAGGGTAACATATTTCTTCGCAATTTTAGGAATAATCTTAAATACGGGTCTAGGGCACTTAACAACTTCAATTATAGTAGGGTTTGCAATGAATTCAGGTGCAGAGGAGGAAGTCATTCTTATAAATACCTTAATCTGCCTTTAGGTAAGAGTGCTTGAATGATTTTCTTTGCTTCTTGCTATGGATGCCTTCGCTCAGGATTTTTGCATTCTCAGGAAATTTGAATGCTTGGTGAATAAAAAAGAGCCAAAAATACTTGCTTTATAATGTCATTTCCATCAACTACCACATTTAATGCCTATCGGTTAAGTGAAACTTAACACATCTATCGGTAAAGAAGTATTTCAACTTCTCACCTTCAACTGAGGGTAAATTAGCATGTTTTTCAATTTGTTTCCATACCCCCAAAAAGGTTTCTTTTCAGTTAGATGAAGGATCTCCTGCCAGTGGAGTGATACTCTGTTCTATCGGTGAAGGAATAGCTTCATTAACATTCATATCTGATTTTCTGATCTATTGTTTTGAAAATTCTTGCTTTACCTCATCAACTTTTTCTTTACCTTTCAAACTGGGTCCTTTGTTATTTGCTAATGATGCCTTACTTCTACAAAATTTTGCAATATGTCCAATCTTGTTACAAGCATAACAAGTCACATTGTTTTTCTGAATAGCTTTTCTATATCCTATGTTGGTATGTGTTCTGCATTGATTAGATAAGTGTCCAAATCTTCCACAAACATAACATCTTACATTCATTCTACAATTTTCTGAGTTATGACCAACTTTATTGCATTTAGAACATTGACCAGTGGGTGCATTGGTGTTTAGATAGTTTCTAGATCTACACTAATTTTCTCTATGACCATACTTGTTACAGTTAAAGCATTTTCCATTAAATTTGTAGGCATTAGGTTATCTTACCAATTTACTGTGATCATGATTGTTTACAGTACCAAAACTTTCACCAACTTCAAAGCCAAGGCCATTTGTATCTCCATTAGGTTTTTGATTTTTCAACATGTCATCAAGTTCCTCTGAGCTTTTCTTGAATTTCTCCTTGTGTTGATTTGCAGTAGTCAACTCATTTTCTAAGAAATCTTTATGTCTCATGAGTTCACTTTTGTCATGCTCCAAGTGAATTATATCTATCTTCAACATATCATTTTCATGACTGGGTCTTAGATTTTCATTTCTAGCATCATTGCTTCTTCTAGCCAAGTCATCTTCATTCTTCTTTCAGTCTTCAATGTCTTTGCAAAACCTCATAGTCATATCTTGCATCTCATTCTTCATTGTATTGTTTTCTTGTCTCGGTTTGTTCACAAGGTCATTGAGAGTTTCCTTTTCATCATCATCACTCTGCATCTTCTCAGAAAGTTCTCTTTTGTTGTTCCTTGTAATAGTGAGATTTCCTTGAAGTCCTTGAATGATTTCCTTTGCAGCCTTCAGATCATCTTCAAGTTTGATATTTTTCAACTTTTCTACATCATAGTCTGAAAGAGCTGTTTCCAATTGCTTTCTCAAATTTTCCATCTCTACCAGTGTCAGAATCTTCCTCAAGCTATTAGGCTTTTGAAAATAGAGGATCGGGCTCTAATGCCAATTGTTAGGATTCCCAAAGATACTGAGAGGGGGGTGTGAATCAATATCTAACTGGTTTATGGATTTTCTAAACTTATTAAATGAATTGCATGCCAAAACAGTGTACCGGTAAACCAGAATTAATGTAGTAAATAAGAACAATAAACACAACATAGAAAGCACACAATAGCACAATATTTTTAATGAGGAAACCCGGTGTGGGAAAAACCTCGATGGGATTTGTGACCCACAATATTTGCTCACTGGCCAATAAATGAATATTACTAATACAATAGGGGCCTGCACATGCAGAAAGGCCAACTACCTAAAGCTCATTGCTTAAATACAAAAAGGAAGTCTCATTGACTTACAAAAGTGGATTATGTAAATCCAATGTCATGTACTGCTTCAGTTTAGCATTTGTATGCCAGGTTCAGTACCGGTTTAAGCTCTTGCAATAATCGTAAGCCTTATTCCATAATCTGCCTTCATATTCGCACATATTACCATCTCGCATATTTCTCTTTTTTCTACAAATGTTCTACAAGATCTCATACTTATATATGAGCCTTATTACAATATGCCTTGTCAGCTTACAAAAATATTTTACAATTAAATACAAAATACAATAAACAAAAATCATGTCAGCCAGGGTGTCGGTAAACATCTTTGCCACTGCCGCTACCAGTGTCTATGCCTATGCCGGTGTTTTCCAGTGCCATAGGATTGTAAGGTTGCCATCAATGAAAATACCTTCAATCACCTACAATTTCTCATTGGAGTGTGCATTTTCCAATATGTCACTTTTGGATGAAATATTAGTCACCTGAAAGACTGTAGTTATCCCAGAATCACAAGTTTTCTTTGTGTCATCCAAATTTTTTATTCAAAATTTATGACCATTGCACCACATAGCCTTGTAGTATTTCACCTGCAATATATCAAACATGTAAAAATTATTGCATCGTCAGATGATAAAAAATATTTATTCTTGGCCGAATGTATGCAAAGAAAAAAAACTCAACATATATATATGAATAATATAATTTAAAATAATTAAATAATATGGGTGACTAATATATTTATACATACCTGTTTATCTCTTAAACCATATGCTAAATCAATTTCCCTTGGTGTAACATTGGAATCTCCATTACGATAAGCTTCTTTAGCTAATGAAACCACACCTTCCTATGTTAATGCACGACCAAATTGTTGACATCATTCAATCCATACCATCAGCCAATCAAGATTGTTTGCGACATACAAATGTAGTGTATCTCACTCTCGACCAACTGTATAAAAATAAATTGAAATTCACAAACGATGTATAATTAGTTAATTACCACGGTACACAACCTTAATTTATAATTGATGTATATTGAAGATTAATAATCAAATAAGTACAAAAAACATAAAAACCGAATGTAAAATGTATTCTAATTAATCTCCATGACCATCTTATAATTACCTCTCACTTTCCTCAATCTACCTTTCCCCATTAGGTAATCCCCTTCGAATTTGTTAATGGAGTTCGGATCCCAAATGTGATCTACATGGAACTTTGTTGCAAACTTAGGAAGATATTCAGTAATGTACACCATGGTCTGGTATACCATATATCTAGGGGCTCCACCATAGAACCCTCAAGATGTGCTATTTGTCTAACCAAAGCCTTTAAAAATTTCAAGTGCCTCTCAACCATCCACATTGACCTTGTGTGTACAAGTCCACACAATTCAATCTCCTCAACTTGGTGTATGAGGTAGTGTTCTTGTGCATTGAAAAATGTTGAAGGTAGACACTTTTGTTCACACATTAGACGAGGAATTTTTCTCTTCCAATAATTTATATCTTCTTTATGGATTTCTTTAGATGACAGTCATCTATAAGTCATTCAAGGCACAAATATATTAATGAGATTTAAGAAAAACATACAATATATTACATAACAAGTAAAACAAATGGAAAATATAAGATCTATACAATGAATTGAACAAATATCGCTAATTACCTCATGTATTTTACAAGATCTTTCATAACTTTCTTGACATTGGTGTCAAAGTTGTTTGGGAGAGATAGAGGTAGAACGTACTACAACAATTATAAAATGATCTTTTCATTATTTTTCCAAAAGTAGTAAACATAATACACTGAAAAACATGTAGTATACAAATATATATAATATATCACAATAATTAACTTAATGAAGGTATGCCAATCATGTGTTTTCATCCCTGACCCAAATTCACCTTTCTTTGTTATGATATTGTTTATGTTCGTAGCAAATTCTGTGGGAAATCAAATTTTTTGTATGACTTCTTTATAGCATTGCTTTGCTGCTCCGTTAATAACCAAGGAAGAGCGCTTATATTAATTTGGTCTCCATCGCTATTTAATTGAATGACACTTTTCATTGCATGATTGGCTTCTTGAATGTCACTACAATTTTTGATAATTTTTTCTTTTTCATGCCTTCCATCCAATATTTTCCATAACGTTTCTGTTAAATTCTTTCTGATACACATTGTATCAAACAAATGCACAATTTGTAGCTTCTCATAGTAGGGCAACCTACTAAATTGTCTGGGATAATTTTTCAGTCCCTGTGGAAGTTGGCCATTAATGCCTTGATGACCTTCATGAAGCATATAAGTTAAACAAATTAACAACAATCATTGTCAATTACAACATGAGTAAACAAAACATGATATACAAATATAAATTCCAAACAGGATAGATAAACAATTTGATTTGATGTATAACCTTGATGATTAATTCTATTATATACCAACTTCCATAGGTGAGGTGCCATTCTTCATGTTTTTGATGTAGTCTCTTCTTTCCCATTGAAAATATATTTTTCAGTAGTTCGGTACTTATGATTTTTGTGGAGGAAGTGCCTATGCTCATCATGCACCTACTTTCCCAAACTTGATGAATGACGAGATTTCATCTTTGGACCACAAATTGGACATGCAAATTTTCCCTTTGTTTGAAGACCTACAAGATCATATATAATTGGATTAAATATGTCAATTTTTATAATTATATATAATGAATAGATTACTTAGAAAAAAATACATGATATCTTCTTCATAAAATTAAATATCAGACTACTAACCAGTAGAGGTGAAATACCCACGAGGGCCCGATACAAAACTGCCAAGCATGAAAGACCTGTGTGGGTGCGATAGAAGTCCATGAGCAACACACACCAACGAGAAACTGGATCCGTGAGTAGCACACACTTACAAGGAACAAGGTCCATGAGCACACCTATCCGAACAAGGGTTGAGCACGATCAGTCAGTCCATGCATCCACCATGATCACCTATACATCCTCCAAGATCAACCACCACAAATATCTCCTACCAAGGTGGGATCAAACTGGTATATTAACATACCGCTTTGATCTAGGCGGGGACTTGAACCTGGGTTGCAACACAAACAATGCAACCATTTCACCATTACACTAACATGTGATCCCCAATAGAAATACGTAATGTTAATAAGATAATCATATTTAATATTGTGACTAATCATTTGAAATATAAAATCATTATATCATCTTATTATATTTATTAAATATATGTATTTTCTTTCCTTAATTACTTTTTACAATTTTGCTAAAGAAATGACCTTCGTTGTTGAAAATGAAGAATAATAATGGCAAAACCATTCCTTTTGGATAATGAAAACCTTACTATTTACTTTGTCATTATATTTATTATAATACAAAAATAATGGAAGCCTTAGTATTTACTTTTTTAAAATAGAGATATGTAGTATATAAGATTATTGTCATATTTAGTAGTGCGACTAATTAATGTACTTGATATATGAAATTATTATATGATCCTTAATATTTTTTATTAAATATATGCATCTTCTTTTCTTAATTACTTTTTGCAGCTTTGCTAAAGAGATGGCCTTCTTTGTTGATAATGAGGGATTATAATTGCAAAATAATTCCTTTTGACTAATGGAAGTCTTAGCATTCACTTTGTTTTAAATACTAATATGATGAAAATAAAATGGTCATAACTTGGTCTTTAGATGTCCAAAATTAAGGACAAAAGCATTAATTTGATATTGTCATTCTTTAGAAGTAATAAATTTGATATTGTCATTCTTTAGAAGTAATAAATATGAATTAAAGATAAAAGATCATAGTCAAATTAGTCAAAGACATTTACTCCTAACTTCAATATATTTTTTATATATGCTTTCATCTTTGTTAATACCTTTCCTAGAGCCCATTTTGGCACAAGTAGAATGGATGATAACAAAGGTTCAATTGCATTCAACTTAGAATTCATTGATTTTTTTCTTCTCATATCTATTCAAAAAACTAGAAAATCTAAATATTTACCACACTTTCTAATCTTTTGTCTAATGTCAATTTAAAACATCACATTCAACATTATTAATAAGCTACATTTTCCAACCACATTATTCTCATTGCCAAATGAATTAAATAAATCATATTCTTTTAATTAAGTTGATATATTAATTACATCATCACTAAGTTAAATAAAATAATTATTATTTAATTAATATTATTATTGACTCATACTCCTAACTAAGTAACTAATCTTATTATTTAATTAGGCTTATTTAAATCATACCATACTACTAACTAATTAAATAATTTTAATTATTTAATTAATTTAATTGTCACATCATAATTATCAAGTAATTAAAAAAATTACCATTTAATTATCTGAATATTCCTCCACCATTTCAAAATAAATGTATTTCCCTCCCAAAGTTTCAATACTTTTATGATTATATAAAATTACTATTTTTAGTAATTGAAATCTTAAACAACATTTTCTCTTTGATCCTAGGAAAGTATTTTCTTTCAATCTCCATAGTACAAGTACAAAAACTAAATAAATTAAATGTGCAAGTCCTTAACCCTAAATTTAATGTATACATCCTTATCTAGATGTAAGGAATCTATTTGTCAAGGAGCTATAATTCTACAATATGTTGTTAAATTTTAATTTTGATTCTATACTTTTCTAGTTCATTTTTTGCATGTGGACTTGAATTGTGCATGTGCATTGGAACCTATATCTTGTGGATATGATTTTGGACAATTCCAAAATTAAAACTTATTCACCTCAATTTTTGGTATTTAAATTCATGCAAGGATATGTTATGAGGAATCTAAGTTAGTTCACGAGGAACATGGTATTGTTAGTCAAACCTATGGATTAAATAATTTAACGGTAGTGAATAAAGGTCAAGAACATTAGGCAAACATGCGATACATTTCTAAGATGAAGATGTAATATTTATGCAAACTCTTTTATCGACTTGCAAAATAATTCATAAATGTGCTTCATAGCTATGCTATATGATTCTTTCATAAATGGATTGGCATGTTGTGATGGCTAAGTTGTGGTGTTGTTGTTCTTGCCATCAAGGTTCAAACCCCCCTTGATTGCTATTGTTAAATGTTTAAATGGGAATGAGGTCTCCTATTTGTGACCTCATTGGTTCATAGCTACAGGTCAAACTATTTACCGCTCTTTAGAAAAATAAAATGTTATACGATTCTTTTCTATTAGTGTTAGTATTTAAATACAACACCCTACCATACAATATAGTGAATTCACACTCTAGTTGGATTTTCATGGTTTAGTGACAAAGGTAGAAAATGTTAAAATTTTAAATTTGAATTTATGAAAGGTGGGGTATAATATATTATTACAAAAATAATATTGATCATTTTTGCACATGCAAATTTGAACCAAGGCAAAAAAATATAATATTTAGGGAATGAGATGAACTTGAAGATGATTTAAGATTATATTTAAAGGAATGAATGATGTCATTTGTCAAACTCATTGTAAATAGACTATCTTACAAACTAGTCAAAGCATTAAAGATAAGTTAGTGTAACTCCCCCTAGGGAACCCTAGAGAAATAACAACTAATAAACCAAAAGACATAGCAAATATATTTTTCTTTTTTAAAGGAAGACATAATACATCAACCATCTCTTAAATCAATACAATACTAAATAAATTTATTACATTACATAGATGAACCACAACAATGTTTAGCAAAAGACTTAATCACATCCTATAATAGTCCTCTAAGGGTTTCCTAACATCGTTATTAAGCAACACTTACTAACATGCATTAAACACCGCTAAGATAATCACATCAAGATAACTTTACTCCATTACATTATTCCAAGTCACATAAACATTCCTAATATAATACATTGACTTAACTTAATCAAATAAACTCCTAAACATTAATCATATTACTCCTCATATAAAGGCCTAGATGCTAGTTCATTCTAAAAGAACCAAATGAAAGATTCCTATGATAAATTTCATCAAAAATAAGAACACACGTATAATCCACATGAGTACGTTCACTTACAAGCTCTCCTCTAATACAAATGCATCTATCATAATAGTACTTTTACAATCCTTAGCACTAGGAGTATCCAATTACAAATGACCTTTCAATTATAAGTACAAACATACAATTACAAATTCTTTTTCATCACTTCTTAAAGATACATATCCAATAAAATTATGGTGGTAGAACAATTTGCATCTGAATGTGAAAATACTCGAATACAAGATAAGATCCATCCAGTTGCATATGAACAAGAACTCCAAAAACCCCAATGGATGGTAAACACTACCACCCAACCATGTGAAACCCAGAGGTCCACCCCCCATGTTGGCGATAGACACAAGGCCCCAAACAACAAGCAATAAGTGTCACGACCTAATTTAGACCACCTAGTTAGAGATTACTTTTATATGTTAGGTACTTATACTGTTGACATTTTTGCACGTTATGACTTTGATTAGATTATTAATATAATTAATGATGTTAGATGATACTATGTTATTTAATAACATTAATGATGTTTTAGTTATTTTAATGATGATGTTTAATATTATTATGATTTTATTAGATTTTTAATGTGTTGATGTATATAATATAATTTTATCGTGATCTGACATCTTTTTGTCGAGCATGAGGTGGTTGCAAGTTTGACCGTCGAAGGCAGACATATGACCAAGGATGGGTTTTCTAGCTAGCCGACAGTGACCTATGAAATGTGACCCTGTGAAAAAACACAAATTAGATAATAATTAATAAATTAAACTTAGGAATTAAAAAAATAAAAAATAAAATAAATTGATCAAAAAATTAAATAATTAATTAAAATATAATAATTAATTATTTGAAAAGTTAAATTATAAAAAATCTATATACATAATATATAAATTATAATATCTTATTTAAAATATTTAAAGATATGAATTAAAATACTAAATTAGAGAAAGATCGATTAAAGAGTTAAATAAAATAATCGATTTATTCGAAAGTTAGAATGTTTGTAAATTATAATATTATAAAATTTGACACACGTGATATTAATATTTAAAGAAAATGATAAATTTGAGAAAATTATATATTAAAATATAAACGACATGCAAAGGTATTGTTAAATACTAATAGAATAAAGTATATATTTAAGATTAAAATATAATCATACAAATTAATTGTTTTCAAAAACTAAAATTTAGCATGAATGCATAAGTCATGTATTTGAAAATATAAATATTACAATTAGTTTTCTAGATTTAAAATTAATAAACTCATTATTATAAAATCAGGCAAATAGCTAAGATTTATATATAGTACTTTTTTTAATTAAATTATTTTATCTAAATCATGCATCCTTCATGCATGGAATCAAAACTTTGTCTTATAGTTTATAAATTAAGGATTGTCTAACCTATTTCACACATCAACTATAAATTTAGGATTAGCTTTTCAATAATCCAATTTGGTTGAAGATCTGGGTGTAGTAATTTTTATTTTTTTTTCTGTGAATCTGCAAGGAGTAACTACTGTACTGGTTTATTATTTCCTTTCTCATTAATTGCAAGGTCTATTTACTCTTCTCAGTATTTTATTTTCCAAACCACATATATTGTTGGAAATTGACATTCAATTGGTTGGTTTCCCTAAGTTGTCATTGATGGAAACATGATATCTTGTTTTGGCTTCATGTTTTGGTTCAGTTATGTACCGGCAGGCACTTCACAAGACACTACACCGGCACCGACATCGGCAAGATAGAAGGATTTCTTTGGTTACCTGCAATGCAGGCCGACATGGTTAAGAATAAGGTTATCGGTATTGGAGGCCGACATATCTTAGATCCTGCATCAACAATTGTTTTTGATATTCATGTATTTATGTTATCTAGCCGACATATAATTTGATATTGTAATTATCTTTGTAAGCCGCCATAAGGAATGATAAATTGTATAGGGTATATAGGTCAGTTGGATTAAATCATTTTGTTATGGATGAATGATAGGAGATTATGGATATGTGGATGTGATATAATGTGAAATATATCAAAGAGATCATGTATGTGAGGATATTTATGTAAGGGTTATTCCGGTAAAGGGTTTAGGGTTTTAGACCGGAACAAACAGAGCTTAATCAAAACTGTATTTTGGCATAGAAGATGTTATCTTTTGCAGTTCACCACTTCTTTGGATTGTAGTCTCAATTTATATGTAGTCAGTGAGGCTCCTTTTGTGTTTGAGCAGTGTGCTCTAGGCTGTTATCCTTCCTGCAATTGCAGGCCCCTTATATTTTGTAATATCTCTTCATATGGCTAGTGGATTGATATTGTGGGTCACAAATCCCACTGTGGTTTTTCCTCTTTGAGGTTTTCCATATATAATTCTATGTGTTATGGTTCTCATTTATGTGATTGGCTTATTGGTTGCTTTACTTCTTTCAATTATGTATGTACTGGTATACTGGTTGGTGTATGCATGTTTTAATAAAGCTAAAATTTATATTTTCAGTATAACACTGATTCACCCCCCCCTCTCATTGTTATTGGATTCCAACAATTGGTATTAGAGCCTTGTGCCTTAGAGGAAGTTTAACAACTTGAGGAAGATCCTGAATCTGGAATCCATGGACATGGGTTTGGAGAAGCAACTTGAAATGGCACTTGAAGATTATGATGTTGAAAGGGTGAAGAGCTTAAAGCTACAAGATGAATTGAATTTTGCTAAGGAATTCATTCTTGTCCTACATGAGAGACTATCATCTATTCAGGCTAGTAGGAAGGAAATTTTGCAAAATCAGGATGATGAAGAGAAAAATGCACTTAAAGAACAATGTCAGAAATTGAGTCAGGAGAACATGGTTATGAGAAATGAAATGCAAGCTATAACTATGAGGATGTCTAAAGAGATTGGGGACCAAAAGAAAAAGGAAGAAAATCTTGTTGTATCCCTGAAGAACAAATTTGAAGAATGTGGTAGGTTGGTTCATGAGAATGATATGTTGAGAACTGATTTAGTACAATCCCAGAGTAATGAACAAGAGCTTGAGAGACAAATGATAATTTTGAGAGAAGATCTAACTACTGCAAGTGAGTATAAAGAGAAATTCAAGATTAGCTCAACACAGTTAGATGAGTTATTGAAGAGACAAAGGCGGATTGGAGATTCCAGTGGACTTGGATTTGAGCAAGGACAAAGTTCCGGTACTACTAATGAAGATCAAAACCATAAGGCACCGGTAAGGAAATTTAATGCTTATAAATTTAATGGTAGATGTTTTGTTTGCAATAAATTTGGTCACATGGCTAGGCAATGTAGAAACAAAGTAAATTAGAACCCTGATTCTACTCCTGGTAAATGTTCTAAATATAATAAGTATGGTCATAGGATGGAAGATTGCAGAATGAATGTTAAATTCTATGCATGTGGAAAATTTGGACATATGGATAATCAGTGCAGGTCAAGCAATTGTACCAATTTTAGCAAAGCAATTCAAAAGAACAATGTTACATGTTATGCATGTAATGAGGCTGGACATATTGCTAATTTATGTAGAAACAAAAATCCATTGGTTAATAATGGAGGATCAAATAAGAAAGGAAAAGAGAAGGTTAGTGAAATCCGGAAAGATCATACTTAGAGATGGGTTAGGAAGACTGAAGAACAATTAGCAGATTGGAATGCACCAGTTACTTATCCGACAAAGGATGTTGCTCCTGCACCAACAGGTAGCTCATCTAGTAACTGAGGTAGATGCCTTAGGGGTAGACAAAATTCATGAAGATGCTGCATATGCCCCGTGAAGAGGTTCTAGAATATGTTCTAGGCATTGGAGATGCTTATCCAATATGGAGATGTTCTGTTCGAGATTCGGTATCTTTCCCTGGCAGTCAGTGATAACTTTAAGAAACTCCCTCTCATAAATTTGTATAAAATATTGGCAAATATTTATTTTTTAAAAATAATAATAATAATTTTTATTGGCGAATCTTTCCCTTTTTTAAAGAAAAATATAAATTTTATCGGCATATTTTTTATATCAATTTTTTTTTGGTAGAAAATATTGGCGAATCTTCAAAAATAATTTGAGTATGCATTGATTACTATTGCAAATACTTTCATTTTAAAAAATAGTTTTTTATGAAAAAGTAAAGGCCTCAAGGTGGAAATTATTAATGAGTTTAAGGGGTAGACTATACTTTATTTAGTTTCTACCATTAACTTAAAATAATCTAAGAGCCCTCTTTGTATTTTGTGAGAAAAAATGTACCAACAATTTGTAATACTCATTGGGCCAAAAATTGTTGTACAATTTACCTCATGAAATACAATGAACGCCATTAGATTATATTTTAAATCAATGGTGGCAACTAAAATTATTGATATTACCCTTAAGTAACTAATAATTATGATACATTATTGGCAAATTAATTTAGATTTTTACAATAAATTATAAAATGTTGGTGAGTTTGATCGAATCATGTATCGAATATTGTGGTGAATCTTTGAGTTAAAAAATTAATAAAATAAATTCTCTGGCGATTTAAATAACTCTAAAATAAAAATTTTGCAAAAATGTGGCAATTCAAGTCACCATAAAAGTTGAACTTATTAGCCAAATTTTAATTCCCGAATTTCATAAAATAGCCAATTGGCAAATATTAGCCACTAAAAATTTTACTGTCGACATTCATTGATGTCAATGAAAGATTAGCATTTTTCTTGGAGGATATAAGGTTGAATTCACTTTATTTTTTATCACCTTGCACTCAGAGCAATTTCAATGTGATTAAGAGAGATTCAGAGTGATCAAAGGCTATTCAGTGTGATCAAATATCTTCTTGAGCAATTTCATCAGCGATTGGAAGAATTTGTTAAAGGTTTTCACTGGAAGCAATCATCAGGTTGTTAAAGGTTTTCACATTGAGGACTTGGGGACTTCTGAAATAAAGGGCATGTACATGAATGAGTTGATGGGAGAATCTGGAAAGATTAAACTGACATACAAACACATTGAAGACTTAGGGTTTACAGGCATTTTGGACATTCCAGAATTCAAAGATGAAATGATTAGGTATGTTTTTAGCAGAGTACATGGGGAGTTTATCTGGTTAGATAGACCTTACAAGATCACCAAGGAAGCCATCAGGGCTATCATTGGTTTACCATTGGTTGGGCAACATCCAGATAAGAAGGTTTCAAATGATCATGTCCACAAAATCACCGGTGTGACATCTGGCAGGCGATCTATGATAATCAACACTATTACCAACATGGACATCAGATTCGGTAGCATGATCATTGGGTATAAGGTAACTCAGTCAAACCGACCGAATTCTGTTTCCAGTTCATACATTTTCACAACTTACAAAATGATGAGAGAAAATGTGAAAATGGATCTATGTGGTTGGATGTTAGATGAATTATTGATAAACCTAGGGAAGGTTAAAGGTGAAAAGAAAGGAACTTTCCGGTATGGCAACTTTTATTTTTTATGAATGACACTCCCAGTTTTGGGAAAAGGCAATGGGCATTTGATATCCCGATAGGGAGAGAATTGAAATAGTCAATTGCTACTTTAGGTAGTCAGAGAGATGATAAAGTATGGGGATATTTTAAGGGATTCTAGAAATCTATGAAGTTTAGGGAAAGGGTTCCTAAGCATATTGTTGAAAAATATTCAACTGACATATGCTTCATGGTGAAGAAAGCTGAAACACTTATGGAAGCAGTTAAGCCTCGAAAGATATGGATTGAGGAAATGGGCTATGAAGTTGATGCACAGATCCTTGATGCCTATGCAAAAATGTTGATTGATGCACCTGTTGATGAGGCAAAGAAGCCCCGTGGTACTGCAAAATAGAAGACACAAGAGATTGAAACAAAGTTCAAGTGGAAGAAAAGAGAGAAGTGGGAAGGAAAAGCAAGCAAATTTGTTGAGAAGGTCTCATGGGACATTAAAGAATTAATTGAAGTTGTCCCAGAGAAAGGAAGGAAGAGGAATAATCTATAGGTACACATTGAGCCTGTTACAGCTGAGTCTGAATTTGAGGATGACACACCATTAACTTTCAAGAGGGTTATAAGAAAGAAAACAAAGGAAAAAAAGATAGAAGCTAAAAAGCAACCGGTTAGGAAGGTTACATTCAAAATATCAGCACAGAAGTAAGAACCAAAAACAAAACCTTCAAGTGCATCCGGTACTACAAATAGGAAGAAGAAGAATGACACTGATATGACTATTCAATCTGGTAATGTTCCAACAAAAACTTGTGCAAAATTAGTAGATGAAATAACTAAGGATGGCATGATAAAGAATGTATAATTTTACTATGATCATTTAGAGGATGATGAACAAAGAGAGGTAGAGGAAGCAATATTATTATATTTAGATATTTATAAGAAAGCCTTAATAGAAATTGAAAACCAAATACCACCAGAACTATATAATATGTTAGATGCTAGAAGACTGTCAGCTATAGAAGAAGACAAACACATAAAAATTCAAGAATTGTTATTTGTTTGTGTTTCTATTACTCCAGAGGAATTGGATAGGATACTTAAGGTGGCAGATAGAAAAGTCTTTAATAGCAAACATAGAATAACTAATCTGATGCTAGGAAGGGTAAATGAGATAATAAAGGAGACTCAAAAGGCATGTGTTAAGTTCTTTGAAGAGAATAGAGGTTTCTTTACTTCACCAGAATCAAAGAAGGATACTGTAGACATCTCAGTTGAAGGAAAAGGAAAGGGTATTATGGGTACTTCATGCTCAATTTTGAAGAGCATTGAGATAGTGGAAATCAAGCACCCAATAGATACAAATATACAGACAGATATTGAGACACCAACAAATACAGAGAGTGAAAAGGTTATTGATGTACATGATACTAATATTGAGGACAACAGTCCTCCAGATACAAATGTATAGGTTGAGGTTATAGTTCCTACAGAGGAATTGATAGTTACAGAGACTACACCAAGTGGCGAAGCCATCGGTGCAAGTGAGAAAGCTATAAAGGATAAATCATCAGAGGAGAAGAAAGGGGAATCCGGTAGGGAACCGATAGTAGGTCCATCATTGTTGTTAGTTGACACCTCGTAGGTTGTAAAGAAAAACATAATTGAGATGAGTCCTACTGAACTCATGATGATGGTTGCACATAAATTAATGAAGGAGGGATCTATAGATAAAGAGATTATTGATCAGTCAATCACTGTTTTACATAGACTAGTCCCAAATTGCAAGATTGACAATGAAGTGAGCCCATCTGGCAAGCTTAAGACAATTTTTGAGCACATTTCAAAGGATTTTCAATCCTTGCAGTAGATTTTAAACCGACAAGCACTAGAGAGATTCACACAAGCTAAAAGAGTTGCATTTGATCAGGTGATTGAATCTAAGAAGAAGAAGATTGATGAAAAGTTGAAACTAATAGACAATTCTTTGAAATAGTGTACAAATATTTACAGGGTATGTTGTAACATAGATGTACTTACAGTTAATGTGGGTAGCAAGATAAAGGAATTTCAAGAGAAAATTGAAAATATAGCTAGTTCTTTTGATGGATTGACTTCATTGACTACATCCATTGATGGTCAAATTTTGATTTTGGAAGCTCGAATTTCTGCTCTTGAGAAGGAAAAAGACAAAATCATAAGAAGAGATAGAAGTCTGAGAGGCCTGGTGAGTCCCCGGTTGGATTCACTTAGTGTACATAAGAAGGAATGTATGGATATGGTTGGAAATCCCACACTGACAGAGATAAGTGAGAAAGAGTCATTTTCACATATATTAAATGGACTACTATCTATTTCCGACACTTTCAAAACTGGTTGGGATACTTATCTTGAGCTATTAGAGAAGGCTTATTTGGAAATTTTGAAATTTGTTAAGCTCCGATAAGATATTTTTAGGATACTCATTGTACAGTTTTGGATCTTTGACATTTTTTTAATTTTTTGATGGTATTGATGTCAAAGGAGGAGTGATATAGATGTGAAAAAGGAAAAGAAGGAGTTGTATATATTAGGGGGAGTATGGAGCATTTTACATTGATGAATATTTAGCTCAGGGGCAGGAGGCAGGATGAAATTGGCAGATGAAACCTTGACCATTTTTCACATGAGTGTTGCCATCAATGTTGAAGGGGGAGATTGTTGGCAATGTCGAAGGGGAGATTGTTGGCAATGTCAAAGGGGGAGATTGTTGGCAATTGACACTCAATTAGCTGGTTTCACAATGTCTTCATTGATGGGAACATGGTATCTTGTTCAGGCTTCATGTTTTGGTTCATTTGTGTACCGACAAGCACTTCACAAGACGCTACACCGACACCGACACCGACGAGATAGAAGGATTTCTTTGGTTATTGGCAATGCAAGATGACATGGTTAAGAATAAGGTTATCAGTATTGGAGGCCGACATCTCTTGGATCTGGTATCGGCAATTGTTTTTGATATTTATGTTATTTAGCTGACATATAATTTGATATTGTTATTATCTTTGTAAGCTAACATAAGGCATGATAGGTTGTATAGGGTATATAGGTCAGTTGGATTAAATCATTTTGTTATGAATAAATGATAGGAGATTATGGATATGTGGATGTGATATAATGTGAAATATATCAGAGAGATCATGTATGTGGGGATATTTATGTAAGGGTTATTCCAGTAAAGGGTTTAGGGTTTTAGACCAGAACAGACAGAGCTTAACCAGAACTATATTTTGGTATAGAAGATGCTATCTTTTGCAGTTCACCACTTCTCTAGATTGTAGTCTAGATTTATATGTAGTCAATGAAGCTCCTTTTGTGTTTGAGCAGTGTGCTCTAGGCTATTAGCCTTCCTGCAAGTGTAGGCCCCTTATATTTTGTAATATCTCTTCATATGGCCAGTGGATTGATATTGTGGGTCACAATCCCATCATGGTTTTTCCTCTTTGAGGTTTTCCACGTATAAATCTATGTGTTATGGTTCTCATTTATGTGATTGGCTTATTGGTTGCATTAATTCTTTCAATCATGTATATACCGGTATACCAGTTGGTGTATGCATGTTTTAATAAGGCTAAAATTCATATTTCCGGTATAATACAGATTCACCCCCCCCTCTCAATATTATTGGATTCCAACACACACACACACACACACACACACACATAGATACCAGTTGGTGTATGCATGTTTTAATAAGGCTAAAATTCATATTTTCGGTATAATACAGATTCACCCCCCCCTCTCAATATTATTGGATTCCAACACACACACACACACACACACACACACATAGATATGTGTGTGTGTGTGTGCCGAATTCGATTATTCTCCCTAGCCCTTCTTGCTAAATTGACTTTGAGAGATTGCTTGGCTAATCATCTCCCGCTTGACACAAACTTGGTTAATTTTCCTAGTATTGACTCTTGGTTTTCTTTTTAATTTGACAAAGTCCTTAACTATTCAAATCATGCTACTTATGGGGTGATGGTGAGTGGGTCTGTTGGTTTTCAAGTTTGAATCAACTCCTCTCCTCTTTTACTACAACAACTTGCATGTAGTTTCAGCAAGGTACTATTAATTTTGGTTTTGTAAAGAACATTCCCTCCCCTCACAGTCATTATCCTGCAAAATCAAACATGGAGCAATCTGTAGGTAAAAGATAAGGTGATAGTGAAGACGTCACCTATCTCCCCTTCTCACTCCATGTTGGATCGATTTGGTTAATTTAAAACGTTGTCTTATTGTTTCTTTTTCCTTATTTTTTTATTTCCTGCAAAAACAAATTAACTTGGTAAATTTTCTTTTGGCTTATTCCACCTTATTGACTTGTCCGGAGGAAAGACGAAAAGGTGATAGGAGGATATTTAGTTTGCTATTTTCTAATGGGAGAAAAGTGCACCCTTCTCTTCTTCTTTTTAATTCTTCTTCTCTGTGATTTGAGTTAAGCCTTGTTTTATTTGGAAAAACTACTTGCCTTTAACCACCGATTTTCCTGAGAATGGGATAGGCGGTGGTGGGAGATAGTTGCTTGATCTGCAAAAGCAACAAATCGCCTCTCTCTCTCAGACTTAATTTGTAGACCACACCTTGTAGGAGTAGAGGATTCTTCTTTAATTTGGTTGCCTGAAACTTTATATTTAGTAAATTTTTCCCATGTGATTGATTGATTATTTTAATTCATGTTTTTTCTATGAAATTGATTAAATTAAAATTGAGTTCATAGGATTTGATTCAATAAATTTAATTCCGTAATATAGATAAGTAAGGTTCTTTAAATTTAAAATGATTAAGAAATAAATAAGATATAATAATAATTACTATAAATTAATTAATCTAGGAGGGGTTAATTTAATTTGTCTGTCTATGATGGATGCTTTTGGAAAAGTGTGCTTGATTATGGGTTAACCAGGGAAGGGTGATTTTTCTTCACCTCCCCAATAGGGTATAATGGCCATTAAATTATTTAGTTTTGTCCTTGCCACAACACATGTAGTTAGTTCAACAGGATGGTTTGTTAGGTCTACATGCATGCACGGGTTCCATTCCTGCCAGTTGGTATCAGCTTGCTAGGATACTCTGTCATGAGGGACAAGAGCTCATCATGAGCATCAAGAAGTGCAAGCTTTGTTTTGTTGGGTAGATAAAACACCTGGGTCATATGTCCATCATCCAGTTTGCAGGTGGAAGTTTATCTAGGGCAACATAGATGACACATCCGAAGACAGAGAATCAGAGATTTCAGATAATTTTTTGTAATAATTATATGATGTATATTGTATCCTATTGTAAATTGACCAAAATGGTCACATATAAAAGATATGAAAAATACCTACAAGGTCCTATGATGTAATGCAACAAAAAGTTGCCATGCAATGTAACTAACAGAAAGAGAAGAGGAAAACTACTAACCTCTAACCCACTAACATGCATGATTTACTTTTCATAGATTAATTTTCTTTTCCGCATGCATGCACGTTCATATTTAATTTTAAATTAGTTAACTTATTTATGCATTTCACATGTTAGATTAATTTTGTAATAACTCATGCAAATGTTACTTTTGAATGCATGCGCATACTTAACTCAAAATCATTGATAATTATGATTTATGCATGTTATTTTATTGTCATGCACACTTTACTTCATTTTTGCTATGATGCATGATAATTTTGCATGTGATCCACATGAATGTTAAGTTTCTTTTATCGCTTGCATGTCAGTTAATGTGAATCTCACATATGCAATAATGAAAATTTAAATTAATTGTAATTTTGAGTTACTATGGTGGTTTAACTAGGGTTAGGACAAGCGAGTCCTTACAAGAAGGCTATGGATAAAAGAACTAAACATATACCACAACCAAGATACACAAGACACTATTGATCAAGATCATAAAATAATGGATAACTACCAAAAATACTACCAAATAACATCCAAAGAACCCCCAGAGGCTTCCACATAAAAGATGGCACAATAAGATACTAGGACACATAAGGAGAGAGTGTCATCGCATAGCCTCAACATGGGTTATCCCAACAACATGACCCTCTACTAACTCCAAACCTTGACCCCCATGGATAACTCATGTGGTATTGTACAAGTCTTTCCTAAAAATAAGGTATCACACAATCATGCCAGTTCCAAACATCTCTTTAGATAGAGATACCTTCCCAATCTCATCCTTTGTATATATGTGCACATGAGGCTATGAGTGGGGCACAAAAGAATATCTTATTAGTGTGTAAAACCCAACCAAAGTTTTATTAATGTTATCACTTATTAAACAACTCTCATATAGGTTATCTTAGCTGCCACTTTGGGCCCCGACCCCCATAGAGAGCCACTCCCCCTTAATGGACCTAGAAAACCTATCCTTTATGGCTCAAAATAAGAATCACAAAATATATGCTATACAAATAGGAACATAAAGAATCCATATACATGAATAGATTTCACAATATGCAATTAGGAATTGCAAACAAAGACCAATCACAAGGTCAAGTCCTGAAATTGAATCATAACCTAAAAATCACTATTCCTTCTCACAAGCCAAATAAAGAAAGGGCATATGAACACCAATCTAGCCAAAATGAGTCCAATTAGGCACAAAAATCCAAAATTGATAGGATGTACAGTCACCCTAAGCCTCTAGAATTAGTTTGGAGTCCAAATTGACCAAAATTGTAAACCAAATCAAAACCCAAAAAACTTGCGCAATTGCTCATAAATGTAAAAAAAATAAAGAAAAACATAGCATAAAACTCAAAACTAAATTTTGACAAAAACCCATTTGAACAGGGCCTGATAACATTCGAAAAAAAAAAAAACTAGACATAGGGAATCATACAAGGTTTTCAATCAATCATATGTAAAGCAAAACTAATCAACTAGAACAATCAACCCCCACACCTGATTTAAGCATATATAGCACTCTTTTCAAAAGATGAATAAAGAAATTGACTTCGGACAATAAATATAATCAAAACAATATTCTCAAATCACCCTAATAATCAATTGTAAAAAAAACTACAAATAAAACTTAAATCAAAACTGAGAGATAGCAACCTACTTGAAAACTTGTAAAGAAAGATAGTGAAAGAGAGAGAATTTGTAGATGAATCTCTAAAACATGAATCCTCTTCCAATCAACAACAAAATTCAACAATCAAGCCCAAAGCAATCCAATCCAAGCTCCAAGCAAAACTCAGAAGAACAATTCTCCAATCAATACAAAAAAACTACAAACCTTTCTCCAAATTCACAATCCAAAATTCTCCTTCAAAATTCTCCACTATTTGCAATCATAATTATTCTCCCAAATCTTCATGAAAATAAAATGTAAAATAAAACTCCTATAAAGAAAACATATATACAAAACTCAACTACAACCTAAACAAAGCTTCACAAAAAATGCACAAAAGAAAAGCAAAACCCTAATTTGTAAATAATAAAATATATCACCTAAAAAAATTAAATCAATAATATTAATTTAATTTCCAAATAAAAATCCTCATAAAACAATTAAACAATAATATTCAAATATCCAATTAAAAACTCGCCTAAAAATAGTTAATTCCCACTCAACAACATGCAAATAATAAATAATTATTTTCAACTAAAAATATAATTATCCACAAAAAAGAACTAGTAGTTCCACCAAAATAGAACAATCAACTCCACAATAATGCATAATTTCCACTCAAGATAACTTCCACACTAAAAATATTCACATGCACAATAATAAATCATTTAATAAATATATAATAAATAATATCTAATAATAGGAATATATTTATTAAATTGAAAACACAATTAAAGCAACAATAAATAATTATTAATTATTAATTAATTTATAACACTCAAGTTATAATTAATATCAGTGATTAAGATAACATTAAATCTCACATGCTATAGTAAATCATAAAATAATACCAATATCAAAACAAGACTTACCACAAACAAGAAGGTGATCAAATATTTGTTTATATGACAAATTTGATGGGATAAAAATAAAGACTAGATAATTGTCCCCACGTTAGGACAATGGTTAGGGCTAGATACATTCCGGGCCTTGTACTATCTCCTATACCACCATTGAGATTTAAATACATGCTTAGACCTGTTGTACCAGATGGAGTCGATGTTTGGTACCTGCCACCTACACAAAACATTTTGCATACAAACATATATATATATATATATATATATATATATATATATCTGTGTGTGTGTGTGTGTATATGTATATGTGTATGCATATACATGTATATGTATGTGTATATGTATATATATGTATATACATGTATATGTATATATATATATATATATCTGTGTGTGTGTATGTGTATGTATGTATGTATGTATGTGTGTGTATGTATATATGTATGCTCCCATGTAGTGAAAGGAAATTGTGACGTCGCATGGAGCTCATGCATGGGTAATGCAAAACCATTCTCTTGACCCTAAACCCCAAGGAAACAATACAATAAAGATCTATTCTATACATAAAATAGCATTTACGATCAACGTTTACATGTTGCTAAAAATAGAAAGTTTGTCCAAACACAAAATTAGGCCAATTGGAGACACAGTGAAATTTGCTAAAAATAGACTTACTAAAAATAGGCACTGTAGACACCTAAAATTGTCCTATCTAATTAAATAAATATTGTTTAAATTATTTTAAGCCTAATTCTTCTATTAATTAAATAAATCTTTATTTATTTAATTAATTCGTTTATCCTCTTCTAGCCTTATTTCTCATTTAAATAAATACATTTATTTATTTAAATTATCCTTTTCTCTTAAATTAAATAAATACTTTTATTTATTTAATTGATCCCAATTCCTCTATTAATTAAATGAATCTTTATTTATTTAATTAATTCATTAGCCTTTTCCACCTATGACACATGTCATTCATCTCTTAATTCCTACACTACCTACCCTCTCATTATTTTCTTATTTTCTCTACCTACCCTCTAATCTTAGCTAACCATTTATCTTTTACACCTCTCAATCTTATCCCTCCATTTCTTATAGTGTCTTCTATATAAGAGGATACTTCTCTCATTATCAACCCTACTCAACTAATCAAACCTAATAATCCTAATCATTCAATCAGCTAATCGATCTTTGAAGCTAACTACGCTTTCAAATTTTCACATGCAGTCAAGCCTACTTGGAATGACATTTCCATTCTTTGTTGAGCTCTTGTGCAAACATAAAATCTGAGAGCAAATATATCAAGCAAGATCAATGGAGATAGGAAAAATGGAGATCCAAACTCTATTGGACATGTGATGGTATAATCTTTGTGATTTCATTTGATTTGCATTGTCTTAGGTAATCTTCATATATTATGGTCGATCTCCGTTGTTGTTAGGCTAGGGTTTTGTGGTTGAATTCATTTAGTCTTTCAATATTGTTGTTTCCACTTTTCACCATAAACATTTTGGCACGCCCCGTGGGACATGGATTTTTGTTAGATCTGTGTTTTTTTGCAAGTTTTTCTAACCCTATATTGCTGTTTTGTAAAACAATTTGGAGAATAACCTTATGCAACTAGGGTTTTGGACACAAATCAAGATCTTGGAGAGATTTGATTCGATCTCATAAACGGTTTGGAATATTTGCACCAAATTTTGTTGGCAGGTTGAAACAGTATCAAAAGCTCTCAATCCAAAATTTAGAATTTTTGGAGCACATTTTCATTTGCCATGAATATTTTATGAATTTTTATAAAAAAATAATTTTGAGAGCAAATGAGAGAATTTTTTGGATTTTCTTACCTTTTTGAAAATCTCTCAGAATTATACATAGGATCTGTTCTTTGTGATTTTAATTTTGATGCAAAATATTTCCTTAAAAATCGGATCTTTAAAAATTAGGGTTTTTTCATTATTTTGATCAGATCTCATAAACGGCTTTGAATTTTGGCATAAATATTTTTATGCAGTTCAAGAACATTATCATAAGGGCTTGGTAAAAAATTCAGAGTTTTTGGGGCATATTTGAATTTTCTATGAATTGTTTTATGCATTTTCATAAAAAATTAATTTCGAGAGCAAATGAATGAATTGTTTGGATTTTCTTACATTTTTGGAAATCTCTTAGAATTATACACAGGATATGTTATTTTTTATTTTAATTTGGATGCAAAATATTTCCTCAAAAATTGGATCTTTGAAAATTAGGGTTTTGCATTATTTTGCTCATATCTCACAAACTGCTTCAAATCTTTGCAAGAATTTTTGTATGTAGGTGTGGAAGACTATCAGGAGTTTCAAGTAAAAAATTTAGATTTGTTGGATCAATTGTGCATTATATATGAATTTTTTATGAGTTTTCATAAAAAAATAATTTTTGGAGCAAATTAGCAAATTTTTTGGATTTTCTTACATTTCTAGAATTTTTTTTGAAATTTTATAGGTGGTATGTTTTTTATAATGCAAAATATCTCATGGAAAATTAGATATTTTAATCTATAAAAAAAAATGCATTGTCGAAGGCCCCTTTTCACAAAGTCTTTTGGATCTAAGATTTACCTAACTTGTGTGCTTGTAGAAGGGGTAATCATTTGAAATAACCCAAACTACTAACAAATCTTTGTTGCAGGACCTTGACAAGGGTTTTTTGATCTTCATTTGTGTGCCTTGTTTTCATAGACTAGCAAACACTTCAATTGGTGCATTAAAATTTAACCAATGCCTTTTGTGTCTTGAGCAATAGGCTCTTCTTGTTTAATATTTAGAGGGCTTGTCTCCCCATGTGGTCATTAGGACTACTAGTGAGGAGAGAATGACCCAAGTGGTAGAGAGGAAAACCTACCTCTTCCAAACCACTATAAATAATTGTATCCATGGTGAAAGCCATGGGTAACGTGTGTTGATTAGTTCATACTGACACTATGTCTCCCCATAAACCTGTTTGATCAAATTTATTTGATCATTTGTAGGGCGTAACCCCTACCGGTTGGGAGCCTTTTGTATTTATAGAGTTGAAAGTGTCGCATGTATGGCCACACGAGCGGATGCCCTTACTAACACCTTTTTGTTTTAGAAAGCCAAAATCCTTCTAGTTGTTGGGGCAGGAGGTCGGACCTCTGGAGTGGCCCACACACATACGGTTCTTAGTAGAGATACAATGTTCACCATGGGAAGTATTCATGGGGACTGATGCTTGGCTGCTCGAAGAAGTGAGTGCCGAGGGTGAAGCTAGTGGGGTCAAGCATCTAAGTATCCGCTTTGAATAGTGTAGGCTCGGGGGAAACCCCATGTGGGATCAACAACTATTGTCCTGGCTAGCCATAAGAATTGTGCTTGTCTTCTTTTTAACATTCAAACATTCAAGACCAAACATCATAACATTATGTCTTTTGTATCTTCAAGTGTATGCAAAACATTTTTACATCAAACAACACACTATTCTTTGAGTCATTTTGAGTCTAAACACTTGCAAACATTGAGTCCTCATCAACATTGTGTCATCTTATCATGAAAAAAAGTCAAAAAATTCTAATTTGGTCACAACAAACAACTTCACAAATTGGAATAACTCACAATCCAGCAAACAAGAGCAATCAATTTCAGAATTCTTGAGCTTCCTAGGTTACTTCTCTAGATTTTCATCTAGCATTCAACCTGTCTTTGGGTCTCATAAAGTCCATCATTGCTTTACACATTGCATTACATTCACATTTGTCTAAACTTGAGTCAAAAGGTCACTTACTTGTCCTCATCTTACTTTGTCAACACACTACATACAACAACATTTTGCCAAGTGGTCCCTCATCAAGGTCTATCACCTTTGGGTCTCATTTGGTCTTACTTAGAGTCAAGGTCAACTTACATCATTAAGAGAAACTATCATCTCTTTGGAAGCCATACCTACTCTACTACATACATACTTGGTCTTACACTTTAAACATTGCAAGTTCCATCCAACTCTTGGTCTTCCATACTGTTTCCATTTTTATCTAGTCTCACACATCTTGGTCAATACCTAGTTCATGGTTGAAACATGTTCCCAAAAATATAGGAGAGAAGCTAAAGAGGCTCAAGAGTCCACAAACATGAGTACCTATGAGTATGACTATGATGTCTTTTTCAATTTTGATCATACCACATTACCTGACATGGATGCTTATAGAAACATTCTAAATGTTGAGAACATGGATACTACAAACAACAATGATACACACAATGACAATATGGACAAATTTTTCATACATTTAGCAAAAGTGGAAGACTCCATTATGGATCTCCGTTTCAATCAATTGGTTGAGGAAATAATGAGGAGAGATTGACAATATTTCTTACAAGTGATGGCACAAAGTGGAGCCAATATCCCTCATGATTTTGACATGTCTCAAATAATGGAAAATCAACCTTTGCAACAACCTCACCTCAACATGGATCAAAGGAGGCCTAATAATGGAGGAAATAGAGGACCACATATGGTGCTTGAATCACCATCATCTTTGTTTCAAAAACCAAAGGTCCCACATACACATGGTCAAGCATATGATACTCACCTTCGTAGACCATTATGGAAGTTTTTTGCAGAAAAATATACTCAATCACATACTAATGCTAAAGACCAACCATCAAAGCAATTGGATATCCAAAGGCATGTTCAAAATTTGAACACAAGGAAACCCCACATCAAATTTGGGGGCAACAAACTAGAACAAACTCATGACATGCCTATAGAGTATGGTATACATGGACAAAATAGATATTCCATTCCTCATCATGACTCTATACCAAGTGGTCCTTATACACAACATCACTATAGACCTCATCCATATGAACATGTGTATGATAAATACCATCCATATATGCAACATCCTCCTCCATCCGGTGGTTCAAGCATGGGGTATGGTCCAAGAAGTTGGTCTCCACCTAAGAACAATTTGGAGCAGCAAATTAAGGACTTACAAAAGAAAATGGAGGATATAAATACACCGAAGCCAGCTTACACAATGAGAGAAATGTGTCCCTATCCATTTGACAAAAGCATTCCAATGTCTCCATTTCCTACACACTTTGTGACACCTAAGTTTGATAAGTATAGAGGAAAAGGGGATCCTAAGGCACATATAAGATAGTTTTTTACAGCTTGCATTAAGGTAGCAGTAGAAGAGACATATTTGATGAGATTATTCCCATAGAGCTTAGGTGATCAAGCTATAGAATGGTTCTCTCAACTCCCACCTAGAATTAAGTCATGGGGTGAATTAGCAGAGGCATTTATCCAACATTTCTCATACAACATAGAGACAAACATATCATTTACTACTTTGTGCAACACCAAACAAAAGGATGGAGAATCTTTTTCATCATTTTTACAAAGATGGAGAAATCTAGCCAATAGATGCTCTTGTGAAATTCCACAAAAACAAATGGTAGAGATGCTCACCTAGAATGTCCATAGAGAAATTGGTTATGATCTAAGAAAAGCTTGTTTGTCCACCTTCAAGGACTTCATTGAAAAAGGATTATCAACAAAGAAGGTCCTAATTGAACAAGGAGTAATTAAGATATTCAAAGAAAAAAAAGAGGACTTTAAAGGAAAAGACAAGCCAAGATTTTGGAACAAGAACAAGAACACAGTTAATGATGGTGTTGTTGATGTCAATGTAGTATGACCCAAAATCATTTTTTCTAGATCAAGCTCTACAAACAATCAAGTGAATACTCAAACAACTTCCAAACCACGAAGGAAATATACCCCATTGGGAGAACCACTTGAATCATCTTTCAAGAAGCTAGTGGCAAATAAGATAATAACAATTCTAGATATGCCTCCATATGAGCCAAAGGTCAAACCAAATTGGTGGAATGATGATGAATACTATGAATATCACAAAAGCAAGGGTCATAAAATAGGAAATTGTTATTGGCTGAAAAACATTATAGAAGATCTTATTGATAGAGGTGATATTGAGATCAAGGGACACTCATCCAATTAAGAACATGAGATGTTTAAGGAACCATTCCCTAAACATGACAAGGGAAAAGCCAAAGCCACATATGAGAAGACCAACTACACCAGAGCATCCTATAACTATGATTCAACTATTAATCACATTTCCATGGACAATTATGTCTCTACCATTATCATCAAGGACAAAATGCCTGAAAATTCTACCCAAAGACCTAAAGTTGTCCTAAAAGGAATTGGATTTTCTTTTGAGCCTACCTCGGAATGTAATGCTATAACTCATCAAGGTAAATTCACTTTGCAAGGTGCTCCAGCTAAAAACACTGCTTCCTCATAACCAAACCTGAGTACGATCTAGTAGAACAATTAGGGAAGACACCCACACTTATCTCAATCCTTGAGCTCTTATGCATATCCCCTGCACATAAATTCATTCTTGACAAAACTTTGAGAGACACTTCCATCCCCACTAATCTGAACATGGACCAGTTTCAAGCCATG
This sequence comes from Cryptomeria japonica, assembly GCF_030272615.1. NCBI lineage: Eukaryota > Viridiplantae > Streptophyta > Pinopsida > Cupressales > Cupressaceae > Cryptomeria > Cryptomeria japonica. Next base: position 683,267,857 of record NC_081407.1, on the reverse strand, counting down.
GTGGGATACCTTTCCATTCCACTTCTCTTACATTTACCAAAGCTGACGATGCCTCTGTAAGCCAACTGCATAATGCACCTTTACACATTGAAGCCTTCCTACACAAACATCAAATAAAACGAGTCCTGATAGATGGAGGAGTAGGTCTAAACATTTGTACATTGAACACTCTTTAACAATTGGAATATTCTGAAATGGCTGTGAATTCTACACATTCAATCACCATAAAAGAATATGATGATGAAGAGAGTTCATCTAAAGGCACAGTCACTTTACCTCTTAGAGTTGGACTGCTAACGAAGGATGCAATTTGTTAAGTCCTTGATCTAGATCTCACATACAACATATTGCTAGGACATCCATGGATTCATGAGATGAGTGCAATACTATCTACATATCATCGATGTATCAAGTTTCCACAAAATGGATTTGAAGTGATCATCAAAGCTGATCCTAACCCATTCATATATTACAATTATCTATGACCTAGATCAGAAATAACAATCCCAATCAATCAAGAAGTTGTTCCATCTTCAGCATATGTTGATCTTGAATCATTGAAAGCTTCTACATCTAAACAAATAGAGCTCAAAGAAAAATTCAAGGTTAAAGACCTAGGATGTGGTGAGTATATCTTTCATGTTGATCAACTCTCACTATCTCCTAAGGTATATAATCGACATGAACAATCTACAAACAATTTGCAATGCCAAGGAATTGGGTTCGAAGCACCTAGTGTTGTGGCTATTAAGTCTGAATGCAAATCTCCTCTAGTGGTGCAAGCAACTCTTGATATCAACGGTCCTAAGAGTGGTTCCAATGAAGAATCTATTGAGCGTATCACCATCCCTCTTGAGAACTCTTATAGCCCTACCATTTCATCCACTCATTCCATTTCCACTCCTCTCCTAGACTTGGATTGACAAGAATTACAAAATCCCTTACTAATTGGGGATGAAAATTAAAGCCTTGAAAAGAAAAAACTAAAAATCAAAACTAAAGAAAAGTCCTTCAGTCCAAATCAAAATCAAAAGCTATTGGACTTTGCAAAAATCAAGGTCAAGGATAAAAATCCTATGAAGAAAAAAGAACAAGAGTTGATCTCACCTAATATCAAAATAATTGGGGGCAAAAGTTCTACAATTTTAAATCAAAAAGCATACTTGCTGATCCTAAGTATCCATCATTCTATCCTACTTTCACTTCTTTTTGCAATCATAAGCCTTCATCACTCATCCACTTGTTCCACACATCCTTTCCCTTCTGGCGATACACCATGGGCCTTTAATGGAGCTTCCTCGAAGGACTTTGTTATTAGGGATGCCCAAACTTCTTTAGGTGACACACATACGTGCCTACGTAGTTCACACACTAGTAATTCTATCTCAATTCCTTTATCAAGGAAGACAAACACTCGAGCTACACATCATTCAGTCAAGGAACAATGCATCTACTATCATAAGGTAAAGCCTTGCACATTTGAGGTGGGTGACTTAGTTCTCAAAGAAAATCCTAAAAATCAACAAGACAGAGAGAAGAAGGGCAAATTCAAACCAAATTGGCTTGGTCCTTACATCATTACAAGATCCCATGGATTTGGTGCATATCAGCTCTCAACTCCAGATGGTGAACCTTTGGAGGATCCTATCAACAACATGCACCTTCATAGGTTTTACACATAGCTCTTTAGAGTATCCTAATTCAAAAATATAAAAAAAAATCAAAAAATTCAAAAATACAAAAAAAAATAAAAAAAATCGTTACTTGGTGAAAACCTAGCAAATAGGCACCTTGTGACACAAAACAAATAAAAATCAAAAAATCAAAAAAGTAAACAGAAAAACATTTCATCCAACGGTGAAAACCACTTTGGTGGCACCCTGGGCAAGTACCATGGTGAAAAATGGGTCACCGACGCCATGTGTAGAGACATTGCTCCTCCCTCCTTTAGGATTCACTTTCATCCTTTCAATTTGCACACACTCACAACCTATCCATTCCATAATAAACTTACCCATTCCCATCATGGATTGTTATTGATCTACCCAAGATTGGTTAGCCATTCATAATAATCCCTCCTTTTCACCCTTTCCATCCATAATAAATCAGCTCCTATATGTGGCTAAGGCAAATCCTACATCTAGTGATGGGTGTGTAACTAAGAGCATCACACAGTTTCTTCTAGTCTATCCGTACACAATCCACAATAAAGAAAAATTTGCATCACAAATATGCAATAAAGTTCCATCTTTTCCGCAATAAAGTATCAGTTTCATGGATTCAGTCAGTTTCAGATGAGACACAGCAGCAACAATGGGCTTCAACAAATCAAATATTTCAGCAGACTCAGACAACATTATGGTTCAATTCTATCTATCCTTTTGTGAAGGTAAACATTGTGACCACAATAAAAAAGACTTATACAAGTGACAAGAGACTCTAAACTTGAGGACTACAGTGGATGTTGGTGTCGAGTCTTGGTTTTCTTTTGATTTTATCTTTTGGTGACATGTCTTCTAGCTTTTCCGGGATGTCTCTGACTAGAGATTCTATCTCCAGGATGTCTTTGACTAGAAAGGCGAGGATGGGGTATCGTCACCTATTTTCTTTGTTGTTTATGGATTGTCTCTTAGTAATGCTATGACTTGTCCAAGGATATGAGGACATTGTGAGTCTAGGGTGAACTAGGGCATTCCTTGTTTGCAACTGTCTTATCTCCATGCAAACAGGTACAATGACTTTCTGGATCGAACCTATGTCTGGATTGTCATAACCTACTTGCCATAATAAAGCTCAATGATGATAATAGCACAAGAAGGTCTTTCACTTCCATATCTTCTATCTTTCATCCCCCTTTCTTGATTGACCTCCATCGTCCTTCTTGAGTCTATGTAGCCTGCTATCACATGACTAAGTATAATGACACACCAAAAATATCTGCATTTCATGTAGTTTGCACCTGCATTACCACATATTCTCATTTCATACATACATATAGATATCACAATTACATCACATCCTGCACACAACACATGTTAGCACATTCTACAATCTCATCATATTTATCTGCATTTTGCATAAACATAAAAAACATAAAAGATCAAAACTATTGCATTTCATCATGTACATATTTGCATCCATATCATAAGCATCACATAGAAACATCACATAGGTACACATACATATAGCTTTCACAATGATGAATCATCTCATATATATATCAAAATCATAAGTGTCATGATACAATGATGTCAAAATACATATGGCTACAAAATCACCCGAAGGTGTCTACGTCATCATACAAAAATGGTACAAAAACTGATGCATAGGGAGCCCTCTAAGGCTATGATGAACTCCTTCCCTTGGAGCCGGCTAGCCTCGACAGAGTCTGAGCCCTAGAAGCACCCACCCCAGGATCATTCTCTTGCCCCATCTATTTGGTGGTTGTGGAGGACCCATGACCCCACTGCTAGACGCCTGTCTCCTGTCTCTCTCTCCAGTGGTCGTCGTAGTTTGCAATGGTCTCTAGAAGCTCCTAGCCTGCTACTCTGGTGGCACTGCTCCATAGTATAGGTCTTTCTAGTATCTTATCTCCTCCCCTCCTTGTAGAACATAGGTGTATCCTGCCCCTGTATCCTCTGTTGCCTACCTCCCCACCCTTAGTGCTATCTCAGCCTCTATATAGCGCTGAATAGCCTAGTCCCTCTCCCACTCAGTGTCCCTTAGTTGTCTCCCTCTCTAGATCTTGGATCTCATCTGCCTATACTTGGCAGATCTCCCTCAAGGATGGTAGCTCATCCTCCTCATCTCTCCCCTCACCTTGTCCCTATGGCTGCTCTTATGGTTGCACATGTCTTGCCCTCATCTCTAGTCCTGGATCCTAAAATACTCATCTCAGTGCATCCCTATCTCCATCTCGATCGTAAGGAACTAACTCCCCATCAATCAATATCCTCAATATCCTATATACATCCTCCAAGGTGACTTTCATCTCACCCATCGGCAAATGAAATGTACATGTCTCTAAGTGCCATCTCTCAGCTAGCACAGTCAATAATCCCATGTTTGCCTGAAACTTAGGCACATACATAATATATTGCAAGCCCATAGCCTGATCTATTTCTCTATCCTTAAGTGTTAGCTCTGATCATAAACTCCAAGTCGATGGGAATCTGTCTCATGACTCTAGCATAGGTAGGTCCTCCTACAGTCAAGCAAATCAACTGTGTCAATCCTAGTGGTACTCCCTATTCATCACAAACAGCTTCTCTTTTATCCTAGTGGCATTCCCTATTCATCACAAAGTGCTTCTCTTTTTTTAGTACTCCTTGTTCATCACAAAGTACTACTTTCAATCCTAGTAGTATTCCCTATTCACACAAAGTGCTTCTCTTTTTAACACTCCCTGTTCATCACAAAGTGTTTCTTTCTATCCTAGTAGCATTCCCTGATCATCACAAAGTGCTACTTTGATCCTATCCTAGGGCCTCTACTTGAGTATATCCACTTGAGTAGTTTCTTGATTGGAAACGTATATTCTATCGCAAAATTGTCAATCCTAGTCCTATCTGCTACCCTAGTCTTCCCTAGAGGACCTACTTGAGTGTATCCTGTCAGCAGCTTATCCAATCGACAACGTATGTTCATCACAGAACTGCCAATTTGGCCTTGAAGACATAAACACGCATTCATGACATAAACGCACTTACATACTCCACATATGCACCTTCTCTACACAGACGCGTCTGAATCACACAAACGTGCTTGCATCCTTCCTAAACGTGCCTATCCTACATAAACACGCCTGAAATACACATACGCGCTCGCATTTGACACAAACACTACTGAAATCATAGACGTGCCTAGCACAAACACAGATGCGCCTATCCTACCTAGATGCACCTGGCACCAACACAAATGCACCTTAATGTTTTTCACCCCGCTTGACATTTTTCTAGACCTACCTAAAGTGCATTTATTACACTAGCTAGCATGCATTTATGACAACAATTAATGCAACAAGGTACAAGGAGGTTTTGTGGTACTTACCGGCTCTCCTACATCTGTTGGCCTCTGATATCAGTGAATGCAATAGAATCTGTGCACTAATGCCATCGTTGCTGACTGCTCTCTGCTCTCTCTTCACTTTGATCTCTTAGGTGTGTGGATGACAATGAGGATGTTTTCCCTCCTAGTCTATCTTATACACTACCCTAGCCCTCGTTTCCTGAGTCAGTCTTCTTTATCCCGTGACTCTGTCACTCTATCCTATCTGGTCAATTCTTTCTCACCTTTCTCTCTTATCGAGAGATTGTCTGTGATCTTTTTCAGACATTTTCATCCAATCTCTCGAGGGGGCATATCATTCCCATCTTGGGGCAACTTTGTATCAGTTCATCTTATCTTCTTTGAAACAACACGACAAGTTGCATTGTCTCAAAGAGGGACAAGTTGCATTTATTTAATTAATTCATTTATCCTCTTCTAGCCTTATTTCTCATTTAAATAAATACATTTATTTATTTAAATTATCCCTTTCTCTTAAATTAAATAAATACTTTTATTTATTTAATTGATCCCACTTCCTCTATTAATTAAATGAATATTTATTTAATTAATTAATTCATTAGCCTTTTCCACCTATGACACATGTCATTCATCTCTTAATTCCTACACTACCTACCCTCTCATTATTTTCTTTTTTTCTCTACCTACCCTCTAATCTTAGCCGACCATTTATCTTTTACACCTCTCAATCTTATCCCTCCATTTCTTATAATGTCTTCTATATAAGAGGATACTTCTCTCATTATCAACCCTAATCAACTAATCACATCTAATCATCCTAATCATTCAATCAGCTAATCAATCTTTGAAGCCAACTACGCTTTCAAATTTTCACATGCGATCAAGCCTACTTGCAACCACATTACTGTTCTTTGTTGAGCTCTTGTGCACACATAAAATCCGAGAGAAAATATATCAAACAAGATCAATGGAGATAGGAAAAATGGAGATCCAAACCCTATTGGACATATGATGGTATAATCTTTGTGATTTCATTTGATTTGCACTATCTTAGGTAATCTTCATATGTTATGGTGGATCTTTTTTGTTGTTAGTCTAGGGTTTTGTGGTTGAATTCATTTAGTCTTTCAATGTTATTATTATCCACTTTCACCATAAACAGGCACTATTAAAAATAGTAAGCTCATGAAAAACACCCAAATTAAACTAGTAGGCTCTTTGAAATATTTCTTTTTCTACCCTCAATCATAGATTAATATCTCATAAAACATCATTATAAATCACCAATATATAGTCAAAATCATAAGTATACCATCACTGGCATCAATATGTCTATCAAATAAAGTATAACAATAATCATGTCTTGAAACATATAAGAATCATAAAATAGTTCAATAACATGGATCACATGAATGTATCCATACACACTCACACCAACGAAATAAACCACACATAATGAGTCAAACATAGTCTAACAAGTCAAAGTAATCAACATCTAAAGAAAAGCATCGAGGTGTAATACAGTTACTCATTGTGGGTCCAAAACATAAAGAAAAAGAACATGGATATACAATTTTCATCAATATAAATACATAGAGTTTATTTTTAGATTTTATATTATTAAAAATATAATTATTTTTTCTTTCTCTAGTATTTTTCTTCATTCACAAAGTTTTTTGGGGAAAATAAATTCTTATAAGTTTCATTTTTAATATTTTTATTTTATTTATGTTAATTTAAGGGTATGTGCACCAAGATGGTGAACAAAAAAGTGGCCACTAGAAAAAAAAAATGCCTAAAACAGATGAAAAGCATGCGTTTTTGATAAATTCAAAAACTATGTATTTGTTTAGGCTTAGAAAATATGAGCCAAAACGCATACGTGTTCTTTGAATTAAAAACACATACATGTTATTTAAAATAAAAAACATATGCACTTTTATGAGAAAAAACACACACGCATTATAATGCATACGTGTTATGGTAAACAAGCAAAACATGTACACATTTTGTTGATGTTAAGATAGAAAAGGAACATGGCCTTAGATGCTATTTTCTTTGGCCTTCCCTTAGTTTTTTTTCATTAGGATATATACATAAAATATAACATCTAAGTATAATTTATATTTTATGTATATATTGGTAGGATGTTTGAGAATGGTTTCAGATCTCTAGGAGTCATAATGCAAGTTCTATGTTTTAGGAGATCTTATAATTTTTAGACTTAGTCAAATTTCAATAATCAGTGAGCTTCTATCATCATTCTCTTGCCATCTCTCTATCTCACACTCTTTGTCTCCCCCAAATTCTAGACCTATTTATTTTCTTATCTCTCTCCTTCTCCTCCCTCTCTACCTCTCTCTATCTCACTCTCTCCTTTCTATCCAAGATCCAGATCTTTCAATTTCTTAGACAATCATATCTCAATAATCATTAAGCTCACATGATCATTCTCTCTATCTCTATTTAACTCTCTTTGTCTTCCTCGATCTCGAGACCTATCTTACCGGTTGGGTAGTTTTAAGTGGAATTATTTGAGAGCATGGAATTTATTAATGTTTGAGTGTTTAACATTGTGGTTTTGGGTTTATTCTCTCATGTTAGTTGTCATTGTTATGTTTGAGTTTCATAGCATTTGGCCTTGTTTCCGGTAGTATGTGGATCCCAGTATTTTCCCAGTCGATGTGCTTACCAGTTAGCCTAACACTGTCTTGAACGAAGATAATTTTGGGTTGCGGTTGATCTCCATGACTTGTAGATCATTGGAGGTGTTTCTTTGGGTCTTGGCCAATATTAAAGGGGGTATATGCATTGTTTTGTGCTTTGGAGTTTGTTCTTAAGTGATTGAGTCGACATATTACCATTACATGTTTCATGAACCAGTTGGTCTTTGGTCCAATTTGATTGAGTTGTAATTATTTGTGGGTGGTATATATATGGAAGCTTGTGAATCATTTGGAGACAACAAAGAAGTAAGAAGATTGAAGACTTTGTTTTGAGATTGAGTGAAGATGTAGAACTAGCGAGATTCTGATCCGATAGGACTGAAGCTGGAAGGCTGAGGTCTAGATTAGGATAGAACCAGTAGGCTATTACGAGAAGTAGATTTGATGTGTAGATGATCTATGGATCTTGTTATTGCATTATAAGTATTAATTGTATCCTAGACTGCGATCCAACATGTGGCATGCATTATTCTTCAGATTGTAATAAGATTCATTCATATTGTTTAACGGTTATCTGTTCTATGTTGTTACCGGTTGTTCTTTTTGTGGTTTATAGCATCTTGTTACCGGTTACCGGTTACTGGTATGTTTTGCATGGTTTATGTGTTTAGCTGCAAGGTTGGGATGTCCTTCATTGGATCTCACTCCCTTGACTGTGTCAAATGGTATCAGAGCTAGTTTGTGAACCTGTTATTGGACAGAGTGTTGTTTTCGCACCAGTTGGTTGGAGATAAGATTGAGGCAACTTGTGGACTTGTTCAGATCACCAAATGTGAGGCAGAGAAAGGTTTGCAGGTAGACTGCCGATCCTAGAGCTTGAGGTTGAGGCAGTTAGTGGGTGGAGACTTGAACATATTGCAGATTGAGGTAGGATACAGTTGGACCGGTAGATCACCGTGGAGAGGCAACTGAAAGTTGTGGGTAGATTGTCGTATCCCCTAAGGCATTTGCAAGTACCTACTAACCAATCACCAAACCAGAGAAAGTGATGGGACTCACTTTTCAATTAACCCCAAGAGTCTGATGTAGGAGCACTGATCTAGTTCTTATTGGTTGGGCAATTTTCAATGGAATTGCTTGAGAGCATGGCATTTCTTCATGTTTGAGTGTTTAGCATTATGGTTTTGGGTTTATTCTCTTTTGTTCGTGGTCATTGTTGTTTACGAGTTTCATAGCATTTGGCCTTATTTCTGGTAGTATGTGGATCCCAGTATTGTCCCAGTTTATGTTATTATTGGTTAGCCTGACAGAGTGTTGAGCGAAGATGATTTCAGGTTGCGGTTGATCTTCATGACTTGTGGATCATTGGAGGTGTTTCTTTGGGTCTTGGCCAGTATTCTCGGAGGTTTGTGCATCATTTTATTCTTTGGAGTTTTTTCTTAAGTGATTGAGCCAACATATTATTGTTACATGTTTCATGAACTAGTTGGTCTTTGGGCCGACTTGATTGAGTTGTAATTATTTGTGGGTGGTATATATATGGAAGCATGTGAATCATTTGAACACAATAGAGAAGTAAGAAGATTAAAGACTTTGTTTTGAGATTGAGCGAAGATGTAGAACTAGTGAGATTCTGATCCGATAGGATTGAAGCTGAAAGGTTGAGGTCTAGATTAGGATAGAACCAGTAGGTTGTTACCAAAAGCTGATTTGATGTGTAGATGATCCATGGATCTTGTTATTTCATTATAAGTATTAATTGTATCCTGGACTACGATCCAGCATGTGACATGTATCATTCTTCAGATTGTAATAAGATTCATTCATATTGTTTACCGGTTATCTGTTCTGTGTTGTTACCTATTGTTCTTTTTGCGGTTTCTACATCTTGTTATTGGTTATTAGTATGTTTTGCATGGTTTATGTGTTTAGCTACAAGGTTGGGTTGTCCTTCATTGGATCTCCCTCCCTTGACTACGTCAAATTTCTTAGACAATCATATTTCAATAATCATTAAGATCATATGATCATTCTCTCTATCTCTATTTAACTCTCTTTTTCTTCCTCGATCTCTAGACCCATCTTTCTCCTTCTCTCCTTCTCTTCCACATATCTCTATCTAAATCTCTCCTCTCTTTGTAATCATTAAAACTGTCTCTCTCACCCTTCGCTGTATCTCCCCTCTCTTCTTTACCTATCTCACAAACATTCTCTCCTCTCTATCTCACCTCTCTCTCTCCCCCTCCCTATCTTTGTCTCCTTTCCTCTATCTACTTATCGCTATCTCTTCTCTCCCTCTCCCAACATACATCCCCCCTTCTCTCTCTCCCACCCTCCCATGATCCCTTTATACCTATCTCATTCTCATCCTTTCCCTCTCTACTTAGATCTATCTCCCCTCTCTGTCTCTCCAGATACACTTACCTCCCTCCTTCCCTACCTATATTCATCTACATAAATCTCTGTCTCTCTGTCTCTCTGTCTGTCTCTCTCTCTCTCTCTCTCTCTCCCTACCTCCTTAACTCCTTCCCTCTCGAATTCTATTTATCTCACTCTCTTTATCTCCCCTCTCCCTCTCTAACTACCTCTCTTTGCATTTCTCTCTACTTTTATCTCCCCAAACTCTCTACCTCCTTCCCTCCATACTACTATTTATCTCACGTCACTATTTATCTCCCTACCTGATAGGGAGGATCTCACAAAAGAGTTGCACCTCGATTAGTAGGTTGGTAAAATATTTTACAGTGGGCTTCCATACTTGTTCACACCTTTCTCTTCTCTAGTATCAAGTCAAACAACTAAACTCCTTTGGAATGATCCCTATCACTTGTTTTCTCCTATTACTCAAAAGCATGGATGGGATTCACTAGAGTAATTCCAACAATCATGTTGTCAAAATATCCAAAACTCACTTGAAGGGGTCTAAGATGATGTTGAGAAGGTGTTTCAATTCCCTTCATGTGGTTCTATGACTGGTTTCTCTCCATTTCCCCATCGCTTTCTCTTGTTCCTATTTTCTAGGCCTAGTAGCCCTAAGAGCCCCTTTTAGCCCTACCTTCATGGTTTTTGCCCAATTACCCAAAAATATTCCAAAGAACCCCCTAAGAGATTTTGTGATTCAAATACCCTTTTGGACATTCTTTGATAATCAAGAGGTAAGGTTATCTGATACGACCGTATAGGTACGAAACCCAAAATGACTCCTTTTGAGGGTTTAAGGGTTTAAGAGCCTTCTCCAATAGGGTTTGTTGATTCTCACACTCTATCACACCTCCATGCTTATACTAAGACTCTATTAGGATTCCTTATTCCATTCCAAATATTTGGCACAACAATATTTGATCATCTATGCAAGCAAAAGTGCACATAACAGTCAAGTTCCCTAGCTGGGCTATGGCAAAGCTCACCTAGGACTTGATAGAAAATTATTTCAATGCAACCTCCAAGGCATAAAAATGGATATTCACACTATACATAGGATCCATAACTTGAATCCCAAGGGTCATTGAGAAAACACAATAGGATTTCAAGTTGGAGCCATTTCTAGGGTCTTAATCCCCTGCTCAGACTGAGAGCAATGCAGTTGAAGAAAATTTGTAAACAAGCACTAAACCTGCACTAAGAAAGAGTGAAATCATTTCCTAAGAACCAAATAATATATACTAAACCACCATGAAAGGACAGTACCAAGATCAAACCATATGGTACGGACTGCTATAACCAAAATTACAAATCTTATGCAAAAATCTGAAAAATTGCCTTCAAGTATTATTCAAAATTTGCTCATGGATATTCCAACCTGTTTACAATGATTTCAAAATAATTTTATATTCCTTCTTTCTCATAACAAACCACCCAACAGTTTATTAACCACCGATTTGATCAATTATTGAAAAGTTGCTCCAAAAGTTGCAAAAAGTTGTCAAGCAATAATGACAACTTTTGCTCCAATTTGCATTTTTGAAACTTATGCATCTTTACTCACTCTAAACCCCCCTAGGATGGTTACCTAACACTAAAATAACTTTTCCAAAAGCCTTATAAGGCCTTACAAGGGGTTTCACCCAATTTTGCAAAATGATGCCATTTTTGGCTTACAAAGGCACTTTGGACAAAGTTGAGCAAATAAGCTAAAACAAGAGACAACAAAACTACAAATAACCTTAAACCACACACTTGGAATTTTCAATAGTCCTTTATTCACTCATTGACCCCACACATGATCAGTCACTCTAAAATTTTGAAAAATACATCAATAAAAATAGGGGCACCATACTCCTGCAATGAGAAAGAATCCAAGTGACTCCTTTAGGCAACAAAGAGAGGGAAATGTCAAACTTTGGAAAGTATTCTTTAGGTATCCAAGTGGCCTCAGATTCTGGAAGATGCTGCCACTTAACCAAGTGCTCCATATAGGCGATATGGCTAGTCTTTTTTAGGATCCTTGAAACCTAGGTGTAGGTGGAAAAGGAAGGTTTGAAAGTGATTGAGAGACCTCTAAGACTCTACTACATTCCTCTGGAAGTGGGCCTTTGTATTGCACCAAGTCTGCAACATTAAAAATACGAGATAAATCCATGTCCCCAAGTAGATCAAGTTTGTAGGCATTTTGCCCATGCTTAGCCAAGACCTTACAAGGTCCAATCCTCCTCATTTGAAGCTTTCTAGGGACACATTTTTGAATCCTTTATTTTCTCAAATGCACCATTACTAAGTAACCAACAAAAAATTTAACATCCCCCCTTTTTTCATCCACTTTATCCTTGATTCTTTGAGAGTTATCTTGTAAAACCTGCCTAACCTTCTCATGAATCTCTTTCATGGACCGAGCCATATCAACACCATGCCCACTCTTTTGGTCCATATTCCCAATATCTCTAAGATCCAACACACCTCTTGGATGAAGCCCATAAACTACTTGAAAAGGACTCTTCCAATTGATCTATTCACACTGTCATTGTAAGAAAATTCAACTTGATGGATGATCTGATCCCAAGCTTGTCCATACTCCTTTGTCAAACATCTAAGAAGGTCCCCAAGTGTCCTATTTACCACCTCTGTTTGGCCATCCATTTGAGGATGGTAGGCTGAGATAAGAGACAAGCTAGTACCTAATCTTCGCCATAAAGTTTTCCAAAAATGACCAATGAATTTGGTATCTCTATCTGACACTATACTGATTGGTAAGCCATGAATCCCAATGACTTCCTTGAAAAATAAATGAGAAATATGACTAGCATCATGAGTCACCTTACATGGAATTAAATGGGCCATTTCACTAAATCTATCTACCACAACATAGATACTATCAAATCTAGTTTTGGTCTTGGGTAAACCAACAACAAAATCCATACTTACACACTCCCATGGCCGGTTTGGAATAGGTAAAGGCTTATAGAGTCTAGCATTAGAAGAGGTTCCTTTCACTCTTTGACAAACAACACATTGCTCCACATATCTTCTAATATCCCTTTGCATCTTTGGCCAATAGTAGAATCTTTGAACAAGTTCCAAAGTCTTATTCAACCCAAAAAGGCCACTTAGGAAACCATTGTGCTTCTCTTGCATCAAGTTCTCTCTCATGGACCCTCTTGGCACACAAAGTTGTCCTCATTTAAACAAAAGACCATCTTGTAAGGTAAAATCTGCATATTCACCATGAAAATGATTCCTAAACTTTTGACAAACCTTGTAGATGGCAGCAAAATCTTCATCATCTTGGTACAGTCCCTTGAAACTATCAACTCCAATGCTCTTGAGCTATACTTCTTGAACTATTAGCAACCTTATACTCAATTCATCAACAACCTTATTACATTGACCTTTCTTATGCTTAATGGTAAAAGTATAGGATTGCAAATATTCTACCCATTTGATATGCCTATGATTCAACTTTTCTTGGGAGTTGAGAAAACTAAGATCTTGGTTATCAGTATAAACCACAAATTCCTTGGGTAATAAATAATGCCTCCATTTTCTAAGTGATTGAACAAGTGCATATAACTCCAAATCATAGGAAGAAACCTTTTCTTGGCTTCATTGAGCTTTTCACTGAAAAATACAACCGATCTATTGTCTTGACTTAGAACCACTCCAATTGCTATGTGTAAAGCGGAAAATCGCGAGTGAACCCTAAGTGTTCCCCCCACCACTCCGAGGAGAGGGGAAGGAGGTCACTAGGGTTGATGGTTTTCACTTAGGGGAGACTTTACATTCAAAAGAGGGGTTGAAACCCACAAGATCCAATCCCACACAATGCAAGATTGGATTCTAAATGAGTTTCAAGGGTTAAGACAGCAAGGCTACCCTCTTTTGTAAAGAATGTAGATAGAAGGATTGACCTAGGAATGCATGTAGAGTGAGAAAGATTCACTTATAAACAGAGATAGGAATATGGGATGAAGCTGTGGACGTGGAATTAGCAGTAAAATGTCGAGACGACGCTGTCCTACAAATTTGAGTGAAAGTTGACGGGACGATGGCGCCCGGCGTGCACACGGTCCTCCGAAAAATCCGCGAAACAAAGGGGAATATGTTCATCTCTGCACAAGGATTCCAGATCTTCAATTATAGCCGTGTACCTGCAACCTACACACAGAAAAGAGAGGATGATTGGGGGGTTAGGGATTAGGGGTTTTCCCTTGGGTCAAACCCCGGTTTTCAAATTAACCAAGAAATGAGAAATGTTGTAAATGTAGATGATTGTAATGTAAAACAAGTACTAGTACCTTGTTGTAAGAATGTTTGTATTCTTACATGCGAAGGTGTAGATGTTGTTGTATGTTGTATGTTGTATGTTGTATGTGGTATGTGATCTCCTCTTCAATGGTTGAATCCTTGTCTTGAATGCAACACTTAGCCTTGAATGGAGACTTGGAATGATCAATTGCTTGAAGGAATGCTTGAATGCTTGAATGCTTGAATGCTTGAATGTTTGAGTATCGCTTCCGCCCTTTTTCCATCTTACCAAAATGGGAGAGGAAATGTAGTTTATATACTTGTCAATTAGGGTTAAAAGACTGATTTTTCTGACCTTGGGCCGACCAGGAAACATTATTTTCCCATTTGCAAACAAAAAGACCCGAGACCCAAAAGAGACCGGGCCCAAAAATAGGGCCAGGGACTAGGGCGCTAGGTGCCATGGTCCTGGGGGACCAGGGCACTAGACGCCCTAGTCCTGAAGGACCAGTGCACTGGGTGCCATGGTCCCACCTCCAGGGACAGCAGGGTGCAAGGAGGATCAGGCCAGGGTGCTGAAAAATGCAATTTTTGATGTCATGAACAAGTTTCGGGGTCTCCATTCAGGTTCAGTGTTGTGTCACCATCGTGAAGACCCAAATGCGGTCGAAATTGCAAGTGTTGCAATTTTAGGACGCTACACTATGTTACTTGCATCACATTCTATGGTGAAGAGCTTGTCAAAGCTTGGAAGAACAAGGATAGGTTGAGTATCCACTTTTGTCTACAAGAGATCAAATCCTTTTTGTGCCTCTTTTGTCCATTGAAATTTAGTCTTTACACCTCCTTTGATTGTATCAAGCATAGGTGCACATATCTCACTGAACCCTCTAATAAACTTCTTGTAAAATTGTGCCAAACCATGAAAACTCCTCACTTCACTTGATGTTTTAGGTGTAGGCCAACTGATTATGGCTTCCACCTTTGAGGTATCCATCTTTATATCACCTCTTGAGATTACAAATTTAAGATATACCAACTCTTGTTTCATGAACTCACATTTCTCAAAATTGATAGTTAGTTGCTCATCACATAATTGCTTCAATACAATCTCAATATGTTTAAGATGTTCTTCTTTAAACTTACTAAAAATCAAGATGTCATCTAAATAAACAACAACAAATTTACCAATGTAATCCTTGAGTACTTCATTCATGAGCCTCATGAATGTGCTAGGGGCATTTGTGTGTCCAAATGGCATAACAAGCCATTCATAAAGTCCTTTTGTGGTCTTGAATGTTGTCTTCCACTCATCTCCCTCCTTGATTCTAATTTGGTGGTAGCCACTCTTGAGGTCTATCTTGGTAAAATACTTAGCACCCCCTAAACAATCCATCAAATCTTCAATTCTTGGAATGGGAAACCTATACCTGATTATAATCTGGTTAATGGCTCTTGAATTAGTGCAAAGTCTCCAAGTACCTCCCTTCTTTGGTGCCAAAATGGTGGGAACTGCACATGGGCTGATGCTCTTTCTTATCAGACCATTATCCAAAAGTTATTGGATTTGTTTAGCTACTTCTTTATTCTTCTTTGATGTCATTTTTTAGGCTTCTTTATTAGGCAATGAGGCTCCGGGTATGAAGTCAATTTGATGACTTATGGCATGTTGAGGAGGTAAGGTTGCAGGTGTTCCATCAATTATGATCCCCTTGAACTGATTAAGTACTTTCTATACTTCAACTGGGATACTAACCTTCTTATCCTTCTTTTCCTCTTTTGGTTTCACAACAAGTGCAAACCCCACTCCCTCTCCTTCCTTGAGAGTGTTTATAAACTCCTTCTCACCAACTAGTAGCACATTGGAACTTTAGATCTGCTCTCTTCTTGATCCACTAGACCTTCCTCTATTAGAGTTGCTAGATCCCCTTTCTCTATAGCTACTCTTGCTATTGGAATCCCCACTTTTCTCTACCAACTTGGATTCCCCTTGGGATCTTTGGTCTACACCTCTTCCACCATAGCTACCTCTATGACCTCTACCATCTCTTCCCCTACCTCTACCTCTATTGCTTTTCTCTTGTTTCTTTTTACTCTTCTCTTCCACCTTGAGTTCCAATTGCTAGCACTTGTGGACAATATTAGGACACAACAAACTTAGCTCTTCTTAGATATTCCACTGCAAACCATTCGAGTACCTGGCAACCTTGATGCTTTCATCTTCCACCACCTTGGATCTCAAACACAACTTCTGAAATTCTTCAATGTAGCTACTCACATCTAGTTCTCTTTGTCTCAAATTTTGTCTCCTCTTGTGTAATTGAATTTCATAGTCTTTAGGGATATAGGCTTCTCTCACTTTGGATAGCATTCCTTTCCAAGTGGCAATTGGGTTATTACCCTCCTTTTGTCTCTCCTCTTGGATGAACTTCCACCAAGTCATGGCTGCTCCCCTCAATCTAGATTTGGCTACCTTCACCTTTTGTGCTTCACTAATTCCATCACATTCAAAGTGATTCTCTAACCCTTCAATCCATTCCATGACAAATCCTGGTTCCATTTTTCCATAAAAACATGGCACTCCTTCTAGGGACTTTCCTCCTAAGGATTTGATGGCTCTAAGGAAAGGTTCTTTAGGTAGAATAGGATCTGGTTTAGGTGTGCCATCCTCTCCTACCACTTATTTACCCTTTTCTTCATTGATTTTGATAGTTACCTTCTCAGTCTTGTCTTCTACTTAACCTAGTTTGTTCTCCAATTGTTGCAATCTTACCCTAAGGAGTCTATTCTCTTCCTCTTGGTCTTCTACCTTTTTGGCTAACTTTGCATTGGTCACCATCCTGAGGCTATTTTCACCTACTGACTCAGTCTCTAACATCAACTAGTTTCTTCCCAAATCTTAACTTGATCTGATACCACTTTGATAGGGAGGATCTCACAAAAGAGTTGCACCTTGATTAGTAGGTTGGTAAAAGATGTTATAGTGGTTTTCCATACTTGTTCACACCCTTCTCTTGTCTAGTATCAATTCAAACAAACAAACTCCTTTGGAATGCTCCCTATCACTTGTTTGCTCCTATTACTCAAAAGCATGGCTGGGATTCACTAGAGTAATTCCAACCATCAAGTTGTCAAAGTCTCCAACACTCACTTGCAGGGGTGTAAGATGACGTTGAGAAGGTGTTTCAATTACCTTCACATGGTTCTATTATTGATTTCTCTATATTTCCCCATCGCTTTCTCTTGTTCCTATTTTCTAGGCCTAGTACCCCTAAGAGCCCCTTTTAGCCCTACCTTCAGGGTTTTTTCCCAATTACCCAAAAATATTCCAAAGAACCCCCTAAGAGATTTTGTGATTCAAATACCCTTTTGGACACTCTTTGAGAATCAGGAGGTAAGGTTGTTTGATACGACTGTATAGGTACGAACCCCAAAATGGCTCCTTTTGAGGGTTTAAGGGTTTTAGAGCCTTCTCCAATAGGGTTTTTTGATTCTCACACTCTATCACACCTACATACTTCTATTGAGACTCTATTAGGATTCCTTCTTCCATGCCAAACACTTGGCACAAAAATATTTGATCATCCATGCAAGCAAAAGTGCACATAACAATCAAGTTCCCTAGCCGGGCAATGGTAGAGCTCACCTAGGACTTGATATCAAATTGTTTCAATGAAACCTCCAAGGCATAAAAATGTATATTCACACTGTACATAGGCTCCATAACTTGAATCCCAAGGGTCATTGAGAAAACACAATGGGATTTCAAGTTGGAGGCATAGCTAGGGTCTTAATCCCTTGCTCAGACTAAGACCAGTGTAGTTGAAGAAAAAATGTAAACAAGCACTAAAACTCACTAATAAAGAGTGAAATACCTTCCTAAGAAACAAAAGAATATATACTAAACCACCATGAAAGGATAGTACCAAGATCAAATCATCTGGTACGAACTGCTATAACCAAAATTACAAATTTTATGCAAAAATCCGAAAAATTGCCTTCAAGTATTATTCAAAATTTTCTCATGTATCTTCCAACCCATTTACAATTATTTAAAAATCATTTTATATGCCTCCTTTCTCATAACCAACCACCGATTTGATCAATTATTGAAAAGTTGCTCCAAAAGTTGCAAAAAGTTGTCAAGCAACAATGACAACTTTTGCTCCAATTTGCATTTTTGAGACTTATGCATCTTTGATCACTATAAAACCTATATGATGGTTCCATAACACTAAACTAACATGTACAAAATCCTTATGAGGCCTTACAAGGGTTTTTACCCAAATTTTGCAATATGATGCCTTTTTTGGCTTACAAAGGCACTTTGGCCAAAACTGAGCAAATAAGCTAAAACAAGAGACAAAAAAACTACAAATAACCTTAAACCACATTCTTGTACTTTTTAATAGTGCTTTATTCACTCATTAACCCCAAACATGATCAATCAATCCAAAATTTTGAAAAATGCATCAATAAAACTAGGTGCTTCTGCACCACTACCTCTCCATCCCTTTCTCTCCCCCCCTCTCTCCTTTCCTCTCCATACTTTCTATCTCTAACTCTCCACTCCACTCTACTTCTAGTTATCTTACTTCTCTATCTCTCTCCTTCCCTCTCCTACTGATTAAGTTTGAAAAATTATAAGATTTCCTAAAATCTAGAATTTACATTACGACTCCAAGAGATCTAAGAACATTCTTAAACATCCTCCCAATATATACATAAAATATAACTTACAAATAGAAAATATAACTTATACTTAAATGTTATATTTTATTTATATATCTTGATGAAAAACACTAAGGGAAGGCCAAAGGAATAACATCTAAGGTCATTTTCCTTTTCTATTTTAATGTCAACAAAACACGTGTTTTGCTTGTTTACCATAACACATACATTTTATAACGAGTGCATGTTTTTTTCACATAAAAGAACATACATGTTTTTATGAGAAAAAAGTGTACACATTTTTAACTCAAATAACATCTGTGTTTTTATCTTGTACTTATCCTTGGATGACAAGCCTTAGGCTTGGGAGCTTCATTTCCCTCCTTTTTATGTGTTTCTTCTTCCAATATGGTTTCTCAACTTTCTCATCATCAGGTTTACACATTATCAAGTGGGTATTTGTAAAATTGCCACCATAATTTCACACATCTTTTGAGCTTTGTAACCATATAGTTTCTTTATATTTAAATAACATTAACATATTGATTTTTGATTTCTTACCATTGTCTCCATAGTTCTTAGAGGCATATGTGTACCATTTTTTAATAACATTTGAAGTACTTGTCCAAACTTGAAATAATTATATATTATTGATCTACACTTCATTCTTTACACTTTCCAAAAAATATTGAATTTTTGATTATTTTGGTGAAAGTTATGTGATGCACATGAAAATGTATCTAATTTTTAGGATGCATCTAGTTCAAAAAATCATTAAAAAAATACTTCACAAAAAATTACAAAAAAATACACAATTTCTAGTACTCACTCTGAACTATCTGTCTGCCAAAGGGATTTTCAAAATATTAAATGCAACTATAACTTGTTTGATGCACACACCAAACAACATGTTATGTTTTGTTGAAAAAACAAGAATACTTTTGTGTGTGCGAAAGATTTGACCCCCTTAATCTTAATCCATTAAAAAAAGAAAATTTAGTACTTTGGAAACTAGATTCAGAGTACTACAATTCTTGTTCTTTTGGTATCTTCAAATTTTGAGTGCACAAGTCACAAAATGTTCCTCTAAGTTCCAGTTTAGCTGATTTAAAAAAAACATGGCCACTTATACCCTCTTTTTATTCATCTTCTTGGTGCTTTTACCCTTAATGAGAACCTATTCCTATGTTTTTAAAAATATTTTAATCACATTTTTTTATTTTATGAGATTTAATTTATGTATATCTTAAATCATCTCAATATATATTTTTAAATATAATCAAATATTATATAAATGACGTTTTATATATGTTTTGATTAATTAAAATGCGATAGGCCTAAACCTTTACATATCCTTTAAACAACAACACCTAGGAAAAATGAGGAATGTACACCCAACCAAAAAAAATTGGACACCAAAACACACTAGAAATCAATAGACAACTAGATAAAGACCAGAGACAAAACCAAAAAACAAAAACCAACCAGCCACCTGCCAAAGAGATGAAGGGATGGTCTATTGGATGGGGAAATTACCCTCTTGCCATTCATTACATAGACCTATAAGGGTAAGTGCACAAAGATGGTGGTAAAAAAGGGGGTATAAGTGGACACTTTTTTCTTTTTTTTTTCTGAAATCAGGTGAACCTGAAGTTGGAGGCAAAATTTGAAAGTCATCCATCCACTCAAGATATGAAGATAATCAAAGAACAAATATTGTAGTACTATGAATCTAGTTTCCAAAATACTAAACTTTTTCAAAATTGGATAAGATTAAGGGGGTCAAATCCTTCGCGCACAAAAAACAGACCTTGATTTTTTCTGAAAAACATAACATAGTGTCTGACGTGCGCATAAAAAATGTCATAGTTAGATTTAGTATTTTGACAAATCCTATGGAAGAAAGATAGTTAAGAGTGAGCACTAGAATATGTGTAATTGTTTGTAATTTTTTGTTGAATATTTGTTTTTTTATGATTTTCCAATCGAGCACATCCTGAAAATTAGATACCTGTTCATACACGAAGCATAAGTTGCACTAAAAAAATTGAAAATACAATTAAATTTTTTTTTTTTTAAAGAATCAAATGCACTACAATAATATATAGATTTTTTAAAATTTGGATAGCTATATAAAAAATTATTCAAAAAATGGTGCATGTATGTCTGTGAGAACTATGGAGACACTGGTAAAAGAAATTCAATAATAATATGTTGTTGTTGTTCAAATGTTTAAAAAATTATATGGTTAGAAAGCTCAGAAGATGGGTGAAAATATGGTGGCAATTTTAGAAATACCCACTTGATGAAGTGTAAACCTGATGATGACAAAGTCGAGAAACCAAGTTGATAAAATAAAACACATCAAAAAGGAAGGAAATGGGGGGAAATCAAACTTTCAAACTGTAGCTTTGTCATCCAAGCCTATTTCCAAGCCTAAACAATCAAAAGCGCATACGGGGTACATATGAGATAAAAAGTGTGTACGGGGTACTTATGGTGTAAGAAGCACGTACGCTCTATCTTAACTATAAAAAGCACGTATGCGCTATTTTTACTATAAATAGCGCATACGTGCTTTTTAATTTTTAAATTTTGGGAGTGTGTATAGTATGATATTGTATATATAATATGTGTATATACATATAATATATAATTTATATATAATATTAAAATATATAATATAATAATATATAATATTTATATATAATATATTAAGTATATATATACACACATATTGTCTCCCTCTCTCCCCTTCTCCCTTCCGCCATACCCCATATCTCTCTCTCTCTCTCCCTCCAATATATCTTCTTTTTGTTTGCATATAGATGAGGTGATAAGAAGATTGACAAGGTAGTCGATTTTTATTTTTATTTTTAAAGAAGATAGGATATAAAGTAGAACTTTTGAAGAAGATGAACATATTGGTTTCTTTGGATTGTGTGGATGTATTGGTTGGATAATCTTTATGGGTTGTGTAGTCACATAAATCTATCCACTTAATTAAATGAATACTTAGTATTTATTTGATTATTTAACCATCAATTAATAATTAATTAAATTAATATTTAATTAATTCATCTTAAAACCCTCTTCTCCTATTAATTAAATAAATTATTCAATTTATTTGATTTAATTCACTTAACAAATTCAGACCATTAACTAAATAAATAAATCATATTTATTTAATTAAATATTCTCTCACATTTAAATAAATTAATATTTATTTAAATCCCCCAAAATCCCACCTCTCACATTTAAATAAATTAACATTTATTTAAATCACCTTTATCCTCTACCCACTTGCATTTTCCTACAAATGCAAGTTGCACAATTATTTTAAATAAATTATTTATTTAAATCACCTTTATCCTACACCCACTTGTATTTTCCTACAAAAGCAAGTTGCACAACTATTTTAAATAAATTATTTATTTAAAATCCTATTTATTCTCACCCACTTGAAACCTTTAATGGTTTCCCTTAAAGTCTTCAAACTTGATGGCTTTGAAGTCTTCAAACTTGATGGCTTCCTTCTATAGTCTTCTTGAGCCTTTAATGGTTTCTCTTAAAGTCTTCAAACTTAATGGCTTCCCTTAAAGTCTTCTTAAGACTTTAATGGTTTTCCTTAAAGTCTTCAAGCCTTTAATGGTTTCCCTCAAAGTCTTCAAGCATTTTAATGCTTTATCTTCCTTTTTCTCATTTAAATAAATTAATATTTATTTGAATATTTATCCAAATGCAAATTACACCATTTAATTGAAATAAATGATTTTATTTTAATTGAAAATACCAAAATTTCTCCCACTTGCATTTTCCTACAAAATCCACTTGCATGCCTAAACCCCTTCTAGATTCTTCTAAACCTTTCCTAATTAACCTAATCCATCCCCTAAATATTGTCACATTCTTAAGAAAATTGGAGTCACTTCTCAAAGACTCCAAAGTCTTTGAAAAGCAATTAATGATTTGTGTGTTCAACAAATTAACCTCTAAAGCCTTCCAAACCACTTATGGCTCTTACATGACCATTAATGGTTAATTACACTTGGACCCATGGTTAAAGACTTTGACCCCTAACTTAACCCTCATGTAACCCATGTGTCTCTTCAAAGCATTTATTTCTTTGACTAGGGTAACCATCATGTCCCCTCAAGCATTTAATGCTCCTTATCTCTCCTCTCAAGCCTCCTCATGGTGACACTTGTCGCCATGGGATTGGGTTGAAAGTCTCACATGGATTGAATATCTTTCAATCCTAACCCTTGTTAAGATTGCTCAATCTTAACCCTTCATTTCCCCATTTCTTCTATAAATAGAACCCTTCTCCTCAAGCAAAGGAAGGAAGCATTAGAGTATTGTTGTTATACTGGCATTAGCATAGAGTTTTTTCATAGCATCACTATCTACTCTTGCATAGTATTTGCTTATCATATTCAACCATCTTGAATCTCCATATGGCATCCATGGCTAGTGCTAAAAGCTAAGAGCTACACTCATTTGGGACTTGGAGAGGAGAGGAACAAGGGAGGAGCAACTATGAGCATCTTGATTAGCTATTTTATTCTATGTTTATATGCTTTCTATTTCATGCTTAATATCTCTCTTGATATGCCTGTTTAGGATAATCTTTTGTTGCTAACACTAATGTTTGTTTCTTGTGCTCTTGTGTGTGTTGCCATCAAATAGATTTTCTAATCCTTTTTGCAGAGCATCATTTGGTGAACCCGACGTGAATCCAAACACCAAAAAGTTCAACTTTTTTTTTTAACCAATAACATGTTTGAATGTTGAAAATGTCACACAAGTTGCGCTTTTGACACTGTTTTGGTGCGTTTGACATTATTTTGGCGCTATTCACCCTATTTCAGTGCTTTTGCCTTCTCTGTCTTTCCCTTTCTTTTAGTGCGTTTGTGTTAAATAGTGCCTCTGTTCAAACGTAGACTAGCGCTATTGTAACAAAACGTTGTACAAATCACCTTGTAACCAAAAAAAAAACAAATAGGCTTGTAGAAGCCCACCAAATAGGCGGATTTTACTAACAATTTTTCTCTTTTGTGCAGATTTAAATTAGATTAAAAAGTAGATTTATGTTTTTTTACTAACTTATTTTTTAAGTTGGTTTTAAAAATGAATTCACTTTTTATTTTGGTTTAAAATTAACTTCACATTTCAGATTTGAGCTTTTAAAAAAGAATCACACATTTGTTTGGGGCTCTTAAAAAGAATTTCATTGTTCAAAGGTAAAAAGAACCACAAACTTATACAAAAACAACTTTATTTTTTTGCAAGTTAGGAAACAAACTTCGTTTTGGTGCTTAAAATCAACAAGGCAAATTTTATTTCTTGCATCAAGATAAAACTCACAATCCACACTTCCATTTTTGGTGCAAATAAAATTCACAATCAACTTGTCTCATTTTCAAAGCAATTTTACTTCATGCAAACGTGTTTTTCATTAAGTTGACCAGGATTTTCAAATTCTAGTTTACTCAAACAATTGCCTTTGAAAATTAAAAAGAACACCATGATTGTTGGAGCAACATCTCCAAATAGTTAGATCACATTGCAATGATAGATTAAAAAGAACAAGTGTTTTTCGTGCTTGGCACACTTGTGCAAAAAGGTCAATCGAGTGGTCCTACCTCTAACACACACTATCCTCTCCCTTGGCTCTCGTGGTCCTAGGTGCAAGAGAAAAGTGTTAGTAACACTCAAATTTTATCTTTTTAAGAGAGGCCTGTCAAGGGATCGATACTCTTGGGAACGACCTCGAGCAGTAAATCATTCGAGCCGCTAAAGAAATCAGGTGAGAGCGAAAGCTGTAGCCTTGGGTATAGCTGTTCCTACAGTGTAACTGGCCGAAAGGACAAATGGGCCCCACCACCAGTTACAAGGCTCTTAAGTGAGTCACTACAGAATGAACTTATGTCCAAAAACATCAAACATGACTAAACACCTTTAAGTAGTAGCCCACCCGTTCTATTGATTGAGGATATTTGAGATATAATTTAGTGCAAGAGCATAGATGGTTTTGCTCCCAAGATACTCACCATACATATATCCTTGAGTAGAAACATAGCTTTTTGAAAAGTCACTTGTGACTTGATAAAAGTGGTGACTCCCCCATCATAGGGATCATCTATTTGTTATGCTTTTGCAAGACTTAGTATATCACATCCTTACCTGCCACGGCGGGATTCATAAGGTATGTAGTACCAAAGTCGAAGAAATATCAAGATGTGGGCTAAATTTATCACAACTGGCCATTTGACCTTAGGGATAAAAAGTGTTTGAAGTGTGTTCATTTTAAAGACCAAGTGCAAATTGAGCCGACTTCAGGCTTTGGAAATACACCTTAAAATACATCTAAAGGAAGGGTTATATACAAGTCCAAGGATTGGGTTGATCTAGACCCATACTCATTTGTGCCTTTGGAGGCAACATTCTTGTGTTTATGTGCTTGCTTTGTTTTCTTGTCAAAGAAAAATCAGAAAATCAATCCCAAAAACAAAGTATTCATCCAACATTTCTCAAAAACAAACAAAAATACCAAAAACAAAGTGCAAAACAAAAAAGAGTCAAAATTTTATGACCATTCTTCACATCTTGCGAAAGAAGAAGCATCATCAGAATATCAACTTGAAAAGAAGACCATTAAGCTCAAAGGCTTTGATCAAAAGAAGGAAGTTATTCTATATAAATAGACAAATCTTTGTCTCACATAGAGTCTTTCTGCATCGCATGCGTCTCTACCTTCAAGGCAAAACAAACGAATTTGATTCAGAGACATTGAACCGCAGAGCTTTTATGCAATATAGAGCTTTGAGTTATCACAAAAACCAAGGAGGAAAGATTAATCCCAACTTCTTCCCAAACGTCTGTATCACATACAACACAGCTCGAGAAATACCACCAACACCCGAAAGGGAAGAGATAGAGTTTGTCCCATTTGTAACACAAAGTTTTTATTGAAGTTGAAAACATTTTCATCCATCATCTCACTCATACATCATCACTTCATCATCAATCCGTCCCAACTCTCAAAACATTAAGAGGTTCTTGTCCCAAAGTTCTCTTTTAGATATTGCTTGAATCAATCACATCACATTACTTTTTAGATGGTTTCTACATCTAGGATAAGCTCATCCTAAGAGACACATCTATGTAGGTTAAAACTAGTTCATGAGTGAATCCTCTCATTACTAGGTAGTTCAATCTGTAACACATCTCAGATTGCTCTACACCTTATCACATCAAAAACTTATCAAAACAAGCAAGCAATTCAAAGAAGGAATTTCGGTTACATCTACCTTTAAAGTGCTAGAGATCCACATACAACACAAAAACACCAACCATCCATCTTTCATTTCATCAACAAACTCATCATCATTTTCACACAACTTCAACAAAAACTTGCAAGCAAAATGGTTCAAACCCGATCACGGTCAAGGCAACGTGAAATAGAAAGAGAAGCAGAAGAAGAGGACAACCTCAATGAATTTCAAGAAGCACTTGGAGGAAATGCAGATGATGAAAACCCAAGTACTCCCACTCCTGCAACAATTGAAAGGGCTCAGCATAACCCTCTCTTTAACAGATTGTTTGATGAAATACTCCAGAGCAATGCGGATGCTCACTTCTTAAGACTCGCTCAAGAAGGAGCAAAACTCCCCTCTGACTTTGATCTTGCCCAATTAAGACAAGCATCGGACAGACAAAGTCACCATGAAGAGGAAAGAGGTAGAGATCCCATCAGATATAACATTCCTCGAGGTAACCCACCACCTCCTCCTCCAAATGAAATGGAGATGTTGCGGCAACAAGTCGAGAATCTCGCCCAACAACTTCATAGTGGTGTTAAGACCAATCAATTCTCACTTAATGACATCTATCCCTATCCTTTTGATAGGAATATTTATATGCCACCCTTTCCACGTGGGTTCGAAACACCCAAATTTGAAAAATATAGAGGAAAGGGGGATCCCCGCGATCATGTCTGAGAATTTCATTCCGCTTGTCTTGAAGTAGCATATGAAGACACATACCTCATGCGCCTTTTTCCCCAAAGCTTAGGAGGAGCAACCATGTCATGGTTTTCTCGACTATCAGGTGGCATAAGAACATTTGAGGAACTCATCCAGAAGTTCCTAGTTCATTACTCTCATAACATTGAACGCGACATCACCATGGCTGATCTATGCAACACCAAACAAAAACCAGGTGAACTATTCTCAGTATTCCTGCAACGATGGCGCCAAATGTCTAGCAGACGTTCTCTTCAGTTACCTGAACGAGAACTAGTGGAAATATTCATTTCCAACTTAAGCGAAGAAGTGGAATTTCACCTAGATGTCAAAGACACAGACTCTTTTAACGATATGATCACCAAAGGTTTGAAGTGTGAATGGGCACTCATCAAGAAAGGACTCATCAAAATATTTAATGAACCAAAAGATGGTCCTCGCCCGCGCTTCAATAGTGATAAACCAAACTTCTGGAACAAAAACAAAAATATCATCAACGATGGAGTTGTGGATGCTCGAACTATCCAAAATGCACAACCTGTGGTTCAGTTTGTAGGACAAAATCCTCCACCTCAGAATAACACAAATGTTCCTTCCAATCAAGGTCGCATCACGTCTCATGATGAACCAAGCACTCGTCAGCAAAAACAAAAATGAACATACACTCCCTTAGGGGAACCCATTGAAACGGTATTGCGACAACTCATTTCTCAAAATTTGATCACTCTACCTAAGCTATCAAACTATGAGCCTCAAGTCAAACCGGCATGGTGGAGAGATACTGAACACTGTGAGTTCCATCAAGGAAGAGGACACAAGACAAGTAATTGTCACCGATTGAAAGATCTCATTCAGGATCTTATTGATCGAGGAGAAATTGAAATTGAAGGACATGACCCAAAAACAACCAATAATGATCATCTGATGTTCAAGAATCCACTTCCATCACAAGATCAAAGGGGTCCTTCCACTTCCCGATGAGGCACTGATACCACTAATTATACGCAGGCTGCGTATAACTACACTGTAAATCACCTGTATGATGCCAGTGAACAAATTGCAACTATAACCTTCAAAAATCCCACCTCAAATTGCAATGTTGTTGCACGTCGTGGCAAGGTCACCATCAAGGCAGCTCCACAGGGCACCACCTCTGTCCCAAAGCAGTACAATCTTGTGGAACACTTAGATAAAATGCCTGCGCTTATATCCATTTTAGAGCTATTGCGCCTATCGCCATCTCATAAAACAATCTTGGATCAAGCACTCCAAGAGGCATCAGTCCCTGCAAACCTGAATACGAACCAATTTCAAGCCATGGTTGGAAATCTAAAGTCATCACCTTGTCTCACTTTTTCCGAAAGTGACAACTCTTCTTTCCAACAACCTCATAATGCTTCGCTACACATTGAAGGCTTTATCAACCAACACAGGATCAAGCGAGTCTTGATAGATAATGGAGCAGGCCTAAACATTTGTACACTACAGTTGGTCACAGCATTGGGATATGCAATAGAATCAGTGGATCCTCGCAAGAAGATCACCATCAAGGCCTATGATGATGCAGAGCGTTCATCCAAAGGAGCTGTGGTACTACCAATCCGAGTGGGCCCTATGGTAAAGCACATCATCTGTCAGGTTCTAGACCTTCTTCTGCCATATAATCTATTATTAGGGAGACCTTGGATACATGCCATGCAAGCTGTTCCATCTACCTACCATCAATGTATCAAGTTCCCACATAACGGTACAGAGCTCACAATCCTGGGCGATGCAAATCCCTTTGCATTTTGCCATAATATCAGCCATCAACCAGAAATTACTGTTCCTAATAATAGGGAAGCCATTTCCTCCACATCATATGTAAGTACCGCCTCTCTTGCTAGTTCGAACACCCCTATACCCAAGCAAGAAAAGATTAAGATGAAAGTAGCAGAGGAAGGTCCTGGAGAATACAACTTGAGTCAGCTCTTTTGTGTGGGACAAATGCCCACTTCTCCTAGAACACATGGTAAACCACAACAGTTACTCCAGCAACCACTAATCACGCCAGCATGTGCCTTGACGCCTTTCATCCTTGGAAAGAGTCAAGAGGAAGAGACACAAGATGAGGACCTAGCGGAATGGATCTATAAAGATCCCATCACCATTGATAAACCGCAAGTTACACTTCCTACGGAACAGTATGGCAAAGGCCTCCTCATTATGAAAAGAATGGGATATGATGGTCAGAGTGCTTTGGGATACTGCAAACAAGGACGACATGAACCTCTACTACCAAAATTCAAGCCCAAAGGTAATACAGGCCTAGGCTTTGAAAAAGAGATCCTTTCTAAACTCAGATTCAAAGGAAAACCTAGCAAACCATTTTTCCCACCTACTGCAAAGAGGACACCTTTCATAATCAAAGCACCATCAAGCACTATCCCCACTGCCCCATCAAGGCTCACAACTCCACCGCAACCATCACCAATGCCAAACATCCCACCAATCGAACCAGTAATCCCATCCGCGGCAGCCATCACATCAATAAAACCATTCACAGCAACAACTATATTTGAACTCGTAGCAACATCTATGGCACCAGCCGTTCCAATAGAAGCCACTAAGTCAACACTGCCAATACTTCCAATAACAAATCCTTTAATCCCCATCAAAATTCCTGCAGCACCGATCACTACAAAGGTACATAAACCAATCACGCCTGCAGTATTCAACTCCAGCGACATCCCAGTATGGTATAGCAATCGGATGCTGGAAAGTGATTCAGAGACCGACTCACATGAGTGGGAATTTGATTCTATACAGCTTAACACTTCAGATGAGGAAGGCACATTAGC
Source organism: Cryptomeria japonica (assembly GCF_030272615.1). Lineage (NCBI taxonomy): Eukaryota > Viridiplantae > Streptophyta > Pinopsida > Cupressales > Cupressaceae > Cryptomeria > Cryptomeria japonica. Next base: position 683,237,947 of record NC_081407.1, on the reverse strand, counting down.
ACCTCCACCACGCAAAGACATCCCTGTTTACGGAGAAGCACAGATAAAGACCACTTGGGTACCTGAGCTAGAAACATCTTCCACAGACCCTACGTCTCATCCTACGCCTGATTCTGACAAGGAGAGTACCATCAACGACCTTCACCACACTGTCTTAACCCTCACTGATACATCTAATGTGCTTAGCCTAATCAATGAAGTAATGCCCATTATCCAACCTGAACTCATCGAATGGAACCAATCAAATCCTCCATTTCTTGACCTCTTCCAAAACGATGAGGCTATCATTGACTTTTTGGAATTAAGGGATAATCTACCAAGCGGGGATCACAAAGCTGGATTCGCCATTGAACTTAATAGTGCAGCATACTTTGAGGCGAATGCCAAACCTTTCAGCTACAAAAATATAACAATAAAACATGGATCTTCCAGTGAAAACCACACTGTGGCACTATTTGATCCGACAAAAGTAAAAAGAAAGAGCATATCCAATGGTGAAAACCTCTCTGAGGCACCTGAGGATGAAGGGTTTGACATCCTCCCTACTAGTACACAACAGGAACGATCAACGATTCTCATCGAGGAAACCAAAGAATACAATGTGGGGACTCTTGAAAATCCTCATCTCATACATCTGGCATCTCTTCTCACTCCAGAGGAACAACCTAAATTTATAGAGTTCTTCCAGCAGCATCAGATCAACTTTGCATGGTCATATGCAGACATGCCTGGGCTTGATCCTGATTTAGTTATGCATCATCTCACAATAGCAGAAGGAGCCAAACCTGTCAAGCAGAAGCTTCGTAAGATGCATCCTCAAATTGCAGTGCTAGTCAAAACAGAACTCAAGAAACTCCTAGATGTTGGTTTCATTAGACCAATTGATTATGCAGAATGGATCTCCAACATCGTGCCAGTTGGCAAACCAAAAGGGGGCATCCGCATTTGTAATGACTTCAGAGATCTAAATAAGGCCTGTCCTAAGGATGATTTCCCCCTACCAAATATCGACATCATAGTGGATCTAACAGCAGGACATGCGATGCTTTCACTCATGGATGGCTTTTCCGGCTACAATCAAATAAAGATCACACTCGAAGATCAACATAAGATAGCCTTCACATGTCCATGGGGCACATACTGCTGGAATGTAATGCCTTTTGGTCTAAAGAATGCAGGAGTGACCTATCAAAGAGAAATGACCACCATCTTCCATGACATGATACATACCATGATGGAAGATTATGTTGATGACTTACTAGCAAAATCACTCACTAGAGAAGGTCATTTGGACATATTAGAGAGAATCTTTGATAGACTAGAACAATATCATGTTCGACTCAACCCAAAGAAATGTGTCTTTGGAGTGACCTCCGGGAAGCTTCTAGGATACATTGTCTCAAGCAAAGGCATTGAGGTTGATCCAGCAAAGGTTAAGGCAATAATGGACATGCCACCACCAAAGAATATCAGTCAGCTAAGGACATTACAAGGACGGCTTCAATCCATCCGAAGATTCATTGCACAATTGGCTAATAAGTGTCACCCATTCACACATTTGCTACACAAAAACATCCGCTTTCAGTGGGATGCCCGATGCCAGCAAGCATTTCAGGCGCTTAAAGACTATCTCATGAATCCACCATTGTTGATGCCACCAGATCCAAGTAGACCGTTGTTACTTTATATCTCAGTGACAAGTACAACATTGGGTGTACTACTGACCCAACATAATATGAAAGGAAAAGAGTGTGCTGTTTACTACATCTCTCGCACACTGGTGGGCTATGAACTCAATTACACACCTATTGAGCGAGCTTGCCTAGCAGTAATATTGGTAGCCACTAAGCTGAGGCACTATCTGTTAACACACAAAGTACAACTCATTGCAAAGATTGATCCACTCAAGTATTTACTCAGCAAAGTAGCATTGACAGGTCGCCTGGCCAAATGGGTAATGATTCTAAGTGAATTTGACATCGAGTACGTGGACCGTAAAGCTATCAAAGGGCAGGTTATTGCAGATCAGCTGGCCGATGCACCACTCATAGGCGATCATCCTCTCATTTCCAATTTTCCAGATGAAGAGATATTCATGATCACAACAGCACAGCCATGGAAACTATATTTTGATGGTTCATACACTAAGCATGGCTTGGGGGCAGGCATTCTGTTTATCACACCTCAAGGTGATAGCATCCCGAAGTCTTACAGGCTCACATTTCCATGCACAAACAACATAGCAGAATATGAGGCTTTGATCACAGGACTCAGGCTAGCCATACAATGGAAATTAAAAGAACTACAAGTATATGGCGACTCACAACTGGTCATTCGACAAGCAACAGATGAATATCAGACCAAGGATGATAAACTCATGCCATACAAGCAAATGGTGGACAATCTAAAGACATCATTTATTACTATCACCTTTCAGCAGATACCAAGAGATCAGAATCGAGCTGCTGACACTATGGCTACTATCGCATCTCTACTAGATCTTCCGCAGAATTCAACACGCTGCGAGTTCTTGGTAGAACAGCTTTGGATTCCCGCTTATGATATCCTCGAATCCAAAATGATATGTCACCTTGTTAGTTCTAAATCCCCATGGTATGGTGAGTTCTACACCTATCTCCGCGATCACACCCTTCCTCCCAACCAATCAAATAACTAACGAAAAACCTTCATTCGCCAAACTGCTCGATATACCATTATTGCCGAAACCCTATACCGACGTAGTCTTGATGGTACTCTCCTTCGATGTCTGGAACAAGATGAGATAACAAAGGCTTTGGAAGAGGTACATGAAGGAATTTGCGGGACTCATGCAAGCGGTCCATCACTAGCCAAAAAGATCATGCGAGCTGGATACTATTGGCCATCTATGGAAAAGGATTCCTACTACTTTGTCAGAAAGTGCAAGAAATGTCAAGTTCATGGCAACCTAATACATGCACCAGCCCAGGAACTGCAACCAATCACAACACCATGGCCTTTTTGTCAATGGGGCCTTGACCTTATGGGTAAGATTCATCCATCTTCATCCAATGGCCATGAATTCATTATTACCGCCATCGAATATTTCACAAAGTGGATCAAAGCTGTTCCACTTACCCAAGTCACCGGCAAGTAGATCGCCTCATTAATCCTCAACTACATCATCTGTCGGTATGGTGTGCCCATGTCCATCATCACAGATAATGGTCTTCCTTTCAAAAATCAGGATGTCCGTGAACTTTGTGAGAAATTTCACATCCAACATCGCTTTTCCACCCCCTATTACCCACAAGGCAATGGTCAGGCCGAAGCATCAAATAAAAACATATTGCGGATCCTAAAGAAGATAGTCAATGATGCCAGCCATGATTGGCATGTTCAACTCAATCTAGCGCTATGGGCATATCGAACTAGCATTCGAACCCCTACAGGTGCAACTCCTTATTCATTGGTCTATGGTGCAGAAGCTATCTTGCCTATTGAGGTTGAGATACCATCATTACGGGTTTCCTTGCACAATCTCATCGATGATGAAGCCTACAGAGTATCCTATCTTCAGGACTTAGAGTTACTTGATGAGAAATGACAAGTTGCATACAATCACCTCAAAGCCTATCAGCAGCGCATGAGCAGAAGCTACAATCACCGAGTTAGACCTTGTACATTTGAGGTAGGTGATCTTGTTCTATGAGAGAATCCTCGCAACCAACCAAACAAAGAATATCAGGGCAAGTTTGAATCAAACTGGCTGGGCCCATATGTTGTTACTGTTGTATTCGAGTCCGGGGCATATCAGTTGGCTACATTAGAAGGAGAACCGCTTGCAGATCCAATCAATAGCATGCACCTCAAACGGTTTTATACCTAAGCTGAACAGAGCATCAGGCTCCCCTGCATACTAGAAAATACCAAAACCATCTAGAAAAATGTCCTGAAGAAAATACAAAAACATTCAAAAATTCAAGAAAAATCATACATCCAAACGGTGAACAACCACTCCGGTGGCACCTTGGGTAAGTGCGATGGTGAAAACCTAGCAAACAGGCGCCACTCATAAAGGCTATGGCTCCATTGTCTTTTCAGACTTGTTGCGATCACATCTACTTCATACATACATCCATCCATCCAAAGCCATGGCTTGTTATTCATCTGCTATTAAGAAAGTACTCCATGCGTCTTGCATCCCACTTTTTCATAGTCAGGTGTAAAACTGGGGGCAATACTCTTAACCTATTGATGGAAGTGGATTCTACATTACTGGTGATTCATTGGCAAAAACATTCGAAAATATCTCGCAAAAATCCAAAAACATTCAAAAATGTCTCACAAAATCCAAAAACATTCAAAAACGTCTCACAAAAATACCAAAAACATTCAAAACAAACCAAAATCCAAAAACATCAAAAAACCATCGAAAATCAAAACAAAAACATGACAACACCTTGTACATATTCATCCGCACAGATACCAAACAAACATTGTGATATACTTAACAAAATGACCATTTATCAATCAAACCAAACAACATCAACACTCAAAACTATCTTCAACAAGGATGCATCCTTCCTTACCAAAACAAAGACAAAATGACATTTTCTTTGAAAAGAAAATTGTGTTAAACTATCAAATACTTGGTTGATTTGTGAAGTAATTCATTCGTTTATCTGTATCAGGATCTTGCAGCATTGTTTTGTATCGTTTGCGCATTATTTCCGATGAAGTTCTGGGGCATGTACTAATGGTGTCTACATGGAAAGTTCACTAAGCTATGTGATCATAGGCAAAAATACAGTCATAGATCACTATGGCTTGTTGACTACAACGTATACCTCCACCATATGAGCATGAACCATTACCAAGGATCCATATTCTTTATTCTTTATGTATATACTGTTTATTTGCAGGTACAATGCTTTTTCTTTGGTTCCTCCTACCTCATCCAAACTAGATAAAGGTTTTATCTCTTATTACGGTATGCACTTGTCTCAGGATATGATCAGTCTAAGATCAAGGAGGACGATCCAAGTCATGCATGAAAGGAGATAATCCTTGTCTATTCTGCAAGCAATACTCAGGTCAACTTGATCCATTATATCAAGTTGCTTGTATTAACTTGCTATATCAAAATCCATGTAAGGAATACTCAGGTCATCTTGAATCATTATGTCAAGTTGCTTGTATTTTCTTACAACATTTTAAAGCTCAATGATGAAAAATAAAGCACCATGGATCATCATTCCATCTCATTTGTATATATTGCATTCCATTGCATTCCATCCATCCATACATTCATAATAGTTGCATATCATGCATACATAGTCATAATAATTCATACTCTATTTTACTCATCTTCTTCCATAGGACACGGTCCTAGTCTTCCCTATCGTCTATCTAACATCGAATCCCCCCTCACCCTCCCTATCTTGATCCTCAAAAATCATCCTAATCCCTTCATCGCTTCCCATCCTCACTCATCCACAAAATTAAGCCAGTTACTATGTCTACACAGATACATCGACTCCCACACACCTAGCCTATCAACAGATACTCTGATCAAGTATCTTCGGGTCTCAATAGGTAATCGATCATGGTAATCCTAGACTACATCAGGCATTTATCATAATGACCTAGTCTCAACGGGGTTGCCATGATTCCCCACAACCATCCATCACCCGCACACACTATCAATTGATCAACCAATCACACACAATCCAACGGATAATTACATCAATTGTCTACGTCTCAACGAGTATTTTGCTTCATATACCTTGACTTCATCGGGCAATTACATCAATTGTCTAAGTCACATCAAGTCACTTTGATTCACTTACTCAGACTTTATCATGTCCAAGTGACCAACTGACATCAACTGTCACGCTTTGACTTGACCGGGGCAATTAAACCGATTGCACTAGATTGTCCAACCAATTTTGATCAATTGTGTAGCATCAATCCAAACCCCACACTACATCTGCTATGTATCTCTTGCATGACCTCAGGGTACTCACTAGCTTGTTGTTTCTTCATATTCACTCCATTTTCTCCCCTTCTTTCATCATTAGTTCTAATTTCTTCTATTCTACATCCCCTCCACTTTTCATTCTTTTTCGAGAGACCGCCCAATTTTTCAGAAAAAAAATTCGGCCCATCTCTCGAGGGGGCATACCACCCACTAAATTAACATTTATGGGGCATATTTCTTCACACCTATTTTTCTTTCTTTGAAACGACGCGATAAAACTGCACCGTCTCAAAGAGGGGCCAATGTAGTCACATAAATCTGTCCACTTAATTAAATGAATACTTAGTATTTATTTGATTATTTAACCATCAATTAATAATTAATTAAATTAATATTTAATTAATTCATCTTAAAACCCTCTTCTCCTATTAATTAAATAAATTATTCAATTTATTTGATTTAATTCACTTAACAAATTCAGACCATTAATTAAATAAATAAATCATATTTATTTAATTAAATATTCTCTCACATTTAAATAAATTAATATTTATTTAAATCCCCCAAAATCCCACCTCTCACATTTAAATAAATTAACATTTATCTAAATCAACTTTATCCTCTACCCACTTGCATTTTCCTACAAATGCAAGTTGCACAATTATTTTAAATAAATTATTTATTTAAATCACCTTTATCCTCCACCCACTTGTATTTTCCTACAAAAGCAAGTTGCACAACTATTTTAAATAAATTATTTATTTAAAATCCTATTTATCCTCACCCACTTGAAACCTTTAATGGTTTCCCTTAAAGTCTTCAAACTTGATGGCTTCCTTCTATAGTCTTCTTAAGCCTTTAATGGTTTCCCTTAAAGTCTTCAAACTTAATGGCTTCCCTTAAAGTCTTCTTAAGACTTTAATGGTTTTCCTTAAAGTCTTCAAGCCTTTAATGCTTTCCCTCAAAGTCTTCAAGCATTTTAATGCTTTATCTTCCTTTTTCTCATTTAAATAAATTAATATTTATTTGAATATTTATCCAAATGCAAATTACACCATTTAATTGAAATAAATGATTTTATTTTAATTGAAAATACCAAAATTTCTCCCACTTGCATTTTCCTACAGAATCTACTTGCATGCCTAAACCCCTTCTAGATTCTTCTAAACCTTTCCTAATTAACCTAATCCATCCCCTAAATATTGTCACATTCCTAAGCAAATTGGAGTCACTTCTCAAAGACTCCAAAGTCTTTGAAAAGCAATTAATGATTTGTGTGTTCAACAAATTAACCTCTAAAGCCTTCCAAACCACTTATGGCTCTTACATGACCATTAATGGTTAATTACACTTAGACCCATGGTTAAGGACTTTGACCCCTAACTTAACCCTCATGTAACCCATGTGTCTCTTCAAAGCATTTATTTCTTTGACTAGGGTAACCATCATGTCCCCTCAAGCATTTAATGCTCCTTATCTCTCCTCTCAAGCCTCCTCATGGTGACACTTGTCGCCATGGGATTGGGTTGAAAGTCTCACATGGATTGAATATCTTTCAATCCTAACCCTTGTTAAGATTGCTCAATCTTAACCCTTCATTTCCCCATTTCTTCTATAAATAGAACCCTTCTCCTCAAGCAAAGGAAGGAAGCATTAGAGTATTGTTGTTATACTGGCATTAGCATAGAGCTTTTTCATAGCATCACTATCTAATTTTGCATAGTATTTGCTTATCATATTCAACCATCTTGAATCTCCATATGGCATCCATGGCTAGTGCTAAAAGCTAAGAGCTACACTCATTTGGGACTTGGAGAGGAGAGGAACAAGGGAGGAGCAACTATGAGCATCTTGATTAGCTATTTTATTCTATGTTTATATGCTTTCTATTTCATGCTTAATATCTCTCTTGATATGCCTGTTTAGGATAATCTTTTGTTGCTAACACTAACGTTTGTTTCTTGTGCTCTTGTGTGTGTTGCCATCAAACAGATTTTCTAATCCTTTTTGCAGAGCATCAGGTTGTATGGTGTACTAAGGGGTCATATGGTGTCTTATGACCCCTTAGGACTCCATATAACCCCTTAGGTGTTGTTATGGGTCATATGGTGTCCTAAGGGGTCATATGGTGTTCTATGATCCCTTAGGACACCATATGACCCCTTAGGACTTCATATGGTGTCATTATGGGTCGTATGGTGTCCTAAAGGGTCATATGGTGTTCTATGACCCTTTAGGACACCATATGATCCCTTAGGTGTCATTAGAGGTCATACTATTTTCTAAGAGGTCATATGGTGTCTTATGACCCCTTAGGACACCATATGACCCTTTAAGACACCATATGACCCATAACGACACCATATGGTGTCCTAAGGGTCATAGGATGCCATATGACCCCTCAGGACACCATACGACCCATAACAACACCATATGGTGTCCTAAAGGGTCATATGGTGTTTTATGACCCCTTAGGACACTATTTGGTGTCATTATAGGTCCTATGGTGTGCTAAGGGATCATATAGTGTCCTATGACCCCTTAGATGTAGTTAGGAGTTATATTGTGATCTAAGGGTCATATGGTGTCCTATGACCCCTTAGGACACCATATGGTGTCGTTATGTGTCTTATGGTGTCCTATGACCCCTAAGACACCTTATGACCCCTTAGGAAACCATATGGTGTCCTAAAGGGTCATATGGTCTCCTACGACCCCTTAGGAGACTATTTGACCCCTTAGGACTCCATATGGTGTCATTATGGGTTGTATAGTGTCCTAAGAGGTCATATAGTGTTTTATGACCCCTTAGGACACTATTTGGTGTCATTATGGGTCATATGGTGTGCTAAGGGGTCATATGGTGTCCTATGACCCCTTAGGACTCCATATGACCTCTTATATGTTGTTATGGGTCATATGGTGTCCTATGACCCCTTAGAACACATGCATGGATCCCTAGGATACCATATGACCCCTAAGAATACCATATGACATTTAAAAACACAAAAATGATACCATATGACCTCTAAGAATACCATATGACCCCTAAGAATACCATATGACATGAAAAAACATAAAATGGTTTCCTCCAAGTTCAAGCTCTCCTACGACCCCTTAGGACACCATTTGACCCCTTAGGCCTCCATATGGTGTCATTATGGGTTGTATGGTGTCCTGAGAGGTCCTATAGTGTTCTATAGCCCCTTAGAACACCATTTCGTGTCATTATGGGTCGTATGGTGTGCTAAGGGGTCATATGGTATCCTATGACCTCTTAGGACTCCATATGACCTCTTATGTGTCGTTCTGGGTCATATGGTGTCCTATGATCCATTAGGACACATGCATGGATCCCTAGGATACCATATGACCCCTAAGAATACCATATGACCCTAGAGAGGGAGAGAGGGGGAGGAGAGGGAGGGAATGGGAGAGAGATACACCTAAGAGAGAAGGAGAGTGAGATAGAGAGATAGAGACTTAGAGGGAGAGGCAAGAGATAAATGAGAGAGAGAGAAGGGGGGAGACAAAGATGGAGAAAGGGAAAGGGAGGGGGAGAGAGAGATGGAGAGATAGAGAGGGAAATAGAGGGAGAGATAGAGATAGAGAGTGACACAGAGAAGGGGACTCAGAGAGAGAGAGAGAGAGAGAGAGGTTGATAGCTAGAGACTTGATAGAGAGAAGGAGAGAGACTTGAGAGAAAGAGAAATGGAGTGAGAGGGGGAGAGAGAAAGATATTTAGAGGGAAATAAATACTTGACAAAGGAAGAGAAAGGGAGGGGAAGGGAGAGGGATAGAATGAGATAGAGAGAGACACTGAAGAGAGGGGGAGAGAGCGAGAGATAGAGATATTTGAGAGAGGGAGAGAAAGAGAGGGATAGATGAAAGAGAGAAAGAGGGTGAGGGAGATGAGAAAGAGAGGGAAAGATACCCAAGAGAGGGAGATGCGCAAGAGACAAAAAGGTAGGGGTTAAGGAAGAGAGAAGGGGAATGTAGGGAAGAGATGAGAGAGATAATGCTGATATAAGCATGCTGATTACTAAAATTTGACTAAGTCTGAAATTTATAAGAATACTCAATAAACTAGAATCTGCGTTATAACTCTTAGAGATCTGGAACCACTCTCAATCATCCTGACAATATATACATAAAATATAACTTAAAGTAATGTTATATTTTATGTATATATCCTAGCAAAAAACCTAATGGAATGCTAAATGAATTACATTTTATTGATAGACAAATGCGTATGCGGCTTAAAAACTAAAACCATGTACGGGGTTTTTAGTTTTTGAACTGTGTACGTGGTTTTAGTTTTTAAACCACGTACGGGGCTCTTAGTTTCTAAACTGCATACGTGGTTTTAGTTTTTAAACCGCGTACATTGTTAGTATACTTTAAACCCTGTACGCGGTTTAGCTTTGGTTATGCTTGGAAAAACAAGCCTAAATGCGTACGGGGTTCTTTAAATTTGAAATACCCCGTGTGCATTTTGTTGTTTTTCATGTTTTTTTTGTGTGTGTCCACTTTTTTGACCACCATATTTGTGCACTTACCCATAACATTTTCAATAAAATAAATAAATCTTTTTATTTGAATCCTTTGCAAAGGCCAAAGTGCCAGACTCTGGGTTAGCATTGACCACAGAGGCAGGGGGATCCATTATTATAGAGGGATACTCCATGTTCCTCTTCCGCTTTGTCTTCTTGCGTTCAATTTATACCTGTATGGCATGCAAGGAGTTCAAGTTCTTTAAATCCACCTCCTAGCTCACCATAGACATTTCCTCGACTCTTGTCTCTAGGACCTCCTAGTTCTCCTTTAGCTCAACCACTAAATTACACTCAACCCTTTGTGACATTTTTTCATTAAGGTCATTTAGCATCACCTCGACCTTATCCCATTTTTCTAATTTTCCAGCCATATAACTAGAAGTCTTCCAATCTCTATCATCCTTGTTCTCCATCACCTATTTGTTGGTCCTAGCCCTCACCTCTACCAGTGTTTCAAGCCTATTTATCTTTCTTATGCTTACATCAAATTGCGAGAGGAGCCATTTAATAATCATATCTTTCCACCCAATATTATCTACCAGCATATACACCTTAGCATCTAGAGTAGAGGAGTCACGATTGGGAGTAGGAAAACTAATGCAAGAGCATCCCCGATTCATAACAATCTTGCATCAACCAAAAACATTTTCCTTTCTATTTTTCTTTCTATTTGCAATTTCAACATTTCTTTCAGTGTGTACCGGTTTTGGCTCACCGGATCCTGTGGAGAAGGATTCTACTTGAAGACTTGATCATCTTTCATATTTCTAGACCGCATCGCATTTGGATCATTTTTCGGCAAGTTATTGCTATCGGTTTCCTTGATAGTTTCCTATTACTAGTTGATAGTTTCTTGTTACTGATTTCTTGGATCTATTTTGGTGATCTACCGGAACCCATTTCGACACTTGCGGAGCCTTGGGCGTTGATTCTGATGTTTCTTGGCATGTGGCCGACCTTTTCCCGCAATCAACACTTCATCCTTTGGATTTTTCAGAGGAATCTCTTGGAGGAGGATGACCTTGTTGGTTTTACACATTAGGTCTTGTTCTTCAGGTTTTGATCCCTTTTTGGGCCGATCGGATCCCCTTGGATTGTACATATAATTGTAATTGCACATTAGAATGGAACAATCAAAGAATCAGGTAGATATACTGAGCATAGAAGATAGATATTAAGATTGAAGGTCTTGGTTGTGACCTATTTTGTATTTTGAGCATGTTTTAGCAATCCTGTGAGCCAGTTATGCTGTAACCTGGTTGTTACCAGTTGCTTGTAATCGGTTTCATGAAATAAAATAATCTGTTCTGCATTGCCTCCATCATATCTTTGTGTTTCTGTTGTGTTTACTCTTGTTGACTAGACCAGATTGATCTCATTGAGGTCCCTCCTAACTGGTGACTGATTCAAGTGGTATCAGAGCGATTTTTCATTCCAGAAGTTGCATGTCTTGAGATTTTTGTTGTAGGGTGGCGAACTGTGGGTCCGACCTGCAGCTATAGAGGGCTAGCGTAAATGATGGTGGAAAGAGGAACTAGGAATGGTAGAGCACGTGGGAATGCATACCCTATTGTGATGTATATATTCCGAGGGATAGCAACCCGATTGGAAGCCATGGAGACAACCCAAAGAAGAGGCCAACACATCAAAGATGTAAGTGAAGATGAAGGAGAAGAAGCCCTAAAAAAACAAGTAAACCCCTCAATAGTTGATCCAGATGAGGAAAGGTTTTCGAGGGTTTTGAGTAGGGCGAATACTAAACGTCATTTTACCCCACTAGAATATGATGGGAAGTTGGATTAAGATGAATTGAAGGATTGGATCTCAGAGATGGAGAAATACTTTGATTTTGAAAACACTATAGAGGAAAGGAAGGTGAAATATGCCTATACCCAATTGAAAGGTCATGCATCTCTTTGGTGGAAACATTTGCAAGTCAATAGACAAAGAAGAGGTAAAGAAAATATCAAGACATGGGATTGGATGATTGCTAAGTTGAAATCAAAATTTATGCCAACTGATTATCAAGTGAATTTGTTTTTAAAGTTGCAAAATTTGAGACAAAAGGAATCTAGTGTGAAGGAATACACCAAAGCATTTTACAAGTTGAACACCAGATCAAGACATCTTGATGATGAAGTTGAACAAGTTGCAAGATATATGAATGGATTATGGGTGTCTATACAAGATGAACTGAGTTTGATCAAATTAGAGAGTGTTGAAGAGGCTTACCAGTATGCCCTAAAGGCATCAGAGAAGCTAAACAAAATACATGAGTAGAGGCAAAGAGGCAGAGGGGGAAGGTTTACCAAAGGAAGATTTCAAGGAGGAAGAGGATATACCAGAGGTATAGAGGAACCTATACAGATCAGAACAAGGACAAGGAAGTGAAAAAGGAAGGTAATTCATACCAGGAAGATGATAGAAATTTATACTAGAGGAGAGAACCGAATGGCTACCAAAATAATAATTTTGGAAGACAAGACAAGAGAACATTTAGAGGAAATTTCTATAAGTGTGGAGGAGAAAGAAATCATGCTTTTGAGTTTAAGAAGATAGAGAATACCGAAAGAGAAGCAGTGGTGGAAGAAAACTCCATTGGATTAGACAATAAATTGGAAGATGGAGAACTATTGATGATGAGGAGAGCTCTATGTCATATCGGGAGAGATGAAGAGCCCTTACAGAGGAAGAATTTTTTCATGACCAGATGTAATGTTTTTGGTAAGTGTTGTAAATTTGTTATTGATAGTGGTAGTTCAAATAATCTTGTTTTAGAAGAGATGGTGAATAAGTTTAATTTGGAAAGATTGAAACACCCTAAAACTTATCAGATAGCATGGATTCAGAATGAGTATAAGTTGTTAGTAAGTGAGCAATGTTTGGTGAAATTAAAAATTGGGAATTATCATGATGAAGTCTTGTGTGATATTATGTTTATGGATATTTGTCATCTTTTATTGGGTAGACCTTGGCAGTTTTATAGACAGGTGGTACATGATGGGAGGAAGAATACATACACTATTGTGGCCAATGGGATGAAGCAAACCTTGTTGCCCTTGGAGGAACCTTTGAAGAGTGAAGTCTGTATGAATGCTAGAATCTGTTTGGTAGATGGATAGAAATTCTTCGATGGATTGAGACATGAGAATGTGTGTTTTGACTTAATTCCTAAGAAGACTAAGAATATAGAGCATGAAGTGGAACAACCATAAGAGATAACATATTTACTAATAGAATATGAAGACATCATTTCAAATAATGTGCTTGATGGATTGCCACCTGTGAGAAGTATCAGTCATTACATGGACCTAGTTCCTAGAGCTAGTTTTCCTAACAAAGCTGCACACCGAATGACACCAACAGAGAATGAATAATTGAATAGACAATTGCAGGAGCTGTTGAAGAAAGGTTTGATCAGGGAAAGTCTGAGCCCTTGCACAATACCAACAGTATTAGCACCTAAGATTAATGGAGAGTGGAGAATGTGTACTGATTCCAGAGCAATAAACAAGATCACAGTGAAATACCAGTTTCCTTTTCCTATGATGAATTACAGAATGGACTATTTGAGTGGAGCCAAATACTTTAAAAATATAGATTTGAAGAGAGAATATCATCAGATCAAGATCAGAGAAGGAGATGAGTGGAAGACAACATTCACGACAAATGAAAGACTACATGAATGGTTGGTGATGCCTTTTGGATTAAGTAATGCACTAAGTACTTTCATGAGGCTGATGAATGAAGTATTGAAGAAATTATTGGGCAAGTTTGTTATTCTGTATTTGGATGACATTCTGATTTTCAGTAAGACAAAAGAGGAAGATTGGTTTCATTTGAGACAAGTTTTGCAGAGGTTGAGAGAAGAAAAGTTGCTAATAAATATCAAGAAGTGTACTTTCATGAAGGATGAGTTAGTCTATTTTGGGATTTGTGATATCTGAGGATGGTTTGAAGATGAACCCTGAGAAAGCAAAAGCAATTGTTGAGTGGCCTACACCGGAAAGCATTGGAGAGGTAAGATCATTTCATGGATTGGATAGTTTCTACTAGAAGTTCATAAAAAATTTTAGTTCAGTTTGTAACCCTATGAATGAGACCATGAGGGGAGATCGAAAGGAATTCAAGTGGACCACCAAAGCAAATAAAAGTTTTGAACTATTGAAACAGAAAGTGACTGAGCAACCTGTGTTGGCTTTACCGGATTTCAATAAAGTATTTCAAGTGGATTGTGATGCAAGTGGAACAACAATAGGAGTAGTCTTGAGTCAGGAAGGGAGGGCAATAGCTTATTTCAGTGAGAAATTGAATGATGGCCAGAGAAGATATTAAGTATATGATCAGGAGTTTTATGCCATAGTTCAAGCCTTGAAGAAGTGGAGACATTACCTGTTGCCTAAGGAGTTTGTGTTGTATATAGATAATCAAGCTTTGTAGTATTTGAACAACCAGAGTAAGTTGAATCAGAGACATATGAGATGGGTAGAGCTTTTGCATAGTTACACCTTTGTGTTGAAGCATAGAAGTGAAAAATCTAACAAAGTTGTTGATGCATTGAGTAGGAGAAGGAATTTGTTGATAGAGATGAGAGTGACAGTATTAGGATTTGAAGAATTGAAGACTTTGTATAAGGATGACCCATTTTTTGCAAAACCTTGGAAAACATGTAGAGAACCAGTTATGGTGGATAGAAGCAAGTGGTTGGATTACTTCATTCAAGATGGGATTTTATTCATAGGAGTTTAGATGTGCATACCTAAGAGTTTTATGAGGGAGAATCTAATAAAGGAGAAACACAATGAAGGATTAGCTGGACATTTTGGTCTTGACAAAATAGTAGCATTGGTAAGTGAGCAACACTTTTGGCTCTAGATTCATAAGGATGTTAAAAAATATGTGCAAAGTTGTGGAGTTTGTCAAGTTGCAAAGGGTAGTAGTCAGAATGTGGGATTATATAAACCTTTGATAGTACTGGTAAGACCTTGGGAGGATATAAGCATGGATTTCATACTTGGATTACCTAAAACACCGAGAGGGAATGATTCTATATTTGTGGTAGTGGATAGATTCTCAAAGATGACTCATTTCATACCTTTTAAGAAGACATCAGATGTATTAGATGTAGTAGGCCTATTTTTCAAGGAAGTAGTGAGATTGCATGGATTACCTAAGATCATAGTTTCAGAGAGAGACACTAAGTTTGTTGGCTATTTTTGGAGAACACTTTGGAAGAAGATAAAGATGGATTTCAAGTTCAGTTCTAATTTTCTTCCACATACTGATGGACATACATAAGTAGTTAACCCGATCTTGGGGAACTTGTTGAGATGTTTAGTTGGACATAAAACCGGAAGTTGGGATTTGATTCTTGCACAAGAAAAGTTTTCCTACAACAATTCAATAAATAGGAGTACCGGAAGAACATCTTTTGAGATTGTTACCAGAGTGCATCCCAGAGGTATATCATAATTAAGAGATATTAGCAGTAAAGACCAGAGAAGTTTAGAAGCAGAAGAGTTTGCAGATCACATGACAACCTTGCATATTCAGGTTAAGCAACATTTGGAGGACATGAACAACAAGTATAAGGAGAAGGCAGATGAGAAGAGGAGACACAATGAATCCAAAGTTGGTGATGAAGTGATGGTATATCTGGGAAAAGAAAGATTCTTAGTTGGAACTTATAACAAATTGCAGATGAAGAAGTTTGGACCTTGCAGGATTTCGAGGAAGTTTAGTTTTGGAAATGCATATGAAGTGGAGTTACCAGATAGTCTGAGTATTTCACTTGTGTTTAACATTGTCAATCTTCATGAGTATCATGAACCAAAATTCAGTAAGGACAATAGCAGACTTGGAGAAACAGTTGCCCCGAAAGGAACTAGATCAGATTGAAGACATTTTGGATAGTAGGATTGGGCATAGTACTTGGAGCAGTCAGTATAAGGAGTATCTTGTGAAGTGAAAGGACATACTAGTTGAAGATTCATCTTGGATTTCTCAAGTAGAGGTAGACCACCTTGGTTTTCCTCTGACCCCAGCAAAGTGAGAGGCTCTCTTTTTCAATAACCCTAGATGTCCTGATGTAGGAGCATCCTCGGTTCATAGCAATCTTGCATCAACCAAAAACATTTTCCTTTATGTTTTGCTTTCTGTTTGCAGTTTCAACATTTTTTTCTATGTATATCGGTTTTGGTTCACCAGATCCTGTGGAGTTGGATTCTACTTGAAGACTTGATCATCTTTCATATTTTCAGACCACATCGCATTTGGATCTTTTTCTGACAAGTTATTGCTATCGGTTTCCTTGACAGTTTCTTGTTACTGGTTGCCTGGATCTATTTTGGTGATCGACCGGAACCCCTTCCAAAGCTTGCGAAACCTTGGGCGTTGATTCTGATGTTTCTTGGCATGTGGCCGACCTTTTCCCGCGATCTACACTTCATCCTTTTGATTTTTTGGAGGAATGTCTTGGAGGAGGCCAACCTTGTTGGTTTTACATGTTAGGTCTTGTTCTTCGGGTTTTGATCCCTTTTTGGGCCAACCAGATCCCCTTGGAAAATATATATAATTGTAATTGCGCATTAGAATGGAACAATCGAAGAATTAGGTAGCTAGACCAAGCGTAGAAGATAGATCTTAAGATTGAAGGTCCCAGTTGTGACCTATTCTGTACTTTGAGCATGTTTTAGCAAGCCTATGAGCTGGTTATGTTGTAACCTGATTGTTACCGGTTGGTTGTAATCATTTTTCATGAAATAAAACAATTTGTTCAGCATTGCCTCGATCATATCTTTATGTTTCCATTGTGTTTACTCTTGCTGATCGGTCTGGATTGATCTCTTTGAGGTCCCTCTTAACCGGTAATTGCTTCAAAAACCTTGGCCAAGAGGAAAGGAGGCAACTTCTTCAGAGGCAGCAAGAGACCAATTAGACTTTGAGGCCAAGGAAGACTTGGACTTCTTTGAAGCCTCCTCCTCATCCAAATCCACTAGATCAATTTCCTTAGGAGGAGGGGTTTGGAATTTTTTTGTTGTTGCACCCCTCTGATAGGGTTGAAATAGGTAGGAACTAGCTTGGTATTAGACAAAGAGGCAACATTGGGGTCCAATTTTGAAATAGGGGCACCATAAAGATCCACCACTAAACTTGAATCTGACAAGGGGCTAAGGAAAATCAATGGGGTCCCACTAAACAAGGATAAAGCCAAGTGAAAGTTGTAAAGCCTTATGATTAACCCTTGGTGAAGGGGGGGGGGGGAATTTGGATTTAGTCTTAGCAACCAGTTGTGTTAAAGAAGAGCACACCTAGAAGGAAAAAATAATTTTTATGCCCTACCTTAAATAATTCAGTATGGAGAAGGGTTGGGTATGGAATATTTTAAATCTTCCATCCAAAGTGAAGTATTTCATGAGCAACATGGCTACATCCTTCTAGACCACAGGAGGTCTTCTCTATTATATCCACTCTATAGTCTCAAAACCCCTTCTCTAGGCTTGAAGAATATCTTGAGCTCATCTTTGTAGGACCTTTTCGACTTTTTAGGAAAATTTATCTCTTCCAGAGATAACCTAGTAACAATAGCAATCATGTTCAAAGAGACTTTAAAGGCCACTCTCCCAATTTTCACCTCGCCCTTTTCCCATGATTAATTTTTTTTAAGAGACCATGATCAAAGCCTTGCATTCCTTACACATAAATCACAAGGTTACCCTCAACAAATTTTGGCCACAACTTGGCATTATTTTTGAAATTGTCACAACTATTTGGTTCGGTTTGAATGAGATCATCCCTCATAGCTAACACAGAGAGCTTAGAGGTGAAAACCAAACTGTGAAAATAAAAAAAATGACAATATGAAAGAGATAATACTTACAAGGGCTGGAGGAAAAGTGCAACTGTAGTTTGAATGAGACGTCCACCACCTACACATTAAATGACTTGCATAAAGGGCGATGATGGCAAGAAAAAATAAATCTTTGGATTATACTTCATCACGAGTCCTTATGTCATCATAGTAGGGACATGAACCATATCAAGGATATAGTTTATTCATCTATATTTTAAAATGATTGGAAAATGGGTCCAAAGAAGCCAGCCTATCTGCAACATAATTCCCTTCTCTCTTCGTATGACTCAGTCTGACGTGGCTCATCCCAAGAGTGAGGTCCTGACACTTTGGCAATAAGGTGTTCACATTTATAGTTGGGTTTGGCTTCAATTCAAAGCATTAAAATAGTTTTTTTTGAATCACCTTCAATGATGATTCGATCATACCCTCTATCTTCTACAATAAATGGGCCATAATAAGCTGCTGCCACCTTCGCAACACTTGAAGTTTGTGTCCCGAGGTTAACCACATAAACTACGACTAAATTACCCTTGTGGTCATGTATGACCCCACCCTCACCTGCCCGACCTGGATTTCCTTTGGAAGAATCGTCAAAATTCAGTTTCAGCCAACCAGAGTCCAGGGGGAGCAGGAGGGGGGGCATTTAATAGAATTTCTAAAGCCAATAGGTGGAGATATCAATCTAGAAAGAGAATCAATCAAGCTCCAATTTATAGCAATCTATGAATCCATGGACAAGGGTGAAAGATAATGCTTTTTTCTTTCAAAACAACCCTTATGTTCTTTGACATTAAAAAATAATATTAAAGGCAAGAGTGTCCCATTTGTTCTTCCTTTCCTTGATAATTCTATTATTTTTGTCTTTCCAAAGGCTCCACATAGTATGAAAAAAGGCCTACCACTAGAGTTCCCTAATAAGGGGATGAGCCAAAGGAGGAGACCAACTAGAAACACAATCCTTGAAATCCCCATTCCAAACCCACTCAACTAGGAACAAGTAGGAAATTCTTTGTCTAGTAGTCCAAGAGTATTGAAAATGAAACATAATATGATTAATACTTTCTTCTTTGTTCTGACATAAAACATATAAATTAACAAATTGAAAACCATGCCTTTTGAGATCGCTAGCAATAATTTTAACAAGAACTTTCTTAAACGTATGGTAAATACAATCCATCAATTTATACTTTTCACTTATAGTGTATGTCTTATTGTTCATTTTATTAGAACATCACCTTGAAAATCACTTTTAGTTAACAATTCTTATTAATAAATTAATTACAACTTAATCATATATACGTGTTAAGAAATGAAGCATTAATAAGTATATTTATTTCATTAATTCAGAGAAAAAAGCTACCAACCCCTTATACTGATAACATATCTAAATTTTTAACATAACAGACTACTTGTATTAAAAAGACACAATCATGAATATCTCACTCATAAATATACGAACATTAATAACCGTTATTTTGAAGTCTATCATAAATTCAAATAGTTTAAAGGAAAAACTTATCTAATTATATAATGATCTATAAATAAAAGTAACATAAAAATAATTAAATTTTATCTTTGATATTCATAAAAGAGAGATTTTTGTAAAACATTATTTATAAAATATAAATTAATAAAATTTATTTTTTAAATTATATATTTAATGATATAAGAATTAAATAAACATTGTCATTTATGATATAGTGTGATGGTTAAATCGTGACATTGTTTTTTATTAAGATAAATTATCATGACATTATTATTGTAGTCATTAAGATTCAAATCTCAAGCAAGTTATTGTAATCATGGGCATTGTCCCCTCATTGATCTATTGTGCTCGTGGGTTTGAATCTTGTGTTGAAATTGGTGATCATTATCTATGACTTAATGTTAATCTCAACTAGTCTATAGTGATCATGGACATTGTGTTAAACTTAACTAGTCTATTATGATCATGGGTAACTTAGTGTTAATCTCAACTAGTCTATTATGATCAAGGGCAACTTAGTGTTAATGTCATCTAGTCTATTGTGATCATGGGCATTGTGTTAATCTCAACTAGTCTATTGTGATCATGGACAATGTGTTAATCTCAACTAGTCTATTATGATCATGGGTATTGTGTTAATCTCAACTAGTCTATTGTGATCATGTGCATTATGTCCTTACTGATCCATCGTGCTCTGTTAATCACAACTAATCTATTGTGATCATAGACATTATATCCTCGCTGATCTATTATACTTGTAGATTTGAATCTTTATGTTAAAGTTATTGATGTTCATTATCAATGACTCTATATTAAGATTTCCCATTTATGACCTCAGTTAACTTAGTCTATTATTGATTATGACCATTGTAAGATTAAGAGAGTTGGTCCCAACAAGCCAATAGTGACAAATCACATGAAAGTGATCTTGATTGAGGACATACCCTTCACATCGACACACAACATGCAGAAACACTCTATGGAGAATACAAAAATAGCTTTTCTCATGTCTAGCAGTCCACGCGGACATCTTTCAACGTATAGAAAGCCCATGGTGATACGGAATTGCTGTTTAGTGTCAAAAATGTGCAACTAAAATCTTCTCCTCCATACTATGAATTACTGTTAAGGTTGAGGTGGTGGATATACCAAAATAGTCTTTTTACTATGGATGTCTTATTGACAAGGAAATATGTACTGTACACCACCTTTAAAATCTGCCTCGCCTGGCTCAGCTTCAAGACGTAGAGAGTTTGTGCGAGGAGGTGCAGATGTGATAGAACTTTAGCATTTCATTGTCTCATCTCACGTCCTCCATTGCTTAAGCATGGGTTTCTATGCGAGAACGTCAAGCTCATGTTCAAGTTTGAAAATGGTGGGTCTCTGTTGATGCATGGGTTTGAGACCAATATTGAAGATTCAATTAAGTTGGCCTAAAACATGCCCTACATCCTTACTAGTATATGCTTTTAGGTTAGTTCTCTATCCTTCCACATGCAAAGTTCTTATTAATTATGTTGTTTTAATCAATCCTTTTGTTTAATTTTTTCTAATTGATTATTAGAATTCATTTAATATTATAGATTTTACATAAATTGATGTAGATATTAAATATTTCAATCAATGTCAAGCATATTCCAAATCAAGTAAATTGGATATGATCTGGATTCTAAATCAAGTCAAATATATTTTATTGTTGTTAACGTGAATATGAAAACCGCGTTCAATCATTACTACACATCTGACATAAAATTGAATGAAATAAGTTTTGAAGAAGCCAACACATATTTAATACAAGCGATGATAGATTTATGATCCTAATTCTAAATCAAATCAAAATGTCAATATCAAAATTGTATCCAATCATTACCAGTTACACATGTGCGACATAAAATTAAATGAAATAAATATTTGAAAAGCCAATACATATTTATTACAAGCTATGATAGATTTGACATTGGAAAAAAAGACATATATTGTACAAAACTATTGTTAACAATATAAAATAATTTTTAAAGAAGAAATACATTGATTTTCTTTTCCTTTTTGTTCATTTGATTGTTAGAGTGACCATTATCATCTTTGCCTAAAGTATCCAAAGTCTTTTAAGCAAATCCATTTTCTACATATTTTGAAATCCTTATAGTTTAGTGGAACACATCTCTTTGAGATATTTTGTCAAACAAATTACATGATTTGTTCATCACTTTTTCAAAATAGAGATATGTAATGATTATCATATTTAGTAGTGTGACTACTTATAATTTGAAATATAAAATCATTTTATGATCTTATTATATTTATTAAATATATGCATCTTCTTTTGCAACTTTGCTAAAGAAATGATCTCCTTTGTTGAGAATGAAGAATAATAATTGGAAAACCATTCTTTTTGGATAAAGAAAGCCTTATTATTTACTCTGTTATTACTTTTTTAATAATGCAAAATAATTCCTTTTGGATAGTGGAAGTCTTAATATTTATTTTTCGAAATAGAGATATGCAATGTTATAATACGATTTCCATATTTAATACTGTGATTAGTTAAGGTACTTGTAATATAAAGTCATTATACAATCTTAATAGTTTTTATTAAATATATGCATCTTCTTTTCTTGATTATTTTTTGCAACTTTGCTAAAGAGACGACCTTCTTTATTGATAATGAAGAAATATAATTGTAAAATTATTCCTTTTGAATAATGAAAGCCTTAGTATTTTATTTATTTTAATAATATTATCAATATGATGAAATTAAAATGGGCTTAACTTAGCCTTAGATGTGAATAATCAAGGATAAAAATATTGATTTGATGTTGGAATCTTTTAAAAGTAAAAAATATGAATTGATGATAAAATATCACAATCAAATTAGCCAAGACATTTATTCCTAACCTCAATAGATATGATTTCATCTTTGTTAATACCCTTTCCTAGAGCCCATTTTGGCACAACTAGAGTGGATGCTAGTGAAGGTTCTAGAATTTCAATCTACACGTTGCCATTGCATTCGGCTTAAAGTTCATTGATATTTTCTCATAATTGTTACAAAAAATATTAAATCTAAATATATACCAAGAATCTTTTTTCTATTGTCAATTTAAAACATCACATTCAACATTATTGATAATCTACATTTCCCAACCACATTATCCTCATTGCCAAATGAATTAGATAAACTATATTTTAATTAAGTTGATATATTATTTACATCATCACTAAATTAAATAAAATGATTTTATTATTTAATTATTATTATTGGCTTGTACTCCTAACTAATTAACTAATTTTATTATTTAATTAGTCTTATTTATACCATACTACTAATCAATTAAATGATTTTAATTAGTTTAATTGTCACATCATAATTTTCAAGTAATTAAACAAATTTATTATTTAATAATCTTAATATTCCTCCACCATTTCAAAATGAATGTATTTCCCTCTCGAGTTTCAATACTTTTATGATTATAACAAATTACTATTTTTAGTAGTTGAAATCTTAATCATTCATCTTAAACAAATTACATCCAAATCCTCCATTTTCTTTTTGATCCTGGGAAAGTATTCTCTTTCAATCTTCACTAGATAGATATCAACCTTAAACCCTATCAATGTATCCTCCCTACAAACTATCTATAATTGATAAATTATCCTAGGCAAAAGAAACCATCTAAAAATTACAAGTATATGTCATTGATATTTTGACCATTATTGAAGCAACTACATTTCAACATCTTGTTGATCATTATGAGAATGTCTAGTCCATCAATGGATTTATTTGGAAATATATTTTTGAAATATTTGTTTTGAACTTGATTTTGTCAGTCTAAGGTGAATATTGATTAATAATAGAAAGATTTCATTTTCATTTTATCTTTTTTTTTTTATCAGTAAAGGGCCATAGCCGAATATTAATATAAACAAAAAATACATAATAAGTGTTTGCTTGACAGTCACAAAATCATACCCTAGACTATAGATAATTCTAAAATTTCCCATAGAATATGAAGGGCAAAAACTTGATTATGCCAAAAATCAGAGTTCAGAACTAAAGGAGGATAATATTTTCTAAATTTAAACTATGGCAGAAATAGAAAAAGAGCATCCTGACTTGGTCAAAAAGAGATTTTGACAAGATAAGTAGTCACCCAGTAGAGGAAGTGTCTAGAACAAGGGAAGGATCTAACCCTTTGAGAATTGCAGGAATCCGCTTTGCCAAACCAATTGCTCTATTTTTAGAAAATATTCAAAAACTCTGATATTGTGAGTGTCTTTGGAGAGGATTGTTTTCTTGGGAGATGTATTGTGAGTGTCTTCGGAGAGGATTCTTCCCCACCCTTGCACTATGATATTAGAAATGTTTGGATAACTGAATCGGCGTAGCCTCTACTCTTAAAGATTTTTAAGAAGGCTTCCGTTTAGTCTTCTATGATAAAATATCTTGGGAGGCTTCCCTACCTTTAGAACAAAGGCTTTACGCATCTCAAGGATACTGGGGAAAGGCTAATCAATGAGCAAAACCATTGGACATGATTTTCATCATATCCATATTTGATTATAGTGGGTTGGAATACTTGGCATTAGTCATTCTCCACTTAGGTTGTTCCCCTCTCACTGACCTTATGGGCTTCTTGGGAGGGAAGCCTGCTAAAGGTTGTATCTTAATTGTAAAAAGGAAAGAAATAAAAAGAGTGAGTCCGACTTTTTGATCACCCAATTAAGGGGAGAGCATATACCTATCACTTTCAAAGCACGGTAAACAAGTTTTATTCTTTTTATGCTAACATTGCAAAGTGATCTAATTTCTATTTGGAGATATTGCTCCAACAAACATGATGTTCTTTTTACCCAAGATAGTAATAATGAGTATTCCTTTTGAGCCAATGATTGCAACAATGAACTTTGAGAAAATTTGAAAACCTTTGTCAGAAAATAAACCTCGTAACAAATAGAAATGTGGTTTGTTCTTTTTACCTTTGCAAAAGAAGCTGAGATTCTTTTTAGCGCACTAAACAAAGGATGAGGTTATTTTTATCCTTTCACAACAATAGTAAAATTTGTCTTGTTCTTTTTAAAGAGTACCAAAAGACAACGTGAGTTGGTTGCAAAAAGGAAAGGTTTAATTTGTTGTTCTTTTTAACCTTTGTAAGAAAAAAAAGGTGAGATTCTTTTTAGAGCACCAAACAAAGGATGGGGTTATTTTTATCCTTGTGAAAAAAAAATATTGAAGTGTGAATTCTTTTTACCCTTGCAAGAAAAGGAAGTGAATTATTTTTTAGCATTTGTGAAATAAAAGCAAAAACTAGTTTAACTCCCTTGGACCTGCAACACACATTAGTACTTGCAAAACCCTTCAAAAAAAAGTTAGCCAAGATTATGGGCTGACAAGCCTAAGTTCTCCTTTAAGGTTACAAAATTGGCCTTTTGTCTATGGCAAATGGGCTAGATCATATAGCAGATGCGCTAGAATAATAGTTATATGCACTAGGATATTAATAAAAAAAGCTATTAGAAAGGTAAAAAATGCTACAGAAACATTCATATGCACTAGAGAAACTATTGTAAGCGCTAAAATATTTGTCAAAAGCGCTAGAAGGTTGGTCAAAAGCACTAGAAAAAATATTGTAAGCACTAAAAGATCTATCAAAAGTGCTAGAAAATCTTGCATTTTGAACCTGCGTGAAAATTTGCAACCAAAAGTTAAATTTGAGGGAAGAGCCCCATGATTAGCACCAAAAATGTATACCTGAAAGATGGTTAGTTATCAGTTAAGAGACAAACAACAATCATACCAATGAAACATTATATGCAAGGATCTAATAAACAAAACAAGTTAAATACACAATCCCTCCAAGACGTCCCATTGTTCTCTATCTCATAGGATTCCTCAATTCATGGTTGCTCTTAGATCATTGAGCAACTAACCTTTGGAATGACAACTCCAAGAATGAGTGATGTGTGATAAAAATGATCTATGTGCAAAGAAACTAAGATCTATATGATAATAACAAAGCTTTCTAGGATGAAGATTTATGGTATGATAATGAAACTAAATGTGATATGCTAACATGCTATGCTAACATGCCATGCTAACAGGATATATACTGAACTAATGATTAAAATACTCCTAAATGTTAAAGATTATGATTAAAACAAAGAGAGACAAAGCTAATATTTGATGACTTTGATGGACTATCACTTGGATGCATAAAACCTGTCATCCTTGATAATGAAATAATGAGGCCTATTTATAAAATAAATGGGCAATTAGATGGTCAAGATTGAATAATCTTAACAAGGGTTAGGATTGCTTGAGAATTTGGTGATCCTCAATCCATGTTTACAATTTTCACCAATGAAATGGTGACAATTTTCAACATGAGAAGGCTTGAGAGGAAAGAGAAGAGGCATTAAATGTCTGAGAAGACATGGTGATTACCCTAGGGGGTTTGGTTAGGGTTAAGTTAATGGATAAAGATTTTATCCAAAGGATAAACTCTTGTGCAAGGGTTAAAGGGATAACTATGGTCAAAGAAATGCATGCTTGAAGAGACCCATGGGTTAAAGGAATGGTTAAGTTAGAGAGAAAGTCTCTAACCAAGGGTCATGGTTGAATTAATCATTAATGGTGTTGTAAGAGCCTTACAAGTTTTGGAAGACTTTGGAGGTTATCTTGTTGAAGAATTAAAGCTTTTAATGCTTTATGCAGACTTTGCATATTTTTGAGATGGGACCCTTTTCTTAAGGAATGAGAAAACCATTAGAAGGGGATTAGGCTAAATTGGAAGAGGTTAGAATATTCTAGAAGAAAGGATTAGTGGCTAAGTGAATTTGTAGGAGAATGCAAGTGGGGGGATTTTAGGATTTAAGTGAAATAAAATTAATTTATTTCAATTTATTGGTGCGATTTGTATTTGATAGATTTAAATAAATATTGATTTATTATAATGTCAAAAGGGGACTTAATTAAATGTAAAAGGGGGATTTAATTAAATAAAAATTATTTATTTAATTATAATCTATAATTTGGCTAAATGAATTAAATCAAATAAATTGAATAATTTATTTAATCAATAGAGGAAGGGGGTGAATTAATTAAATATCAATTTAATTAATAGAAGAATTGTTAGTGAATTAAATATAAACATTAAATATTTAATTAATTTGGTGGTGAGATTTATGTGTCTACAATGTTTGTTACTAAACTCACTAAACCTAAGATAATAAATATGATTGAAAGAAAATAAATATATCTAATTTAGGGTTGTTTAATTCTAAGGTCATTGAAGACACTTAAATGAATAATAATAGTAGATTAAAAAAGGAATAGAAATATAAATAGGCCCAACTAGAATAATAAGTAGCTTAACCATAGAGTAAAGGACATAGATGGGAACATGGAACCAAAGGTAGGTTGTTGGGCATGTGGTGGAGATCATACAAAGTGAAATTTTTGTCAATTGAGTGGAGCATCAAGGGGTCAACCCAAGATTTATGTTGCAACATATAGAAGAGGTTGATAATTGAGCCACTTTGATAAATCTTTGAAGCACTTTCATGGTATTTCAATATCTATTTTGGCTAACTTAGGAATTATTGATAATTTCATTTCTTCATCATTAGTAGAAAATATATAATTCCTTATTTAAAGTTGAGAAAAGGAGCATGGTGTAGAGTTTGGTTTGAGTAAGAAGCAGGGGATAAATTATTGCCTAGGAAAAAACTAAAAATTGAAATAAGGAATTTTGATAGTTCAAATTGATCATTTGGCCACTAAGTTGGGATCCAGTGAAATTATACTTAGCATGGATAGGTTTGGGCTTCACAAGGTGCATTTTAATTATTTAAATTTTTTTTTGAATTATTGGATAATTTGGTAAATATTATAGTTCTCTAGGGAATTTATAGACTATTTTTCTTGAAAACTCTTTTATCTATGAAAGTTGAGAATTGAATTCATAAGGGCTATAAAGAGTTTAGGGTTAAAATTTTAGAAAAAGAGAAGAAAAGTATAAGGAAAAAATCGCATCATTGCAATTTAATATTTAATTTAATACTTTCTTTAGCATCAATTCCCTTGGAATGTTAAGATGCATTGAGCCCTCAACTTTGACCTTTCTCCACAATAGATTGCCAAATTTAACTACCATGTTCTAATTCTTCTTGTTGACCTAGGGCCATATTTTAAAGTTTGCACAATTTCTCAAGGACTCTAGCACATCACGCATATGTTCATGTGATGCACTAACATCATCAAAAATTTCTAAATTTAAACATTGGCCTATCCTAGCTAGCTAATCATTGTTTCTTATTGTAATTATTTTAACCCAAAACTAAATAATAGTGGAATTGGTATTGCTAGAGGGGATGAGGTAGATCCAATAAACAAAATAGTAGATTAAAAATTCTTAGCACTAATAATTTGTAAGATCTTTAATCTATTTAATTTATTACTAAACAAATCATAAATCATATCTATTAGTTGAATAATTTATTAAATAAATAAAAATTTATGTATAAACAAACTTTTTTGATGGAGGATTTTATATCATCCACAAAGCATTTTTAGCTATCTGAGCACAAACCTATAGGTTGAAACCTCTTGGGGAGTATCCATCGTACCGAATTCACATACGACATGATCTTGACCTCATCCTTTATGATGTTGGGGCCTTGTACTCAACAAGACTTGATTTGTGGTGGGCTCATTAAGTACTATTCAACTTGACCAATAATTCAAGAACCCATTTTGACCTCTAAAGAACTTCAACATCATATCAAGTAGAAAACATTAAAATCCAAAACTAAATTAAAATTTAATAATAAATAAATTTCAGTATTATATCAAATAAAAGAACATAATGTTTAGACTTTTTGAAGAGAGATTATTTGATGTGATCGAAGGCATTTAATTCAACTCTGACTACCCAACTGCCTAAAACGCATAATGTATAAAGAGGGTGTTAGAAAAAAAGCTAATCATCTCCTTCACATACATACATTTTAGTTAGCTGCATAGATGTTCCCCTTAATTCATGAGGGCATCTCCAACACCTTTTCAGACCTGAACGTGTGGAAGATCTGCAGTTATAATTTTAAAAGTTTTCCAAAACTTTTGATATACATCAATTCTAGGCTGCTTAATCACGCCTTGACAAATTTCTTTGACGTGTTTCTTTGGGAAAACCACTTTTAAGGTTTATCATAAATAAAGTCCATGGGGGACAAAATAAATCTTAATTATTATAAATAAAGTCCATAGTGGACAAAATAAATCTTAATCACGCGTCTATGACAAATCACTTGCCCGTCAATTTCGTTCATATCGATCTTGGAGTGTGTAGAGGATGCAGCAAAGCATGTTAAACGATATCAATCCCTTCAAAATAGATATGAAAGTCAAAAATTTCTAGATGTTCAGAGTAAAAAACTGACGCCAACGGGTTCCATTTAAGGCATTAATGTGAACCAATGCTTCAAAGTCACGCAGAATAAATTCTGTTATTTTAGTCAAAAAAGGACTGCAATCTCGTGATAAATCTTGTTTGCCAAACACTCTTTAATGTTTTTTCTCTCTTCCAACTCCTAATATTTTTTTCTTAATTAAAACATGTCAGAAGTTTAGCTGCTGAATTAATAAATATTCAGATCATAATAAATATTTGTATAGTACTATTACTGCAATCTTCATTATTATGATATTTGAAAACGTTTGTAATGCTGTATACTGTAATTAGAATATTCTATTCATTAGATTTCTTCATTACCAGTTATACTTGTACCGACTCCATGTGGCGAGGCAATTATTTTTATTTTGTTTTTGTTTTGACCATCTAATGTCAACTCTTCAACACGCGTTTACATTGGATTTCTTATCGCTCTTCTGATTTAGAAATTGCTCTCCTCCCTCTATAAATAAGTTTCCCTTGTCTAAATTGATCCATAGCTTCAAAAGTTTTGTTTTAAGTTTGCCTGCAAAGAAGAAAAGTATCAACTATGGCGGGGTTGTCAAGTGTGGTGAAATTAGCCACTTCCCTTGTTTGTTTAATTTTGGTAGCAGCATGGACGGCTTCTGCAGCTCTTGTCCACCACAAATTCACAGTGAGCATTTCTAGTTTTTATTATAATCCCTTCAACACTAGAAGCATATCATGTTAAGCTTGATGTAATGACTGTTACAGGCTGAATTGATCGTGAGCTTAATCATGTTGTTTATTGTGTTACAGATTGGAACACAGAACGTGACTAGAGTGTGTAACACGCAGACGATCGTGACAGTGAATGGACAGTTTCCTGGCCCAACTATAGAGGTTCGAGAAGGTGATAATCTTGTTGTTGAAGTGGACAACAACGGGCCCTATAACGTGACTATACACTGGTAATAAATACTATTCTCCAATTTGTATCAAAGTCTTCATTAGTTTCATAAACACTAGAGAGAACATACGTTGAGATTTTATTATTTGTGATTTGACAGGCATGGGGTAAAGCAGTTGAAATCCTGCTGGGCAGACGGACCCGCCTACATAACGCAGTGTCCCATTACTCCTGGCAATAAGTTTACCTACAAGTTTACAATTACAGGACAGGAAGGGACGCTGTGGTGGCATGCACATATCTCATATCTGAGAGCCACTGTGCATGGAGCATTGGTCATCAAACCCCGGGCTGGAAAGGCTTATCCTTTTCCCAAACCGGATGCTGAGATTCCCATTATTCTGGGTCGGTACCAAGCTCTCTCTTATGTTTTCAAAAGCTGTTTAGTGATGAGATTTGGGTCATGAAGTGATAAACTTGGTTTATGGTGTGCAGGTGAATGGTGGAATGCGAATGTGGAAGATGTAATCGCAGATGCGATTAAAACAGGAACTGTACCAGCAAACTCCGACGCATACACCATTAACGGCCAGCCAGGAGACTTTTTCAATTGCTCTGCCAATGGTACGTACGTAATATTAAGTATGTACCGATAGTCATACCCATAAACGAAATTGTGATGAGGAGTAATGAAAGAATTTTTTCGATGCAAATGCAGATACTAGCCATATTTCAGTTAAGAGTGGAAAAAGGTACCTGCTGAGGATTGTACATGCTGGCATGCTTCATGGATCCTTCTTCAAGATTGCGCAGCACAAAATGACCGTTGTGGCAGTGGACGCGGTTTATACAAAACCATATACAACTGATGTGCTGCTCATACAGCCAGGTAATACCATGGATGTGCTCATAACTGCTGATCAGAAGTTAGGGCAGTACTACATTGGCACCCGCGTATACAATAGTCAGCCTGGAAGGACTGAATACTTAAATACCACTACAACTGCAATACTGGAATACAAAGGCAACGACAAAACATATATTGCATCTGCCCCTCTCTTACCCAACTTTCCTGCATATGATGATACGGCTACCGCATTCAAGTTCAGTACAGCCCTGAGAAGCCTGAGGTCCTCTGTCCCACAGACTGTTGATGAGGAGATGTTTATAACAGAGGGATTCGGACTCGTTCCTTGTATGGACAATTCTTGCACAGACAACAATGGTGTAAGGCCCGTTGGAAGTCTTAATAACATTTCATTCGTGGACCCCGAGATAAGCATATTACAAGCTTATTATAATGGCACCAATGGAGTGTTTACCAGAGATTTCCCAAGTAATCCTCCTCAGGCATTCAATTACACTGGGAATGTTCCACTGAGTCTTTGGACCCCCGAGTTGGGGACAAAAGTTAAAGTTTTGAAGTTCAATAGTACTGTTCAAATAGTGTTTCAGAACACTGCAATTATTACATTGCAAAACCATCCCATACACCTTCATGGGCATGATGTTTATCTTGTGGGACAAGGCTTCGGTAACTATAATTCCCAAACGGATCCTGCAAACTTCAATCTGGTGAATCCTCAGACGTTGAACACTGTTGGAGTTCCTACTGGTGGGTGGGCGGCCATTAGATTTGTAGCCAACAATCCAGGTAATCTAGTTTTACTTAATTTGCATATGAATATTTTAATGCGTTTTTTTTTCAACAGATTAACAGTGTATATGTGTATACAACTATTTTCTTGATTCAGATTTTACTACTTTAGAGCTAAATTATATGTACTTTGTTTTGAACAACAGGAGTTTGGCTTATGCATTGCCATTTTGAATCTCATTCTGCACTTGGTTTTGCTATGGTATTTCTCACCGAGGACGGTCCACGAAATTCAGACAAATTGCCGCCACCTCCTTCTGATCTACCTAAATGTTAGATGGATTTCTTCATCGTTAAAACCTTTAGTTCCAACATATCACTCACTTGTAGACGCCTGCAAACAATATTTCGTATGTGCTCACAAAAATTCAAAATTACAGCTGTCACGACAGCCTGTCATGCAAATAAGGCCATTGCAAGACCATTCTATTCAATTGTATAATTTTATTTATTCATAATAAGAAAGTTGTATTATTCCAAGATGGCTTTTTCTTTTAACAAGGTCAGGTTGCGATCATGGGTTGTTTGTGTTTAATAGTTAAGTTGTTGGATTTTTTCTTAAAAAAATCTTATAATTTGGATCTAGTTCGAATGTTCTTAAGCTAAGTTTGAATTACAAGATATATTAATTGTAATGAATGAATCATAAATGAATTTTTTAACTTTTTATAATAAATATTATTAAAATATTAATTAATAATATATTAAAAATGTCAGAAATATCATTATGTAAAAAAATAGTAAGTTAAACATAGTTTAAAGATCATCAAGGCTCATTGCTTTAATATTTTTTAATTTAAAAAATCATATAAATATATTAATATAATTAAGTTAATTTTAAAGTAAAAAATAATTTATAATCAAATTCAAATTTAGAAGATCAAATCAATTTAGAAAAGCACAAAATAAATCTATAATATATATTTAATTTCTTTCATTTCTCTTTCTTTCATTTAAATATATATATTTAATACATATATTTAACGGGACCTAGTCACATTATCTCCCATTATGATTTAAATTTTCATTAGAATAAATATTAAAATGAATTCAATTATTTTAAAAAGTTTAATATTTATTTATAGATTGAACATTCAATATCATAACACTTAGATTTTAGGACATTTTGATAAAATCCTAATTCATATCTATCTAAATAAGTATTATTTTCTTTCATTTCTCTTTCTTCATATAGGTGAAGGGTACCAATGTAGCGATTGGCACATGCCAAATTTATTAATGGACTTTTAGTTATCATTTTTTTAGTTTCTTTAAAGTTAGTAATTGGAGAGTCGAGTGAGCAAGGAGTTAAGGAAATTGTAATATGGGCTGTAACTGGTGCTCTTCCCCTATATATATACATATACATATACATATACATATGCATATGCATATGCATATACATATATATTCCGGTTGAAGATTTCATGATTAAGGTAGAGTCAAGTTTGAGATCTCCTAGAGACTGTTACGCTTTAATAAAAAATTTCTCCCATTTAGTTTTCTATCATTATCCTATTTTTAATATTTAAGGGACTATTAATATTTACCTTATTCATTCCAACCGGACTATGATTCTGACTCATAGCATGATTTCTATAGTAATTTTCTCTGTGACCAAACTTCTTGCCGTTGTAACATTGAATGCTTCTACAGTCTGCAACCTTATGACCATATTTATTGCATTGAAAATAATAACCATTAAATGATGGGTAGCTTTGTGCATTCGGTTGATGAATCGGTAGTCTCCTTGGAGTAGATCATTGATTCCTGGTTTTTCTTGCATCTTCAGGATTCTTTTCTTCTTCAACTTTGACTTCCTTGCCTTTGTCTTTATCATTATGATTTGAACATTTACTGATCTGAAATCCTAGTATAGTCTTGTCTAAATGAGCTTTATGCATGTTAATAAAGTCTTCCAAAAGTTTGCTACTTTCAAGAACTTTACTTTCTATCTTTAACTTTTTCACTTCTTGTTCCACTCCTCAATCTTCATCATCGTTTCTTTAATGGTTTCATTCACCTACTTCAACTGATTATTAAATTCCTTATGTCTGACCTTGAAATTTTAGATTTGTTCTCTCAGCTTTTACACGCATTCATCTGCTACCTACACATTCTCTTTCAACTCTTCATTCGTAGATTCCATACTTTGCATATCTTCAAGAGATATCTCCAATTCCTCATCTAAATGATATTCTTCGATCATACACATCGGTGCCATGATTCAACCAACAAGGATCTCCCACAAGTGGTTAAGATTTCAAAAAAGGCACCAAGATTTGATAGTAATTGTTGAATTTGTTGAATGGACTGGAATATTGAGAGGGGGGTGAATCAATATTCCCACACTTCTCCAACTTTTACTGATATATCAACTTCATTAATTAAAATTATGAATATGAAATAAAAAACAAATAACACAACAAAAAACTCAACACCAAATTTTATACATAAAAAATTTAAATGGGAAAAACCACAAAGAGTGTTAATGCTTAAGATAATATAGCTAGTTATTGTAAAGTGGAAAATTTGATTTGCCAATTTGCAACATAGGAGGGAGAAATCACCAAATCAATTTTCACTTTAGAAACCTTTACATTCAAAAGAGGGAAGGGAATCCACTAGATTCAGTTACAAATCAGATATGGACTAAATATTGAATGGATTGGATTGATTTTTGTGGGTTTTCCTCTCTTTTGTAAGTTGAAATGCTAAAATAGGATAAAGTTCTGAAAAATGAAGATAAAATTAGTAAAATAGTGAGTTAAAAATGTGGGATTGAGCTGAGCACCTATAATTGAGTAGTATAAGCAAAGTCAGATCTGACACTCGAAAAAGATCCTAAAAAGTGGGGACCAAGATGCAGTACCACAGTCCTCTGAACTTTCTGCGTGTCAAAAAAGGGCTGTCATCTTTGTGAATGATGCTTATTGTGAAAAGTACAAGTCTGTACATGTTTCTAGTACACATAAAGAAGGGGAAAAAGGCTAGGAATAGGGGTTTGCCTAAGTTAAATCCTAGTTTGGAATCAAGCTTGAATGAAATATTGTAAATGCTTAAAATAAATTATGGAAAGGTATACCTTGGATCTACAATGAGTGATGATGATATTTTTCTTCTTGAATGTAATCACATATGTTGTATGAAAATGGCATGAACATGACAAAACCCCAATCACACACACATTCTTGCAAATTAATGATGCAATGTTGCTCCACAATTGATAGATGAAGAATATGCAGCCTTAAAGATGAATGCTTCAATGCTTTAATGCTTGATTTATTGAATGTATTTATCTCACTTATCCCTTGTATCCACCTTATGCTTTCTTACCTTATGCCCAAATGAGATGCGGAAACCTCATTATATACTTTCTTCTCATCAAACAAATTAATTTTCCAACATAGGTTGATATGGAGCAAGATTTACCACTCAAATTTGAGATGGGTCAAGGGGTTTAAATTGGGCCCCAATTAGGGAGAACCATGGTGTGGCACCATGGTCCTAGTGAGGACCAAGGCACCACGCCCTGGTCCTACCCTAAATTGGGCCAAGGTTAAGGGGTCTTAGCAAGGTGAAATGATATAATATGACATTTATTTCATGGTAGAGACATAAATAGGCCCTAATCAAGCATGAGGATGAGAAAACTAAGGTGAGGGCCAGAAATGCGGTCCAAATTGCAAGGGGGTGCAATTTTAGAATTATAAAGTTATATGGTGTTTACGAAAAGGTTGGCTCACTATTGAATGGCTCACTACCGGAATGCTCACTACAATAGATATAAATAAATTGAGGAAAGTTGCATATCCAAATGCATGAAGTCAATTCCAATATAAGCTTAGATATCAACTTACATAAACTAGCATCGGATTCGGTAAATGATTACTTCAACATTGTCCATAACTTCCTGCAACAGATCTGGTATATTATTACTGTAAGACTGCCCATAATTGTCTGCAATAGATCTAATAAAGGATTACTATAACACTTTCTGCACTCTCTTTTCTTCACACACCTTCACTCATATACTACTCACATTGTATACTTCTTGCACACTAACTCTATTGCTTGCACAATTCTTACCCTGCTAAATGTCATAAACATACTTTGTTGAATAGCACACACGCTATGCTTTCTTATACCTCATATTCTTCACATCCACACATCTACTAAATGTATATATATCAATGAACACATACATCAAGATAATATGTTGGCCAAGAACAAGTGACTTATACAAAAATACATTGCTCAGATCAACACATTATCCAAAACATGCGTGGACCAAAAAATATGATAACCAAGTCAGCCTTTACCAAACTTCTAAATTCTTCCTTCACATACTTCATTTACCAAATGTGTGCCCCAATTACTAGAACAAAACAAGGGTCTATCAAACCCAAGAATAGGGACCCATAAGCAAAAAATTCAAGCACATGAACAACTCCTAACTTCCAGATATAGATACAATAGATTTCAAAACATAAAGCATGATGTAATATAATCATTCGAATAGCAATAGATACAATTGGTATGATTGATATAATTGATACCACTGATATGATCAATGTAACTGATATGATCAAAACTCATATAGCTAATACCAGAATTAGATACAAACCATGATAATCAAAAACCAACATTCTAGATAGGAGGATCATCCCGAAATGACTCCAGTAGATCACATACATACCTATATTCCATTGTTGCTAAACCTACAATACCAAAACTTCTTACAACACATCTGGTCCTAATAGGGTCACCAGGTTTGACATCAATGACAACATTCACACAAATCCAATAACTTGTAGGTCCAAGGCTAAGGGTTGAATCACCATGACTTTTCCAAGCCAAAATCCAAATCAAAATGTGAGGGTTGATATTTTTTTTTACTAAAAATTACCCATTGTAAAATGGATGCCTAACAACAACCCATTTCTAAACTAGGGAACCATTATATTTCCAAATTAAATATGACTTGTATTTAAATAATGACTATAATAGAAATGGGTACCCATAACCACTGGGATATGAAAGAAAAATGAGTACTCATGTTTTAAGTTTAGCTTTGAAATCTTAAAGCATAATGAGTGCCCATTATTTACAAAATGACTACCTATTTCTATCAGCTTCATTTTGATGTCAAAATATCGCCTTAGTGGGGATTCAAATTCTTGTGCCTGGCTAAAAGATAACATAAATATGATTGAAATAAAATAAATATATCTAATTTAGGGTTCCCTAATTCTAAGTCATTGGAGACCCTAAAGTAAACAATAATAGGTCCAACTAGAATGATAGGAGATGTAACCATAGAGTGGATGGCATAGATACAAAAATGGATTTAAAGGTAGGTTGTTGGATATGTGGTGGAGATCATATTTACAAGGATTTTAGTCAATTGAGTGCAACATCAAGGGGTCAACCCAAGATTTATGTTGCAATGGATAGAAGAGAGGTTGATAAAATTTAAGCTGATTTGATCAATCTTTGAGGTACATTAATGATATTTCAATCTCTATTTTGGTTAACTTGGGAGTTGTTGCTAGTTTTATTTCTTTATTATTAGTAGAAAAATCTGCAATTCCTTATATCAAGTTGAGAAAAGGGAGCATGGTGTAGAGTTTGGTTTGAGTGAGAAGAAAGGGATAAATTATTTCTGAGGAAATATTAAAATTTAAAGAGGAACTTTGAGAACGCATGTGTTAACATTTTTATCACTCAGTTGAGATCCTATGACATGATTGTTAACATGGATTGGTTTAGGCTTCAAAAGGATTATTTTTCATATTTTGCAAAAACTATAGAATGCTTTGATAATTTAGGGAATATATAAGGTCTCTACGGAATTTATAGACTAGTTTTATTGAAAACTCTTTTAACTATGAAAGCTAAGAAATCAACTAATAAGACTTCTGAGAAAATTATCATTAAGATTTTAAATAAGGATAAGAAAGACCTATATTAGGAAAAAATAAATCATTATTATTCCACAATTCATTTTATACTTCATATAGAATTGAGTTTCTTGGCATGCCTTAGATTGCATTGAGCCCTCAATCTTGAACTTTCACCATACTAGATTGCCAAATTTTATTGTCACATTCTAATTCTTCATGTTGACCTATCACTACATTATTTAAATTTGCATAGTTTCTTTAAGACTCTAGCACATCACACATATTTTCATGGGTTGCATTGGCATCATAAAAAAATAGATTTAAACATAGGTGCATCCTACCTAGAAATTCATTGTTTCTTATTGTAATATTTTTTAACCCAAAACTAATAATAATGGAAATTGGTATGGTTGAAGAGGTGGATGAGGTGGGTAAACTAAGAAAAAGAGTATATTAAACATTCTTAACATGAATATAACTAGTATATTTCATTAATAATGAGGAAAATGAGTGAGAGTGGGAGAGCAGGGAGTGGTTCTAGTGTATTGGGTGGAGGAGTTCCAAGGAAGGAGTGAGAGGAAGAAGGGGAATTAGAGGATGATGGTGATGATTGTGCTATGGCTTCTGTGTAGTGATGGGATAGTTGTTTCTTTGTGAAATCAATGGTATATTATGGCTTGATGTAGTGAATGGTTTGTACAAGGCTTGATGTGGCTCTGTGCGATGGTGGGAAAGTTGTGGCCTCTCACAATGGATGGTATGTTACTTGTTTTTGTTTATTGCATGGTGGTCTTGCTAGAGATTTGAGTCTGGAAGGAGTTATTGCTCTTGAAGTTGTCATAGTTGCATATCCCTTTGGTCTGCTACTTGCAGTCTCCTTTTTAATCCCTTCTTGTATGGATGCTACTATTTTAGATGTGTTTGAGGGATATGTGGCTCCTCCTTGTGCTAGGTTATGATTGTATCTACTCTAGGTTTGGTTGTTTCTTGGAGGGCTTATTATGTGCTTCTTTGGAGGCTAGTTTTGTTTCTCTTGATGGATTTTCTTTGATGGGTATTTACTTTCCTTTCCTTTCCATTGAGTTCCCCATTTTTTTGGTGTAGGATGACTATCAAAAGGGTTTATAAGTCTTTCCTCAAGGTTCTACCTGTTGCCCCTAAGCCTTTCGAGGCATTATTTTTGTGAAGTATTTTTGGTTAAGGGTTTCTTCTTCCTATTCGGGGGAGAAGCCTACTCATGGTAGTTTTGTGAGGGCCCTGGTTGCTATTTCTATTTTTATTTGCTGAGGGTCTATATTGCAACTATCCCAACTTACCCTCATGCTACTCCTATTGAGTTGGAAAGTTATCCTATGGAGCTAGATTTGGACATCATGTGGATTTGGCCGATGGTTTATATATTTTGTAGCTACACCTATTTCCTACTTTTCCTATTGAGATGGTGTTATATCCTATTGAGGTGGACGTTGGTTATTACAAGGAGGATATTGATACTATGTTGTTGGTTGTTGGCTACAAGGAAGTTGATGCTACCCTTTCTATTAACTCCTTTCCATTCACTCATATTGAGGTGGAGAATTTTCTTGGCAAGGAGATCTTTTGGCTATTTCATCTTAAGGTTATGGGAGCCTTTTAAAAACCCATTGTTATGTACTTTTTGAGATAAGTTGATTGGTGGCTCCACCCTTCTTTCTAGTGGAAATAGTTTAATGATGTTTTGATTCTTTTGTTATGTTGAATTGGGTTGTTGAAACTATTTGAGTGTTATCTATTTGCAGTGAATTATTTATGTTTAGGGTTTTGGGTCCCTTCAAAACTTGTAAGGGGATTCAAATCTACTTGAAACCCATTTTATCTTTGTAAAGTGGAAAATTGGATCCTAGTGACTACCCACCTAGGAGAGAGTAAGGAAGCTACTAGGATGCTTTTCACTTGGAGGAGGACTTTACATTCAAAAGAGGGGTTTAATACACTAGATCCAAATCTGAGGGAAGCAAGGATATGAATTTTGAGGGGACTGCAAGCAGTTGAAGTGTGATTTACCCTCTTTTGTAAATGAGAAATTTGACTTGTTGACTATGAGAAAAAGAGAGTGGAAATGAGCGAAATGAGGTGCTACTAGTTCGGGATCATGCTGTAACTTCGGATCTGAGATAATTAAATTGATGCAAATCTACCTTGCAAATTTGGAGAAAATTCATTGGGACCGTGGTGGGCATGTACATGGTCCGCCATAAAATCCGCGAACCAAAAAGGGTTCTTCTGTCTCTGCAAATGAAGCCCAAACCTGCAATTACAACTACACACCTGCAACCTGCACATAGAAAGAGAGGAAAAGGGGTTTTTAGATAGGGGTTTGCCTCAGTCAAACCCTGGTTGAGGAATAAACCTACAAAGAAAGTAATTGCAAATACTTGAATATAAACAATGGAGATGTATACCTTGTAGATCTGCAACTTATTGATGATGATTGCTTTGCTTCTTGAATGTAACCACAAATATTGTATAGAATGGCATGCAACATAACAAAACCATAACGCAAACACATGCTTGCAAATGAATGTTGTAATGTTTCTCCAACGGATGAATGAAGAAGATTTGAATGCTTGATAATGACCTTCAAATATTGTATCTTCTTCTCATACTCTCTATCTCTTATCTTTTGTTCTCCATCCATCCTTGAATGAGGGTATTGAATTCCATTTTATACATGCCTCAAGGATTAAATTTCAACCACCGAAGGTCGACAAAGAGGAATAACAAACCCTGAAGATAAGAAGTGCATAGGAGATCGGGCAACCCACACATAGGACCACCCTAGGAGGTGGAGACAGGGTTGCCACACCACTGTTCAGGGGGACAGGGGTGCCACACCCTTGTCCTAGGGGGAACAAGGGTGCCATGCCCCTGTCCTGCCCTATTTTGGGGCCTAGACAGAGTCTAAAGCAGACACAAGACATGAGGAGTGAGAGAGAGAGAGAGAGAGAGAGAGAGAGAGAGAGAGAAGGGTTGGAAATGTAGAAATAGGTCTCAGTTAAGCAAGGAGATGTCATCGCCAAGGTGAGGACCCCAAATGTGGTTAAAATTGTAGGGGTCACAATTTTATGACACTACATTTAGCCCCCACTTTAGCGGGAGTATGGCTTACACCACTAGTGCCGGTAAAGTAGAAGAAAAGAGAGATGAAGATGAGAGATGCAGAGAAATACCACAAGGATTGTAAGACATCACTAATATTGAGGAGAAAAAATCCCCCATTCTTAGGGTCTTAACTCATTCCAACCTATGCAAGAGCACACAAAATAAAATAGGGCACAAGACACACAAAACAAAGACAAAGCGCAAAAAAGACACATGACAAGAACAAGACACAAGATGGACAACTAACTAGTCGAAGAGACCTCGAGCTCAAATGCCTCAAGAACTAATCAGGACACAAAGGCCAATTCCATCACATAAACATGAGCGATCACATAAAAGAGCAAAGCTGACATCATGCATGAACTATCAATAGTAAAACTATGAGTTTATGAGAGGAAGATGAGAGAAAACATAAATACACACTTTGGTGATTCCTGAGCAGAAAAGTGAAGAAGAAAGAAACCATGAAAGTATCACCCCTAAAAATAGATGATCTGTGGAGAGAAGGACATGGAAAATCTCACCCCTAGATCTTGCCTAGGTGATCCATGTAAAGAGAGCATGTGAGAACTCTGTTAGTTCCACTAAACCTCATGCACATGTGTGCAAGTGAGGTTTGAAGTGCCTCATAGGAGTCTATGCTCGAGTACGCTACAACCTATATAGAATTTATAGTGCAAGTGTCAAGAAAGGTGTGATATCTCACTCTAAGAGACCATGCTTTGGTTCTGAGAATAATCACCCCACATAAGAAAAAACTGGCATCATCTTTCTCTAAGAGGTTTTCCCCTAGTTCCAAGAATGACCCACTTTACAAGAGAAAAGTGATGACATCTTGTTCTAAGATGTTTCCATCTGGATCCAAGAATGTCTCACTGTACAAGACAAGAAGAAGTGAAGAAATTTCTCTCTAAGAGACTGCGCTCTGGTTCTGAGAATGACCCATTGTACAAAACATGATGATATCTTTCTCTAAGAGGTTTCACTCTAGTTCCAAGAATGTCCCACTGTTCAATGCATGAGAGAAGTATGGTACAAAGGAGTAGTGTGGGTGCCCCCCCTTAAGATGTCAACATAGACTAATGTTGATATCTTAAGGAAAGTAGAACAAGGATACCTACCTTCGTCACAAAGAAAATATCTGCTATGCAAAAATGTCATAAATCCAAGCAAGAGAGGGAATACTCTTAAAGCAAGGATAAGATAGTTGAAAAGAGATATCTTGCTGTAAGTGTAAAGGTGATCCTTGGAGGAGAAGAGATCTTTGTTCAAAAAGACATCTACCCCCAAGAGGTGTTGTCTTAGAAAAATATAACATCTTCTAGAATAAGAAAAAGAAAGAACAAGAATTCAATCCTTCCTCCTATTTCTAGGTGAAAGGGATTCTTGATGAGGAATGACTCACGTTTATCCCCCAAAGGGATGGTTAGATTTATCATAGATGTACATAACTAAGTGTAAAAGAGGTTGTAGTGAAGGATTAACAATTCTTGTATAAGAGAGAATCCTCATGTCAATAACCAACAATTCTACACAAGGAATGACATCAAGTAATAGAACTCACACCATCCACTTAACAAGGCAAAGTGGATCCCTAGAGAAAGAGAAAGAGAAGGATCATTGCCCCCCAGACTAAAAGACAATGACAAGAGCTCACACAATATACTAGAGAGAGATTAAACATAAGAAAATGTGCAATGAACTTACATGACCACATGCAAGAAAAGACATTAGTAAATGTAAAATACACATCTCAAGAAGTGGCAATATTTGAAAAGAAGAGAGAAAAAGTATCATACATTCCCAAAGGGGTTAAATCATAAAAATTATACCATTGTAAGAAGTGATAATCACATATGAAAAATGCAGCCCTTAAAGGAAATGATGATACAAGAGAAAGGAGTGAAAATCCTTGCCCCTCAAGTGAGGAGAACAAGGAGAAATATTACACATTTTTTGACGGTGATTAGTTTCAAGTGATATTTCATCCTAGTGGAACAAATCCTTTCAAGGAAGGGATACATACTTCCCAAGAGATCGTTCCTTGCTAAGGGGCATATCATACTTGTGAATAATCAAAACCATAGAAGAGGTAATATTTCCAAAAGAACGAAGGAAAGAAAATAAGTACAATACTCATTGAAGATTCCCCTCTCCAAGAAAAAAGGAAAACCAAAGAACAATTATATGCTCATATAGGAATAGCCCTATGCAAGAAAAGAGATCTAATAATGAATAATGCACAAAGATAGAGATAAATGTAAGGAAGAAGCAGAAAAATGGACTTCATGTTGCTGCCCCAAAGTATGTTAAAGTGAAACAATACCAACAATAATGATAAAGACCCCCTTGGTAAATAGGCTAATTATGCCATAGGGTGAAGAGCAACATGAAGAGAAAAGAAGTGCTAAGGCACGATGTTTTTACCAAGAAATACAACTAGATCTTCTGTGAGACAAATGTGTGCAAGATCATATTGTAGTTGAACAAATTTCTTAAATGCATAACATTTTCCAATAGAATGTGAATATAAATCATGAAAAATGCAAGATTCAATACCTTTCACCTACTTAAGATTTTTTTTTTTTTTTTGAGGGGGCAAGGAAATGTTCTTGTCATATTTCAACCTCCAATAGATTCTTTCAACTAATCTATCAAGATGGTAAATATCATCTTCCCATGAAGGAGAGGGTTTGTTAGAAAAATATGTTTCATTATCCATAATTATAATTTTGCCACTATCTATGCCATCTTGAATAGATTTTTGAAAATAAGGACAATCATTAGCATTGTGGTCATGGGTTTGATGAAATGAACAAAAAGGACGCTTTTAAGAAGAAGCACTCTTGCGGGATCTCTTGATTTGTTGTTTTTGAAAGTAATCTTGAAATATTTGAAGTCTAAGGAATTCGTCCATAGAAAGAGGGTTACCCCTTCCTAGGCCTCTTGTAGTGGTTTGTGTAGGAGGGTTTATAGGGGCACGAATTCCATGTTCAAATTTCCCAATTCCTTGTCCTTTAAAACCTTGTTTTGTAATTATATGAAAGCCATGACTATAAGAGTGTTGCAATTGACTAGATGGAGGAGCAAGATCATGAATTTCTTTGAAAGATGATGTGCAAATTTTAGATGAATTTTAGATCTGCCTTTACCAAGCTTAGCCTTTTTGGAAGCTTGAGGAGGAACATCTTCATCATCTAGAAGATCATCTTTAGTGATTTCTATGTGAGGAGAAAGGTCATGAATAAAATACATGGCATCATCCTCCCTACATAGGATTTGATGTTGAAGATAGGTTTTAAGAGAATAAGGGGATCTAAAGATGTAAGAATGTTGATGTTGTCATATTTCCTCCTTTGCTCAAGGGTTTGTGTAGAAAAAGAAGATGGATCCATATTACTTTCCAATGCTTGCTCTCTTGTAGAAAGATCATTGGGTAAAGCATTCGATCTCAGTTCTTTCACACAAGATACCCTAGGAGAGGTACAAGGGTTAG
This sequence comes from Cryptomeria japonica, assembly GCF_030272615.1. Classification (NCBI taxonomy): domain Eukaryota; kingdom Viridiplantae; phylum Streptophyta; class Pinopsida; order Cupressales; family Cupressaceae; genus Cryptomeria; species Cryptomeria japonica. Next base: position 683,193,568 of record NC_081407.1, on the reverse strand, counting down.
GATCTACAAAATCTTTAAGATAATTAACATAGGAAATGTATTTTGTTAACAACATCACCATAATACAACATAAATGATACATGAAAGCTTTGAGCTCTAATAATTTGGAATTCCTAACAACACAATATGACCAAGTGCTATGAAGAAAGAGAAACAACAAGAAATAGAAGAAACTCTTATCCGACACATGATAAATATATGTAAAAATTAATGTAATCACATGTGAAAGAGCAAATAAATCCAATTTATTAATTGCCATTAAATGTCTCTTAAGTGAAATCTAAATTTGCAAGAAAAGAAGATCTAAAATTAGGACCTTTTTATGAAAATTAATTTTAAAATTTGAATTTGATGATATTTGAATTTGTGCTCAACCTTAGAGAGTGTTAAAATTGATAAAGTATGCTGATTTCTTGGATCTTAGTAGAAAAATACACTCAATTCCATCTCCCAAAATTTTGGGAAACAAGTTGAGGACCGTGTCAGGAACGTACACGGTTTGACCAACATTTTTCCAAAATTTCAAGGATGATAAAGATTATGATTTTAATGTGGAATCCAAAAAAATAGCCGATTTGGAGATGTCTAGATGGGTCAAATTTGGAGTCAAAGGTTGAAAATGAAAAGAGTTTAAAAATTAGGGTTTTATGATTTAACCTCTAAATTTTGAAAATAAAGAGGCAGATTTGAATTGCAATTTTGAGATAGAGATCAGATTTGAAACAAGCAATTACAATTTTGCATTTTAACAAGCTTAATTTTCTCAAAATGAAAAATTAGGGGTTTTATTCAATTAACCTCTAAAAATTGTAAATAGATCAAACTTGAAAATGAAAATTTGAAATTAAAATTGCAATTAATCAGATCTAAGAATGAGAAATTAGAATCAATGTGTAAGACATCGGGTTCACCAAAATGGAAAGTGGAAAATTGGATCCTAGTGACTTCCCACCTAGGAGAGAGAAAGGAAGCCACTAGGATGATTTTCACTTGGAGGAGGACTTTACATTCAAAAGAGGGGTTGAATCTGCTAGATCCAAATCCAAGGGAAACAAGAATATGAATTATAAGTGGATTGCAAGTGGTTGAAGTGTGATTTACCCTCTGTTGTAAATGAGAAAGTTGACTTGTTGACTATGCCAAAAAGAGAGTGGAAATGAGTGAAATGAGGTGCTACCAATTCGGGATCACGCTGTAACTTCAAATTTGAGGTAATTAAACTGACGTGAATCTACCCTGCAAATTTGGAGAAAATTTGTCAAGACCATGGCGGGAATGTACATGGTCTGCCACAAAATCTGCAAAACAAAAAGGGTTCTTCCATCTCTTCAAATGAAGCCCAAACCTGCAATTACAGCTATGCACCTGCAACCTACACATTGAAAGAGAGAAAAAGGGGGTTGTGGATAGGGGTTTGCCTCAGTCAAACCCCAGTTGAGGAATCAACCTAGAAAGAAAGTAATTGCATATACTTGAATGTAAACAATGGAGATGTATACCTTGTCGATCTGCAACTTATTGATGATGATTGCTTTGCTTCTTGAATGTAACCACAAATATTGTTTGGAATGCCATTTAACATGACAAAACCATAACACACACATGCTTTCAAATTAACATTGTAATGTTGCTCCAATGGATGAATGAAGAAGATTTGATTACTTGATAATGACCTTCAAATCTTGTATCTTCTTCTCATGCTCTCTATCTCTTATCATCTGTTCTTCATCTATGTGCTATCCATCCATCCTTGGATGACGGTATTGAATTCCCTTTTATACATGCCTCAAGGATTAACTTTCAACCACCGAAGGCTGACTAAGAGGAATAACAAACCTTGAAGATAATAAGTGCATAGGAGATCGGGCAACGAACACATAGGACCACCCTAGGAGGTGGGGACAGGGGTGCCATGCCCCTATCGTGCCCTATTTTGGGGCCCAGACAAGGTCTAAAGAAGACACAAGACATGAGGAAAGACAGAAAAGGGTTGGAAATGCAGAACTAGGTCCCAGTTAAGGAAGGAGATGTCGTCGCCAAGGTGAGGACCCCAAATGTGGTTAAAATTACAGGGGTCACAATTTTATGACACTACAATCTTAATAAAAAAACACCATTATAAATTGTAAGATCTCTAATATATAATGTATTAGTAAACAAATCATAAATTATATCTATTAATGAAATAGTTTTTTAATAAACTATTAAAAATTAAAAAATTTACATGTAAACAAACGTTTTTAATGGAGTATATTATATCATCCACAAATAAATTTTACCTACTCAATATAGGAGCACAAGACTTTAGGTTGAAACCTCTTTAGTTGAGAGCCAGGATCCTAAGGAAGCATATCTTGTACCAAAAGTGGATTTCCCTAAAGTGCTTTCTTCCTCAACACATTGAAATTTCTCTTTTCTCTATTTTTTTATCTTCCTCAATTCATAAGCATTATTTAGACTACCCTTGTATAAATTTTCAAATGAGGATTTACTAGTACTCATATTAAGAAAATTGTTGTAAGCAAACGATGTGAGGACCCGACACTCAACAAGACTTGATTTGTGGTGAGCTCATTTGGTGTAGTCATAAAATGAGAGTCGTCAAAGAGAAAAGTTTAGACCATGCAACAAATGAAAAATAACACAAACAACTTAATGCAATGGAGGGAATGCAAAATATGAATTATATTATAACAAGAATTTGATACAACTAGCCAACAACATGGAGGCTTACAAGATTCGGCCCACATGCCCAATTACAATCATGCTCAAATATAGTAACTAGGATCAAGTATGAATACGAGTCAACTTTGGATCTCCTAATCTATTGATTATTATTTTGTGCCTTTGTATCTGTCTTCCATATGCTTAATTACATCGATTTATATGATATTCATAGCTCAAGGATGATTTGCATTGACCCAAGATGGGATAAATACTGAGGAAGAAGATGGAACGTGTAAAACAAGCAAGTTGGCCTCCACAAAAGGAATCCTTGTTAGACAGTTCAAATAACTAGAATCTAACAACTGAGAGGGGGGGGTGAATTAGTTGTAACAGATTACCAGAACATTTATCAATTTAAAAATTTAATACCAAAACCCAGAACATTAATACCAGAATAACAATTAAACCAATTAACCATAAACAATAATCAAAGAATAAATACCATCCACATGACACCAAGATTTATACATGGAAAACCTGGTAAAGGGAAAAAACATGGTGGGAAGCCTACCCACAGTCAGATAATACTTCTACAATAACTATGTAAATTACAATTGAGGGGCCTGCACTTGTAGGAAGGCCAATAGCTTAGAGCGCACTACTCATCACAAAAGGAGTCTCACTGACTACATGGAAATCCAGACTACAATTTGGAAGAATGAATGAATTGCAAAGATAGCATCTCCTATGCCTGAGTACAGTTTTGGTTAAGCTCAATACTGGGAGACTAAGTCCTCTTACATAAACCCAATTTGATCTCCAATGATCGACCAAATCCTCTGCTTGAATGATATTACGTTATTCGTACATTACATATATATATCCCATTCCCTGACCACATGCCATAATGATCTACAATGAGATCTTACATCATATATATACAAACCCTCGACCATAAACAATCAAGTCAGTCACCAGACAATAAACCAATTACATAATTGCAAAACATGTCGACCTTAGACCAAACAAATAATATCCAACTCATAAGACATCCCAGAAACACATCGAGAGGTCCAGTCCACACATTACATTAAGTCGGTCCATAACCTAAATCAACCGAGACCCAATATAGGTCCACACACTAACGCAATGATCTCCATCTACCAAGTCTCGGACATGATCACCATTAGCATCTTGAAACTCCACCAGAAGCTTCACCAACACCACTTATGCATATCATCAAATATCTTCATCAAAGCTCTGCCGATGAAACCCTCGCCCAAACCACAAACCAAGATTCCAAGCAATCAGGATAGCATCCGATCACCAGACTAAAACCAACTGATTGAATATGAACATGAGTAAGCCAATTCCATAACCAAATCATATTAGAGCATACTGGATCATGCCAGATCCAAACCAACTAGAAATTGGTCAGCCTACCGGGACCATAAGGGTGTCGGTAAAGCATCCAAAACATCTAGTGTTGATATCAATGACAAAAAATCAATGCAACACATAATCAATTCCTCCAAATGGCCAACAATCTCCCCCTTTCGCATTGATGACAACACTAGATGTGAAAAACATCTAAGTACCAAGAAATGCTAAACAAGTCTCCCCCAATGGAAGACAACCAACAATCTCCCACATAAAGATATAGTAATGAAGTTCTGAACCAAAGAACAAACTCCCCTTGTGAATATTATCTCTATAAAGCTATGAATGACACATATATCTCCCCCTAATATATACAATTCTTTTTCACGTCAATATCTCTCCCCCTTTGACATCAATGCTAGAAATCTAACAAAAATACCAAAGCAAAAACATAAACTAGTGAATCACAAAGCTAACTACTCCCCCTGAGCAGTAGCATCCCCACATCAGTGTCGGAATGAATAATATCTTTGATAATACATACCAGAGTGATGCCAAAAAGCATCAATCAGTTCTCTATCGGAGGGGCAGAAACCCCTAACCTGTCTCCCAGGTACTCAAATCGTTCTTTAGGAAAAAGTTTAGTGAAAATATCTGCAATCTTCTCTTTGGTGTTCACATAAACCAGTCTAACTTTATTTTCTTCCACCTTTTCCTTCAAAAAGTTATACTTGATAGATATGTGATTTCTCTTAGAGTGAAATACTGGATTCTTTTATATATCAATAGTAGTAGAGTTATCACAGTGAATAACTACTAGTCCAGCGCAATGCACTTTGATATCCTTCAACATTTGCTTCATCCATAAAACCTATGTACGGTTATTAGCAGCAACAACATACTCAGCTTCAATAGTAGATAAAGAAGTACATGACTATTTCTTGTTGATCCACTAAACCAACTTCTTTCCAAGAAAGAAATCTCCACAAGAAGCACTTTTCCAGTCATCAACATCTCCAGCATTATCAACATCTATATATGCACATAAAGTGAAGTCATCATCCTTAGGGCACCATAAACCATATTCAGATGTACCTTGTATGTATCTAAAAATCCTTTTCACCACACTCTCATGAATTTCTCTAGGATTGATACTCTAAAATCTAGATGCAATACAAATAAAATTCATTATGTCAGGCCTAGTCTGAGTAAAATAAAGTAGACCTCCAATCATATATTTGTATCTTGTAGGATTTAGCACTGCAGAAACATCTTTCCTTGTCAATTTCTCACTTGTAACCATAGGAGTACTTACCGGTTTAGAATCTCCCATACCAAATTTATTCAACAATTTCCTAGCATACTTAGTTTGATAGATGAAAATACCTTTATCAGTCTGAGTAATCTACAAACCTAAGAAAAATTTCATTTCCCCAATCATAGACATTTCAAATTCCTTCTCCATATTCTTAGAAAATTCCTTACACAACTTATCTTCACCTCTAAAAATGATGTCATCAACAAATACTTCAATAATTAGTATATCATCACCAGTGATCTTATAATATAAATTACTATCAACATTACCCTTAGTAAAACCAATCTTCAAAAGATATTTATCCAACCTTGCATACCAAGCTCTCGATGCCTGTTTCAATCCATATAAAGTTTTTCTTAACCTACAAACCATGTTTTTATCACCTGAAAGTGAAAAACCATCAAGTTTCTCAATATAAACTTCCTCATCAAGATCTCCATTCAAAAATGCACACTTAACATCCATATGATAAACCTTGTACTTTTTATGGGCAACATAGGCAAGAAATAATCTTACAGCTTCAATCCTAGCTACAAGTGAAAAAGTCTCACCATAATCAATTCCTTCCTTCTAAGAATATCCTTTACAAACCAATCTATCCTTATTCCTTACAACTTGACCATCCTCATTCAATTTATTCCTAAGAACCCATTTAGTTCCAATAACATTCTTATTTTTAGGTTGAGGAACCAAAGTCCATGTGTTATTCTTTTCAATGTGATCTAATTCTTCTTACATAGCTTTCAACCAATATTCATCTTTACATGCCTCAATTACTGATAGCGGTTCAACTTGAGAAATTAATCATACCTCATTAGTTGTCAATATTCTTCTCGTCATCACTCCATTGTTCTTATCCCCAATGATATGATCTTCTAAATGATTCAATCTCACACACCTAGGAGTCTTCTGACTCTCTGTTCCTCTACCCAGTTCTTCAGTTACTGTTGAATTTTCTGATACTGCCGGAGTAACTGGTTCAACACTTTGTTCTAGTATAGATTCTACCAATTCAGATATAATCATTTCCACCATTGGTTCTTTCTCATAAACTCTAATTTGACTTCTATTAAGCTCATCCACCTTAACATTTGCACTCTCCACAATTCTCTGCTATCTCTTGTTATAACATCTACATGCCTTGATTTCATTAGAATAACCAACAAAAATTCCTTCATCACATCTAGGATCAAATTTGTCAATGATATCATCTCTCCTGAGATAAAATTTACTACCAAATATTCTAAAATACTTAACTATAGGTTTATTGCCAAACCATAATTCATAAGGTGTCTTATCGGTTTCTCCTTTGATATGTACTTTGTTGAATGTATAAAGTGTTGTGCTCATTTCTTCTCTCTAGTAGATATGAGGTAGACTAGCTTCCATCATCATTATTCTAGCAGCATCCAAGATAGTTCTATTCTTCCTTTCCACAACTCCATTATGCTCAGGTGCTTGGGGAGCAAAAAATTGTCTCCTTATACCATGCTTCTCACAAAAGTTATTAAACTCCCCGGATGTGAATTCTCCACCATGATCTAACCTCAAACATTTAATCTTCAATCCTATCTTAGGTTCCACTTTAGATTTAAAGATTTTAAACTTTTAAAAATCCTTAGATTTCTCCCTTAGAAAACTAACCTACATCATTCTAAAATAATCATCAATGATTAGCATTAAATATTTATCACCTTGAAAAATTTTAACTCTAGTAGGGCCACACAAATCAGTATGAATAAGTTCAACAACATCATTAGATTTATCTTGTATACTCCTAAAGGAGGTTCTGACTTGTTTACCCATTTGACATTCTTTACATACCGGATTATAGGGCTTCACAATCTTAGGTATATCTCTAATAGCCTTAGTTGAGCTGATCTTCACAATGCAATCAAAATTCACATGACACATCCTTCTATGCCATAGCCAACTGTCATCAATTTGTGCAATCAAACATGTCTTCTTACTAAAATTCAAATGAAATATATTACCTTTTGCCTATGTACCAGTTACAATCTCCAAATCAGATCTGTTAATGATTTTGCATTTTTCATCCTTGAACTATAATTGAAATCCCTTATCCATTAATTGTCCTACGCTCAAAATATTATGCCTTAAACCTTTAACATAATAAACATTATCAGTATTGTTCTTACCATCTAATGATATAGTTTCTTTTCTTTTGATCATAAATGCTTTTTCATCTCCAAATCTAACCAAACTGCCATCAAATTCTTGCAAAGATATAAACTTCCCTTTATCTCCAGCCATATGATGTGAACAACCACTATCAATTACCCATTCATCCTTGTCTTCAATTTTAGTAGCAAGTGCCTTCTCTTCAGCTACATTCTCTTCCAGTGCCAGAATATCATCCTTGATAGCTAGGAACACCCATTCCTTCCCATTGCCAGAACCACTAGCATAATCTTCTGTCGGTTCATCATCAGAATCAGTAATGCCTTCCTCATCCGCTATGTATAATGATTTATCTTTATTTTTTTGTTACTTATACTTGTTCTGATATCCAAGGTTAGGCTTAAAAGATCTTCTAACTCTTTCTTCAAATCTTGAATTCCTTATAGGACATCTAGATGCAAAATGACCAATCTTATTACATGCAAAACATTTAAAAGGTTCTTTTCCTTCATACTTACTTCCTACCGGTCCTTTAGGTACTCTTCTAGAAAATAGTGCTTCAAGTTGGTCAAACTCATCATCTTCTCTCTTCATATCATCCAATTCCTTTGCATGTAAAGCTTTCCAATCTGGCTTACTGGTTGATGGTGCAAATGCATGAAAAGCAGGTTCAGTCTTCACAGCTCCAGAAGGTCCAAATTCTTCAATCTCAAAAGAAGATAATTTTCCAACCAAGGTATCTATGTTGACAAAAGTATTAGCCATTATTCTCAACTCATTAATAGCAGTAGGCTTCATCTTGTAAGCAAGTGGTAGGGATCTCAGAACTTTAGAAACAATTTCTTCTTCACTCATATTTCCAATACAACATTGAATTCCCATAACAATCTCATTTACCTTTCCATGAATGCAGTAATCCTTTCATATTCTTCCATCTTCATGTTTTCATATATCACCTAGTAACCATCAAGTTTAGCAATCTTAGTAGTAGGGTCACCTTCATTAAGAGTCTCCAACTTATCCCATATGGCCTTTCTAAATGATTTGTCGGTTAATCCCATTATTTGTTGATAAGAAAGTGCACACAAGAGGGCTTCTCTTTCTCTACAATCATTATCAAGCTCCTTATCCAAGTTTTTCGGAGGAGGGTAACCAGATGCTAGATTATGAGGTGTAACACCATTCTGTGTGATCTCCCAAATCTCCTTGTGAAGACATATCAGATGAGACTCTATCTGAATCTTCCATATTGTGTAAGTTGTTCCATCAAGCCTAGGAATATCTCTCTAAAAGATAGCTCCAGATGAGCTTGATAAACTTGAAATGTTAGTCACCATAGGATCTTCCTCAAGCAGTTAAGCTTTCTGCAGAGAGGGCCAAAGCTCTCATACCGATTGTTAGATAGTTCAAATAACTAGAAGACAACTGAGAGGGGGGGGGGGGGGGTTGAATCAATTGTCACAGATTACCAGAACATTTATCAATTTAAAACTTTAATACTAGAACCCAAAACATTAATACCGAAATAGCAATTAAACTAATTAAGCATAAATAATAATCAGAGAATAAATACCATCCAAATGACACCAATATTTATGCATGGAAAACCCAGTAAAGGGAAAAACCATAGTGGGAAGCCTACCCACAGTCAAATAATACTTATGTCATAGGTATGTGAATTAAAATTGAGGGGCCTACACTTGTAGGAAGGCCAATAGCCTAGAGCGCACTACTCATCACAAAAGGAGTCTGATTGACTACATAGAAATCCATACTACAATCCAGAAGAATGGATGAACTGCAAAGATAGCACTCCTATGCTTGAGTATAGTTTTGGTTAAGCTCAATATCGGAGGACTAAATCCTCTTACGTAAACCCAATTCAATTTGCAATGATTGACCAAATCCTTTGCCTAAATGATATTACATTATTCATACATTACATATTCATATCCCATTCCCTGACCACATGCCATAATGATCTACAATGAGATCTTACATCATATATATACAAACCCTCGACCATAAACAATCAGGTCGGTCACCAGATAATAAACCAATTACATAATTGCAAAAAATGTTGGCTTTAGACCAAACAAATAATAGCCAACTCATAAGACATCCCAAAAACACATCGAGAGGTCTAATCCACATGTTACATTAAGTCGGTCCATAACTTAGATCAACCAGGACCCAATATAGGTCCACACACTAAAGCAATGATCTCCATCTGCCAAGTCTCAAACATGATGACCATCAACATCCTGAAACTCCACCAAAAGCTGCAACAACACCACTTATGCATATCATCAATGATCTTCATCAAAGCTCTGCCAATGAAACCCTTGACGAAACCACAAACCAAGCTTCCAAGCAATCAGGATAGCATCCGATCATTAGACTAAAACCAACTGACTGAATATGAACATGATTAAGCCAATTTCATAACCAAATCATACCAAATCATGGCAGATCCAAACCATCTAGAAACTACTCAACCTACTGGGACTTGAAGGGTGCCGGTAAAGCATCCAAAACAACTAGTGTTGACATCAATGGCAAAACATCAATGCAATACATAATCAATTCCTCCAAATGGCCAACAATCCTTACGTAAACAACATAGAATGATGTGTGGACCCAAAAGGAAGGTCAGCCATAGGCAAAGGAACATTAGAAGCAATGAAATTAGGCTCTACAAGCTATAGAGAATATATGTACGATTCTCCATTAGCAAATAGGTCCAGGCGGTTCTGGTGCTCTAAGCTAGAAAATATCCCAGATTTTAGAAGTGATAACTTGCCGAGAAAAGATACAAGCGTCTTGCAAACCTAGGATAAGGTAGATGAACATGTCCACAAGCAAAATCTAGCTCAACAAGATCCAGTGTATAAATACAACGAAACACAAAAATAAATACTGAGACTGCAAAAAAAAACCAAAAAACAAAGAAAATATTTTGTGTTGATGCAAGATGGCCAAGATCTCGGGTTGCTCCTACACTAGACATTCAGGGTTGATGAAGAAGTGAGTTCCTCACTTCGTAGGAGTCAGAGAAAAACCAAGACGATCTGCCTCTACCTAAGAAATCCATGATGAGTCCTCAACTAGTTTGCCCTTCCACTTCACATGAAACTCTCTATATTGTTTACCTCGGGTGCTTCACCTAATTCTTCTATCCAAAATGTCTTCTATCTTTTCCGGTACCCTCTAGGGCATCTACTTCTCCATGTTTGTTGCACTATCTTCACTGAAATCTGACTCATCATATTGATGTAGGTGTACTGTGTTGAAAATAGGTGAAATACCCAAGGTATTAGGTAACTCCACTTCATATGCATTTCCGGAACTAAATTTATTCAAGATCTTACAAGTTCCAAACTTCCTCATCTTCAACTTGTTGTAGGTTCCGAATTAAAATAATTTTTTTCTTAGATACACCATCACTTCATCTCCAACTTCAAATTCCTTATGTCTCCTCTTTCCATCTACTTTCTCCTTATACTTGTTGTTCATGTCCTCGAAATGTTACTTAACTTGAGTATGTAATGTCCTCCTATGTTCTAAAAATTCTTCTTCTTCTATACTCCTTAAATTATCTTCATTCCCTATGTTTCTCAACTCTGATATGCCTCTAGGGTTTATTCTGGCAACAATCTCAAAGGGTGTTCTTCTGATACTCCTATTCACCGAATTGTTGTAGGTAGACTTTGCTTTTGTAAGAACCAAGTCCCAACTTCTAATTTTCTCTTCAACTAAGCATCTCAACAAATATCCCAAACTCCTATTTAGTACTTGGGTAAGTGCAAGAAGTTGTGTCCACTTTTTGGCCAGAAAGTTTAAGTTTTTTCCCTTTTTTTTTTGATTTTGTCCCGTTTGACCTAAATATTTGAGGCACTTAAAGGATGATTCTTGAAAAAAATTAGTAATAGAAAATGTAGTGCTCGAAGTCTACTTTCCAAATATGTAATTTTTTTCAATACCCAGATCTTAAAAAGGAAGTTTGAATAGGCATTAGTAAAACCTATAGTTTAAAAGTCAAATTTTAGGACCATACCATGCTCGTGTACGGCAAGCATAATTTGACCTAAATGAAACTATTTTTCTTTATCCTTTTGGGAAAAGATCTATAACTCACTCATCTTTGATGAGGATATTTTTTTGTAATTTTTTTCCATATATTTGTTTTTTTGTTATTTTTTAATTGGGCATAATCACTGTTTTGAAAAATACGCGTGTACGGTAAGCATAATTTGACCTAAACTTAACATTTTTTAATTTTTGTTTTTTTTAAACTATATAGATTTGTCTGTAGTTTGATGCCTTATAAAAAAAATTTCAAAAAACTTAAAGACAAAAAAGTTATTAAAATTTTTAAAAACCATGTTATTTCAAGTTTATGGATCTCTTTCATTAGAAATTATTTTAAAATTAAAAATATTGATCAATTCTATTAAAAAAATTATATATTTGGAATCTAGACGGTGTGTACTATAATGGGTTTTTGTTGTTTAAAAAAATTCTCAAAATTAAGTGTTCAGATATATTTTTGAAGTCATTTTTTTGTATGAAGCTTGATTTAGGCTTGAAGTTGTAGGTCAAACCAATTCCGAGCCTCAAGTTTGGCTTTCCAAACCATTTACCAAGCCTAATTCCGAACCTACAAGTGGACCCCAAAAAAATCTTTTTACAAACGGGATCCTGTGTTGAGAACGGGATCCCGTGTTGAAAACAGGATCCCGTTCTTTATTGCAAATTATTTAAAAAAAAAAAAAGCAAACGGGATACCGTTTGCTTTTACCATTAATTTTTTTTTTTTTGAATTGTATAAATATATGATCATTTAACATAATAAAACATGTCGATTCAAATGTGCGAGTTTTTGCATGATATTTTATGATCTAGTTGTCCTTTGGATGCTTTTTGGTTGCAATTTTAGATCCATTTTTTGAAGGTGGCATTTATTGCATAAGTTTTTAGTCATGGGGTCTAAACAATGTCAGAAGAAGAAACAAAGGAGGAAATTCAAGAAGAATGAGAGAAGGAGGCCAAACGTCAAAGGGATAGAAGAATGATGATTCGACAAATGAATAATCCTGATGCTTCTGGATCCACAACAATGGAAGAGACAAACATTCAAGATGATGCCTTGGGGGATCACATGGACGTAGATGATGTAATTATGGATGATGATGATGTGAATGAAATAATTATGAAGAATATTCCAAGTACAACATCCTCAAATCTAGGTACATCTTCAAATTATCCAAGTACATCTTCAAATCCTTCTCTGCAAGACATGGATAATGTGATTATAGGTGATCTTCATATTGCTGATTTAGTAGAAGCTAGATATACCAATGTTGAGATTAATAGAATTGTCCATGAAAATGAAAACCTTCATGTTGGTAGAGATGAAATTCTTTTGAATGTTGAAACTGAAAATCCTTTTGAACGTGGTGAAAATGAAAATCCTCCAATTGTTGAAGATCAGGGAAACTTTTTTATAAAAATTGAAAAAAATGTTTTGGATAATCTTCCTGGTAAGATTTCTTGGAGACAGATAAGAACATATGCCAATAGAATATACAAAGAATTTTTTTATCGAAAAAAACTTGCAATTCAATGTCAACTAATGATGCAATTGATGAGAATGTGGAAAATGAGAAAAGTGATGAAAAAAATAAGCATCTATGTGAAACCATAAAAAAAAGATGAATCTGTTAAGCATGTTATGTCTACTGTTGCAAGTGCCATTGAATCTATTGGTACAACGAGTCGATCTAAAGATAAGAATGCGGCGCAACGAGCTATAACAATTGCCATAGTGAATAAAGCAACCTTGAATAAAAGTATGGTAAGCAAGGGTTAGTGCAGGATCAAGGGGGGCCAAAAAGTGGCGATGTGAAAAAAATAGCCTTCCTCACTTGCCTAAAAACACGAAAAATCCTTGTTGACTTTTTGCTTGGCCTGGGTGTCAGTACACCTTGGCCTGGTAATTACCTACGCAAATCAGATATCGGATAAAATCAGATATCCAATTTTATCGGATATCCGATTTTTATTTGTAATTTAAATTTAAAAAATATATTATATGTTACATATTATATAATAAGTATTATATTATATTATATAATATAATATTAAATTATATTATATATTATATAATATTGTATTATATTATATATTATAATATAATATAATATTATATTATATTATATTATAATATATAATATAATACAATATTATATTATATAATATAATACAATATTATATTATATAATATAATATTGTATTATATTATATATTATATAATATTGTATTATATTATATATAATATTATATTATATTATATTATATATTATATAATACAATATTATATAATATATAATATAATACAATATAATATAATATAATATAATATAATATAATATTATATTATATTATAATATATATAATATAATACAATACGTATTATATAATATATTATTATATTATATATGTTATTTAAAAATAATTTAAGTGTTGAAATCGGATATCCGATTTTCTGAGACTTTTATATTTAGACAGCGACAGTCCCGTGAGTCATTTTTAACTCACGGGTCGCGCGAGTTTGTCAAAATCCGATATTCGCTCCATTCGATATCCGGTTTTTTGATTAAAAAAATTGCTAAAAAATAGATTTAGAGGTAAGAATTTTGTCGTTTTGAATCATTTTCATTCATTTTTTGTATTTTTTGTGAATGTTTATTTGATTTTTCATTGAAAATATGGTTTTTTTTTCATGAAAACTAGGTTTTTTTAAAATCAAATACCTAATTGTTTAAATTTGTTAACTAAATTTAACTGTTTACATTCAATTAGGTTAAAAATGGGAGATAACAATGAAAACACTAACCAACCACAACTACAACAACCAAACCCTCATTTGCCAAACCCCCCCTCAATTCAAGATTTGATTGCACAAAATTTGAATGAATTGAGGGGGATTGCAGAAGTATATCGTAGGATCCCTTGTCTAAACCCACTGTTTGATCCTCTCACGTTGATCGTAAAAAGTATGGAAACCATGACTGAGGAGCACGATGCCGCCCTTTTGTGGCGAGATTCTATGAAGGAAAAATATGTAGATGGCTTGTCATATAAGGATATCAAGGATCTTGAGATATCCAAAGCCGAAATTGCCTCATTATTTGTCAATCCCTGTACTGGTCAGCCTGTAGATCCCAAAAAAATGAAACTTTCTATCAAATGGTGCACAAATGATGGGATTGTGAAAAACTTTTGGGATCGTTGGTGGATGGTTTTTGACAAGCCACCCAACAACAATCTTGATATCCCCTTCTATTTCACAAAAAAATTGTATGCTGAGTTTGTTTTATAGAAACATGTGAACTACTTTGACATCCAACCTTTCCAGGGTGTAGGTTTAGGTATGCCCCAAAATAGTCCTGGGGCAGTCAGAGTAGTCCAGGGCCCATATGTCCCCCCTCCTCCTGTTGATCCCCCACCTACAGTTCAGCATCCTGATATCATTTGTGAGGCGGCTTCACGGACCATATCGGCTATTCACTCTTTGAGTAGCCTTTTGGTTTCTCAGGCTACGTCAGTAGCTCAGCCTACTTTTGATGGTAGCGGTGGATCGGGTGGTGCTGACACGTCATCCTCGGCTCCACACATATGCGTGCCCCATAGTTGTGTCATGTGTGGGCACGTATGCTTGGGTCCAGTTGGACAACCCATTGATCTTGTTGTGGATAGTGCAGATTACGAGGTGCATGAGATGCATGATGCACTAGAGGTTATTACATAGATTGGAGGATACCCTGGGGAGTCCTCACATGCTAGAGGCGAGGAGGCACCGTCATCATACATTGATGATGTATTGGTAAGATTTGTGTTTTCACAGTTCATGTTATATTTTAATTAATTATTTATAAATTAGATAATATTAAGTACTAATTTTTATTTACATGGTCTATTTAATAGTTGATGACCGAGGATGAGTTGAGACAGATTCAGGAGGGCACCTTGTCGACCATTTCATTTGGCCTCGATAGCTTGACGGTACATATATTATTGCACCTAGCCGTTTGTATTTTATTGTACATACATGCTCATCATTTATATTTGTATTAACTAGATTATGTAGTAACTTACATGTATATCTTATTTTACTCTTGTATGGCATAAGAAGCACAAGTGTGGTGCAGTGTGATCTAGGATCTGGTAGTGCAATTGGAGACAAGGGAAAGGTAATTGAATGCAAATATGATTGAATGAATAGTTTAAATAACTTATAGTGATTATACATGTCTAGACATAGATTGATAGTTTCATATACTTGTTGTGTATATATATAGAGAATCCTTGGCTTCACATCCTTGATGACTACACCCGGTATACCTGAAGAAGAAAAAGAGATGCCTCAAGTAGATGTGTGTTTATTTTATTTTTTGATTAGTAGATATAATTTTTTATTATCAGTGACAATTATATGCTAACTTGTATCAATGTCATGTTTCTCAACATATGTAGGTTGTTTATGAAAATATTCAAAACATACCTCCTCTACCGAAGACATACATCAAGAGTCCTGCAAAGCTGAAGAGAAAACGTGGAGATGAGGTAAACATGAATAGTTCAATTAAATAGTTTATTTTTATGTAACTTTTCAAATGTGAATTATATAATATAACTAATATTAATCGTGGTTTGTTTTTCTTGTGCAGGATCCTTCAGAGCCGAGCAGTGTGGCAGAGAGGATCGATTTTGATGATCCATCAGCAGCTTAGGATGTTATAGATAGTTTTGGGATGCTTACATGTCTAGTTGGCATGTATATTTTGTATATGGACATACATTCACGTATTTAGACATACATTTTGTTTCAGTTGGTGTTTATGCCATATTTGTGTATGGACATACATTTGTAATCATTCGACATTTTTATATATACAGAAGTTGATATTCGATCATATAATTGTTACTCATCTGTGTGTGGTGTTATCATGGAAATCTTTAATCTTCATTCCAATAATTAATAATGGTTAATAATGGCTATTTAATGAACAATACAATTCATTTCATTTCATCGTAAGTGTTGTTTTTATAATGAACAATATAATTCATTTAATGAACAATACAATACAATTTATTTAATGAACAATACAATTCATTTAATCAACAATACAATAAAATTCATTCAATGAACAATACAATTCATTTAATGAACAATACCCTACGCATGCTCCTATTTTTCCCCCCCACTCGATCGAACGCTCGAGGTCATACCCTACTGGCGTCGTCCCTTGAGCGCCCTAAGAGCTCAAAATTGTCAAAACTTTGACGGGTCCTAACTTGGAATTTGTGGCACCTACGAATGATCTATTTGAACCTACGAGGCCATGAGAGGGGTCCCTACAAAAGCCTATCTCGGTTTTTTCAAGATTCCCTACGGTTTTATTAGGATAGCAATTTTCGGTTGGCAAAAAATCGTCAGTCTCACTCAATGGAATGTTGTCGCGTGGCCAATTTCTCGTTTAACTCATTGCAATGACGAACCGTCAGCTCCAACATGTCCAGTTAGGCATAATTACCCTACGCTTGCTCCTGTTTTTTCCCACCCACTCGATCGAATGCTCGGGGTCATACCCTACCGGTGGCGTCCCTTGAGCACCCTAAGTGCTCAAAATTGTCAAACTTTGACGGGCCCTAACTCGAAATATGTGGCACCTGCGAATGATCCGTTTGAACCTACAGGGCCACAAGAGGGGTCCCTACAAAAGCCTATCTCGGTATTTCAATTTTCCCTACGATTTTATTAGGGCAGCAATTTTCGGTTGGCGAAAAAATTGTCAGTCTCACTCAATGGAATGTTGTCGCCTAGTCGATTTCTCGTTTAGCTTGTCGCGATGATGAACCGTCGGCTCTGACATGTCTAGTTAGGCATAATTACCCTACGCATGCTCCTGCTTTGCCCCCCCACTCGATCGAACGCTCGGGGTCATACCCTACCGGCGTCGTCCCTTGAGCTCCCTAAGTGCTCAAAATTGTCAAACTTTGACGGGCCCTAACTCAGAATCTGTGGCACCTGCAAATGATCTATTTAAACCTACGGGGCCACGAGAGGGGTCTCTACAAAAGCCTATCTCGGTATTTCAATTTGCCCTACGGTTTTATTAGGGCAGTGATTTTTCGGTTGGCGAAAAAATCATCAGTCTCACTCAATGGAATGTTGTTGCCTGGTCGATTTCTCGTTCAGCTCATCGCGATGACGAACCGTCGGCTCCGACATGTCCAATTAGGCATAATTACCCTACGCATCCTCCTTCTTTTCACCCCCACTCGATCGAACGCTCGGGGTCATACCCTACCGGCGTCATCCCTTGAGCGCCCTAAGTGCTCAAAATTGTCAAAATTTGATGGGCCCTAACTCAGAATCTGTGGCACCTGCGAACGATTCGTTTGAACCTACGGGGCCACGAGAGGGGTCCCTACAAAAGCCTATCTCAGTATTTCAAGTTGCCCTATGGTTTTATTAGGGTAGCAATTTTTTGGTTGGCAAAAAAATCGTCAGTCTCACTCAATGGAATGTTGTTGCCTGGTCGATTTCTCGTTCAGCTCGTCGCGATGATGAACCGTCGACTCTGACATGTCCAGTTAGGCATAATTACCCTATGCATACTCCTGCTTTTCCCCCCCACTCGATCAAATGCTCGGGGTCATACCCTACCGGCATCATCCCTTGAGCGCCCTAAGTGCTCAAAATTTTCAAAGTTTGACGGGCCCTAACTCAGAATCTGTGGCACTTGCGAATGATCCGTTTGAACCTATGGGGCCATGAGAAGGTCCCTACAAAAGCCTATCTCAGTATTTCAAGTCACCCTATGGTTTTATTAGGGCAACAATTTTTCGGTTGGCGAAAAAATCGTCAGTCTCACTCAAGGGAATGTTGTCACCTAGTCGATTTCTCATTCAACTTGTCGCGATGATGAACCATGGGCTCTGACATGTCCAGTTAGGCATAATTACCCTACGCATGCTCATACTTTGCCCCCCCACTCGATCGAACGCTCAAGGTCGTACCCTACCAGCGTCGTCCCTTGAGCGCCCTAAGTGCTCAAATTGTCAAACTTTGACAGGTCCTAACTTAGAATCTGTGGCACCTATGAACGATCCATTTGAACCTACGGGGCCACGAGAGGGGTCCCTACAAAAGTCTATCTCAGTATTTCAAGTTGCCCTATGGTTTTATTAGGGCAGCAATTTTTCAGTTGGTGAAAAAATCGTCAGTCTCACTCAATGGAATGTTGTCGCCTGGTCGATTTCTCGTTCAGCTCGTCACGATGATGAACCGTCGGCTCCAACATGTCTAGTTAGGCATAATTACCCTATGCATTCTCTTGCTTTTCCCCCCCCCCACTCGATCGAACGCTCGGGGTCATACCCTACCGGCATCGTCCCTTGAGCGCCCTAAGTGCTCAAAATTGTCAAACTTTGACAGGCCCTAACTCAGAATCTATGGCACCTGTGAATGATCCGTTTGAACCTACGGGGCATAGAGAGGGATCCCTACAAAAGCCTATCTTGGTATTTCAAGTTGCCCTATGGTTTTATTAGGGCAGCAATTTTTCGGTTGCCAAAAAAATCGTTAGTCTCACTCAATGGAATGTTGTTGCCTAGTCGATTTCTCGTTCAGCTCATTGCAATGACGAACCATCGGCTCCGACATGTCCAATTAGGCATAATTACCCTACGCATGCTCCTACTTTTCCCCCCCACTCGATCGAAACGCTTGGGTCATACCCTACCGGCGTCGTCCCTTGAGCACCCTAAGTGCTCAAAATTGTAAAACTTTGACGGGCCCTAACTTGGAATCTGTGGCACCTGTGAATGATCCATTTGAACCTATGGGGCCATGAGAGGGGGTCCCTACAAAAGCCTATCTCGGTATTTCAAGTTGCCCTACGGTTTTATTAGGGTAGCAATTTTTTGGTTGGCAAAAAAATCGTCAGTCTCACTCAATGGAATGTTGTCGCCTGGTCAATTTCTCATTCCAGCTCATTGCGACGACGAACCGTTGGCTCTGACATGTCCAGTTAGGCATTATTACCCTATGCATTCTCCTGCTTTGCCCCCCCCCACTCGATCTGATGCTCGGGGTCATACCTACGCATGTGACATCCATGAAGGGATATGATGGGATATTTTGTAAACAATCAGAAACCTTTAATGATAATCAAGTTGAAGCCTTGAGATTTATGCAATATGGTTCAAGTCCAAAACTATACCCTGAGAGTATTTTGATTTTACTTATGTCTTGTGTATTATAATAAAGACCAATTTGCTAATGTGACATCTTCATATGAGAGAAAAGCTTCATTTTATCTCAATACAGTTGTACCTGTTTCATTATTAGAAAAAACAAATATACAAAGATCTGTTATTAGTATCCTCTAGATTATGGATTTGAATTGATGTTCTCAATTAGTTATTATCTGTTCAAGCTTTTCTTGATAAGGCACAACCATCCATGACTTTCAAAGTAATTGATATTTATTCCTACACCTACACACTAACAAGATTAATAATAAAATGACATTTATGATTCATCAAATTGCTGACAAAGTTTGGGATGCGGTGTGCTGGTCTCAGTTGCTGATTCTTAATTTCAAAACGTCCTTTACATTGGGTGACACTCTAGAATTAGAGTGCCAAAATTGTTGAATCTCTTCCTTCACATTGTCAGTCAACTTTCTATCAACACGTGGAAGCCTCCCACCAAATGCCCATGTATCTTGTTGAAGTGGATCATCAAGTCTTTGTCTTCGTGCAAGTGCTCTATCCAAAGTTTTACAGTTTATGTTAAATCAACACAAGTTTGTCCTCATTTGACGAGCCTTCCTCAATTGATGGCTTACTAAGGAGGTTGTAATCACTCTTCGAGCAGCTCTCTTATCTCTTTCTTTGGTATTCTTTCCAATAGAATTGAGAGCATCAAATAGATTTTTTGCAATAATAGAATTTCTCTCCGTTTTCTTGTTCATACGAATCTTCAATTTGTTTAGCAATGGTCTCATCTTTATCATCTTTAGCAATTGAACAAAGAGTTGGCATTGCTCAGTCAATGTCTTATTGCTAAAATT